>NC_141613.1:20297447-20897447 GCF_047967505.1 Dipteris shenzhenensis
GTTTAGCATAGATTAGATTGCCTTAGAGGAGAGACAATTCTCCAAGTTGCCAATCGAAGCCATGCTCAAATTTTTCTAACTAGTTCCTAATCGTTGTCAGTCCCTTCGCTCACATGCAGTTTAACACTCATAACATGCTATTAAATAAGACCTTTACCATTTACCAAGAAGTTTATCAGTGGGCAGATTGCATGAGTAGATATCAATGGACAGATTACATATATATCAGTGGACAGATTACACGTCATGGGACATATTGGAGCTTGATGATTATTGGTTATTTTTATTGCATTTTATAAATATTTAAGCTCATTTATTGTCATAAAAAACCTTGTAAAGCCTTCTATGCTATTTTTTACATTTATTGTCATATGAAGCGCCTTGTAATAAACCCGACCATCCTGACCATTCACTATTTAACGAGTATCAGTGGGCTGCATAAGTGGATATCAGTGGAACAATTTTTAGTGGGTAGATTGCATCAGTTGGGTATCAGTGCACAGATATCAATGGATGGACAGATTACATGTCATCACGAAGATTGAAGCTTTATGACTAGACAGCAAATCAATGGATGGACAGATTACATGTCTTCATGAAGATTGAAGCTTTATCACTAGACGACATTTTATTTCATTGTAAAGTTTTATTGGCTAATTTTTTTACATTTGTACAAATATTTAAGCCTTGTAAAGCCTTCTAGGCTATTTTTCACATTTATTGCCATATGAAGCCTTGTAAAGCCTTTTGGGCTATTTCCCACATTTATTGTATCAAGCGTTGTATATTGTACTTTACTTGTATGTATCTAAATTCTTCATTATCTTTTCTTGTAGGATTATGGAGCAATCAACTAATGTGGGGGCTATCCTAAATGACTCTGAGATCAGAGAATGGGTCTCTGATGTCACTTTGAATTTGAAAGGAAAGGAATATAGTCCTAATGACTTTAGTAGGTGGACTCGATATCACATGGGTAGAAGAGCTTGGTTTCTTCATCAAAAGGAAAAGAGACTCTTTCTACTTATGTCAAAAAGGGAGTTCAATGATGTTGAAGATCCATGGGATGCTACTTTCTTCAAAAAAGATATGGCTTCAAGCCTTGTAGTAGGCATAATGATAGAGCCAAAAGAGACTTTTATGGATATTTTTACAAAGAGTTCAGATCTTGAAGTTGGCGGTCTTCATTTTGTTGTGTCAAGGAGAGACTCAAAGACCTTTGTGATGCCTCCCCCTTAACCATCAAAGTTTCTAGAGCTGCAAAGTGCATTGGAGGCTCTTGCATATACTTGGGAGCAATTCCGTAGTGTGGTGGCAAAAAGGATGCATGCAAAGATAATGTTTGAGTACTTTCAGGATGCACAATATGCTCCTCATATTCAAGGATCTTCACATGAAGGAGATCAAAAAGCTTAGACTTTCCTCCTCATATTCACAATATGCTCCTCATATTCAAGGATCTTCACAATATGCTCCTCATATTCACAATATGCTCCTCATATTCAAGGATCTTCACGTGTGTATATGTTGGATTCCCTCCTTTCTCCTATACTTAGCGATAGCAGAAAGACGATAGCCGATGTTTGTAAATGGTTACAGCCTTTACATTTACATAGTGTGCGAGTCCTATTTATGGCATATCACGAGATGTAAGTATCATGGCAACCTTTATTTTCATCTTATACTAGAAACATTGTGTTGAATAATAATGGTTCTTAATTATTCGTGGCTTTCATGGCTCAGTGCAAACGTAAGTATTCTATTAATATGTTGTTACTTCTATATTATGTACCTTATGTAATAGACACACTAAGTTTTTTTAATATGTCATGATGAGCAGGTCGATTGAGAAGTTGGTATCGGCTATCAGAGAAACAGGACAATACAAAGACTCGGTAGACTTTCAAAAGTGTTTAGTAGTAGAGCAGGAAGATGGGCATAGTTGTGCGTGGAGAGTTGCCTACAACCGCATGTTGATTTTCAAAGAAATTTTCTCACTTAAGCCACAGATATCATCGGAAGACTCTTTCGACCTCAAATATTCAGAGGAGGATATACAATTGTTTAGGGCTGAAATCATTCGAGACCTAATTGCTGCCATTAGAATACAACGTGCAACTGAAGCAATATCAGAGCTTGCATTTAAGGAAGAGGAGATGAGTCTACTATGAAAAAACTGCACCACTACAGAAGAAGTAGAGACTCAATGTACACCTACAGCACCACAGCCTCCATTGGAAGCATTAGAAGAGTTGCCACAGCCTCCGCTTGCATTTAAGGAAGAGGATACTGAGTCTACTCCGAAAGCACTACATACTACAGAAGAAGTAGAGACTGAGTGTACATCTAGAGCACCACAGCCTCCATTGGAAGCATCAGAAGAGTTGCCACAGTCTCCACTAGAAGCATCAGAAGAGTTGTGATGCATGTATGATGTTGTGTTTGTACATATTCTCATGATGTTGTTTACTCCATGAATATTATGGTTCACATTTATTTGTTGCAATGTATGAATCATGATGTAGTTTTTGTTGATTATACACCAATTTCTGACTTATTACTTAAGTGGCATTTAGTCATGATATTTATATATTTATTTCATGCACACAATTTTATGATATGAATGTGTGATTATGTGATTATTTGGAAATATAACCTTGTGTGATGAGAATTTTGATATGAATGTGTGATGATGTAATATTTGTAATATATTTCATGGCAAAGTATCAATTCCCAATGCTCCACTCACTTAAAGTACAGCATTCCCAATGCTCTGTAAAATTTTATTCAGTTGGACAGTCTCCACTCACTTAAAGTAGAGCATTTCCAATGCTTCTCTCACTTTATTCCAACCGTTATCCTTATCATAGTGAACACATCGTGCCTTAGTGCACTTGTATTCTTCCATCGTAGTCCTTCCACAAACACTCTCTTATTTCTTACATCCTAGTCCTTCTGATTAACTTGTATTCGTCTTTCACTTTACGTCTTCCCTCACTTTCTATCACTCTTGAAGGAGGGGCAGCTCACTGTGCATCCCTCGCTATCGCTCCCTCACTCTCCTTCTCCCACTTTCCCTCTAAGACAATGACTAGTTACTACCCGACTTCATTTACTGAACTCAAATTCTGTCTTAGATCTCTTTTGTATGGACCAATGAAGGGAAAATCATTTGAGAAGGATATGTTACTTACATGGCTGCTTGATTTGAACTCAGCAGAAGAGGTAAATATCCTTAGCTTTCTTTTTCGCTTCTTTTAATCACGTACTTCTTATGCGAACGAGTTAAATTTTCATACAGGATATGGCAGTGGCTAGAAGCTGTATTGAAAAAAATGGTGAAGATGAGGAAAGCCAAGAGAGAAAAGAAGAGTTGTTGAATGCTTACAAGTCGGCGGAAGATTCGAAACAAGTTGTGAGGAGAGTCTGTGAGGAGATTTACGATGCTAGCCCTGGTTACGCATGGCTGCAAGTTTAAAGTCTGCTTGTTTTCATGAAGCCAATGCCATAGTAGGCACTTTCGAGGACATATGCTCTCTCTAATGACTTAATAGTCAAGTGATGGAAATTTAATTCCATAGAAATTTAAAGTAACTGTGAAATTTGATTCCATAGACTTATGTGTTTTCTAAAGTAATTGTAATAGACAAGAAATGAAACTACAGTTCCACAAAGACTTTTTAGTTCTCTAATGTAAAGTTGTAATAGACAAGAGAGACAAAGATGACATCTTCTAGGCTGAGCTAATGGAAGGTGTTTTTTAACACCATATGGCTTTGAGTTATATGATCTACTTCTTGTACAAATGTGTCATGCTTTTTTTTAAATGTACTCTAGTTTTTTTTCTAATTTGATTTTTTAAAATCTTACTTTTTGTCTCTTTTAACAACATGAAGTCCTCTTTTTTTAATGTACTCTAGTTTTAATAACATGTCACGCCATTTTTTCTAATTTGATTTTTTAAAATCTTACTTTTTGACTCAAAGTTTTGTTTTATGAGAGCCTCTTTTTTTTAAATGCTTTATCCAAAATTATCTCACAAAACGAATTTGGACAGTGCACTAGTCCAAAATTAATGAAATAGGTGTTTTTGATATTTTGGACATCACCTACACGTTCGGAGCGGGCCAAAACCCCCGAAAAGGCTTTCGAAACACCAAAAATGGCCCCTCGGAGGCCCGAAAAAGGCCAAAAAGCCCAAAAAGCAATCCGTACAAATGAAAGCAATTTGACAAGTTTGCTTTTTTGCCTTTTTTAGGGCTCCGAGGGGGCATTTTTGGCACTTCAAAAGCCTTTGCGGGGGTTTTAGACCGCCAACCGATGATGTTAGAAATATCAAATTATGTATTGTACGTCAATGGGGTTATGTCATATTCTATTATTTTAGAGGAAAGAAAATTGAAGAAATCGTGAATTTCTCTCAGGGCCCCAAAATGAGCTCCCTTTTTTCCTATCAAATGTAAACAACAAAGAAGGACCATGCAATTCATTGAATGTTAGAATATTGTACATACTCACGTTAAATTTGAGCTTATACAGATTTATTGCAATTTGATAGATGAAATCCAACCATGATGAGCTTGTTATTTACTTTACAAATTAACAAATATTCTTTAATTTATTACACCTTTACTTAAAGGAAGTTAAAGTTTGGAAAGAGTTACCTTATTTATGACTTGAACAACTTGGCTTCTTAAAGAAAGGGCTCAAGTAAAACTTATTAAATCCATACATAAAGGGGGAAATATGGAATTTTCCAATGACGTGGCATACTTTGTTTTCATGACATTAACCTTTCAATATGATTAATCTTCATACTTTGTTTTCATGACATTAATCTTAAAATATGATTCAAAAAAACATGTAAGTCCTTCCTAAAGAGATTTAAAATAAAGTAGGTGCAAATTTCTATCTTTAAATGACCTAGAGAGGCAGAAGAGAGGCTTGCATAATGAAATCATTATTGAGTAAGAAGACCATTTTTATCAGAATGAATGTATTACTTTTTTAGCTATGGTGTGACGTAAATTGACACAAATTAAATATATAAATTTTGGGTACAAATTTATTTTATAAGAATTTAGCCCTTAAGTGGTAGGACAAATATACCATTCACAAGCTACAAGCAGACTTCCCTTTTAGTCTTATCAAAAAGTACCATTTTTTCGAAAGTAATACTCTATTGTGACAACATTTTGAGAAGCATATGACCCCTATTTTGCACCAATAATTGTATATGTTACCCACAAAAAATACCACCACTAGGGAGCATTGAGTTCCTCTTCAACTTCTAACAAAATGTAAAGGGGGTAGATATAGTAAAAATATAGCATAAAGGTTCACACGTATACGTTGAAGTTTTAGGAATCTCAATAAACTTTTGAGTAGAGTCATGACTCACACCACCGACACAAGCAAACTGGTCCACATTGCACCAAATGGTAGCAATCTAGAAAGCAGAATGCCATGAGGGAAAGGATAAAGTGGGGTGATGAACAAGTGCTTTTTGAAAAGAAGGAAGAAAAAGAACAAATATAGGTGCAAAAAGTAGAGTCCAAGGAGTTGTAGATAATGTAGTACAACCAAAGGATGAGGAAAAGAGATTCGGGAGCACTTTTAAAGGGAATATTGCTAAAATGTGCATGTATATAAGCTTCCCCATGTATCAAGCTTTGTGAATGTTATCTTATCATTGTTGTATGTAGTGCATCCATCTTACCAGGGCCTACAACACCCATATAACATTGGAATAGAGCAGTGCCAAGGAGAACAAGCCAATCTGTCTTAAGAGTAGAATGGATACTCATATGAATCTTGAGAGAGCACATGCCAACCTAACCTACACTAGCTAAATGGATACTCTTGAGGGCCCATAAGAAGAAGATAGCTCACTCTAATATTTAATACGCATGTGCATGTCAAATGTTTCTTGTTGGCCTCATCATATGGTCTTAGGTAATGTTGAATTGTAATCTTTGATCCTTCACACAAGGACTAGCACTAGGGAGGACAAGGGTGACTTAGGGGAGTGTCATCCTCACTTGGATGCTAGTGTAGGCCCAAGTAAGGTACCTCGTCAAGCTCACACAAAGAAGAAGGGCCCAAAAAAGGTGCCTTATTCAAGCTCACAAGAACATCAAGGGCCAAATAAGGTTCCTTACTCAAGCACAAAGGGCATGCCAACGGGCCAAAATGTACGGATGCGCACGTACGAGATAGGGATAGTGACAAGGGCTCAGTATTAACATTGGCTAGATCTCGATCTCTCTCTCTCTCTCTCTCTTTCTTTTATTTATTTACTTATATTTATTTAACTTTCTCTCGCACTCTCTTTTGGGCCTTGCCGGCTTTTTGAACGTACTAGTATTCACCTCTATGGCATTAGAGAGCTAAACTCTCTCTCTCTCTCTCTCTGTTTTTCTTTGACCTTGGGCTTTCTCTCGTCTTTTGAAGGTAATAGTATTTACTTCTATGGCCTCAACAGAGCTTAGCCCACGTGGGTTGAATAGCAGATCCAGCTCGACCCACCTTCTTCCCTTTCCTTTCCTTTGCTGCCTTTATCTCACTTTCTTCCGCTCTTCCCCATCTCCTTGGCCTTCACCCTGCCGAGAATCTGTTTTCCGAGATTTGGATCTCCCCGACTGACCAAACTTGATACTGGACAGAGAGCCTTGTGCAGGTAACAACCTCTTTCCCCTTTCTAGTTCCTTTCTTACCTCAGCTGATAGTTGCTGAACAAAGGAGCCATGCAGATGCACTCTCTCAAACACTAGATTCCTTGCCTACTAAAAGCTTGAACCCGCTTAGTTTATTTAATGAACTTTGGTGATATCAGGCCGCACCGTCGCAAAGTCAATGGAGTCGCACTACACAGCTCAGATTTGTACAGTGGGGACTGCAGTATGCTGTAATGGAGCTGCGTTATCGCAATGGAGTCCTGAAAACTATGTGCAAACCAGCGATTCAGAATCGAGCGGAAGTGTTGGGCCTCTATTCGTGGTCCTAGCTATCATTATCGTACTCGGCGTAGCAGCGGGGTTGATCGGGCGCCTTTGCGGTGGTCGTCATTGGAGCAGCCATACTGAGTATGATTTCGAGGGCTGGGTGGAACGTCGATGCGGCAGTTGCATAGACGGAGATGTGGAAATTGCAGTTGAGGCCAAACCTGCTGCACCACCAGGGGAAGAAAAGCCTGCAGAAGCTGCAGCTGGTGATGCTAAACCTCCTGAAGCCGCGCCCTCAGAAGCTCCAGCTGCGGCTACTGAAGCTGCTCCTGCTGCGCCAGCAGCTGACCCGGCTCCGGCTGAAGAACCCAAGCCTACAGAAGCAGCTGGAAACGGCAAAGATAGTGGTGGGGGTGGCGCTAGCTAACACTAATCTGCATTTTTCGGAACGCAATTATCAGAACGGGGCTGATTCGTTTTTGGGCCGCCAGAGGATGGAACGTGAAATTGCTACTTTGGAGGTCTCTTATGATCTGTGTAAATGAAATTATAGTGTATCTGGAGTATAGTTGCTGCAGCTGCTCGATGTCGTTCTGTATGCACAATATGGATACGGCTGATGTTTCTGGAACGTTTGAAACATTCACGATGGTTTGCGTTGCTGTATTTGCCCGTATCAAGCTGGACTTCTGCGTATCTGCAGCAGATCTAAACGATATAAGATTGGTTCATCGCAAGATCAGTAAAGATCCAGACGGGGATATCAAGTTATCCAAATTACAGATCATGTTAACAGCAGCATTGGCTGATCGAGCTGGAGATGTTCGAATATGGTCATAAAAGGTCGAGCTGTTTCTGATTGTCGCTCAGTCTTTCAGTGGAACTTTGAAGCATGGATTTTACAATTCCGTGCAGGGAACTTTGCAGGCTTTGCAGACCTTTGCAGACATCACTCTACCTAGCAGCCTCTGCGTACAATATAGCCTACTTTCTGCAATCAACTTCCTCAGTTTTTGTATCGTATCTGCTTTCTATAATTCGAAGGATGCATTTAACCAATGCGTTAAATATGACGTCTAGTTTTCTAAAGAAACCATGTTGTATCTCAAAAAAAATTGGAGCCCCTCAAGCAAAGGAAAAGGATATCGCCCCCTAATGTACTTAACCTTCTTGGCACCCACATATATCGCCCCCTTATGTACTTAACCTTGTTGGCAACCACATAGAATTCTTAAAAATGAAAACCTTTATACAACAAACATGCTATTGATTTCTCATCACCTTACAAATAATCAAACTCACGTGGGGAGGGAAAAGGGATCATGATATTAAAACATATAGAGACAATCAATGGAGATAATTGATCCCCATAATCCATAATATAGGGCCAAATTTCAACAATGAATGGTGGGCAAAACAAAGAAAGAAATGTGTTAAAAGCCTCATAATTTCAATTTTGAAACACATATTAATGAAAATGTGTGTTTCATGTTGAACTAACTTAAACCTAATTAATGTGGAGCATGTGACACAATTTTGCATGATCAGTGCATGATTTATCCCCATGTCTTGCTTGGTAGAAGGGGCTTACTATTAAATTATGTCCACTTTTGAAATAGTTGTTGTTGAGATTGTAAAGTAAGGCGAGGAATGAATCCTTTACTAGGGAGTAGGGCTTAGGATGATGGGAGAGTGACAAGGGAGGTTTGATCTCATAAGCGACACTTTTTTCACGAGTACCAATATCATATGCTTGAAAAACGATAAGAAAATTAGCTCTCCATAAGGTGCTAATAAGAAAGGATAAAGTTAAATGCCTTATAACCTATTTCCTCGAGTTATAGCTCAATGCAGAACATGCTATTGCCTCAGTGCTAGAAGAAGAAGTCCCACTGATTGACTTGCAAGGATTTAAAAGGTATGTTTTTTAAAATATATACATACTTCTTGATTTTAAAAAGCGTCTTCACATTCTAAACGCAAAAAACACATTTCTTTCAACCGGTCAAAGGTGACCTATTGACTAGCCAAATACCGTGTGGTAATACACAAATATTGCATGGTATATCGCTAACTTACCGTGCTATATACACAACTACCGCACAATATATTTCTCAACAAACTGTGCAGTAAATAAAAATACAATGCAGTATTAGGAACACTACACGATATGTTAATATGCCACATAAAAAATCTTAGGGTGGCACACATCGCAACCAGCGTCATTGAGATTTTAGGGCACACCACACATTTTATTAATTTTAGACTCCAATGTCTATATTTGGACTAATTTTAAAAATCCTTCCCAAATGGAAAGTTTACTTAATGAAAATATCATTCGAAAATCAAAAGTTTACTCATACATTTCACAATATCCCTCTATAATTTTGCACTAATAATGCAAAAACTACTATTAAATCCTAGTCATGTTTTTTTTAAAGAATCCTATTTATATTTAAAAATTCTAGAGTTGTTAATTTAAATCCATGAAAAAGCACTTAAAATTAAGAATTATTAATTTAATTTAATCCATGAAAATGCACTTGAAATTCAATGTTTAAAAAAATGGCACCCATAATATTCAAAAAATAAAATGTTTAATTAGAGAAGAGACATGGGAGACTCTTTTGTACTCCAAAACTTAGCAATAGCTCTCCTTTCAATTTTACATTATCGTATGTTTACAAGAAATGTTGCTCTGGATGAGTCTTTGTACAAAGGATTCCGTCACGGCCTTTTCAGTAATTTAATTCTACTTTGCAATGACTTAAGTCACAACAAGACAAAGCAACTATAGACGAGCCTGATAGATGCACAAAATAGTAGGCGCATCTATTGGCACAAATAGAATTAGAGAAAATATGGGCATCTCTATTAGCGCGTCTATTAGCATGTCATCTATTAGTGTGTCTAATCGCACAGTTATTAACGCATCTAATAGCGTGATTATTAACATGTCTAATAGCACATCTACATTGACTTTTAGACGCATTTATAAATGCACAACAGAGAATACAGAGAGTAAAATTTTGCTACAGGCTGATAAATGTGCATCACTACTTTCCAAACATTGCCCATGATTACCAAAGCACATTATTTTAATAAAAATATCAATGCTTTTTGGCAAACCCACATATACAAAAATTAAGTGAGATGAGGAGAATGAGATAATATATAAAATAGTTTTGCCAATATCAATGATGGGCTACGGTTTGATCTCATCATCAATGAGATCAACCCTTGCCAAACTATCTAATTCAATATCCAAACCAATGTTGAGATCTACAAATACATTCATCCCACTACTACTTGTGCTACTATGCTCATCCAAATTAGCATCACCAATGACAAGCTCGTCCTCATGGGTAATGGCCTGAATATCTGTATCTCTTATCTCATGATCATCCTCCTCTCTCGTATCATAATCATCATCACCTCCATGGCCATGATCATCCTCCATACGCTCCATATTAGTAAATGTACTATACATCACTTTGGAATGTGGTGTAATAGGTATGACATGCCACCACATATTATTATCCACCATTGGTTGATAGACAACCTAATTCAAACACAAATACAATCATGCTATTTTCCTTCATCAAAGGTATCAAATATTAAAAAGTGAGTATTTTTATATATGTGTACAGTACCTGTTCACACTGTTGCAGTAGTACTAGTATCACGACTTTCTCTTCCAAGCCACGTTTTCTGATCACGGGAGTAGCACCATCTTAACCACCCAGCCAAACTGCCAAAGCTCAAAAGCAAGAGAGAGAGAGCTATTTTTGAAATCACGTAATTACCCAATTCTCCATTCTCTCACAAGCTTTGACACCCCAATTCCCTAGATAGATCTAGATGCCATATGTCATCCATATAGGGCCTTACTAATGCAACAGTTCACCCCTCTCTTGGGATGCATTTAATTCCTTGCCCCTAGGCACATTCTTTGCACTAGGCCCCTGGTCTCAGATCTATCTAGTCCGGTGCTATCAGCCCTCACCTAGGACCTTGACATTAATCCCTCCCGATCATTTACATAAAGCGCAAACACATATATTACAAAGATAGATCCTATAAGGGAAATGTCGACTGATTCTTCCGAGGTCATGCTACCTCGGCTAGAGCGTAACATTCCTTCCCTCTTCAGACATCAGCGTCCTCGATGATAAAGTCTGGGAACACTCTCCGCAACTGATATACGGACTCCCAAGTAGCTTCGGATAGAGGCTGACCATGCCATGCAACCAACACCGTGGGTATCTTCCGATTTCGTATTTGTATTGTTCCTCGGTCCAGGATTCTTGTTGGTTTGCGCCTTGCAATATCCTCTATCTCCTGAAACAAAACCACACCTTCGATTAGTGAGTCACCAGTATGTAAAAATTTCTTTAAGCGTGAAACATGAAAAACCGGGTGCACCTTACACCCCTGTGGCAATTCTAATTTATAGGCTACACTGCCTATTCTTTTCAGAATTAACCACGGCCCACAGTATCGAGGTGATAACTTAGCACACTCTCCTGAAGTCAACGACTTCGAGTGCGAAGGAATTCTGAGAAAAACTTTTTCTCCTTCTTCAAATACTCTTATAGACCGATTTTCATCCGCATACACCTTGGCTCTATCCATAGCCTGGCGGATATTAGCTCTCGCAAGTGCTAGCATCTCCCGCATCTGAACTACAAAGTTCGCGGCACTAGGCACTTTCTGAGGTACTCCAACTATAGTTGGATTGGCTGGCCTATAACCATAGTTCAGCTCAAACGGACTGAACCCAGTAGATGAATGTTTCCTGTCATTGTAGGCAAACTCCAACAATGGCAACCACTTGTCCCATGTATGTTGCCTCAATGACACATATGCTCTCAGCATATCCTCTAAAGTCTGGTTGACTCTCTCCGTCTGACCATCCGTCTCAGGATGATCCCCACTACTCATTCCCAACTCAGTCCTTAGTGTCTCAAATACCGCAGTCCAAAAGTGACCGGTAAACCTGACATCTCTGTCTGACACTATGGATCTAGGCAATCCATGCAGACGAAAAATATGTCTAATAAACAAATCCGCTACTTGCGGGGCACTAACAGACTCTCTAGTCGGAATGAAGTGAGCCATCTTGGTTAGACGATCAACCACCACAAGGATAGAATTATACCCTCCTTGTGTTGCAGGTAACCCTACAATAAAATCCATGGAAATGCTCTCCCACTTACTTAGTGGTATTTCCAAGGGTTGTAAAAGTCCGGGTGGCTTCACCCGCTCGGCCTTACTTACCTGACACGAGAAACACCGTCGTGTCACATATTCATGAATATGCTTTTTCATCTTTGGCCAAAAGAAGTCTCGCTTCACGAGATCATACGTCTTCTCGACACCTGGATGTCCCGCACACGGGCTATCATGGCATTGTCGAATGACTCTCTGCCTGAGATCATTCTGACCAGGTACTACAACCTTGCCATTTCTAACTAGCATACCATCCCTTATGGTATATCTTGCATAAGTTTGGCCTTTTCTGGATGCCAGGTCATCCTTTTCATTTTCCCCGGGTTTTAACACATGAGCCTTAGGCCATAAGCTCTGGACAAACTCGTCCACCTTCTGAGTTTCTTTTATTTCGGTCATTAGAGCGCTCTCTAATACCGTGAAACTCAGGTTGTGCATGATGCGAGATAACGCATCAGCTACCTTATTGTCTTTTCCTCTTCGGTACCGAATCGTAAGATTAAACTCCTGCATGAGCTCTGCCCACCTAGCTTGGCGGCCCCTCAAGTCAGGCTGTTTACAGAAATGTTTCAGAGTATCATGATCCACATCCACATAAAACTCTGAACCATACAGATAATGCCTCCATGTTTTCAAAGCATGGATAACAGCATACAACTCCAATTCATGAGTTGGCCAATTCCTTTGAGAGGGAGAAAGCTTCTTGCTTTCGAAGGCTACTGGCCTTCCCTCTTGAAGGAGGACTGCTCCTACCGCAATGCCACTTGCATCGGTTTCTAGGAACAACGGTTTCTGGGGATCAACTATTTTTAACACCGGTCCTGAGACCACAGCTTGTTTTATGGTGTTAAAACTTTCTTGTTGATTCTGTCCCCAAATAAAAGGTACTTTACCTGAGGTTAGATCAGTCAATGGCGATACTATTCCGGAATATCCTTTGATATGCCTTCTATAAAACTGGACAAATCCCAAGAATGATCGCAACGCGGTCAGACTCTGAGGGATTGGCCAAGTTAGTATCGCAGCCACTTTCTTCGGATCCATTTCTACCCCTTGTGGAGTAATTATGAACCCTAGATACTCAAGCCTAACCATACACAGTATAGTTTTCTTTTTATTCACATATAGACTGGCTTTCCTCAAAGTACTGAACACTATCCTTAAGTGTTCACGATGCTCAGTAATGCTTTTACTGAATATCAAGATATCGTCAATAAAATGTACTACGAACTTTCCGATATACGGTCGTAGTAAATCGTTCATAAGCATGACGAAAGTCGCTGGAGCATTGGTAAGTCCGAAGGGCATTACCAAAAACTCATAATGACCAAACCTGCTTCTAAAAGCGGTTTTATGCACATCCTCGGCTCTAATCCGGATCTGATGATAGCCGCACTTAAGATCTATCTTGCTGAAAATTACGGCTCCATGTAATGCATCTAGCAAATCATCAATCCGAGCCATCGGATATCTGTGCTTGACAGTGATATTATTTAATGCTCTGTAATCTATACAGAGGCGAAACGTATCATCCTTTTTCCTCTTTAATATCACTGGTGAAGCAAAAGGTGAGAAACTTGGTTGAATCTGCCCCAACTTGAGGTATTCTTCCAGTTGCCTACGCACCTCCGCTTCTTCAGTAAAACTCATTCTATAGGGAGGTCTATTTACAGGTTCTGCCCCCGGGATCAGTTCAATCTTATGCTGAACTTTCCGTTCTGGAGGTAACCCATAAGGTAGTTCATCCCTAAAACATTCAGAGAACTCCTCTGTTATAAGATTAGCCAGCTTGGCCATCTCATCACTTTGCATAACATCAGTGCTAGCCGAAGACTCATCCACCGACTCTACCGATGCTGTGCAAAGGTATAAAGACTCTACTTGAGCCTTTCTGATTTCCATCACGGAAACCAACGGTCCCTGAGGTATATCTCTTCCACCTCGCAAGACATAAAGCACATCATTCATCTTGAATTGATATACGTGCTTTTTCCAATCAATGGCTGGATTCTTCCTAGAATGCCACGCCATTCCCAGGGCTATATCCGCATGAGCAAGCTTGGTTATTTCAAAATCAAGCTTCTCAGTATAGTCCTGAATCTGAAGCTCCAACTGGGTAACCCTTTGGTCCCATACTTCAGTTGAACTTCCATCAGCCATCCTGACTGTATACGCATAGTCAGATGGACTTGTTTTCAATTTCAGCCTCTTCACGAGCTTGGAGTTAATCACATTGTGAGTTGACGCTGAGTCAAACAACACAATGACATCATGATTGGCCACTTGCCCTTTCATTTTGATTAGCTCCGTATCATTGAAGGCTGTATACCCCGTTGCTGCGGGCTTAGATAGGATGTTATCAGGTGCACTCGTCACTAACTTAGTAACAGACACACAAAACAAACAAGGTACTAACCTCTGAGAAGATCCCGCTAGCTGAATCTGCATCTCTTCCGCTCTGGGACTTCCCTGCATCTCCACGTCGCACTCTGAGATCACCATCTCAGCCATCCGACGATCTTTATTACGTGGACAATCTCTCCACTGATGAGGTTGAAGGCAACCAAAGCATAAGCCTTCTCTCCTCGCTTTTTCCCTTTGTTCCGGGTTCAAGGGAGACTTAGACCAAGCCCGGGCTGCCATTGGAGTTACTTTTCTCTTCACTCCAATGGTGGTACTTGGTTTAGGAGTTTCAGCCGGTCTCGCCTGCTTGGCTTGACCACTCGGCTGCGAACCACTCCCTTTACTAGTCCACTTCTTCTTAAACCCAGATTTCTTTGGATACCCATACTGGGTTCCGACCTGTGCAAACCCACTTGGCTTGCTGCCCTTGGCATCCTCATAGTTCAAGGCTATAGCTATTGCATCATCTAGCGTGTTCGCGTACTTAGCCCGAACTTCCATTTTTATTCGGTCATTCAATCCAAATATGAAATCTTTCACTTGGATTGATTGAGGCAGGGGTTCATCAACCTTCATTACACTCTCTCGAAACTTATCAGTGTATTCTGCCACTGATAAATTTCTCTGACGCAGGTTCCTATATTGATCCCAAGCTCGGGATGCCTCGTCAGGAGGTAAGAAGTGTTTCCTGAACTCTCTTTTAAACCCCTCCCAGGTAGTGGATGCTATGCCATCCTTTTGTTGCTTAATCCACCACCGATCCGCTGCCTCACTAAACATGTGGGTGGCCTCGCGGATCTTTTTGATGTCATTTCTGATCTCACAAATGGCGAACGCCTCGTCCCATTTGTGTAACCATGTCTCAATGACATCGGAGCTACGGTCGTTCATCCGACCAGAATACTTTTCCGGTCTGTAATTGGCAATAATTGGCACTTTTGCCTTCCTAGGCTCGACCGTATGGACACTAGACTCCGGTTCCATTGGAGCCTTTCCCTTCTCCTCTCGAGAAGGTCTGGCAGACATACTCTGGAGTGTTCTCCTAAGTTCGGACTGCCCTGCATTAGCTTGTAATTGCTGTGCTAACAACTGTTGTAAGGCATCCTCCAACAATGCAATTCTGCCAGATAAGGTATGAGCTACTGGGCGCGATCCCTGCTGGGTCGGCCGGACTCCTGATTCACCAGGGTCCCTCCTGGAAGCCCCTTCTTCTGCTTCCATTTAGTTCAGTAGGCGTTTTGTTTTGGGGTTTCTTTTTTTTTTTTTTTTTTTTAAAAACACCCCTAGAACACTCCCCTAGAACACTGTAATCAAAAGCTGACACAATTCAGGGTACTGACACTCTGAACACAATTCCCTATACTAGGGAACTCCTGCAACCTGACATGCACACTAATTACGTATCTGACACAGGCATATGCATTTAATCCCGCCTTTCCCTATACTAGGGAAGCTACTGCATTTTACTCTGACTGAAGCCCACCGGCATATTCTCAAGCATAGTCTGTCCTTACTACAGCATTAAATTCTATGCTTACTTGTCGCTTTTCACGCAAACGGAGTATCAGCAACCAACCAGGGAAAAAAACACAGAATCGACAGAAATGACAAAGAACCTTCCTGGTCTATGAATTTTGATCCAAACCCAAAAGGGAAAATAGGTAGGAAGCTCCCTGGAATTCGAGTTCTGCAACCAGCTAAATTCAATCCTTGTTCTCCAGCCTGCGCGTCGCCCTATCAGCGTTGACCGAAGACCAAATATACCACGCTTCCGCTGCGCTCCGTCAGGTCCGCTCAACTGTGCCAATCGTGGGAGGGCTGCACTAGACTCCTCGTCGGATCAACGGCGTATCCCATCCAGGTCTTCCGTTAGATTCCCAAAAGGCATCGCGACACGGTCCATGCTCTACGCCAGGCGATCGCTCGAGTGCCTAGGCACCTTTCTTTTTCAGACGCGTACGTAAAAGAATGGCGAACTGCTATGCTTCGTCGCACGTCAGCACTTTTCGTTCGCTTCCTCTCCTACCCCGCTCCGTGCAGCTTACGCAATCGTAATACCCATTTGACGCGATCGTCAGACGGACCCTTTTCACCCCTCTCTTGGATCGCTCCAACAGCCCGTTCGTCGATTCACCCTTCCTTCCAACCTTCAGCTCTGATACCAAATATCACGACTTTCTCTTCCAAGCCACGTTTTCTGATCACGGGAGTAGCACCATCTTAACCACCCAGCCAAACTGCCAAAGCTCAAAAGCAAGAGAGAGAGAGCTATTTTTGAAATCACGTAATTACCCAATTCTCCATTCTCTCACAAGCTTTGACACCCCAATTCCCTAGATAGATCTAGATGCCATATGTCATCCATATAGGGCCTTACTAATGCAACAGTTCACCCCTCTCTTGGGATGCATTTAATTCCTTGCCCCTAGGCACATTCTTTGCACTAGGCCCCTGGTCTCAGATCTATCTAGTCCGGTGCTATCAGCCCTCACCTAGGACCTTGACATTAATCCCTCCCGATCATTTACATAAAGCGCAAACACATATATTACAAAGATAGATCCTATAAGGGAAATGTCGACTGATTCTTCCGAGGTCATGCTACCTCGGCTAGAGCGTAACAACTAGTGTATCCTTATTGCTTTGCCAAAACTTTTTGGAGTCAATAGTTACAAAGCCACTTGCATGGCATTTGATTATTGCATTAGGCCACAATAATCATCCATGGCTCCAATGGCTCCCTCAAAGCTAGCAATGATGCTGCAATCTTGTGTGTTTCTCTTATCATCAATCCATTGTGTTCGAAAATGCTTACCCTCACCATATAGCATTGAACATAGTACACTACACCAAGACAAAATCAATTGAATAAGCAATCTAAATTGTTGAAAGCTCCTAACTTATACATAACATTCTATATACCGACCTTTCGCATGCATCCTCTAGCATACTCCCATTCTTCCATTGTGATATGCATCCCCTCGTCTCTCTCTGCTCTCTCCATTTCGTCAAGTAGCCAATCCACATGAATATCCTTTAGAAGTGCTCTTAGATGCTGAGGGTATGGCACAAGAGATCCATGGTGTGTACGAAAGAGGGCCCTTTCCCCTTTTCGTCTTGCCTTGTCATCCTCATATCCTGTCACCCATCTTTTCATCACATCACTATTAAGCATGCAATAGAGGTTAATATTATTAAGCAACTCCGTGTCCGTTACTTTGCTCTGTCCTTTCCCTTGAGGCACAATAGAGGTCAGCCTTAGGTCTTCATCATCTCTCCATAGTCATGGGAAAGAGCTATCCACATCAACAAGAAACTTAGAAATATATACAAGTGACTCTTGCACCAACCAACCCTCGGTCATGCTACCTTTGGGCCTTGCATTTTGCCTCATGAAACCCTTCAAGGTCATCATGAAGCGCTCGAGGAAGAAAAACCATCGTGCATGTACAGCACTTGCCGCATATAGCAATCTCATCCACCAAATGCACTATGAGATGTAGTTGGCTTGTGAGAATAGAACGTGGAAAGATCTCCTCCACTAAACAAACCACCTCCTCTGACATAACTCGAGCATCCTCAAGCATGGTGGGATCTATTTCCTTTGAGCTCACATATGTAGAAAAAAAAAAGTGCACCATGTTAGCAATATGAATACCTTGCATGGAGCATTGATACGCTTCACATTTTGTATAGTGTAAAGTACCTCACAAGCTTGCCCATCTTGTAAATGCAATCCTTCACATCTTTCGATGCACTACGAGAAATGCTAGTAGGTAGTGTAACTCAACACAACTGAGCAATGGTTAATTAGTTGCTTCTACACTCACAAATTTGGAAGGAAAAAGAGATTATGCTAAGTGATACTTACTTGGAGCATCTTGTGCCAATCATGAGATTTCAAGCCATACGATTGCTCTACACCTCTTTTCTTTCTCTTTTGAAGGCCCCCTTCAAACACCTCATGGATCCAGTGGGAGTACGAATTGTAGTGATAGCTCACTATAGGGGGCCTTCGACGGGTAAGGGAGGGGGCCATAGGCCCCTCTTCCTTACCCCTTGTGGCCACACTCACCAAGGGTAAGGGAAGATGATAAATGTAATTTTAATTAATTAATTTAATTTTTTATTATATAAGAAAGCTTAGATTAGCATAGATTAGTTTATCCATAGAGGAGAT
Organism: Dipteris shenzhenensis; assembly: GCF_047967505.1. Lineage (NCBI taxonomy): Eukaryota > Viridiplantae > Streptophyta > Polypodiopsida > Gleicheniales > Dipteridaceae > Dipteris > Dipteris shenzhenensis. Next base: position 20,316,207 of record NC_141613.1, read on the forward strand.
AACCCCAAAGAAACCAATCAAAGCCATGCTCAAAAAATCCCAACTAGTTCCTAATGAGAGTTACTCCTGCGCTCACATGCGGTTTCACACTCATAATATAACCCTATGAGAAAAGTTTCAGTTGACATATTGTTGACGGATCCATGAGTAGAGTTTTAGTGGGCACATTACAATTGTTAATCATGGGCAGATTGTACTTTGATGCATTTTACATTTTTCATGCCATCATTGTAACGCCTTATTGGCTATCTTTTTTTAATTTATGTACATATATGAGCCTTGTAAAGCCTTCAAGGCAATTTCTCGACCATCCACTATAGAGTTTTCAAAGATTTTTTTGAGTGGGCATAGACAATTGTATCAATGGGCACATTGCAATTGTATCAGTGAGCACATTATAGATATTATTATAGATAATGAGTGGGTACATTACTAATATTATTGCAATTTTTTGGCACATTACATTGCAATTGTGTGGTGTTGGCTCTTTCCGATAGCTTTCGTAGGAAGAGTATGGTATTCTCAGTGTGCAGGGTTTCGAGGCTTTTTGTCACCTACAGATATATTAGGGTTGTCGTTTGTAGTATACGTGTAGCTTAGGTCGTATTCCAGTGAGAGACGTAGGCTTAAGTGTGGTAAGCAAACATAGTGCATGCATGTGTAAAAGGAATGTGTATCATCATGGTTGAGGTAATGAAGGCTTTCTCTTTCATTGGAGGTTTCAGGGTTTAGAAGGAGGTTCCTGAGTTTAGAAGATGTTCCAGAGTTTAGAAGAGGTTCAAGGGTTAGAAGGAGGATCCAAGGTTCAGGGTAGAGTACATAGTGGAGAACTTGTCTCCCTCATAGATCATGGATGTTAAGGGTTGAGGAACTAAGGGTTTAAGGGGAGCATATGAGTGGGAGAGGAAGAAGGTGTAAGAGCATCGGGGGAAAGAAGAGAGAGGAGGCAAGCTTGTCTTTGCAATCCTGGAGCTCTTCTTCTTTGTGAATTAGAGTGGCTTGTGCCACCACCTCCATCTACTGAACATGTATGGAGGTCAAGGAGTTATAGTAGGTCTATAGGATTGCCATTGATTGTACTATTACTGTCAATTGTGTTTGACTTTGGTGGAGGTTGGAGGTCACATCCCTCACTGCCTTCTCTTGAGCTTGGAGAGCTTGGTTCATGCGCACTTCTTCTACCTCCTTCTCGTCTATCTACGCCCAAAGTGCCTTGACCTTTATGGTGATATCTTGGAATTGGTCTTCGATTTTTGTTGCACTCTATCTGTCCAATTCTCTTTCATATTCTTCCTTGGCCAAGCTAGTGAATAGTTTGAACATTTGGATCATTTGGCTAGCTTGATGTTGGAGAATGATAGACGGTGATGAGGATTGGCGATACTACTGATACAAGTGGTGCCCATGTAGCCATCAGGCTCTACTGCCGATCTTTCCTCAGGCTTTAGTGCCGATCTTGCCTTAGGCTCTGGTTGCTACTGTTGTTGGAGATATATTGGTTGCAGTTGTGCACCGAGCTATAGCATCTCGTGGGGCAATTCCTTAATTTCAACCTCTAGAATAGGTATTTCTTCTAAGGCATATGCACTTGCTAATGTGATAGTAGGAGAAGTTGGTGACAGCTCCCATACTGGTGAGAAAGGAATGTCCAACTCCTCAATTGGTTTTGGTGACTGAGGCAGAGTCATTTCTCATTCTTGTAGCTCTCTTTTGATGATTATAGCCAATAAGTGTGGAATTTTACATTTTTGGCTTGATAAACTATCTAGTTTTTTTGTAAAGAAGATGACTAAGTGCTAGATCCAATCTTGCTTTAGCTTCCTACTCAGCAAAACAAATGTGCGGAGTGGAAGGGATCGATTCTTACTACACTTAACCCCCAGGATTGTGGATAGGAATTGTGCTGCTTCCCTGAGGCGATGGTTAAGGATAGTGCAAAGTAATATGCCATCCCTATGGATGAGTGTGCCCTTGGCGAGGAGAGGCTGTACTTTGAGAAATTTAGCATTAGTAAGCCGTGTAGGGTATTTGGAACCTTGTGTTGGGAGTGAGAAAGCCCTTTGAATGACTGTACTATCGAGGATAATGTTGAGTGGGCTCTGATGTACAATGATGGTACCGTACTTACCAACCTATGCATTGCTGGAGTGATAATAACGGAGAAAGTCCCTGATGTATGTGGTCATTGTAGGACTGTCCTCCCAAGATTTTAAGCTCTCAAGCAAACTACCTAGACCCCTTTGCTCTAAGTAAGATGTTGCTTCCTTGGAAAGAGCATAAGTCGATGTAGGTGGCCAAACAAGTTCCAGTGACTGGGCCCCATCAATGGTTGTGTAGGCCAGTGGTGACTGGGGTGGCATTTTTTCTTCTTGGTCATGCACTGAATCCTCCGTAGAGCTATCACTCTGGACCACAAATGCCTGTGGTCACCATGGTTGAGAGGATGTAGATGGCTACGAACTCTGGAGGGGGTCTCGTGGTTGAGGTAGTGGGCTCTTTCTGTGCATCCTCTTTAGTGGCCGCATTTTCTCTGAACCTACATCCATGTGCATGTGGTGTATCATTAATCATTAGATTAGTTGGCATGCATGTATGACTTTTGTGTGTATTTGTGAGAGATCTTATTTTTATACATGTTTTGAGAGTGTGGAATGAAAGTGTGTGGCACAATTATTCATGCAATCATCTATGTGTCTAAGCGAAAGCGTGTAAGTGCAGATGACCTAGTAGCTAGGTAGGGACTAACTATATGCTTTTTTTTTGTTGCTGGGATTTCATAGGTCAACTAGAACTCAGGCATCACTTCTAAGCCCTAGGTTAAAATCGACTGATGCTACCTATATGTGCGAAGATGTACATATGCAAGTGAGTGCTCACAGATACAATCTAATCCTAACTAAGGAAGACTTGGGTTTCCAAAATCTTAGTTTTTGTCGGGGATGGCTTGCATGTTGAAGTAGTAGCGCTTCAGTCGGCTCCCGTTTATTGTTGTGTTGATTTGGACTCCATCCAATGTTTCTAGCAGCATAGCTCTGATGGGATTCATCTTTTTTACTCAGTAGGGTCCTTGACCTAGATAGTTCAATTTCCCCTTGTGTACTTTGGCATTGTATAACAAGACCAAGTCACCTTCCTTGATGTCTTTAGCTTTAAGATTTCTATCAAACCATGCCTTTCTTTTGTGTTTTTCTACTGTCATGGCATGGTAGGCGACTAGTCTTGTCTCTGTATCCTTCTCCAACTAATACAGTCTTTCTTTTAAGGATTCATGGTCTCCCATGCATTCCTTTACTGCTATGCGTAGGCTTCGTATTACAAATTCTAGTGGGACCACACCTTCAAGGCCGTATACCGATTGAAAAGGTTTGTTCCTTGTACTGACCTTGAGTGTGGTTCTGTATGCCCATAAGGCTGCATTCAGTTTCTCTGCCCAATCAGAACGTTGTGGTTCTACTACCTTAGTGAGGATAATGCATAATATTTTGTTGGTGGATTCGGCCTGTCCATTCCCTTGGGGGTAGTGGGGTGTGCTTTTTCTATGGATTACCATAAAGCCAGAGAAGAGTTCTTAGATTACCTCATTGATAAAATGTGTGCCTCTATCCGACACAATTTCAATGGGGCATTCGAATCAGGTGATCACATTCTCGTATAAGAATCTTGTTGTGCTTCTGGCATCTGCCTTTCTGAGACTGCTTTAGCTTCAGCCCATTTTGTAAAGTAATCAGTGGCCACAATGATGTAGCCTGCTTGTGTTCCCTTTGCTGCTGGATGGATGGGACCCACATAGTCAATCCCCCATTTTTCAAATGGTTTTTGTGCAACAACTATTGTTAGGGGATTGAAGTCTTTGTGTTGTGGTTTAGTAGTCCATTGGCATATATCACAACCTTTTACATATTCATAGGCATCTGCCCATAGTGTTGGCCACCAGTAGCCTGCAAGGAGGACTTTTCTTGCTATGGCTTCCCCTTGGAAATGTCCTCCTACAATGCCTTCATGGACTTCACTTAGGATTGGCATGATCTCATGAGGCACATTACACATCTTCTTAATACATGGTCCTTGCCCATCTTGTATAGTTGTCTTGCAATGAGTTGATAGGTTGCAGCCTTTAGAATTAGTTTTCTGGCATCTACTTTCATTTCAAGGGGTGGTCTTCCTGCCATTAAGTACCCAATGATATCTCCACACCACTCTGGAATAGCATCTATTTGAAATAATGTGGCATCTGGTAAGTCATCTTCTACTCAAGTGGCTTCTTCTCCCAACTTGATACGAGACATGTGATTGGCGATGTAGTTTTGGGCACCTTTGTAGACCACTATTTTGAAGTTGAATTCTTGAAGCAAAAGGGGCCATCTAGTTATTCTTCCTGTTGTACACGGACAGTTCACAAGATAAAGCAAAGCTTGATGGTCAGTGTAGAAGACAAAACCATTTGCCAGTAGATAGTGCCAAAATTTCTTAACACTATACATCATTGCTAGGGCTTCTCTTTCTGTGGTGGTATAGTTGATCTTTGCATCATTGAGTTGTCGACTGGTGAAGTAGAATGGGTAGTCTTTCTTATGTTCACCAAGTTGACAAAGCACACTCCCAATTGCATACTTGGATCCATCAGTATGAACATGAAAATCAATATCCCAATTGGGAGATATAAGGATGGGTGCTATGATTAGGTGCCACTTTAAAAGCTTAAAGGCTTGGTCACACTCTTCTGTCCATAAGAATTCCACTAATAATCTGTAAAGTGGTCTAGCTATCATGGCATACCACAATATAAATCTTCTATAATAGCCAGCATGTCCCATAAAGACGTGTACACCTTTGGAATTTGTCAAAGGAGGCAATTCCACGATGATTTTGAATTTGTCCATGCTAGTTGCAATCCCATGCTGAGAAATGATGTGTCTCAAAACAACTCTGTGGGTGACCATGAACTGGCATTTTGTTGGATTTAGGGAGATGTCATACTCCCTGCATTTGATTAGTACTACTTCAAGACATTTGAAGTGGTCTTTTTTATTTGAATAGATGCACAAATCATCCAAGAACACCTGTAAAAACTTATTCAGAAATGACTTGAAAGCTGTGAACATGACTTGCTAGAATGTGGCCAGGGCATTACAAAGGCCAAATGGCATGACTGTATATGCAAAAATACCCCATTCTGTAGCAAATGTTGTTTTTTATTGGTCTTTAGGAGCAATTTGCACTTGGTTATAGCCACTGAAGCCATCCAAGAAGCTATATATTTCGGAACGTGCCACCTTTTCCAACATTGTTTTTGTTAAGGGTAGGGGATAGTGATCCCTAATCATGGCAGCATTCACATTCTTTAAGTTTACGCATATTCTGAGCTTCTTGTGTGGGGGTTAAAGGTCACTGTGCCTTAACCCCGGTTATGTACAATACTCAAACACATATATAAATGAATGAAAAAGAAGATTAGGGTGGTTCAGCACCCACCAAACTTGTGTGGCTCTCTGTCTCTCTCTCTCCTTCTTGCGTTCTTGCTTCCGTTGAGAGCACTCTCAACTGGTATCAGAGCCCGAGTGATCTAGCTGAGCGTGCGTGAATGCTGGAAGCTCAGCAGCTCTGTGGGAGGAAGGAGAAGCTCTGTGGAAAGCTTTGTGAGTGACTTTACTTGCATCTGAGTGTGCAGAGACCTTGGAGGAACCTTTGGAAAAGTCACTTTGGCTTTGCGAAGTGGTTTTGAGAGCCTGTTAAGAGCTTTCAAAGAAAAAGTCGTTTTTTGAGCTTTTCCCTGTTCCGTTCGACGACAAAGACTCCATATTGACTTGTAGAGACAACTATTGCTTGCTTTTGGTGTCCACTTCACTTCAGGAGCTTGGAAACACCTTCATTCTTAAATCTGGGGTCATTTCATTGGATTTCTGACTCACTGTGTCAGTTCCTGCGTTTTTTGCCCGGGTGTTGGAACTCAAGTTTGGAGCAACCATTTGCAGATCTGTCAGTTCCGGTGGACTCAGGAGGTTCTAAAACTTCTATGTTGCTCATCATTCGCACTCCGGTGGAGTTTACAAATAGCTCTGTTTCCAAAAACGTTTTTCAGTCCGTGTGTTGGACCCAGTGATTGAGACCACGGTTTCCAAAACCGTCTATCCCATTGCGTTCCGGACGCCTAAAAACCCCTACCTATTAGTTCTTGCACAATTCGGTGGAGGATTTTCAGAGTTATAAATCTCTGTGTATTCGATTTCGTCTCTCTGTTATGCATTTTTCATTCTAAGGTTTTGAAACCTTCGATTTATGCCACATGGCAGTGGATGAGTGTTGACTCCCATTTCTCACTCATTGGTTGGGATTTTGGAGTTCTGGCAGAAGAGAGATATTTGCAGATTTTCTTGCTCATTCCGATTATGCAATGGCGCCCATGTTTTGAGGCATCTCAGGTTCTATTTTCAGTAGCACTCATTACCGTGGGACTATGATTTCTTGAGCATACCTTATGCAGATCACTCTGGTTGCAGTTTGAGGAGTGTGCGCTCATTCGTGGTATGCATTGGGTTGCAGTGGATGATTTATAGGCCATTTGGATGCATTGTGGTCCTTATTGGATGCGCTGATAGGCCCAAATTGCCTTGTGGGATGCTATTTTTATGGACGCTTTGCACATGGATGCTATTTTATGCTGAGGGACAGCTTTGACACATTGCAAGTGATGCACTGATAGTGCTATGCTCTCTTGGATGAGATATTATTGATGCATATGCCAGTGGACAGTGTTTATGCTTGAGTCATTTGGCACTTATTGGCATTTTCTTTTGGGCCAGATTTGCTCATATGGATGCATAGTATATGCACATGAGTCAGATGCTTTGAGCTTTGAGTTTTGGTGATATTTCACTCTATTGTGGCATACACATTTGGGTGCACCTGGTATTTGGTGTGATTCTCTCTTGTAGGCACTAGCATTTGGGATTTTGCTTTATTTGCATCATGGCATCCTCTTCCATGTCTGAAAAGGAGTTTTTCAGCATTAAAAAGTTTGATGGGACAAACTTTTCTTTGTGGAAAGAACAGATAAGGGATGTGCTTATTCAAAAGAAGCAGATTAAACCCTTGGTAGGGATTGAAGCTAAGCTTGCAATATGTCTGAGGATGATTGGAATGAGTTGGATGCATTAGCAAAGTCTACTATTAGACTTCATCTTGCAGAGTCAGTTTATTTCACAGTAGTAAATGAGCAGACTACGGAAGATTTGTGGAAGAAACTGTGTGCCACTTATGAGAAGGAAACTGCCTCTAATAAAGTTTACCTCATGAAGAGGTTGTTTGAGCTGCAAATGAAGGAAGGGGTCTCCATTGCTTCTCACTTGAATGAATTCAATATTATTTTCAGCCAGCTTCAGGCTCAGAAAATGAATTTTGATGCGGAGACTAAGGCAATATTTCTCTTATGTTCATTGCCATCCTCATGGGATACCTTCCGTACAGCTGTCAGTAACTCTGCACCTGGTGGAGTACTGAAATTTGATGATGTTGTGGGTAGCTTGTTGGCCGAGGAGATTAGACGGAAGTCTATGGATGGCAACAAGCAGGATGCAGCCTTAAATATGCAAAGGGGTATATCACATTTCAGGGGGAAGTCCCAAGAAAGAGTGAAGTCACGTAGCAAATCCACGGCACGGAACATTGAGTGTTACCATTGTGGCAAGAAGGGCCATATGAAAAAGGATTGCTACAAGCTGAAAAGAGAGCAAAAGGATAAGAAAAAGAATGCAAATTGGGGTGCAAATCAAAAGGAAGAGAGTCCAAGGGAGGACAAAGGAAAGTGAAGATCGAGGAGATCAATGCAGTCACACGTGATAGTGACAATGATGTTCTCTTCATGTCTAGTTTATCTGCAGAGTTGCTTACCACTTCAGATGATGCATATTCCCAAGATTGGATTTTGGATTCTGGTGCTTCATTCCATGTTACTCCCCATAGGGAATGGTTCTCCACTTATGATAGTGGAAAGACAGGTTGTGTGCATCTTGGAAATGACTATGCATGTGACATAGTGGGAGCAGGTGACATAAAGTTTTCTTTTGCAAATGGGTCTGCATTTGTTTTGAAACATGTGAGACATGTGCCTAAGTTGACCAAGAGTCTTATTTCAGTGGGTCAGCTAGATGATGCTGGTTTTCACACCACTTTTGGCTTTCAAAGTTGGAAAATTCAGAAGGGCTCTATGCTTTTGGCCAGGGGTGCCAAGTGTGGGACTTTGTATCCCTTACATGTATCAGGGGTATTTGATCATGTTGTTGCAATAACCAAGCAGCCAAGCACTTCTTTGTGGCATTGCAGGTTGGGGCACATGAGCCAGAATGGAATGAAACTCTTATGCCGTTTGGGTTATGTACCGCATTTGAGTTTCTCTGATTTTGAATTTTGTGAGCATTGTCTCTATGGGAAGCAGACTAAATCAGCCCATAAAAGAAGGGGAAAGAAAGAGTTTGAAATGCTTGATTTGGTGCATTCAGACGTATGTGGTCCCATGCCTACACGGTCATTAGGCGGGGCTGATTACTATGTGACATTCATTGATGATGTAACTAGGAAAGTGTGGGCTTATGCTATAGCTCAAAAGAGTGATGTGCTCCAGGTATTTCAGAAATGGCTGGCCTTGGTTGAGAATCAGTCAGGTAGAACGCTTAAATGCCTACGGACTGACAATTGTGGAGAGTATCTCTCTCATGACTTTCAGCATTTCTGTGATACTCGTGGGATTAAGAGGGAGCTTACATCCCCTCGTACTCCAGAGCAAAATCCAGTTGCAGAAAAGATGAACCGTACCATTCAAGAAAGGTTGCAATGCATGCTTTCCAACGCAAGTCTTTCTGGTGGTTTTTGGGCTGAGGCAATGAAGACTGCAGTGCATGTGATCAATAGATCACCTAGTAAGAGTTTGGATGGTGGTATTCCTCAAGAGGCATGGAGTGGCAAGAATCCCTCTTACTCTCATTTGCGTATATTTGGGTGTGAGGCATATGCACATGTGCCAAAAGAGCTTCAAAAGAAGCTAGATCCTAAGTCTAGGAAATGCATCTTTCTGGGTTATGGTGAAAGTGGAGAGATGGGCTATCGTCTCTAGGATCCAGAAGCAAAGAAGATCATACGCAGCCATGATGTGGTCTTCAATGAGAAGAAGATGCATAAGGCACCCATGAGGGATGTGGAAATGAGGAGAATCACTTTCCAAGATGTGAATCCACCTGCATATGTTGATAGACAGCAAGCTGTCCATGCACCAAATGTGTAAGAAATGGTGCCACCAAGTACTCCCACAGGTATACAATCAAGGGTAGATGATGGATCATCTATTGGTGGAAATGATGAGCCAAATGTGGCTGATATGCAAATGGGACAGCAAGCTGAAATGCCATTGAGAAGATCATCTAGAGTGTCTAGACCGCCTGATAGGTTTGTTCTAGGGGTAGACTATGTGATGCTTACTGATTGCGGGGAGCCTTCTTGCTACAAAGAGGCTATGATGCGTGAGGATCAACACAAGTGGGAGTATGCTATGCAATCAGAGATGAGTTCACTTATGAAGAATAAGACTTGGGACTTGGTTTCTTTGCCACATGGAAAGAAAGCATTGCCATGTAAATGGGTCTACAAAATGAAGGTCACAGGTGATGATGTGCCTAGGTACAAGGCCCGTTTGGTTGCTAAAGGGTTCAAGCAAGAGAAGGGTGTGGACTTTGATGAGATATTCTCTCCAGTTGTGAAGATGACCACACTTAGATGCATTCTTGGACTAGTGGCAGTAGAAGATATAAAGCTTACGCAGATGGATGTCAAGACATCTTTCTTGCATGGGTCTTAAGCAAGTGCCTAGAGAATGGTATCAGAAGTTTGATGCTTTCATTCGGTCCCAGGGTTTTAGAAGGAGTGAAATTGATCACTGCCTCTACACTAAAAGGGCTAAGGATAATAGCCTGATAATCCTGGCACTATATGTGGATGATATGCTATTGGCCAGCAAGAATACTTATGAGCTAGATGCATTAAAGGCCAAGTTGCATGAGGCCTTTGATATGAAGGATTTGGGACTTGCAGGTCATATTCTTGGTATGCGCATCATGCATGATCGGAGTAGGAAACTCCTTTGGCTTTCACAAAAAGAGTATGTTACAAAAGTATTACAGCGTTTCAATATGGAGGGGGGAAGGCAGTGAGTACTCCATTGCCTCCATATGTGAAACTGAGTCATACAGATAGTCCCAAATCAGATGAGGAAAGGGCCATGATGGCCAAGGTTCCTTATGCATCAGCAGTTGGGAGTCTTATGTATGCTATGATAGCTACTAGACCAGACATTGCATTTGCAGTGGGAGTTGTTAGCCGATATATGGCTAATCCAGGAAAGAGGCATTGGGAGGCAGTTAAGTGCATCATGAGGTACATGAAGGGTACCAAGGAGATGTGCATCTGCTTTGGTAAAGGAGACATGCATGTACTTGGGTACACAGATTCAGACTATGCAGGGCATGTGGAAGGGCATGTGGATAGTAGGAGATCCACTTCTGGTTATGTGTTCACCTTTGCAGGTGGTGCAGTGTCGTGGATGTCTCGCGCACAGAAGTGTGTTGCTTTGTCTACCACAGAGGCTGAGTATGTTGCAGCCACAGAGGGTTGTAAGGAGGCTATATGGCTTGATCGGCTAGTGGGAGATTTGGGGATTCATACAGGTGTACCGACATTGCATAGTGATTCCATGAGTGCTATTCAGCTAGCACGGAATCCGGTCTTTCATGCAAAGACCAAACACATTGAGGTCAGGTACCATTTCATCAGGGAGGTACTTGAGGACAAGCGCATAGAGCTTGTCAAGGTTCATACAGATGATAACCCTGCAGATATGCTGACGAAGAGTCTACCTAGTCAGCGGTTTGAGTATTGTCGTGTATTGATGGGCATTGGATAGTATGCTCACTGGTTGTTCTCCCTTAAAGGCACATTGTCCTTTAAGTGGGAGGTTGTGGGGGTTAAAGGTCACTGTGCCTTAACCCCAGTTATGTGCAATACTCAAACACATATATAAATGAATGAAAAAGAAGATTAGGGTGGTTCAGCACCCACCAAAATTGTGTGGCTCTCTGTCTCTCTCTCTCCTTCTTCCGTTCTTGCTTCCGTTGAGAGCACTCTCATCTTGTTGTGTTTAGGCACAATGATGAGAGAATGATGATGGGTGAAACCCAATCAGTGTGCTCTATCTCGTAGATGAATCTAGCATATAGGAGTTTTTACAGATCATCACCATAATCCATGGTGCTATACTTAGGATTTGTGCAATAAGGTCCACATACCTTAGGGTGGGCACCTTCCCTAAGGTCCACATACCTTAGGGTGAAATTCCTTTCATCTCATTGTATGACCATGCTAGGCAGCCATGGTATTCCATTAGGAGTGCTTTGAGTTTGGTTTCATCTTCTTGTCAAAGTTGTTTCCAAATGAAAACCATTTTTTCTTCCTCCCCTTCAAGGGCGAGTTTATTGTGCAAGTTTTTGCTGGTCCCTCATAGATTGGAGTTTCTCCAATGCTATCGGTTTCTTGAACTTTAGATTCTCTTAGTGGTCTTGGCATTGCTATTGGGACACTGCCACTTGTGTAATTCTTGAAGTACTCTGACACTTCTCAAAGATCTCGACCTCTGATGGTGTTGAACTAGCCTGACATGTGCCATGTGTACTAGGTGGCATAGTTTCATTTACCAATTTGTTAGGCTCTTTTTAACTTTCTTTTTTGAAGTCTCTTGATCAAGCTTCATCCGCACATGTGGCTTATATTTGTGAAACTTCTTACATTGGGAACTGCGGGATAGCTTTTCCACTAGTAAGGTGTTCCCATGTAAGGGTTCATTTGTTGCGCATACTCCTTCCAGTCCCTCAGGGGACCATTCAAGATGCGGTGGTTTTGATTTCGAGGGAGTTGGCTTTGCAAGATACAATTCGACAATCCTTGTTTGGACTCGTTCAAATTCATTGAAGTGTTCGGCCTTGGCTTTTCTGTGATTTCCTCCTTTAGCTTTCTTGCGGGATCTTTTGCTATTATTCAACTTTGGAGGTTCAACTTTTGGGAGCTCGACTGCCATTAGGGCATGCAGAATGGCTAAGTCATTATCAAAGATTTGATCTTCAATTTCACATTCTTAGCCTCAGTTTTAAGGTCCCAAGGAAAATCGGAGTCATCATTGGTATGGGTACCTTCTTCACGTTCATTATCCCACTCGAGGTCAGCCATAAAGAATGGCACCTCTAGATCGATTGGTTCTTCATGTGTGAGTGGAGGATCTACGTATAGCAGGGGGGGCGGGGGGTGTGGAATGGAGGGAGGGGGGGTGGAATGGAGGGAGGGGGGGGGGGGAAATGGAGGGGGGATGGAGGGGGTGGGGGAGAAGGAAAAACAGAGAGGGGGAAAAAAGGAAGGGGGGGGTTGGGGGGGGGGGGGGGGGAAATGGAGGGGGTGGGGGGGAATGAAGGGGGGTGGGGGATGGGGTGGTTGGGGGGTGAAGGGGGGTAGTGGAGATGGAGGAGGGGGGGTGGGAGAGGCAGGGGGGAAAGGGGGGGGGGGGATGGAGGGGATGGTGGTGGAGGGGGAGGGGGTGGTTATGGAAGGGGGGGTGGAGGGGGAGGGGAAAAAAAACTTGACGGACGAAAAACTTTGACGAAAATCCAAAGGGAGAAAGAGATGGTCACTGAACGCTCTCAAAGTCTTTCTCGATGTAACGGGATTGTTGAGGATGAATGGACAGTGGGTGGATGGCTAGGTTATAGCTGTGAGATGGGTTCGAAGTAACTCACCATGTGAGGATGGGAGTAGGGTGGTGGTCGATAGAGAGGAAGGAGTGTCTTGTGTAGGGCTCAAAATGGGGAAGAGGATGGAGGCAAGATGTGAAAGAAGAAGAATGAGGGGGTGGAGTGGGTTTTTATAGGAAATGCGTGTAGGTTTAGGGTTAAACCCTAAACTCTTCCTAAGTCATAACTTTTCATGGTTAGCTCGGTTTGCTCTTCTGCAAAAAGGTGAAATGATCGAAATTGCAAGCTCTATGCATTCGTGTCTACTACCTAGCCTGACTTTTTTATCAAGTGGCTTCTTTTTAAGAAATAAAGAAAATTTCTTAAGGTAGTAACCCAAGGTTGATGCTTGGGGTTGATATGTTTGGCTAGAGTTTGAAAAAATTTTACTCTCCTTGCCCTTGAGTGTTATGTTCATGAAAATTCATAGTAGTTTGTTTTTTACACATACCTGTGTATATTTACTCATTTCTTGAGATGCTAGTCTCCTCGGCAGTGATGCCAAATGTTGGCTCTTTCCCACGGCTTTCACAAGAAGAGAAGAGTATTCTTAATGTGCATGGTTCCGAGGCTTTTTGTCACCTACAGATATATTGGAGTTATTGTTGGTAGTATACATGTAGCTAAGGACCTCGAGTCATATTCCGGTGAGAGACATAGGCTTAAGTGTGGTAAGCAAACATAGTGCATGCATGTGTAAAAGGAACATGTATCATCATGGTTGAGGTAATGAAGGCTTTCACCTTCATTGGAGGTTTCAGGGTTTAGAAGGAGGTTCTATATTTTAGAAGAGGTTCCAGAGTTTAGAAGAGGTTCAAGGGTTAGAAGGAGGATCCAAGGTTCAAGGTAGAGTACATGGTGGAGAACTCGTCTCCCTCATAGATCATGGACGTTAAGGGTTGAGGAACTAAGGGTTTAAGGGGAACATAGGAGTGGGAGAGGAAGAAGGTGTAAGAGCATGGGGGGAAAGAAGAGAGAGGAGGAGGGAGGAGGAGGAGAGAGGAGGAGGGAGGAGGAGAAGGAAGGAGGAGGGAGAAGGAGGAAAAGAAGAGAGAGGATGAGGGAGGAGGAGAGGGAGAGGATGGCTTGCAAGGTTGGAGGAGAGGGGAGGAGGAGTTGCAAGGTGAGGACATGCTTTTGGACATGGAGTGCAAGGAAGCATGGACACTTGAGAAAATTTCTTAGAATACTAAAGTAGAACTCAACACAATGCCCCAAAGAGTGTGGGCTTCATTCCATTATGGGGTATTTATACAAGTTGGAGAGCTTCTCTCTCTGCATGTAGGAATTGTAAGACATTCTCTCTCTTCATGTAGAACTTGCATATAGAAGTTGCATGTAGGAATTGCATGTAGAACTCGCATGTACAACATGCATGTAGGACTTGCATGTAAGAGTTGCAAGTAGAAGTTGCAAGTAGAACATGCATGTAGGAATTGCACATAGGACTTGCATGTAGGAGTTGCATGTAGAACTTGCATGTTGAGGATTCCTAAGAGAGATTATTCCTAGCCTTATGCAAGTACAAGTGGAGCTTTGCTGCTACTCTACACACACATTCTGTACTACGTAAGTCCATATTGGCACAGAGACCAACATACTCCCAGATTCATTTTATTACCTGTCCTCGGGTTATGGCTTATTGCAAGCACGTAGCTAGGTTGCCATGCCTTTAGTCCAAGGGATACATTCAAATTTGAGGTAGAGCACTTCGAGCCACCATTAGATCAAGGGTTAGATCTAAGGGATAGCATCAAAGGACAGAGGGATCAAATATAAACCCTTGATCAAGAACAAGATCCAATGGATGTGATGAAAAGAGGAGGCAGGTCAATATAAGCCCTTGATCAAGATAAAGATCCAAGGGAGGAGATGAGTGCAAAAAGTACTCCAACCTGGGCCCTATAATGGCAAGGGGATCAAGGGATGAGGTTAGTGCAAAAGGCGCTTGAATTCAGGCCGTCCAAATAGGAGCTTTGATCCAGGCCATTGATCTTGGAATGTTGATCTCCACCATCCAAACTTTGCTTGCATCTTAGCCCTCCAAGCACGCGCTTCCATTCTAGCCATTAATCTTAGATTTAGATCAAGGGTACACATCTTAGTCCATTCCTTACGAGGGGACCCTTTTAGACCCCAAATCTCCCCTAATGTGTTGACATATTTGAGCCTTGTGAAGCCTTTTGGGCAATGTCCTGCATCAATTGCTATATCAAGTCTTGTCACACATTATATTTTTGAAATTGTATTTGTTGATACATTGTATCTATCTAAAATCTTCATTATTTTTTCATGTAGGATTTTCAATTATTATGGAGCGTCTTTGAAGAGATTAGAGCATTTTTCTCTATCACCACTTTACATTTCAATGGAAAAGAGTATGCCCGCAAACTTTCAAGGAAAGTGGACTCACATGCACATGGAAAGAAAAGTTTGGTTTTTCCTTCAAAGAAAAAATGAGCTACATCTTAAGATGTCAAGGAATCAACAAAAATGAGGAGCCATGGAATGCAGGCTTATCTAAGAAAGGTATAACTTCTAGCATGGTTGTGGGAATCATGACGGAGCTAAAGAAACCATGCTTAGATATTTTTGTGAAGTGTTCATAACCTGACATTGGGGGGTATCATTTTATCTTATCAAGATCTATAAATAGGTTTGCAATGCCACCTCCTCCACCATCAATCCTCCATTAAACTTTACAAAATTGCAAGCTATCTTGAAGGCTCTTATGGATGAATGGAGAAAATTTCCGAGTGCAGAGGCAAGTACGATGTGTCAAAAGATTATGGTTGAGTACTTTAATAGATCTCCACGTGAGATGGAACACAAATTCACTCAGGAGCAGGGAGGGCACAAGCAGGATTAGAGGTATGCTATTTTGGTTCAGAAGTAGCCTAGACAAGGAGCCCCACATGAAGGGTCTACACACAAACCCTTTGAGATAGAGATAGAAGCAGATGCTACAATTGAAGAGAAAAACAAAGAAGCAACACAACCCTTGAGTGTAAGAGAACTACAAAAGATAGAAGAAGAGGAACGACAAGCCACATCCATGTTGTTGTAGTCTATCAAAGGAAAAGAAAGACACCAAAATGAAAAAGGTTAGTATTGCAAGAGACATGGTTCCAAAGGCTACCTCCAAAAAAAGACATCGTTCCTCCGTCAAGAAACATGTGAAAGAGGAATAGGAAAGAGAAGAGAAAGAGAAAGAAGAATAAGATCAAGAAATCAAAGAAGATAAAGGTGAGCCCATGTCAATAAAGAACCTCAATCTATACCTTAATGAGACACTCACAAAAGATGATGTGGGATATATATGGGGATAGAAGCCCTATACTATGAATGCTCAAGATGTGGAGGTAGCAAGCATTTTTACCAACAATAGGAATCTTGATATATCTTATGCTATGAAAATATTCAAGGCTTTGGTCTCTAATGGAGTGGTGCATCCAATGATGTTATGTCCAAAGATAGGTAGATGAGACAATGAACTTTAAAGAACCTATGTATTTTGAGGAGACATTCACCCAATTCTTCACACAATACCTCAACAAATCCTACATGAAAAGGATGGAGAGGAAAATTCCGAGAGAATTTTGAAAGAGGCAAATCAAAATTTCTTGTTGCCTTGTAAATTTGAGCCAATTGATGGTCAGCATTATGCTTATGCTTGCAATGAACTCGCTAGACAAGCAAGGGACTCCAAAAAACTGACTCGAGCTAATTTTAAAGTTCATCCCTTCAATTTTTATATAGGCACAATATGTATTTTCAAGCACCTAACAAAATATTTGATTGAGTTTGAAATATTGAGTCATGATATTTTTACAAAGCATAAGAGAACCTCCACATTGGAAATCCTAATGAAAACGAGGTGTTTATAGATGACACTTGGTTCTCCAGCAATGCATTTAAAGAGAATTGCCACAAAAGCAGAAGCAAACACATTGGTAAAATTTTATTCATGTTTAAGTGCAATTGTACCAAGGGGAAATTGGGAAGGATATCTCATAAGCTGAATTCAAGGTAGTGAGTGATAGCTATGTAGACTACACAAGTATTATTTTTTTGCCTGATGAGGTGTTTCAACAAGTTGTGGAGGTCTAATGTGCATCTGAGAAGGGTGATGTGACCTATGAATCTCCTTTGTTTCTATGACAAAAGTCAAAGGTTGAGAAAAAAGAGGTAGCATCAAGAATGTGGAGGCCCATAAATATTTTTCGAACACTTATGTAACCATGGTAGCAGAGAAACTCCTCAAGAAAGAATGGTTTTTGGCAAGGACAAAGATCATCTCATGGAGGAGTGGATCAATGTATAGGTGAAACGTGATGTAGTGGATAGTGCAATAAGATATTTGCTCACAGAAAAAGATATCCCTATTACTCAATGCAATATTGACCCTAGTATTGTGAAGCATATAGCTGCTTTATCTACAACTAAGGATTAGGCTTGGGCACATAAGTGGATGAAGAACCAGGAAGATGGGTTGAAAGTAGTTATCTCATTCATAAGAGCCCAAATACCACAATAGGTGATTGCGTATGTTGAGAAGCTAGTGAATGAGCACCAAATTATAATATCAAGGGATGTCAACATGGCTTTCAATTCAATGTGAAGATTACTTCAAAATCTAGAAAGGTTGTAGTGTACAAGGAAGTTTCTGATGAGGACTTTCTACTTGATGAATCAAGTTGAGATAAGCCCCAAGTATTCTTCATCGATGAGGTTTCTTCCAATGATATTCACCAATTCATCAATAGAATACTATGTACCACCATTAGTAGAGTGGTAATCTACAATATTGTCATTTTGTTAATAAAGAAAACAAGGAAGAGATGCATAGCACTTTGGAAAAATTTTATGCCTATGATTTCAAGATCTACAATGGCATACATGCAATAACAAGAAGCAAGAGAGAATGCGATTAATGGTCCAATGTCTTGAATCATTCCTAATATGCATGCAAAGTCCATATCCTAATCACTCTCTAATGTCTAGCCCAAAGTGAAAGTCTTTTGATTACTATGTCAGAATACTTGAAACCGCCTAATTGGGAGGTCATGTTATTGTAGATGGGATGTCTTTTTAAAGATCTTCTCATCAAATCATATTCCACCAATATTACTAAAAGAAAGGCTTGCATGGCGCACTTTCACTTGCAACTTGATAGAACTATTGGCTACAAGAAAGACGTGGAACATAAGAGGATTGGAGATGATTGTTGAGATATCACCATTGTGCATTTATGTCACCGACTTGTTAGCTACAGATGCAGTTGGTACAGCGCCCACGAATAATAGCTGGATGATAGCTATCCTTATGTACTCTAGTTTGTGGCTCAGTTAGTATGCCACCTTAATTAGCTGAGTTTAGTTTTGAGACCCACATATAGGTTCTTCTATTTCTTTGTACTAGAGTTCTTTTGGCTTTTACAACTAAGAAGAGGAAAACTATTTTCAGCCTCCACCTTTGTGTGCATTCCCCCATTGTGTATGTGAGAAAGTCGCAAGTGAGCTTCCTTCCTTCTCTCCCACTATCTTCACATGGTATCAGAGCCTGGTTCGTGGTAAGGAGCTCAAGAAAGCAAACCAAGTTCATGGTGTCCTAGTAAGAGGACTAGTGTTGCTTTCCTTTTTTGAGTTTGGGAGAAAATCTCTACAGGTAGCATAGCCGGAAGTGCAAGAGTGCATTGTCTCAGATTGAGACGCCCTTCGCGGTGTGGCAAGAGGGCCGTATATGTTGCGGATGACTTTATTTTTCTGATTCAAGGCCATTTCGGGGCCCGTTTTGAAGGTGGAAGTTCTTCATAGGCACTCAGAAAAAGGCCCTATTTTTGTTGTGCGACCACTGCTCTGCAAGTCGGTGAAAAGTTGCCACAAAAATGGCATCGTATGCCTATGTGCAAAGATATTGGGAGTTATAGAATCATCCTCATTTCCTGTTCATGCAAAATCGTCACTAGGAAGTGACTGTGTGGTCAAATACCACTTTCATTAGTTTTGCAGATTTGCCTGTGTGAGGCAGAAGCTGTGTTTTTTGCAGTGACAGAATTTTTTGCAGTGTTCTGTAATGGCGTATGATTCTCTTTCACAGATTGTCATTGAAAAGCTTGACAAGAACAACTTCCAAGCATGGAAGTTTAGAATGATGAATTTCTTTATGGGAAAAGGCAATTGGGAGTTCATTATAGGAAATGAAGAAGAACCAATTCTTCCTAATGTTCCCAATCAACAGGAAATGTAGACATTTAAAGGATGGCATGAGAGAGCCAAAAAAGTTATCTATTGGCTATCTATCAGTATTTCAGATTCTATGATTGTGCATATTCAGGATGCAAGTACGCCAAAGGCGGCATGGGATACTTTGGCAAAAATGTACAGCACAAATATGCAAGCTAGGAAAATGCAGCTCAAGCAGGAGCTCAAGCAGGAGTTGCACAATGTGCAGAGAGAAAATATGAGCATCAATGACTACCACATGAAGGTGAAGAAAATTGCAGATGCACTTGCTTCCATTGGGTGGCTAGTAGAAGATGATGATTTAGTTTCTGTGACCTTGAATGGTCTAGGAAAGGATTATGCACAGTTCCGGACATCCATTGCCGTCCATGAAAAATTTCCTGATTTTGAGGAGTTGTTTGCTCTTCTAATTTCTGAAGAGCAAAGAAATGGTGGTGCATCTTCTTCAGGAGGAACTTCAAAAGAAACTGTCTTCTACTCAAATGCTGGAAGAGGTAGAGGCAGAGGTAGAGGAGGCCGATCTGGAGGGCGTGGTAGAAATCAGAATATGCAGCAAACTCAAGAAAACTAGTCCTATGGAGGAGGACATGGTAACTCTAGAGGCAGGGGGAGCCAAAGAGACCGTGGTGGATGGCAGAGAGGTCAAAATGCAAACAGCAATGTTGAATGCTACTATTGTGGTAAAATGGGTCATATGGCTAAAGACTGCTACAAAAAGCAGAATGACATCATGAATGGAAAATTGCAACAAGGGAATTATGCATCTTCTAGTAGACAAGGTGATGACAGAAATGAGCATCTGTTTATGGTGCAGCACATGACCAATTTTGTGACAAGTGTAGAAGAAAGCAATGATGTGTGGTATGTTGACTCAGGTGCGTCAAACCACATAATGGGTCATGCAAAATGGATGCAGGATGCAAGGAAAATGGAAAGACTAGGATTTGTGGAGACTGGTGATGATACTACACATCCTATTGTGCAAATTGGTAAAATTCCTTTGTCTATGTAGGATGGGAAAAAGAAATACCTGTCTGATGTATTTCATGTCCCAAACATCACCAAGAACCTGGTTTCTGTTGGTCAAATGGTTGAGCAGGGCTGTAGGTCAGATTTAATCCTCATGGATGCTTTGTTGAGGATATGAAAAATAACGGTCGCTTGATAGCAAAAGGAAAGAAGAAGGGCAGGATGTTTATGTTGGATGCGGACATGCCTGCATGCACATGGGACTGGTGTAATTGCAGATATTGATATCTGGCATAAACGCATTGGTCATGTTAATGTATAGCGACTTAAATCAATGCAGGCCCAAAATATTATTGCAGGATTGCCTAAATTCAAGGTTGCAGAAATGCATAAGATATGTGAAGCTTGTCAATTTGGAAAACAGGCAAGGAAACCATTTCCTAGGCATGTTCAAGAGAGTAAGAAGCCATTGGAATTAATCCACTCTGATGTGTGGATGACTAAAGCTGCATCTATTGGAGGCTGTCATTATTTTGTCACTTTTATTGATGACTACAGCAGAAAAGTTTGGGTGTATTTTATGAAAAAGAAAAGTGAAGTGTTTGGGCACTTCAAAGCTTTTAAAGCTATGGTTGAAAAAGAAACAGGAAGAAATGATTGCAATTGGATTTGAAGTTAGTGCCATAGTAGGGAAGGCCATAGTCTTGCCTTCAAGTTTAGTCGATATGGTGATTGTTGGGAAAACTAAAAAGGAAATATTTGAGACAGTAAGAGGATCATCGAAAGACTTTCCTAACATGGAGGGTCAACTATTTGGCTTAGATGGGAACTCATAGCATTTGAGGTTGGTGAAGCTCATGCTAAAGAATTTTGAAGACTTGTCTAAACTACCAGACATGGGAGGCAAGTTTGATGTTCAGGTTTTCATTAGATAGCAATCTCAATATATATCATTTGGTGAAAAAGAGATTCAAATCCTCAAACATCGTCAGAAAGAGATTAATGATAAAGTTCCTCAGGTTTGATACGAACTTTATCTGGTCTTAGAATTTATATTTTGATTAAATCTAATGAGCTAGTGTTCGTTTATTTTTTGGTGTAGTACAATTATATCTTAGTTTCCTACAGTAGTAGGGAAGTGTGTATATATCATAGATTCCCTCCTTTCTACATGGCTCAATAATAAGAAAAAGTCCATAGGAGATGTTTGTACCTGGTTGCAATCTCTCAATATGAAGAATGTATGAGTTATCATTATGCCATATCATGAGGAGTAAGTGGCATTGCAACCTTATATTTCCTTTGCCCGAAGGTAAGATGTAGTCAAATAATAAATATTCTTTATTGGCCATGCAGTTCACATTGGAGTTTGGTCACTCTGAACCTTCAAGCGAAGAAATGTTATTTTGCCAGTTCAATGACAAAAATATCATGGCAATGTATTAGCATAAGTGTACTCTTAATGCTTTGTAGCTTTAATGGTATGTACCATGTACAATGCACATATCCATTCTATTATATGTTATGATGGACAGGTCTACATCAAAGTTAATAAGTGCAATTGGACAAGTCACAAAGTATGAGAGTGACTCGAAGCAATGGACTTATAAAGATGTGAGGTTGTAGAGAAAAAGATGTACATAGCTGTGGATGGAGAGTGTGCTATAACTGCAAGTTTCTCCTTGAAGAAATATTTGGGTTAAAGGGCTAACAATCCTAAATGTCAACATATTTTGATGCAGAACTATATACATTTGTGGCTTATACCATTCGATACATAATTGGTCAATCTACAATTCAAGGAAAGGAGACACACAAATTTACATCAAATACTCCAAAGGAAGTAGAGATTCAATATACTCCCAAAGCATCACAGCCTTTAAAGGAGACTACTCGTAAAGCATCACAACCAAATCCATGAGTGGAAGTAGAGATTCAATCTACGCTTGAAGAATCACAACCTCCAAAGGAGTGTCTGCCTAAATCATCACAATGGAGTTTGTGAGTAGAGTAGAGATTCGATCTACATCTAAAGCATCACAACCACTAAAGGAGTGTATGGCCAAAGCATCACAACCACTAGAGGCGTGTATGGCAGCCAAAGCATCACAACGGAGTCCATGAGATTCAATCTACATCAAAAGCATCATAGCCTCCAAAGGAGTCTATGCTGAAAGCATCACAACCGAGTCCACACTCAAAAGTAGAGATTCAATATACACCCCAAGAATCACAGCCTTGAAAGGTGTCTATGCCTAGACCATCACAACCAAGTCCACAGTCGGAAGTAAACATTCAAACTATGCCCATAGAAAAATTCTATGATTGGAACAGGAGTCCATATATGCCAAAAGCACCAAAGCCTCCAAAGGAAGAGCCTTCTCCCAAAGCATCACAATGGAGTCCACAGCATGCATCAGAGTTGACTTCATTATGAAGCATGTAGATGAGTTTATTCTAAAATAGCCAAAATTTTATTGGCAATATGCATGTAGATGGTCTTATTGCAAAGGGCCACCCAAACTTTCTAATTTAAAAAAAAGGGGCACTTGTTGCTTGTTTTCATTGGCTTATGACGTTATTTTTTTTAATTATATTAAATGTGTGAATACATAAGGGGAATTTATCATGGATACACTTTAAATGTGATGATCCAAATAAAAACATATTTCTGTCCAATTTATTATATACATTAAATGTCTCATGATAAGAATCTAATAATTACATCAATTTGATTACTTTATTTCATAGATTTCACTTTATTCAAAATCTATCATCTCACATTATGGTCTTGCACTTGTTACCTCACACTATCTAGTAGAGCATTCTCCTAGCGTCATCATAAAAACATATCATCCTCTCTCACTTTATACCTAGTAGAGCGTTCTCCTGCTGCCGTCATCATAATAACATCTCCTCTCTCAATTTATTTAATTGATTTCACTTTATTCAAAATATAATTTATTATATATATTAAATGTCTCATGATAAGAATCTAATAAATGTATCAATCCTATCTTTGATCACTTTATTTCATAGATTTCAATGTATTCAAAATCATTCATCTCACATTATGATCTTGCATCTATTACTTCACACTATCCTAGTAGAGCATTTTCCAACCATCATCATAGCAACATATCATCCTCTCCCAATTGATTGGATATATCCATCACTGTTATTTCAAATCTTCAAGTCACTTTATTTGTAATCTTTCACTTCAATCACTTTATTAAACTAAATGTTTCATCTCACATTATGGGTCTACACTTCCTTAAACTCCTCTCTAAGTCATTCTTCTTCTATCGCACCTCAGAGTTCTACTCTTATTACCATTCTCCTATCCCCATCCTTACTCCTTCTTCCATCTTCTTCCATCTCACCTTGGATTTCCTCTCTCATTACCATTCTCCTATCTAAAGCCTTACTCTCACACTCGTCTTCCATCTTGCCTTGGAGTTTTGCTCCCATTACCATTCTTCTATCCTCAACCTTACTCTCACACTTTCTGTTCCTTTGTGCCTTGAAGCTTACTCCTTCACTTTCTCTTGTTCCTCCTTCCATCGTCCCTTAGCTCACAACCCTTCATGGATCTTTTTGAAGTCATATTGTGGAGCTTGCCATTAGCAGCAACAAAGATTGGATCATGGAGAATGAGGCAAATGGAGAGTAGAAAAAGAGACAACGCACTCCACTCACAAGCCTGAAAAAGAGGAGTTTGCTCTTCAAAAGGGCCTAGAGAGGGAGGAGAGAGAAAAAATAAGTAGGTGTACTACCAAAATAAATTCTTTAATTTTAAATAGGAGAGAACTAGTAGAGTTTCTAAGAGGGGTTACTACTACTCGTAGCACTCGCCATGGGAGATTTCCACCACATGAATAGCAAGCCATAAGAAATCGAGAAAGTGCTATCCAAGAAAATTTTAATAATTCCTTATTTCTCTTCTATAGTGATAATTACATTGACCATGATGAGATGGTGGAAGCATAGGACTAGGTTATATCTTGGATAAAAATGCAGCAAATGCTAATGCCTTGCAGTGACTATAATCTAGAGGCTTATTTTAATTATTTGAAGGTGGTTGTTAGCACCATTAGTAAATATTATTCTTTTGATCTTTTGATGTAACTTAATTGTGTCACGTTAAATTTTATAATTTTGATTTTATTTCCTTTTAAAATCCCTTAAAATTTTCTTGCTTTTATGTTTTGATCTGTATTTTGAATTGTAGGTTTTTTTTTTAGTTTTATCAAAAACTTGTCCAAAAGTACCTATGAATTTGGACATTGAAAAGTCCAAAATTAATGAAATGTGTGTTGCACCATGATGAACACAACTAGGGCCATTGAGATACGACACGGTAACTCAAGGTATCATGTGGTATGTCTATGATAAGTTACAAAAAGGCTGTGTTCTCGCATTCTTTGTAAAAATACCACTCGTGCTATTGTTTTTGGAGTTGCATGCTTGTTGTATTCTTTCTCTTTTGATGATTTTTTGACTTTTTTTTCTCTTTTGGTGTGTGTCAATCAAGCTAGGTGATGGCCCACTTTGGTCGATCAAAATCACCTCGCCTGGGTGATTGTAGGATGCTAAACACACACACACACACACACACACACACACACACACATACACACAAATGCATGTTTCTATGTCAGCTAGGCTAGGAGATGGGCCGCTTCCACTAGTCAAAATTGCCTCGCCTTGACTAATGTGTTCTCTTGTGATAATATAGAATGAAGTCGAGTGATGGCTTATATTCTTTAATCAGCTCCCCCCACTTCAATCTAGTGATATATCATATTTATTTATGTATTATTTTTATACATAGGTGTAAATAAAGCAGAGCCGAGTTTTATCCGGATGATGGCTCGCTTTTGCTAGTCAATTCATACTGATAATAACCATTCCCAACTAGATGTGTGATTCGAAAAGCTATTACATGCAATGCTGTACATGTTTCTTATTCTAGCCTCTACCACCTGATAGGTTCATACTAGATAGAGACTTTATGAAAATATCTAATACGTTTAAAAAAATACTTCACATTATCATACTGGATTGTGTAGTGGACTGTGTGTTACCTTACATAATCCTCCATTGTTTTAGAAAGAAAAACGTATGTAGTATTTTGTTATTGTATGGTGTAAAAGTTCTATGAAAGTTATTTTGCATCATGATAGTCAATTGTGTTGCATATCTTTGTGACTCACTTAATTGACATTAGCATTGCACGTGTAATTTTTGTGTTTCTTTATTTTAAAGTAGTTTTGCGCTTACAAAATGATTGTTGGATTGTTGCATGCATTAGATCACAATACAGCCCATCCTTCATGGTAACACAAGAGAATGAGATAGCCCAGTTGAAGGCTAAGGTTCAAATTTGTGTCCATAAGTTAACAATTCAACACTTGGTAGGATTGAGCAATGAAGATATATGAGCCATTATGACATCAAAATATTTATGAGATCAAATTCAAACATGATTATTTGACCATATCTACATGAACTGGAAAGGATATGTCTGAATGTTAAGGTCAAATGTAAAATTGATAGTTGATCAAATTTTCCCTCGAGTATTGGGAGATCGAATAGGTGGTCAGTGGAAAATATTTGCGACAGTGAACAATGTCACCTTGCTTGTCAATAGAGAGGAGAAGTTTGCATCCTAGATGACTAAATGGAAGGCGTCTCTAGTCTCTACTCGAAGAAAAAGCATAAAGGAGAAAGGGACTGTAGTAGGAAAGGTAGCAGTTAGTGACTTAGTCCATTTCACCAAGATGGCTAGTGGGCCAGATGCGAACGTCAATCTAGCCTAAGCTAAAGGGAGAGCATAGATACAACTATGTATAGCATTTGCCGACATGTGCTCACATAGTGCACTTTCCATAGGAAGCACTAACCATGCATGAACCAGTGGGCAAGGGAGGAGAAGGAAAGGTTTTTCAAATACAAGTTGTGGGTGTCCCAGGTCTTAGCTAGACCAACATTGTGGTACTCTGGTAGGAGGAGTAATTGTAGGGGTTAAAGGTCACTGTGCCTTTACCCTGGTTATGTACAATACTCAAACACATATATAAATGAATGAAAAAGAAGATTAGGGTGTTCTACACCCACCAAAACTTGTGTGGCTCTCTGTTTCTCTCTCTCCTTCTTTCGTTCTTGCTTCCATTGAGAGCACTCTCAATTGGTATCAGAGCTCGGGTGATCTAGCTGAGCGTGCGTGAATGCTTAGAAGCTCAACAGCTTTGTGGGAGGAAGGGGAAGCTCTGTGGGAAGCTTTGTGGGTGACTTAACTTGCATCCGAGTATGTAGAGACCTTGGAGGAACCTTTGGAAAAGTCACTTTGGCTTTGCGAAGTGGTTTTGAGAGCCTGTTAAGTGTTTTCAAAGAAAAAGTCGTTTTTTGAGCTTTTCCCTGTTCCGTTTGATGATAGAGACTCCGTATTGACTTGTAGGGGCAACTATTACTTGCTTTTGGTGTCCACTTCACTTTAGGAGCTTGGAAACACCTTCATTCTTGAATCTAGGATCATTTCATTGAATTTCTGACTCACTGTGTCAGTTTTTGCATTTTTTTGCCCGGGTGTTGGAACTCAAGTTTGGAGCAACCATTTGCAGATCTCTCAGTTTCGATGGACTCAGGAGGTCCTAAAACTTCTATTTTGCTCATCATTCGCACTCCAGTGGAGTTTACAAACAGCTCTGTTTCCAAAAACGTTTTTTGGTCCTTTTGTTGGACCCAGTGATTGAGACCACAGTTTCCAAAACCGCCGTCTGTCCCATTACGTTCCAGACGCCCAAAAACCCCTACTTGTTAGTTCTTGCACGATTCAATGGAGTATTTTCATAGTTATAGATCTCTGTGTACTCGATTTTGTCTCTCTGTTATGCACTTTTCATTCTAAGGTTTTGAATTATGCCACATGGCAGTGGATAAGTGTTAACTCCCATTTCTAACTCATCGGTTGGGATTTTGGAGTTCCGACAGAAAAGAGATATTTGTAGATTTTCTTGCTGAGTCTGATTATGCAATGGCGCCCATGTTTTGGGGCATCTCAGGTTCTATTTTCAGTAGCGGTCTTTTCCGTGGGACAATGATTTCTTGAGCATACCTTATGCAGATCACTCTAGTTACAGTTTGAGACATGTGCGCTCATTCGTGGTGTGCATTGGGTTGCAGTGGATGATTCATAGGCCATTTGGATGCATTGCGATCCTTATTCGATGCGCTGATAGGCCCAAATTGCCTTGTGGGATGCTAGTTTTATGGACGCTTTGCACATGGATGCTATATTATGCTGAGGGACAGCTTTGACACATTGCAGGTGATGCACTAATAGTGTTATGCTCTCTTGGATGACATATTATTGATGCATATGCCCATGGACGGTGTTTATGCTTGAGCCATTTGGCACCTATTGGCATTTTGGATTGCTGTTGCAATTGGCATTTTCTTTTGGGCCAGATTTGCTCATATGGATGCATAGTACATGCACATGAGTCAGCTGCATCTTTTGATGCTTTGAGCTTTGAGTTTTGGTGATATTTCAATCTATTGTGGCATACACATTTGGGTGCACCTAGTATTTGGTGTGATTCTCTCTTACAAGCACTAGCATTATGGCATCCTCTTCCATGTCTAAAAAGGAGATTTTCAACATTAAAAAGTTTGATGGGACAAACTTTTCTTTGTGGAAAGAATAGATAAGGGATGTGCTTATTCAAAAGAAGCAAATTAAACCCTTGGCAGGGATTGAAGCTAAGCTTGCAAATATGTCCAAGGATGATTGGAATGAGTTGGATGCATTAGCAAAGTCTACTATTAGACTTCGTCTTGCAGAGTCAGTTTATTTCACAGTAGTAAATGAGCAGACTACGGAAGATTTGTGGAAGAAACTGTGTGCCACTTATGACAAGGAAACTGCCTCTAATAAAGTTTACCTCATGAAGAGGTTGTTTGAGCTACAGATGAAGGAAGGGGTCTCCATTGCTTCTCACTTGAATGAATTCAATATTATTTTCAGCAGCTTCAGGCTCAAAAGATGAATTTTGATGCAGAGACTAAGGCAATATTTCTCTTATGTTCATTGCCATCCTCATGGGATACCTTCCGTATAGCTGTCAGTAACTCTGCACCTGGTGGAGTACTGAAATTTGATGATGTTGTGGGTAGCTTGTTGGCCGAGGAGATTAGAAGGAAGTCTATGGACGGCAATAAGCAGGATGCAACCTTAAATGTGCAAAGGGACAGATCACAGTTTACGGGGAAGTCCCAAGAAAGAGGGAAGTCTCGTAGCAAATCCAGGGCACGAAACATTGAGTGTTACCACTATGGCAAGAAGGGCCATATGAAAAAGGATTGCTACAAGCTAAAAAGAGAGCAAAAGGATAAGAAAAAGAATGCAAATTGGGGTGCAAATAAGAAGGAAGAGAGTCCAAGGGAGGACAAAGGAAAAGTGAAGATCGATGAGATCAATGCAGTCACACATGATAGTGATAATGACGTTCTCTTCATGTCTAGTTTATCTGCAGAGTTGCTTACCATGTCAGATGATGCATATTCCCAGGATTGGATTTTGGATTCTGATGCTTCATTCCATGTTACTCCCCATAGGGAATGGTTCTCCACTTATGATAGTGGAAAGACAGGTTGTGTGCATCTTGGAAATGACTATGCATGTGACATAGTGGGAGTAGGTGACATAAAGTTTTCTTTTGCAAATGGGTCTGCATTTATTTTGAAACATGTGAGACATGTGCCTATGTTGACCAAGAGTCTTATTTCAGTGGGTCAACTAGATGATGTTGGTTTTCACACCACTTTTGGCTTTCAGAGTTGGAAATTTCAGAAGGGCTCTATGCTTTTGGCTAGGGGTGCCAAGTGTGGGACTTTGTATCCCTTACATGTATCAGGGGTATTTGATCATGTTGTTGCAATAACCGAGCAGCCAAGCACTTCTTTGTGGCATTGCAGGTTGGGGCACATGAGCCAGAATGGAATGAAACTCTTATGCTGTTTGGGTTATGTACTGCATTTGAGTATCTCTTATTTTGAATTCTGTGAGCACTGTCTCTATGGGAAGCAGACTAAATCAGCCCATAAAAGAAGGGGAAAGAAAGAGTTTGAAATGCTTGATTTGGTGCATTCAGATGTATGTGGTCCCATGCCTACACGGTCATTAGGCGGGACTGAATACTATGTGACATTCATTGATGATGCAACTAGGAAAGTGTGGGCTTATGCTATAGCTCCGAAGAGTGATGTGTTCCAGGTATTTCAGAAATGGCTGGCCTTGGTTGAGAATCAGTCAGGTAGAACACTTAAATGCCTACGGACTGACAATGGTGGAGAGTATCTCTCTCATGTCTTTCAGCATTTCTGTGCTACATGTGGGATTAAGAGGGACCTCATATCCCCTCGTACTCCAGAGCAAAATCCAGTTGCAGAAAAGATGAACAATACCATTCAAGAAAGGTTACAATGCATGCTTTCCAATGTAAGTCTTTCTAGTGGTTTTTGGGCTGAGGCAATGAAGACTACAGTGCATGTGATCAATAGATCACCTAGTAAGAGTTTGGATGGTGGTATTCCTGAAGAGGCATGGAGTGGCAAGAAGCCCTCTTACTCTCATTTGTGTATATTTGGGTGTGAGGCATATGCACATGTGCCAAAAGAGCTTCGAAAGAAGCTACATCATAAGTCAAGGAAATGCATTTTTCTGGGTTATGGTGAAAGTGGAGGGATGGGCTATCATCTCTGGGATTCAAAAGCAAAGAAGATCATACGCAGCCATGATGTAGTCTTCAATGAGAAGAAGATGCATAAGGCACCCATGAGGGATGTGGAAATGAGGAGAATCACTTTCCAGGATGTGAATCCACCTACATATGTTGATAGACAGCAAGCTGTCCATGCACCAAATGTGCAAGAAATGGTACCACCAAATACTCCCATAGGTATACAATCAAGGGTAGATGATGGATCATCTATTGGTGGAAATGATGAGCCAAATGTGGGTGATATGTAGGTGGGACAGCAAGCTAAAATGCCCTTGAAAAGATCATCTAGAGTGTCTAGACCGCCTGATAGGTTTGTTCCAGGGGTAGACTATGTGATGCTTACTGATTGCGGGGAGCCTTCTTGCTACAGAGAGGCTATGATGCGCGAGGATCAACGCAAGTGGGAGTATGCTATGCAATCAGAGATGAGTTCACTTATGAAGAATAAGACTTGGGACTTGGTTTCTTTGCCACATGGAAAGAAAGCATTGCCATGTAAATGGGTCTACAAGATGAAGGTCACAGGTGATGATGTGCCTAGGTACAAGGCCTGTTTGGTCGCTAAAGGGTTCATCAAGCAAGAGAAGGGTGTGGACTTTGATGAGATATTCTCTCCAGTTGTGAAGATGACCACACTTAGATGCATGCTTGGACCAGTGGCAATAGAAGATATGGAGCTTATGCAGATGGATGTCAAGACAGCTTTCTTGCATGGGGATTTGCATGATGAAATTTACATGGTGCAGCCGAAAGGCTTTGAAGAAGGGAAAGAGCATTTAGTTTGCAAGCTGAAGAAGAGTCTCTATGGTCTTAAGCAAGTGCCTAGAGAATGGTATCAAAAGTTTGATGCTTTCATTCGATCCCAAGGTTTTACAAGGAGTGAAATTGATTACTGCCTCTACCATAAAAGGGCTAAGGATAATAGCCTGATACTCCTAACACTATATGTGGATGATATGCTATTGGCTAGCAAGAATACTTATGAGCTAGATGCATTAAAGGCCAAGTTGCATGAGGCCTTTGATATGAAGGATTTGGGACTTGCAGGTCATATTCTTGGTATGTGCATCACGCGTGATCAAAGTAGGAAACTCCTTTGGCTTTGACAAAAGGAGTATGTTACAAAAGTATTGCAGCATTTCAATATGGAGGGGGGGAAGGAAATGAGTACTCCATTGCCTCCATATGTGAAACTGAGTCATACAGATAGTCCCAAATCAGATGAGGAAAGGGCCATGATGGCCAAGGTTTCTTATGCATCAGCGGTTGGGAGTCTTATGTATGCTATGATGGCTACTAGACCAGACATTGCATCTGCAGTGGGAGTTGTTAGCTGGTATATGGCTAATCCAGGAAAGAGGCATTGCGAGGCAGTTAACTGCATCATGAGGTACATGAAGGGTACCAAGGAGATGTGCATCTACTTTGGTAGAGGAGACATGCATGTACTTGGGTACACAGATTAAGACTATGCAGGGCATGTGGATAGTAAGAGATCCACTTCTGGTTATGTGTTCACCTTTGCAGGTGGTGTAGTGTCGTGGATGTCTCGCACACAAAAGTGCGTTGCTTTGTCTACCACAAAGGCTGAGTATGCTACAACCACAGAGGGTTGCAAGGATGCTATATGGCTTGATCAGCTAGTGGGAGATTTGGGGATTCATACAAGTGTACCAACATTGCATAGTGATTCCATGAGTGCTATTCAGCTAGCACGGAATCCGGTCTTTCATGCAAAGACCAAACACATTGAAGTCAGGTACCATTTCATCAGGGAGGAACTTGAGGACAAGTGCATAGAGCTTGTCAAGGTTCATACAGATGATAACCCTGCAGATATGCTGACGAAGAGTTTGCCTAGTCAGCGGTTTGAGTATTATCATGTATTGATGGGTATCATGTATTGATGGGCATTAGATAGTATGCTCACTGGTTGTTCTCCCTTAAAGGCACATTGTCCTTTAAGTGGGAGGTTGTGGGGGTTAAAGGTCACTATGCCTTTACCCTGGTTATGTACAATACTCAAACACATATATAAATGAATGAAAAAGAAGATTAGGGTGTTCTACACCCACCAAAACTTGTGTGGCTCTCTGTTTCTCTCTCTCCTTCTTCCGTTCTTGCTTTCGTTGAGAGCACTCTCAGTAATAGAGATAATGCCCACGTTCATGCAGCACTAAAGAATGAGCTAGCAATGACAGTGGTCCATAAAGTTGTCTGTTGGGTATTAGGGTACTAAGTTGCAATGATAGTGGTCCATAAAGTTGTTTGTTGGGTATTAGGGTATTAGAAGTGTGCATGATACATTGATGTGTCTCCCACAACACTATGGAACATACGTGAAATGGGTTAAGTAAATACATCTAAGAGAAGAACCTCTCTTTGACTAGAACTCCCTGCTCACTAAGCTGCAAGCAAGGTTGTTCTTTCAGTATGCTTTGTCTATCTGTTGCTATTTCCAATTCTTTGAGAGCAGTCCATGAACATAGATATGCTCACACTGACCTATAGGCAACCAACTACATGTTGGATTTCATAGCAGATGACGAGTCTGTGCAAGTAGGAAATTTTGATTGGGGGAAAAGCCTTATTGGACTAAAAGCAAGTATTCGCAAGACCTGACTCATGCTCTTCCAAAGGCTTTTTCATGGTTTACACTAGAGTTGTATGCCAATCCAAATGCACGTCCAAATCCCAAGGACACATGGGCACTGGAGTCAGCAGACTGCTTTGTTGTGGGTTGGCTATTTAGAGAAATTGTCAACTTTCTCATAGATGTTACAAGAGCTCTTGGTGAAAACTCGGTGAAGGGAGGTATTGCAATCAAACTCTTGGTTGATTGCTAAAATTTGCTATGCAGGACTGATCCAAAGGAGAGAGCTACTATGGGAGCAATTTTGCATAGTTACAATGTAAACGAGGATGTGGCAATGAGACCCATTGATGAAACAAAGACGTGCTACTGAAGATAGGGTACATCTATTTTGAGCTTGAAACATATGACCACAATTTTAATTGTAAATTTGTAATGTCTTAGATTTTTGAAGTTGCTATGACCTATATCTCTAGCTCTTGGTAGTATTGTCAATTTGAAATTAATTCATACTCAATTGTAAGAGTTTGACTTTCTTTTCTCGTCCTTCAACTTGCACAAGCACCTCACTTTACAATTGAAAATTTAGCATGCTCAATTGAAAATTAAAGTTGTCCATCTTATTCAATTTTCTCAAATATGCTCACTCCACAATTGAAAATTTAAGTTGTCCTTTCTCAATGAAATAGTTAGATAAAATTTTCTCATCCTACAATTTGAAGATGTGTAAGATATTTTCTATCCATATATGAATAGTTATGAGTTAGCAAAGCAGAGCCCCCCACTGGTACATATATTCTTTCTTTCATAAACATCTACTTTTTTTATTATTTTTAAAAACTATATGACTACTAAAAACTATATAGTTTATGACTACTATAAACATTGTCTTTTTTCAATATTTGTTAAAACTTCTTTATAGTTTATGCCCACTAAAAACTTTTTTTTTTCATATTTTTATGAAAGTAACTTCAAATTTCTTACCACTATATTTTTTATAAAAACTTTTCTTTAGAAAAACAAACCTTCCAAATCTCAAATGGTAAATTGTAGAGCTTTTCATTTATCCATTTTGCATCCTAGTGTGGGTAGATATCAGCTAACCTAAGCGAACCCACCACCAACAATAGACACTTTTTAAAAGGATTAAAAAAACTTACAATTTTGTTTGGAAGCTTTGTTTATCCTTTTTCTTATCCCTTTTTGTTTTTAGCGAGACTCCAAGGGGTCCTAGAATCTCAAGAATGAAAACTATACGTTGTGGGTGCAAAGTTTTATATAATCAATTATATTGCACGGTAAATTAACAATACCATGCGGTAGCTAGAGTAATCCCATGGGGTAATTTGAACATATCGCATGGTATACAACATACCTCATAGTAAACTGAAATACCATGTGGTATTTTCTCCATGTTACCAAGCGATGTTTTGATTTGCTACGAGGTAACCCACTGCAACCAATCTTAGTAAAAAATCATTGATGGACCGATTTAAATCTCTCCATGGTCTCAAAAAAAAATTTTAAATGGCCATTTTAAATCAACCCAAACCCTATTGACTTGGATGAAGACTATGCATTCTTAGCTTGTGAGATGAGCTAACAGTTTTGGCTTTGTTGATTAACAGTCTCTCTCTACAATTTTTGGAGTGTGTTGGTTTTCTCCCCCACTTAGTCTATGGGGGGGCATTAGAACTAGTTAAGTAAACCTTGGGGGGGGGTTAGAAGTGTGTGGACACTTGGCACCTTTGCATGGCCTTCTCTACATGGATTTTTTGGGGTGGTTCTTTGTGGTGACACTTTCTTTCTTTCCTATTCTCATGGATCCCCTCCATGAGAGTTGGGGCAAGTATCTGTTGGTTGCAACAAGAAGGTAGCTCTTGGTATCATGATTGGCTAGCCATGGCTCAACAAGGTGCTAGCAATGTCAACTAATTGGCAGATATGATGTACTTAGTGGTGGGCATCTTCAACAATGTTCTTCTAGGTGATTTTGTGGTGTCTACATATTGTAGAGAGCTTATGTAGCTCTTGCCTTTGTCTTTCCATACAGTTGAGTGGTAGCCCCCTTGTAAGAGTTTGTGTGGCAATCTTGAGTGGTAGCCCCCTTGTATGAGCATTTATTTCAACCTTCTTGAGCATGTATATGACATGTAAGTCGCTCAATTTGAAAAGTCCCCTTAATACTCCTATATTACATGCTTGAAGAGTTACCTCGTTGGCTTAATAAATTTGGCAAAAAAATTCAATTATCATCCTTCAAAAATAAAACCTCTAGCTATGGCCAGTGGTGAGGTGAGGTGCTTATGGATTGACTTAGAGATGAGTTGTAGGTGAGGATTACATCCTTTGCTATACTTTCCACATTTGTCTTCTATCCATTATCCTAGGCTCAAGCTTGCAATCTCTATCCTAGGCAAGATATTTTGTAATTTTCTCAATACTCTGCCAGACCTTGACCATAGCCTAGAGGTTATAACCTCTAGCTAGGTTTGATTTTATAATGCTTCTATGATCTAGAAGTCTCAATAAGACATTTTTTAATTAAAATTTTGCCTCCCTTTTAACCTACATGGGATGGGTAGCCTCCCAAGACCTTGCTATAACTCTCTCCACTCCCCATCTCCACACTACTATTCCAAACCTATAGCTATGCTGAAATCTACTATCTCTAGCATAGTTTAGAGGTTTTGTAATCTCCCCATTACTCCCAGGGGATTCACTCTTCATTAAAGGGGGACGTCACGTGCATGCATGAACTTCAAGAAAACCCCCTATTTAAGATCCACGTAGGATGATAAAACACCCCTATTTAAGCTTAAATAAGATACCACCAAAATTCTATTATGTCTCCCCCTTTCCTTAAATCTACGTTCTTTCTCAAGAATTTAGATCACATAATAAGAAAATTTAGATTACTTTCCCTATGACTATTTAAAGCCAAACTTGTTTGGACTAGTTACCCAAGGTACCCTATACTATGTCCTGCCCTCTTAAATGTGGCATGGCCCCCCTAACTTAAATTCAATATTGGGAAAACATAAAAAGGGCCCCCACCCCTAATGTATAAGCTTATGCCTCATTTCAAAAAAAACCCCTATTGTACACTCACATGATATCATAAGTTTCCCCCTATGAATCCCCCGGGCCATTACTCTTCTAAAGCTCTAGCCTAAGATGAAAGTTGCAACCTATATTTGGAAGTTGAAGGAGGCTCAATTTAAATCTTCTACCTAGATTGTAGGGTTGTTTGGAATATTAGTGCAAGTTCCCACTCTATCATGCATAAGAACATGCACAATGCAAGAAAAATGGGAAGAGTCTAATATGCAATGAGAAAAAGTTCCATAGATGCTCAAAAGGGTTACATTAAGCCTTGAGGCAAAGTACATTCTAGATGCACAAAGAAGTCACAAGCCCATAGCTCCATTCCCTTACTGTAAACTGCCAATGCCTTGAGTCCTCAAGATTATTACAACCTCTCTTATAACACGGGGACTCTAGCTCCGGGAATTGAGCCTCAATCCACTCTCACACTGCCAAAAGGAATGGAGTATGAAATTTTCACCTCCACATCCATATTAATATCACGTCCCTACTCTTCCATAACCATTGCAATCTTGGTCTTACACTTGAAGAGTTGGTACACCACTCATACACCTTATATCATCTACACCTAAATCCCAATTTGCATCAATGAATCTACATTAGTTAAAGCATAAAAGTAGGACTTTGATTGTTACATCTAGATTATCCTTTTTTAGATTCTGCACATGTTAACTTAAAATACAATTTGAATATAAAATGAGCCTTTTTTGGGATTATGCATATACTAACCTTGAACATTAATTAAATATGAAATTTTAGATCTAGTAATGGTTAAGCATATCAAACTACCAATGAGTTTCTTGTATTGTTGAGCATTTGTATATGTGTGACCTATAATAAGATAAAAGGTTTATATTTAATTCCACAAGATTAGGCAAGGGTTTGCAGTCATGCATGCAAATCTACTTTTGAACTTTTTAGTGTATATACCTTGTGTCATCATAATCACATGCGTATCTCTCCATATTTATATCTCATGAAATAATGCAGGTCTCCCATGTCCTTCCTATCAAACTTTCATGTGATCTAACATTTGACTTCTGAAGTGATCTTGCCATTAGATATAAAGAACAATAAGAGCAACATCCTATGATGTCTTCCCAATATACAAGAATCTGAATTTGATGGTTGAAAACCCATACTGATAAAGTGGTTATGGATCTTGGTATTCTATGCTCTTGGTACTTCCTTCAATCCATACAAGTATTGGAACAATTTGTACAAAATTTTGCACTATGTATAAACCCAAGGCATGTTTGTGAAACGCCTTACTTGTAAATTTATCATGAATAAAACACACCCTTTTTCTATTCAATCTGTGAATACCCCCTTTCCATGATACCATTCTTTATGTGAAAAAAGTGTAAAAATGGGATTTAAAAAATCCTTATGTTGAACCACATACTACGCTTACATATTTATGAGTGACCCCCCACACACACATGCCCCTATTCCCCCCTCGCCCCGAGACTTAGCCTTAGATTTCTCCCTCCAAAAAATCATTCAAGAAAAAACAGTGTAACATCTAATTTAGGTATGTAACATTGGTACCCGTTTTAAGATTCCCTCATAAATTCATTAAAATTATAACTTTTTCAAAAAAAGGTCATATTTTGCGTAGTGAATTTTTCAAAACTTTTAAAATCCTATCAATTTTGGTACATAATGCCTGCAAATTATGAAGGACCTTGACTACAGAACACATTATCAATGTATTTAGAAAAAATCAAGAAGTCTTTAATTTTTTTCCTTCCTTTGACCTTTTATTTTCAATAGAAAAACTACATGATACAACTTTCATTCCTGTGTGTAGTAACATAACCTTATCAAAATTCTTAAGTTAAACTTTGTAGTATCACATAAAGTACTGAAAGAATTAAAAAAATCATCAAATTAATGGAAAGAAGTAAATGCCTTCTTCTTCAAAACATTCAACGCATATGGATTCTCAAATGTCTTAAGAGCACTTGTCTATTGAAACAATTCACAAAATTGTCAATATAATTCCATAATTGGAGTCTACTCAATTCTCCCATATGTGTCATCTTCATCATCTTCATAACCATCCCCAACAACAAATTAATGGGAAAAACTAAATGTTCAAAACATTCAAAGCATATGGGTTCTAAAATGTCTTAAGAACATGTCTATTGAAACCATTCGAATTCAAAAAACTGTCAATACAATTCCATAACTAGAGTCTACTCAATTCTCCCATATGTGTCATCTACCTCATCTTCATCACCCTCCCCGGTCTCAGTTTCCTGTATGGGTTTCTTAATCACTTTCTCTTTCACAACCTCCTTCTCCCATGTATCAGCTAACTCGCCTGCCTCTGTAAAACTGAGCTTCAATATCTCATGAGGTTGGGGTTCCCATGACAAGGCTACCACCGAATTTGCATCAAACTTCCCACCTTTCAAGCTAAGCTCCTGATGCTCATCAGGCAAGTGATGAATAGTAGTCACTCTCTTCTTTATGTAATCACATTGAATAGGATCTTTTTCAACTGCAATTACATTTCCACCCTTTTTTATTTAAGGCACATGCTGTGACTGTGCCTGAACCAGCAAATAGATCGAGTGTCCACTCATGCTCGTTTGAAAATAGATCTATGAGCTAATTAATTAGGAGTTGTCATTTTTTATAAGGATTTACTATCTCCCCATTCTTATTTATGGTCACATGCCTGAGCTTCTTCGTCTCACAGCTAGAATAATGAAATGATCAGGAGTAAATGGAGCAGATGAGGGAAAATTGATGTGACCAATACTTTTTTTTCCATCAACAGACCAATACCCAACTGAAATGTTTTCTGTAGTAGACGTGAATCGATGTCCTTTCATTTGTCTCACATTGGGTTTCATCCTATGACATGCAACAAAAATAAGTTTTAACTTTATCAAAAGAAAACACAATTATAACAATAATAATTGACCCAAAAAAATCTTTGCATTTCATTGCTACATTCACCAATAAAGGTGGTCACATCCAGCACATTTATCATTGATGACACTCATCATTGCCCCAAACTGCAAGTATAAATGAAAAATTACAACACGCCAAAGCGTTCCCGTCGTAATTGACATGAACTGGTCAAGAAGACTCATTGGTTCTTTTGCTTTGTAAGGGACCTCATCAAAGGTGGATCCGAGAAAATTAAATGCATATGGTATGTGTGCAATGACCAACGTGTACTCATTCTTTGGAACTATCTTCGACAATTCATTGCAATCTCTGTTGAGCACACGACAAAAGTTTGGTGGATAGTTTTCCCCCTGTCAAACTCTAACATGTCATCACTACGAGTGATAGACTATTGTTGAGTTCGACGCTCTTTTTCTTTTGCAGCCCAGTCAATTAATTGCTTAAAGCTTGCAGGCATCATACTACTCTCAGATCCCTTCTTGCCTCTTTTCTGAAGGTGGTTGTCAAAATAATAGTTCAATATTTCAAACATTCAAATCTAGAATTTGAAAGAAAATTTCCATTAGCATATGTATACCAAATTTAAAATACCATGCTTTTGAATACATTGAAATATGGAGCCAAGCTCTCCATCCTGCTGCTCTCTGGATACTCCTCTCGAATAGCATCCCAATCCAGCATGTTCAATTGCCGAATCATTGCTTCCTACATTCTCATGTACATTTTATATCTACATTGAAAACACATGTAAAATTCATCTCACTTTTCTAGTTGAAACAAAGTCTATTGGAACATTATTTGTAAAGAGATTAATGTAAAAGCAAGGAGAGACATGATGCAAAGGAGAGAAGTTTACTTACTCATTAAATTCATTGCCCATTTCATCCAAAGAGAGATCCCCAGACACCACTCTGCCAAGCACAGACTTAATTAGAATCTCATCTTTAATTCCCTGCATGTTCTTCCATGTTGTGGCTTGAATCTCTTCAGGTAATGCCTTCAAGGTCTGGGTTTCTTTCTTGACTCCTTTAAGTATGAGTTTTTTCTGCCCTTTGATTTCAAAATTCTCCCACTTTGAAAAAATTGCATTTATCTGATCCCAAACTTCTCCACTACGAAATGCAATTTAAAACATCCCGTCCCATGATCTGAAGCTGTAACTTGGCCTTGACAAATCTTTAATTGTTGAGGAAATCCCAATCTCATTCAACGAAGACAAGCAGAACTCTAGAGTGATCAAAGACTGATCCTCTTTGAGTTTCGTAACGAACAAATTGTGATAGAAACGAACCCGTTCTATCAGACATGGACTTCCTGTAGTCATTGTCGTTATTATGATCAAAATCCAGTAAGTTTTCCTCTGAATCAGTCAAACCAGCATAAACTGTACAATTACATGTCTTGTAATGAGAGTTGCATGGAAACTCAATATTCAACTACCTTTTTGCCTCTACTAAATGGGAGCCTCCAAGAACAAAGTAGTTATAATCATTTGCTTTCCGACGATCAAAAGATGCCTTGTCTGGACAATCTTTTGGATCCACGAGCACAATGTAGTTCACAACTTGTGCATGCAGATTGTCCTTCATTCATGACTTCAAATTCTCAATATGGAAAGGATGTATTGCACACACCTCAAATGGCCAAAGGCTAGTGCTAGGATCAAGAGGAGGTCTGATAACATGATTAATGTGCAAGAAGAAAGTCTATCGATCCACAAGGTTATCTC
Source organism: Dipteris shenzhenensis (assembly GCF_047967505.1). Classification (NCBI taxonomy): domain Eukaryota; kingdom Viridiplantae; phylum Streptophyta; class Polypodiopsida; order Gleicheniales; family Dipteridaceae; genus Dipteris; species Dipteris shenzhenensis. Next base: position 20,356,379 of record NC_141613.1, read on the forward strand.
ATTATACCTTTGCTCGAACTCTATTTTCATGTGTATCTGAGGTGTCATCTCCAATGTCAGCTCTTGGTACTTGCATCTCACCACTGGTTGGGATTTCAATGATATCCAATGGTTGTACTCTCCTTGGAGCCTTTGATCCCGATTTACTCCTTTTTTTCCCTTGTGCAATAGATGGAGTCTCCTCAACAACATCCTCATAAGACTTCAGAGGAAACGCTCTTGCAGCCAATAGAGGTCATTTTTTCGGGAGCAGTGCACTCAAACCATGCCCACTTGGGGGTGCACTCAATCCATGATGGCCTAAAAAAGAAGGTGCTCTCAATCCATGTGAACCCATGGGAGTTCTTAATCCTTGTGTACTAGAGCCAAATTTTTCAGCTTCAACACGGGAAGATCCCTTCACACTATATTGGAGAATTTGGGAATCTCCCAAGTCCCACTTTCAAGTAAAGGGTTAAGATTTGACCATGTGGCCAAAACTTGAACCCTTGTTTGAAAGTGGGACTTGGGTTCCCTAATATGGTGTTCAAGATGGATTCCACTTTCAAGTAATCGATTCATATTTGACCTTGTGGCCAAATCGTAACCAGATTGGGAAGTCCCAAACTATTTGAAAATTCCCTAATACAGTGTTCCTTTCCCTTTGACTTTGAAGAGCTGTTGCGGTATCTTCTTTATAACCCTCCTCTATATGCTTCTCAGAATCACTATTGAAAGTTGATACCTCCATCTCCTCGATTATTTCATCAACCTCCACAATTTGATTTGTCAAGTGATAAATAAGATCCTTGACACACAAAACAAAATTGAATCTCTCATAGTATTCAAAAGAAATTACTTAAACATAGAAAATTAGAAATTAATTATGGATAGTAGCTAACCTTCCCTTCCTCTTTGATTTGTTTTAATTCTTCCACTACAACGAGGGCAGAGTAATAGCTTTCAAAGAGAACTTCTCTTCCATAACAATACAAACAATAGGTTTCTTATTGTTATCAATCCCAAGCATTTCAACACTTTCCTCATTGGAGTCACTTCTTGCGATATCTTTATTAAAACTGATCTTCCAGTGGGAAGTGTCTTTAGAAGCAACAAAGTCATCTCTTCTATATCAATGTCAACTTTGATGGTCCATTTTGAATCAATGTTATTTTGTACTTCTGCTATCTCCCATAATTTTTTGAATTTGCAAAACGAACCTTCATCAAATGGAGCAGGAACATCATAAATCTGTTGAAGCTGTTGCACCTCAAGACTTGGATCCTTAGCACTTTTCTTTGGTTCCTTGGTGCCTTTCTTTTCCACCCTTATCTTTTGGATCCTAGTGGAAGCATCCTCCAATGTGGGCTTTCCAAAGACACGTATTTCTTTGAAAGTTTGTTTGTTCGATATGATACCTACAAAAGACATAAACATGTCAAAATATTATGATATCATGGAGAGAATATCTCAAGTTGAAAAAAACAAAAACTAGTACAACAAGCTTGATGGTTTCTAAAAAGACTTTGAGCTTCTAACATATACATTCTTCATGGAAAAAGATGTTGACATGCTTATTGTTGGAACATGATTTTGGACTAGAGAATAAAAAACAAAAAAGCATGAAAAGTAACAACACTACAACGGAAAAACTACAAAATTATGGCCAAAAGGCCTCTCTCTCTTTCAAAATTAATGAAAAAACACTAAAAAATAACTCCATAATTCAAAGAGAAAAATCTACTTTTCAATACAAATCGACCAAAAATTTTAAAAAATTCATCAAAAAACCCTCTCCCTCTCTCCAACTCTCTCTCTCTCTCTCTCTCTCTCTCTCTCTCTCTCTCTCTCTCTCTCTCTCTCTCTCTTCCTCCTTATTTCACTCTATCTGTCTCTCTCCCCTCTCCCTCTCTCCCTAACTCTCTCTCTCCTTCTCTCCCTCTCTCCCTAACTCTCTCTCTCCTTCTCTCCCTCTCTCCCTAACTATCTCTCTCCCTATCTCTCCCTCTCCCTATCTCTCCCTCTCCCTCTCTCCCTAACTCTCTCTCTCCTTCTCTCCCTCTCCCTCTCCCTATCTCTCCCTCTCCTCCTGCTAATTCTCTCTCCTCTCCCTCAGCTAAAGCCCGTCGATGATATCATCGACCAGGCAAGCGCCCAGTCAATGATATCATCGACGGGCTACCAACCCATCGATGATATCATCGACCGAGCTGCTTGCATGTTGATTGGGCAACACGTGAGAGGCTCGTGAGAGGGATGGCGAGGCAAATTAGCGGGGGAGTGCGTGGGGAAGAAGAAGATGGCAAGGCTCCCTTCAGTCCAAAAAAAATTAAACAAATGCATGAGGAGATGAAGAGCTTACTTGGCAAAGCTGGAGAGCTTAGAGGGGTAGATGGTAGAGGGAGAGATGGAGAGGTTAGAGGATTAAACAAGAAGGTCTAAAGGGTAGAATATAGAGTAATTTATTTTTAGAAATGTTTCTTGTTATTTTTAGTAAATAGGATAGACTAGCAATCAAAGCAATGTGTTTTCAAAAAAGCAAACATAAAGTACTTTAAATCATATTCAAGCACACCACCCCCACTTTCAAAATACAGTAAATTATATTGAAGCACGCTGTAAAATTTGATTTCATGATCGAATTAAAAATAAAAAACACTTAACCATAAGAAAATTGCACATACCTGGTGACTCTTTGACTCTTGGGCGTATTTTGGAAATAATGAGAAACAAATGTGGGAATCTAAAAATGTCTCTATGCTCAAAACCCTAAACCTAACCTTGACTTTTATGGTCAGGCATATAATTTCCACCTTTCATTGTTGCATGGCACTTTTCGGGCGTCCCCTTTGAAGCTTGCCAAAGTTCTGCATGGGAGGTTCATTCGACACTATGTCTATCTCAATTTCTTCTTCTCATAGTTCTAAGGGTGCCTCCTTTGCTACATTGGATGTATCTTGTACTAGTGGTGGAACCTCTTTTGCCACCTTGTATGTGTCTCCTACTCCTTCACCTAGGCATGATGGTGGACATAGAAGCCCAGGTACTCAAATCCATGGACCCAATATTCCCATTAAAGAGAATGAAATAATAGATGTCACCGCAAGCATGAGAGGTCAACAAGTGTTATCAGGTATGTGGTCCATGTCTAAGTTCATTCAATGGCTCTCTTTGTTTTGTTTTTTAAGCTAGAAATTATTTCTTACAAGGGACATCTAATCCAGATGGATCTCAACAACTATCTCGTCTATTGAGGAGAGACTAAAGGCAAGACCAATGAATGTGGACCTCAAAAATTCTAGCTACATAAGAGGGAGACCTTGCATAATGCTAGACACCGCACATCTGAAAGAGACCTGCAATACTCTTTGTTGTAGCAGAATGTGCTTAGTCACTTTTGGGGTTGCAAAATTAAGGGTGTTACACCAAAATTATGTTGAAATGAATAAAGATTATCAAAATTTTTATTTAGCATGGCCTGTAAGACCTAGGGAAAACAATATTAACAAAATTGTGTTTGAGTACTCATTCGGTTTAAGGATTGTTTGTCGCAAAGCACATAGACTTGCGCATTGTCTTGGCAATGAATGATTAAAAAGATTGTAGGCCCACCTCTATAAAGACCCCTTCATTTGTACAGCATGACAAATGAGAGTGCCTAGACCACATGGCAATATGGTATGCTCGTGGTTGCAAGACTTTGTGCAAAAACATGCCGAGGCTCTTCCAAATAGTGACCAGCTACACTTACTGGATAATTTCTCCAAGCATGAGATCCATTCCATGTATAAGGATGCCATGGTTACTACAAGTGAGGAGTACGTGACATAATAGCATTTTTGTAGGATTTGGAAGAATGAATTCAACAACATGAAGATACCAAATCTTTGTCGCTTTGGTGTGTGTGCCACATGCGCAGACTTGAAGGCCTTACGTAATAGAAGTCAAGGACAAGAGAGAGGTGTGTGTAATGATGCCATGAAATTTTCTTCTTTTTCACAAAATATTTTTGCTTGCAACATCTAATCATTTTCTATATTTGCAGAAGAAGCAATCATAGAGTTGCAAATGCATCTAGAAATGCAAGCTCTAGAAAGGAAGAAGTTAGCGAAGCATCGCAAGAAGAGCTACCAACAACCTGATAAGTACATAACCATCATCATTGATGGGATGGATCAAAAGAAGACCAATCTTCCACACTTCAAATGAGTGCCCAAGGATTTGAAAGAGGAGAACTTCATCACATATCACATGGTTGGATGCATGATCTACCATGGTGAATTAATCCCCAAGGTTTATATGATGATACCAAATGTAAGAAATGATCCTAATCTCACAATTTTCGTTCTTAATGATGCATTGAGGAATCTTACACAACCTCTTCCAAAGTGTTGTATGTCCAACTTGATAACACATCGAGAGAGAACAAGAATCAAGTTGTGTTGGCATACCTTTGCTTGCTTGTGGAGAAAGGCATATTTCTTAAAGTGATTAGGATTCCTTGTGGTGGGTCACACACTCAATCATATTGATCATATGTTTAGCCAGTTCTCAGTAAAGCTGAGAAGGAAAGAAGCATGGGATGGGAATGCAATGATTGCATTTTACAGAATGCATATGTGCCAAAACCAATAATTGCAAACATGGAAAAAAAAAAGATTTTAGACGTTTTGTGTTTGGTGACAACAAGCGAATTGATTGATGTATTGAGAAGCTCAACGAGTTAATCTTTCAACATCAATTTTGAATGACGAAAGATCAAGAAGGCATGACATTGTTGTGGGGGAAGTTCTATTCCACATCACCAACTTGGGTTCCAATCAACAAAGGATTGAAGTTCTTGAAGTGTGTTCCAAAGCAGGAGTTGTATGTGGCACCCTTACAACCTTTACAATCAGTGAGGGAGGTGCAATGAGCCATGAAGGAGGGGAGAGATGTAAACCCTATAAGTTCAGTCAATGAGATCAGAGAAACAATCCAACATGCTGCAACGTATTTTGAAGATGTGGTGTGGACATGGTGGAATCCATTCTTTACATCTCAAATACTTATCGATCACCAACTAAATGACCCCCAAGATGTGTCAGATTTTAGTTGGCCACAATGAAATTGAACAAGATTTTGTAAATGCATGTATGAATGCTTCTTCAAGTGCACATTTACATGCACCTTCAAAGAAAAACTATCTTGGGGAGGAGAGAGAAATGTACCTTGGAGCAAGAAAGTCCCAAAAAGCCAGGGAAAGGGTGCAAGGAATGTGGAGTGGTAGCATCGAGGACTTGGCAGTGGATATGATGGTTGCTATGTTAGCAACAAATGATCCTAGTGGATTTCCTTTTTGGATTGCTAAAGTTGTGAAAGTCGAAAAGGAAGGTTCAAACACCAAGTCAATAGAGGTGCATTGGTTTTTCACCAAGTCCATGGATGCTTTCACGGGTCGATATAACCCAGAGATGGTGGTAACAAGGAAGCATGGCCAAAAAGGGAAGAGGGCGACAAAGAATTGATACTCTACAATTGGATGAGGTAGATATTTTGGTATATACATTTCAATTAACACAAGCCGGGCATTTGCCAAAGGAGACACAATACATAATATCCCAAAAAATTCCAAAGACATTAATCAGATGGAGTGAACAAATGGAAGCCAAGACATGCCATGCAAAAAAGAGGGTGGCAGCAGTAGCTAAACTTGCCTAGGTTGACTCGGAGAATGTTCTAGTGGACAGCCTAGAGGAGGAAGGATCTTCAACTTCTATAGCACAAAGCTTAGGTTCTAGTGCTTTTGAAGGTGTAGGATCAGAGGATGATTACTGTTCTTTGTAGGATCCGTGGCATGTATGTTTGTGCAACAATGTGATTTGTACCTTTTTAGGATTTTAAAATGTGTTATGCCATGGTCCTTTTATGAGCATTAGATGCATAGGCCCTTATTGTATTGGTTTTAAAAAATTAATGTATTTTTTGAAATTTTGGTATTCCAAGTGTAGGTGTTTGTGCCCGTTTTCCAAAAAAACTTTGTCGGCAAATTTCAAAAAAGCATGGTTTTTATGTATTTTTTCAAAAACCATCACGCAAAGAGGCCATCTTTTTCAAATAAACGTAAAATTCACATGAAAAAGAGGGAATCTTTCAAAGATTCCCCTAGAGTTCTTTTTGAGGTTACAGTTCTCCAATTAGATGTTACACTATTAAAACATCTTTCAATCCATCAAATGTGTTGACCAATCAAAGTGTGATGCTATAACTATTCTAACAATTGTCAATTTTGTGAGTGGTGCAAAATTTTCTTCATAATCTATGCCATATTCTCATGCATAACCTATGGCAATAAGTATGTCCTTGATCTTGCCAATAGTGCCATCTTGATTCTAAAACTATAAGATTTGATACAGACCCAAATTATGATTCTTAATGAGGGCATCATTCTCATCATCTAACCTTTAAGGTACTTGAATTGCATCTATTTTCATTACTTTTTGGAAGAAGCAAGAATGTGGTTGACACCACTTTTATTGGACGCTTGAAATTGTCAAGAATTGGTATTCTCAAATTCCATAAATTTTAAGATGGGGATTTGATTAAGTGTTATTTTTATTTACGCTACTCTTGAAGATGGGTCAATCACCACATGAATAAAGGTGGGGTCCATCCAATCAACCTCTCACACTGGTTTCTACTCATTTAGGTCCTCTAAAATACAAAGTGCTTCATTTTCGCAATAAATTTATGTGACTCACAACAAGAGCTTCCCTAAAAGATAACTTTTGCGTCTTTTTGACATAACATTATAGGTAGACTACATCTTCTTTGTATTAGTACCTCTCTCTCTCTCTCTCTCTCTCTCTCTCTCTCTCTCTATATATATATATATATATATATATTTATATATATGTGTGTGTATATATATATATACCTACGTACATACGTACGTATGTACGTACACATGTATATATATATATATATATATATATATACCTACGTATGTACGTACGTATATATATATACACGTACGTACATACGTACGTATGTACGTACGCATGTATGTATGTACGTACATACATACGTATGCATGTATGTATGTATGTATGTGTGTGTATGTATGTATGTATGTATGGATGTGTGCATGTATGTATGTATGTATGTATGTGGGTATGTATGTATGTATGTGTGTATATATGTATATATGTATGTATGTATGTGTGTCATACGTACGTACATGTGTACGTGTGTGTGCACACACACACACTTACACATACATACATACATACATATCTATATCTATCTATATATATATTTCACCAATATTGCACTCTTTTACCTTGTTTGAATATTCCATGATTTTAGATGTCTGAATCCTAAATCTTTCATGAATGTTGCAATTGATTTGTTGTTTTTTGGTAGGCATATAAATTAGAAAGACATGGCAATAAGCATGCTTGTAAGAAGTCTTTCCCCAACTTTTCTTGCTCTGTAAGAAGTCAAGGTAATCAATGATGTATTGCTAAATCGACTCAAAAGTATTGGCAGCAAAAGAGTTTGGTTCTATACTGCTCATGAAGAGGGTAGAGGGGGGACTACAATAGGAGTCCTATCTCACTCTAAAGAATGTGTTTCCAATTTTCAACAAGATGTAAATCACAGATGGATTTCTCTAGAATGCAAGATAAAAAGAATATATTTTACTATGGTCTCAGTCTATGCCCCAACTGGAATAATGGATAGAAAAGCCACTTGGGATGCAATGATGAACTTGGGTAGTGATTGTGTGATACTAGGGGGCTTCAATATGGTTGAGGGCCCAAGGGGTAGGTGGTTACAGAAAGGGTCTGTGCTTAAAGCAAAAGGAGAATGGCTCTATTGTCAAAATAGAGGAAGAATATATGGAGATAATTGTCATTCATTTCAAGGATTTACTCAGCATGGTAGACCCAAGTGATGAGTAGGTTTTAGAGGCTAGGAATAGATGCCAACTAGTCAGACAGTGCAAAGTCTCTAATTTGGACAGATTGCATCTAGAGAATGATCTTTCTTTGCAAGAACTTAAAGAGGTTGTATTCTCTATGGCTGATGGTAAAACTCCAAGGGAGGATGGTCTTCTAATAGAGTTTTACAAGTCTTTCTCGGACACAGTTGGCCCTTCTTTAATGGCAATGAGGAAAGAGAGCTCTGAACAGGGATTCTTGCCTGATCACTTAAATGGAGGGGTTATTAGACTCATTCCAAAAGATGGGGATAAGACAGTGTTAAAAAACTGGAGACCTCTAACTATGTTAAACTACTCTTACAAGGTCTTTGCAAAAGAACTTGCATTAAGAATGAGAAACAAGATGGATAATTGGATTCTTTAGGAAGAGAGAGGATTTATCAAAAGCAGACACCTGTTAGAGGCAATCATAAACCTATGGGAAGGATGCACACATGCTTAAGAAACTAAATAAGATGTATGCTTTATAAAAATTGATTTTGATAAAGCTTATGACAGACTTAATTGGTATTTGCTTCTACAATCCCTCAAGAATATGGGGCTAGGGGCAAAGTTCACATCATTTATTGCTTTGCTACTTTCCAATGCTTCAGCAAAGGTCTATGTAAATGGAGAAATGAGTCAAAGTCTATCAAACAACTTCTCTACCATTATAAGGACACTAAATTGAAAACTCAAGCACAAGAGTAGGTGGAGATAGTGTTACACATTCTCTACTTACAAGTTTTCTTTTAAATCTCCTTTAAAAAGGAGCATCTATGTCGGCTATCCTATGTTCCTCACCTTGGGAAATAATAGCCTAAAATTGAAGAACATACTCTAAACTTGGTAGAGAAAATTACCATGCATAAAATGCTCCTATTTTGATGCATATGAGTTTACTAATTTAAAAATAAACTTGACAAATATCTAATCATGTCTTGCCATTTGATTTGATAGGCTATTTTGTGCATATGAATTTACTAAATCAAAAAATGATAAATATACAATCATGTCTTACCACTTAATTTGATAGGCTATGTGATCCACTTCAATAATTTTAATCAAATAATATAGATTGTAAAACTTTGTCTACTTTGAGAAATCAACAAAATAAAAGGATTTTGTGGTCACTTAGCCTTTTGTACCAAACCCAAATGATCACCTAATTGTCTAAAATTTGCATTTTACAAAAACCAATGATGAGATGGATTTTTCTTAGGAGTCAATGACCAAGTATTGGGCTAACAATAAAACATAGTAGCATGTAGCTAAAAGATCACATCAAGAGAAAGATGATAGCATAATTCTTGACGATACGACAAAACAAGAAAGATTTTTCAAAAGGTTTCTATGTGATTTAAAGAACACATGGTAGGGATGGATCATTTTTAAAAGAATTGCTTAGGAAAGAAACTCCTTCAATGCCCAACCTTCTCTAATTTGCATAACATAGCATCAACATAAATAGAAGAAAAGATGCTATCAAAAATTTGACATGGTCTAACCTAAGTGAGCTTTCCATGATTAGCTAATGAGTTCTTCCTTAAAAGATCAGCTTTCATGACTCAACTTTGATAGTGGGAAAATTAAATACATTGATGTCAACAAAACTGCTAGGATCACGAACAATGTGTGTAAAATGCAACATCATATTTTTAAAATGAAGATGATGGGGGTTTTCCATTACACATTTAAGACAAACCAAAATTCAGAGCCACTATCACCTATGAGATTCAAGACATCATTATCAAGTTTTGGATTGCAAAGGCCTAGGCATCTCTAAACAAAAAGATGTGTCAACAACAACAAATAGGCATGCCTGCATATGTGGAGCATCCTATTCATCTCCTTGATGAGCCTCAAGTATGTATATTTTCTTAATATCTCCACCTTTATAGCACATTATAGCTCATTGCATGGTTTCAATGTTGTCTAGCATCCTTTGACAATGTATATGAGAAGTTTGCGAACTAGATTTACAGTAGTATTATACTGCTATCCTTTACTCTTCTAAAGATTTAAAATGGGAGACTCAATTCAAATAAAAATTGAATCTTGGAACACAAGGTCACACGACTATAGGAGTGGTGAGCGTCAATTTTCTATCGAACAACTCAGAATGATAAGAGATTTATTCCTCACACATAAGGATGTGCTTGCATGGAGTTACATAGATTTAAGGGGAGCTCCTCCTGAGTTGTGTCAACATGAATTATATTTAGTTCTAGATGCTAAACCAATATGACAACAAAGGTACACAATGAGTCCCAATTATGCCAAGCAAGTCAAAGTTGAGTTGGATCAACTCTTACGTGCTAGGTTTATATATGCCATTGATTGCAGCAATAGAGTGACTAGCACTTTCCTATTGTGGTTGTGCCTAAGAAAAATGGCAAACTCCAAGTCTGTGTGGACTATAGGAGATTTAATGCTCAGATAGTTCCTGATCCATTTCCCATACCCTTTACTGACAAAATTTTGGAACAAGTTACAGAACATGAGATGTACTCATTTATGGATGGTTATAGTATGTATAACCAGATTATAGTGGCTCCAGAGGATCATTCAAAAATTGCTTTCATTATAGAGTGTGGTGCCTATGCTACCAAAGTGATGTCTTTTTTATTAAGAAATGCCCCATCAACCTTCCAGATGTTTATGGTTGACGCTTTTTGAAATTACGTCGCCGAGCTTATTTCTATTTACTTAGATGATTTCTGTGTATATTCCTTAGATATCAATCATTTGGGATACTTGAAGAAGGTTTTTATGGGATGCAAACAAGTGGGTATCTCTTTAAATCTAGCTAAGAGTGTGTTCTGTGTCCAAGTTGGTACTCTACTCAACCATGTTATTTCCAAGCATGGTATCAAAACTGAGCCAAGTAAAATTAAAGCCATATAGCCTCCATATCCTCCATATACAACATATGCTTGATCCTCATAACTTAACTCAGTTACATTCTTTTGTGGGGTTTATCAATTCTTACCACCATAGATTCATCAAAGACTTTGCTAGGATTGCGGCGCCTTTGTATTCATTTACCAAAAAGCATGCTAAGTTTGAATGGAATGCCGAGTTGACTGTAGTTTTCAATTATTTGAAAAACTGAGCAATGGCTGCTCCAATTCTTAGACAACCAAAGTGGGATGCTATTTTTCATGTACATGTGGATGCTTCTGGTTGTGCTTTGGGTTTTATCATGGCTCAGCTGGATGATGGATTGGACTATCCAGTATATTATGGTACCAATTTTGCTGATACTTAGACGAGTCAAATTATAGCACTACTGAGCGAGAAGCTTTGGGGATGGTATTTAATGTGCAAAAACTAAGGCACTATTTACTCGGTAAACACTTTGCATTTTCATGTGGATCATCAAGCCTTGCTTTATCTTATCGATGAAACGATCATTCCAAGATTACTTGTTCATTGGATGCTTCTGTTGCAAGAATTTAACTTCAAAAGTATTCATAAGCTAGGCAAGAAACATGTGGGTGCTAATTGTTTGTCCAGGTTACTAGCACTCGAGGAAACACATGGAGTTGATATGGAACTCATATGGAATTGCCAGATTCTACATTATTTGTAATTGATTCTACATTGTTTGCACCCAAGGAAACACATGGAGTTGATATGAAACTCATATGGAATTGCCAGATTTTACATTGTTTGCAATTGATTATTGTGAGAATGAATATGCCGGGTTGGTGAATTACTTGTCTAAAGTCACATGTCTTGAAACCATGCCTCAAGACATATGCAAGAAATTACCTTTAAAGGCTTGGAAATATACTTTGATTATAGCAGACAACTCTATCGTCACTATGTAGATCGGATTTTGCATCGTTGGGTGTTACCACGAGCTATCGTGTTACAGAAGGCTCACTCCAGTCCCCATTAGGAGGACATTTCCAAGGGGAGTTAACTCCTCAAAAAGTGTTGCAAGTGGGATTATGATGGGAAACCTTATTCAAGGATGATCAGACCAGGTGTCTGTTGCAATGTGATGTTTGCCAACACACTAGATGGTTATTGGTTAATCAATCTATGCCCTTACAATCAACTAGACCATGGGAAGACTTTCAGCACTGGGGTTTGGATTTTGTTGGTCCTTTTAAATCAACCAGGTTCACTCAAAATAAATATATCATCATTTTGCCACCACTAATTATGCAGCTAAGTGGGCAGAAGCTAAGTCACTTATAGCGAACTCGACTCGGACAACAATAGCTAAGTTCATCTATGAGAATATCATCTGTTGATATGGATGCCCTTTGCATCTTGTCAATGGATCAAGGGACACATTTCCTCAATGATGTGATGCAGTTACTCAAAAAGGAGTTCAAAATCCTGCATATAGTCTCCACTACTTATTATGCTCATGGTAATGTGAAGCCAAGTCAACTAATAAGACATTGAAACTCATTCTCACTAAGACAATATAGTCTGCTAAGGGTGAATTGGGATGCCAAGCTACACTCTACTATATGGGCTTATTGCACTACCTACAAGGTAACTACAAATATTACACCCTTCCATATGGCCTTCAACTTAGAGGCAATTGTTCCCTCAGAATTTGTTTTATCGAGCCTTCATGTTGCTATCACGCATCATTTAAGTGAAATAGAGGCATCAGCTAAACCACCTAGATGAGTTATGCCTCTAAGCTACTTGGTCACAGATGGTAAAGGAAGGCCTAGCACAATGGGCATATTGTGCCTAAGCATTTGAAGAAGGGTATGCTTGTGTTACTCTATACTACTAAGTTGGGGCCTATCAAAACCAATTTTAAGTTTGGTTGGAATGGACCCTACCACTTAGTGGAAGGTTTTGACAATGGGACAATGCAACTCGCAGATTTGGAAGGTAATGTGTTTTTCAAGTGTACAATGGAAGCAAAGTAAAGCCAGACCCGAGCATCGAGTTCTTAAGACAAACATAACTCGATTCACAATGCCTTGGTAAAAATTTTAGAAGGAAACACACCAATTAGCTGTTTAATTATTGGTGGAAAAAATGCATCATATTTTTCCAAATGTATGATTAACGTTGAAGGCTTATTAATGCAAATTCACCATGCTCAAGCAAGGGAGTCTCATGCAACCATTGATTTGAAGGAACTGTAGTTGCAAATTTGAATCGACTATATTAGGTTAGGAACTCTACTGATCAACCTCATTTGCAAATTCAGTATACTTTGTCATTGTTGTCTTCATTTGCAATAGCCTTCTCTGTGCTTCCACTTGCTATAGCTTTCACATTTCTGTCATCCTCTTTGAGCTCTCTATCTCTTTTATGCCAATCTATTCTCATCATCCAGCCTCTTCACCAGCCATCTTTGTTCTCTGTTACTAGTTGCATTATCTTTGTTGCCATGGAGGGAGAGTACTAAGTCCAACAAAAGAAGAAACGAAGCTCTCACATGTCGCCCCCACACCCGATTGAAGACTTCTCTAGCAATGTCCTTACGGGCATCCTAAAGGCCAACAGTTTTCTAAAGGTCACACAACTGCTATGGAAGGAGGTTTACGATGAGGAGCTAGTAAAGGAGAACCTTGACTCTTATAATGAGGATGACTACAGCGTCATTATCAACAAAATGCATGTCAAGATCACCTCAGAGTTGTTAAAGAAGGCCTTTTGGTTGAAGCAATGCTCCACTTTTGTGAAGTTGGAAGACACCAAACGGTGCGATGTACTTTGAAGGAGGAAGCTACTCATTATCACAAGGATATTTGATCAACAAGGCCAAGGATGAGGGCTTGAACACCACCTATAGTTTTTTGTCTGAATTCACTAGACTAAAGAAAAGCATAGGGTATATGTCTCAGCAATATGTGGCTCGAGACATCACTACTATGGAGGATCGATTCACAATTTTTGAGAAGGAATTTGAGAACCAGTTGCAATCGATGAAGAGAGGCCAGAGCCACTACAAGTTTGGCCCACATCTCTGTATGCTTTGCCATTGGTTCATGTCAAGACATGTGCCTTGGCCAATGGCCAGGTGCACTGCCTTCTTCAAGTAGAGCTAAGCCATCGGGAACTTAAGAACGTAGCAATTAGAAACAACGTTAAGAACAAGGGATACGTGAGTAGGAGCAAGAGTAGCAGGAGGACCAGTAGTAGTAGGAAAAGGACGAGGAACATGAGCAAGAATAGAAGGAGTAGGAGCAGCAGTAGGACGAGTCGCTCATTGCACAGCAAGAGGGACAAAAAAGGCTAGAGGGGAACAGTGAGGATTACCAAAAAATGAGCCGTGGGAAGCGAGCCAAGCAGTAAAAGCAAGCCACAAAGAACCTAAGCCAATCAATTACAGCTTGAAATAGAGAACACAAAGTATTAAACTAGTCTAAATAATTTAATTAGTATAAGCCAATGAAGAGTCCAAATTGCCAACCCACATAAAACTTTTCATGAAACATACTACTAATTCATATATAAAAGTAGATGACAGCCTGCAACCCTAGCCATTTGAGCAGGCAAATACCAAAATCATTCTTTTGAGCTTGCACATGAAAACTCTCACTTCTAACAGTAAAACCTCTCAAGCTCTATCCAAAAACACTTATCTTTCAGCCATATTTTTATATTGTACATCAACAACTCAAGGCATTACCTCAAACCTATCTAATTATCTTTCAGAGGTTTCTCTTAGATCCCAAACATTGAAACAACTCCACCTTTGTGAGAGCATCCTAATGTATAAATTGATGGACTGTAGCACTTACTCCTAGCACGATAATGAAGATGTAGTATATATGTTTGCATGGGATATAAGTTGTCCTATTTACTTCACGTTCAGTAAAGTCAAGGCATGTGCAGCGTGGGAACTTTGCAATTGTGACTGAATAACTTAAGCCTCTTGAAATTGACCCAAGAGTCCATAAATGGAAAACATGAACCTCATGTGGGGTAATCATATCCTCTTTCATAGTCTCTGCATTTGCTACCATTGCTTTCTCAATCCTATCTCTATACTCCTTACTCTATTTCGATCTCCACCTTCCCATCACGAATCCCTGCCTGAGCATGACTTTTAGTTGAGGGGTTTTTTAAAGATCCCTGCCTGAGCATTTCCAGAACTGGGATTAAGATACCCCTCCTTTTGAATGCACATGATACACTAAATTTTTTGGAGGTGAAACCCCCAAGATAAGTCCATATAAATAAGAGTCCATAAGTATTTGATCATATATCATGTACCTATGAAGCACTAAGTGGAAGTAAGTGCTTTGGAGCCAAATCCACGATGAGTTGATTTCGAGCTAACGCAGCTCACACACGCCCTTATTAGCTTTTCCCTTCTCGCCTGGTTGTCATTGCTCTTATGCATATTCATCTCCGTTTTCTTTCACTCATCTCATCCTGCCTTCTTTCACTCCCTCGTGCTCTTGATTGCTCTCATCACTTCACCCACCCCCATTCCCTACATTGCTAGTGCTTCAACTTTCCAAACTTCTCCTCCTTAAAGCCCCATGCATCACCTTAGATATGCCTCTCTTTGACCCAATTTTGTAACTTCCATCTCTACCATATGGTGTACCATCGGCTTGAATCCTTGACTTCTCGCAGCTGTGTTGTTCTCTGCACAGCTTTCAATCTCACCGCATTGTCTACTTTCACACGATTCTAATTGTGTGATGATCTTAAAGCCATGGCATCTGGTTCCTACAGACAAATGTCCATCTCGCCACCATTCATATGGTGGGAACTCGCACACAAAGCACCGGAATGCAAAATTGCTGCCGCTACATTGCTAGGAGAACTTTAGGTGGTTGCTAAGAATGCAACGGGCATCTAGCACAGGAAATGTACATCTTAAATGCAGCAAATAAATTATGGGGTGAGGATAAATATAGATCACCCAAGCTTGTCCTATATGACCTTGTCCCGATGGGTCCCATTTTTCTAGCCCGAAAAACACCAAATGAGCTACACTTCACGGGGCGATAAATCCTTTAAAAAAACAAAGTACCAAGGATGTCCTCATCCAAAAATATCTCCATGTGCTAGGATCTCATCCAAAGATATCTCTATGCATTAGGATGTCTCCATGTATTGAGATGTGAACATGTGCTGTAACGATAATCAGGTTTCAAATCCAAGATCTCCATGCCCACGAAGAGTTGACCTCACTACTAGCCTAAGCTCTAGTGTTGTTGCAAGGATCTATTTTGACAAATATATAAAGACATTTTGTGGCAGGGAGCAACATGGGGACGTGGCACCGCTCCGTCACCCGCTCGTGATTTGCAGGTGACCTTGTAGACCTCGCCACTCATCACAAACGACAAGGGAGGGTGATCTCCATTTAGCCTCACCCGTGATCGCCCATAAATTATCAATAGTGTCAATATGCCTAATGCCTCCTTGTCTATTGCAACTACTAATAAAAACGATATGAAAGCAATGTTAAGCACACCTCCGTCTTGCCCAAATCCTCCTCACAATGGAGCAGCTCCCGCGAGCACAAGCATCAACGGCCTGAAAATTGCAAAGAGAACGTTTTCCTTAGATGCAAATGTTGTAGCTGGCAAGAGTCCTGTATTCAAGGCATTCAAATTGAAGTGTTCAAGACAATGTCAACGGCCATCAGCTACAGGCTATGGCGACCACATCGCTGCAAAGCCACGCACACAAAGAGCTCCTAACCGTCTTCCTTTCATCATTGTCTTCTCTGTCAAGATATTTTGCACGCTCAGTTTCCTATTGCAAATCGAAGATTTGAAAGAACTGGTTGCCTGCTTCCTTCATTCGATCGCAGCTTTGAGTGACATGGATAGAAGACGTGATCGCCTTCTCCATTCCTGCTTTTGTGCATTCTTTTGCTATGCAGATCAAAGCTTTTCAACAGAATGATTGAAGCTCCTATTGCTTGCCTTGCTCACACAGGGATACAAACCTCCTGTTGATCAAGCCAATATCTACATCTCATCCACCGCTAGCGCCTACTTCCTCCTCTTATCAGGGCCCCGACAATGGAATGCTTCTTCTTCCATGGCTCAAAGGATTATCTTCGGTAGCATCAGTTGCAACAACAGCAACTGTTAACAATGGCTACCTCCTGCATGGGTGGTTAATCGAAAAGCAGGTATGCCTCCCCTTCAGATCATGCGAGCAGGAAGCTTCAACACTCCTATCACCCCTCCCCTTTGCTCACCGAATCTCCCCTACATCAAGACCGACTGGCCAAAGATCAGCGCCAAAGGCAGTGGCAATGCTTATATTAATTGATTGTGCCGACGCTGCCTTCTATAATCACCCCTGCCCTCTGCTCACTCAGGCTCCCCTACGTCAAGACCGAGTGGCCAAAGATCAGCGCCAAAGGCAGTGGCAATCCTTAGTTGATTGTGCTGATGCTGCCTTCTACAATGCTTGGCCTTACAGCTCCCTCCTCTCGGGTACCTCCACTCTAATTCACCCTTCCTCATTCCTCATCTCCGTAGCCTCTACCCTCTCACCTTTCTTTTCCTTAGACACTTTCACGCCCCCTCACCAAGCCTCTGTTCTCCCTTTTGGAGCTTGCACAACTACTCATCCTCCACCGCTCAGTGTCGTCCAAGCCAATCCTTTCCACTTCACAGCTGCACTTACAGTCATCGTCACCATCAAAACTGTCATCATTATCATTAGAATTGGAAGGCGAAGGGGTAAAAGTAGAGGCGGATCCAATGGCGGCCCGGCGTCGCCGCCGGAAACGAGTACGTGGCTGGTGAAGATGCATGTTCTTATATAACGGATGGCGGTGGGATGAAGATGCATGTTCTTATATAAGAGTCAAAGTTTTCCTTGATGCCTACTACCAATCCATATGATAACTCATAGTGAGACATCGTTTAATTGGATATAACATTTGTCTATGTTTCATTTTTTGATATTTGAAGACCTTTGAAGTAGTGTTGTCTCTTTTTCATATTTTGAGAACTTTGAAAAAGTAAATTTTGATTTTTGATAGTGGAAATTTCATATGGCCTAGATGTGATGTATCTTCATTGTGCTTAAGAATTTATAGTGAGTTGTTTTGTGAGCAAGGAGATTATATGGTAGTTGAATAATCCATAACTTGAAGAAAGTCTCTACTTATTAGAATGTCAAGTTGCCTTGGTCTCTTATGTTGATTTCTGTAGCTTCCTACCATGCTATGCGAAGACAGGGCAAAGCAAATGGAGGTAAGTAGGAAGTATGATAGAAGGATAAAAGACAAGAATATTGCTCAATGCTTGTTTGTCAATTATGAATGCTCTGAGGTGTAGCATATGCCTCACCTTCCACTCATGAGGAATGATCTCATTTTGTCTTCTTCAAAAGAACTCCACAGCTTTGATTTCCAAAGGACGTTGTATAAATTTTTAATTTGATGAATATTTAAAATAGTCCTGTTGCATGACATTTTTTGGCTCACATTATTCTCCTTTGTTCAGTATTATGGTTGTATATTCCATGTTATGGCATAGAAGTCAGTCATTAAATTTCTTATGTCACTCAAGTAATTTGTTAAGTCACTGAAATTCATGATATGGCAATGAAGTCAATAATGTAATTTATTAAGTTACTCATGCTACTAATTCAATCAATGAAGTCAATGAATTTGGCAGGAAGTACAATTAAGAGCAAGAATTTGAGAATAATGAAAAGACTTCAAAACTTATATTTATGTGCTCGTACATAGCGTGGCTCACTTCTGGCAGCTTGGCTTTCTTCTTGGCTTACTTCTAGCGGCTTAACTTTCTGACTATCTCGAGAACATCGAGTAGGGCACCTCGTAGAAACTCGATAACCAAGAGGGAAAGGGCAATGAGAGCACCTCCGAAGGGCAAAAATAGGATAACTCAAAGGGGAATAACTAGAACACCTCTGAGGATAAGGAAATGGAGGAGGGAGAGGAGACAAGAGAAGAGGAAATGCCCAAGCAGGAGGTTCGAATGGTTGATGCATAGCCATCACACCAAGCCGAGCAACAAATGAAGAGACATGGTGGTAGGGAGAGCACCAATCTAGCACTAGAAACTAGGAACGGAATGGAAAGATGGAAGGCATGATGGAAAAGGCAAGAAAGTACAAGTGCAAGGCAATAACCAAAATACTCACATGTAGATGAAGCTTGATGTTGACTGATATATTTAAAGACTCAAGAGAAGTACAACAATTTATAGTGTGCCACTAGACTCTAGAAAGTCACAATGTCTATGGGATATCTCCCAATATGACACCTAGCATGTCTAGGACTCACTAGAATATAAAACACCCCCTAGACTCATTTTTGACTCACTTTGACGTCGTATTTCAACACCCCCCCATGAAGGCAAGGTGAGAGACTACTGGAATGGAACCAAGAACAGAACATGACAATGATGGTCATCAAATTGTGCATTGACGGTCTAGAACTAGACATGGTTCCCACACAATCTCAGAGGCAAGTGAGCTTGGCTCAGAGGCTAGTGAGTATAACATAGAAAGCTCATCTAGCATGGCTCAGAGGCTCATCATGCATGGATGCATGACCAACTCGGAGGTCTAGGAGACCAATGCACCAACAAATAGACCTATCAAAGCCAAAACATATGGCTCCCACATTACATCCCCTCCTAGCTCCAAAGACTAATGAGGGACATGGAGCCACACACCAAAATAGAAAAGAAACACATCATTTTAGGAGGACTATCCAAGGCAGAGTACCTTTATTGACTCAAGACACATGATTTATTTCATTTATTTTGGGGGACAACCTAGGGCAGAGTACCCTTAGACACAAACATGAAAATAGAAAATATATATTTCATTCATTTTATGCATAGCAAGGGCAGAGAACCCATGTGGAACCCCAAGTAGTTGCCTGCACATGTGTGCACATCCCGAGTCGATGAAGAATGTTGATGAAGTGCATGGTGATAATGCCCCATAAGATGTGTCAATGAAGCCATAGGAGCGCTCAACTACCAAGAGTGATCACGTCATGACTCTCAATGTGCCGATCAGAGAGTCATTGAAGTCGAAAGAGAGGCTCAAAAATGAGCAACAATGATCAAGGGAGCAAAATGCCAAGTGAATGTGCCAAAATTTGATAAAATTACATGATTTTGGCAAAATCCCCAAAAGAATTACCTGCAGGAGACTTCAATAATGCCAAAAGGAACCAAAATCCATGAAAACCCTAAAATTGGGAAATTAGGGTTTAGCAAGAAATTAGGGTTTTCTAAAAATTAGGGTTTTTGATATTTTTTCTCAGAATATGAAAGCCCTAGTGGAGAAGATGTCAAATATGTAAGAATCCCCAAAAATTACTGAAAATTTGAGCTGGAATTACAAAAATCAATTTTTAGGGCAAAAAACACAGTTTTGACTGTTTTTCCTAGATTTTAGCACTGGAGTTGCTCTTCAGAGTGTCATCCAGCAGAAATAGAGGTGGGCAACTGTAAATATGAAGGCGAAATCTAAAAAACAACCTCAACCAAACCAGAATCATGAAAAACAGTGTGGTGGCTAGTTCTAACATCTCTTTGAAGTCAAAATGACCTTAGAGAAGCATCAAAATGAGGTGGCGCCTGCCCTAACAGAAGCTAGGAGCCTGAACACTTGAAGAAGAGCAGTCATCCAGCCCAAAACACAATCTTCATGACAAAAAAGGGAGTAAAACACTTTGAAAATTGAGGAAGACAAGTCGCCCCAACAGTCGCCTCTTCCTCTCCAAAGTAGATCAGCTCCAAAGTCTTCAATGGTAGCTCCAATGTCAATGTAGTCAGCTCATGGAGAGGCTAAGGGTGAGGAGAGAAGAGCTCAAGGGAGAGTGGGAAGCCAGCCCTCCAAGTGGAAGAGAGGACCTTCCAATGAGGAGGAGGAAAGGCGGCTTCATGGCTACCCTCTTACCTCAACCTCTTAGAGGTGGCTCTGATACCAAATGAAGAGACATGGTGGTAGGGAGAGCACCAATCTAGCACTAGAAACTAGGCGAGGTCCAAGGCCTATCGATAGACCCTGGCCCACAACGGTATGCCCTCCGTTGCATGCGTGTGATCATTCGCGTGTGAATTTTCCCTCGCATGCATGATCGATGGTTAGTGGTCAATGGTCTTTGATTGGTGTGGTGAAAGTCAAGCAAACATGTGCCACCGTCCTTACACTTAGTCACACACTGTTCTAAGTCAATATGCATGTGCCATCACCAGCCCACCAATGTGGTGGAATTGGTCTACTACGAAGGGCTATATAAGGAGGCCACTTCTCAAGCCTCAACATCAAATGTCAATACCCCTACCTCCAGTCCTTCTCCATCCAGAGTCTGTCTAGATCGCCATCGAAGCTCTGCTAGAGAGCACACGGGTGGACAGCACCATCAGTTGTATCTGAAATGAAATTTTTATTATGCTCTATTGTGACTATTCTCTTATTATTGTACTATCATTGTTGTCAAATGATCCCTCACTGCATCATATTTCTACATGGTATCAGAGCACTAGGTGCTTTGAGCAACGATAGTGCAAGAAACTCCGTTGCAATAAAGCTTTGGTGTGATGGCTATTGCTGCTACTGGTGGAACTTCTGGAGTATCTATTGTTGTTGCTATTGTTGCTGCTCCTACTCCAACAATTCGGATGACCACCCTCCTTCATGGAAGGCAAACTTGATGGTACAAACTACACTCTTTGGAAGTTCAAAATAAGTGCAATTCTAGACTCATATGCGCTGCTCGAGACCATTCTTGGGAGTGATCCAGAACCAGTTGGCACTGCCAATCCTGCAAATCCCAGCAACATAATTCCTCCTAATGCTACTCTTCTTCGAGCATGGAAGCGGCGCAATGTTGATGCACTTTGCACCATCATCACAAGTGTATCTGATTCGATTCTCACTTTGATTCTCAGCACACGTCCAATGCATCCCAAGCTTGGAACATCTTGAAGAATCAATACGAGACTCGCAATCAAACACATATTCAAAATTTAGAAAATGAACTTGCTGTCGAAAAGCTTGCAGAAGGGGAGTCGATTAAGTCATTCATCATGAGGATCAAGAATCTATGTGATCAAATGGCTGCTATGGGCATTGAAAAGACTAGCGAAGAGCTAGCTCGAAGGTGCATATGAATTCTTCCACAGAAATTTGACGGTCTGGTAACTACCCTTAACACTCAAGTTCGAACTCTTGCACTTAACTTTGAAGAATTTTGTGCATTGTTACTTGATGAGGAGATGCGGTTGAAGAGTCATGATGGTGGGACCGATGCTACTTTCACTACTATTACCAAAGGGAGAAGTGCCAATCCTTCATAAAGAAGAAGCTGAAGAAGAAGAAGTTTCAAGGGTCATGTTACTCTACTACAGCAAGAAAGGTCATGCGGCAAACGTTTACAAAAAGAAGCAATATGATGAGAAGAACGGGTCCTTGAAAGCTTCCTAGAAGGCCAAGGACACTATCAACAATGCTGAAGTTGAGCTCGGGCTATTTGTGGCTATTGAGGAGATGTGCTCCATGGCTCAATCTTCACCAAGCAACACTTCATGGGTATTGGATAGCGGTGCAACTCGACACATGACAGGTACGAAAGAGTAGTATAGTTCTCTTCAGCCTCTACAAGAACCCACAAATGTCGTGGTTGGGAATGATGCAAAATGTGCAATTCAAGGGACCAGTACCATCTCATTTGCAGCAGCCAATGGTGAGTCTAAGAATTGTCTGATGTACTTTTTGTTCCACAAATCAAAAGAAATCTACTTTCTGTTGCTGCAATAACTTATCAAGATCTTGAAGCTCGCTTCAAAAAATTTGAAGCTCAAATACTAGATGCAAAGGGCAATGTTGTGGGCATGGGCTCTAGGAAAAACAATTTGTATGAGCTCACTGTACTTTTAGGCACTTCATATTTGGACACAAGAAGGCTTTGGCACGAGCGGTTTGGCCACATCAAATATGCTGTGCTAAAGGAAATGCAAAAGAAAGGGATGGTTGCACATTTGCCTACAATGACAAATAAATGGGAACCATGTGAAGCTGTTTGATGGGCAAGCAACCAAGAAGCCATTTCCACAAGAGACCAAAAATCGAGCAAAGGCACCTCTAGAGCTAGTACATGCTAATCTCTGTGGTGATAAGATGTCTACTACTGCATTGGGTGGATCTCTCTACTTTATGCTGATAATTGACGATTATAGTAGAAAGATGTGGGTGTATTTCCTTCGAGATAAGGCTCACGCTCTTGAAAAGTTTAAATTGTAGCACAAGCTCGTAGAAAATGAAACAGGGAAGAAGGTCAAAAAGTTTCACACCGATAGAGGAGGAGAGTTCACGTCAAAGGAATTTGACAATTATTGCAATGAACATGGCATTAAGCGGCAACTTACTGCTCCCTATACACCTCAACAAAATCCTGTTGTAGAACATCAGAACCGAACAGTTGTTGTTGAGATGGGATGCTACATGTTGAAGGCAAAAGGGCTTCCCAACACATTCTTGACTGAGGCAATAAATACAGCAGTCTATATTCTCAATCGGTGCTATATAAAGGCTCTCAAAGGGGTGACTCCACAAGAGGCATACTCAGGTAAGAAACCTTCAATTTCTCATTTTCATACATTTGGATGTGACTGTTATGCACACATTCCAAATGCAATAAGAATCAAACTAGATGCCAAGAGCAGGAAATGTATCTTCTTGGGATATAGCATGGAGTCAAAGGCCTATTGACTGTATGATGTAGAGGCAAAGAAGATCATCGTAAGCCAAGATGTGTTTGTTGAGCGACCACACTCAGTGGTGGATACAATTCCAGCCACTTCATCATCAACTGAAGAAATAACTCGCCATTTGCTGACCCAAAAGTATGAAGAAAGTATTAAGGAGGAGGTGCTCTCTGATAGTGAGGACCAAGAAATCCAGCCTATTGCACCAATCACACCACAACAAAAGCCACAACCAAGGTGTGTGCAGGAGCTCTTTGATGATCAAAACCCCAAATCTCTACAAGAAAGTCCACAACCCGATGGACCTTGAAGATCAAAGAGAATAGAGGAGCAACACCGATCAGTTGATCTCATAGTCAGCATGGCCTTGATGGCTGAGATTATGGAGATAGTTAAGGAGCCAGCAAACTTGGAGGAGGCACTGGCAAATCCAAAATGGAAGGCGACTATGCAATCAGAATATGATAACATAATGAAGAACAACAGGGGGGAACTTGTAAGTCAACCTACAAAGAGAAAGGTAATTGGTACAAAGTGGGTATGGAAAGCCAAATATAAAGCCGATGGTAGTCTAGAAAAGTATAAAGGTTGTCTTGTTTCACAAGGCTTTTCACAAGTGGAAGGTTTTGATGTAAGTGGAACTTTTGCACCCACAGCCAGAATGACTAGTACGGTGCTTGCTATGGCTGCTAATAACAAATGGGTAGTTTTTCAAATGGATGTTAAGTCTACATTCTTGAATGGGCATCTCAAGGAGGAGGTGTATGTAGCTTAGCCACCAAGTTTTGAGTTGCCCCATTCACAGAATAAAGTGTGCATATTAGAGAAGGCATTATACGGGCTGAAACAGGCCCCACGAGCATGGTACCAAAGGATAGATAATTTTTTCCTAAACTATGGTTTTTGAGAAGTTCTTCTGATGCTAACCTCTATGTAATGAAACAAGATGGAAAATAAGTTGTTATAGCCTTGTATGTGGATGATCTTGTATCACAGGTGATCATGAGAAGATGATCCAAGAAACACACCAGCTATTAAGCTCTGAATTTGAAATGACTGATTTAGGGCTTCTTCATTATTGTTTGGGGATTGAGATCTGCCAAGAGCCAGGTAAAATCTTCATCTCTCAACAAAAATATGCTCGAGAGATTTTTAAGGCATTTGGCATAACTGAGTGCAAGCATGTGGTCACACCCATGTAGGTGAATGCAAGGCTTTTCATAGAAGATGCCTCACCATTGGTCGACATCAAGAAGTACATAAGGCTGGTGGGAAGTCTAATTTTCCTTTACAATACTAGGCTTGACATCAGTTTTGCAGTTGGTGTCTTAAGCAAGTTCTCAAATCATCCTCGAGAGAACCATTGGAATGTAGGCATGCGAGTTCTTAAGTACCTCAAAGGAACTCTTGACTATGGCATCACTTATAGTTCGGGAGATTCCTTGATTGGCTATTGCAACTCGGATTGGGTAGGTAACATTGACTCTAGAAAGTCAGCTTCTAGATACTGCTTCTTACTTGGATCTGGGATTTGTTCTTGGCTAAGCAAGAAGCAACCCTAGCCCTCTCTTCTATAGAGGCAGAGTACAAGGCAGCTTGTTTCGCTACATGCGAGGTAGTTTGGCTTCAAAGGATCTTAGCAGACATAGGAGTTCCAGTGAGAG
Organism: Dipteris shenzhenensis; assembly: GCF_047967505.1. Classification (NCBI taxonomy): domain Eukaryota; kingdom Viridiplantae; phylum Streptophyta; class Polypodiopsida; order Gleicheniales; family Dipteridaceae; genus Dipteris; species Dipteris shenzhenensis. The sequence goes on from NC_141613.1 coordinate 20,381,671, forward strand.
AGCCTACAACACTAAGGTGCGACAACCAAAGTTGCATGGCCATCTCTAAGAACCCTGTATTTCATGCTAGGACAAAGCACATCAAGATTCAGTACCACTATGTATGGGAGCGATCCAGAATGAGATCGTTGATTTGGAGTACTGCTGCATTGAGAAGAACTATGCTGACATCTTCACCAAAGCTTTGGGGAAGGAACATCTTATTTAGCACCTTCATTAGCTTGGCATTGGGCCAAGAACCTAGTTCACCATCAGGTGGACATTAAGAGGGGGTGTTGGTGTACGTGCAATGCCCACCTTTCATATGTAACCACCGATGTTCCATAGTGCCCTTTTCTAAGGCCCTCATTATGAGGAGAAGCCATGGTGCATTGGTAGGATCCTAGTTTTGACACTATATGAGGTCTCATGGTGACCGTTTGATGGTTAGGAGATGGTAGAAGGATCATTGTACTCCTCAAGCGTTCGGGGGCAACGCCCCCAGCGAGGATTCGAGGACAGCACCCTTAATGGGGGTGTGGAGGCAAGGCCCCCAACGGTGAGGTCCGGGGCCGATAGGCCCCGCCCCGCGGCCTGCAATGGTATGCCCTCTGTTGCATGCGCACGATCATTCGTGTGTGAATTTGCCCTCACATGTGTGATCAATGGTCGGTGGTCGGTGGCAAAAGTCAAGCAAACACGTGCCACCATCCTTACACTTAGTCACACACTGTGCTAAGTCAATATGCATGTGCCATTGCCAGCCCACCAATGTGGTGGGATTGGTCTACTATGAAGGGCTATATAAGGAGGCCACTTCTCAAGCCTCAACATCGAATGCCAATGCCCCTACCTCTAGTCCTTCTCCATCCTGTCTAGATCACCATCGAAGCTCTACTTGAGAGTGCACGGGTGGACAACACCATCAGTTGTATCTGATACAAAATTTTTATTCTGCTCTATTGTGACTATTCTCTTGTTATTGTACTATCGTTGCATCGTATTTCTACAATTTTATATTCAACTCATGGTCGGACAGGATCAAATCCTCCTGATGAGCTATGTATAATCAAGGAATTGGTTTAGTGTGAAGTTATAGTTTTAAAATCTGGCATAGGATATTCTATTTGCATCATTGTTTAATTGTTCCCATTGTGGTATTAATAAATATAGGAACAAAGAGAGGCTTCAAATGAAATCCCCCAAAAAAGAGTTTTCGTTGCATAATTCCACTGCATAATCTGGGGTAAGGTTGGCTTCTCCAATATTGACCCCTCTAACTTGTAGTCCTCAATAAGAATGATAATGTTATTGATTGGGTAGAGCAAGAGACCAAAACATCAATGGCAATCTCCCATATTTATGTAGCTCATTTCCAACCTCCCATCCACTATCTACTCTCATCACCTTGTAGATGCCTTAACACTTTCTTATTATGTATTGGTTGTGCAGTGCTACTATCAAATCATGTCTATCAATGCTGTATACTAATTTTTGCATAGCCCAAGCTCTTATGAGGAACCATTATATAATCTCTCTCTTCCATATTTCCATTCTCTCTCATTTTGATTCTCCTCTACAACTTCACCATTGTCAAGTATTTGCATCACCCTCTCTTATCCTTCCTATTTATAATGCCATTTCCCTAACTAACAAAGCTCAAAAGATGGGACATTGCAGAGGCTTTCCTTTTTTCATTCCAATATATTGATGACATTAACTTTTGTAATAACCCCTTCATCATCCAATGCCTTGACCCCTTATTGGAGAGAACTGAGACATCGTTTCAAACACATAATGTACTTATTGATGCTTTGATAGTACATTTCTAATAATTATTTTTGGAATTATAGACATGTGCCAATCCAAAACTTGCTAAGATGTCTTTTTGGCAATCTATTCCTCACGAAAATAAATAGTGCTTCTAAGTATCTCTTTTGTAATTGGAAGTTAAATCCAAAACTCATGTAAAATCCTCCCATAGCCCCACAATAGTCCTACACACACACACACACATGCTTTTCATCCCACTCATACCCCCTCACACACACACATGTGTTTACACACACTAGCTGAGAGTGCTCTCAATGGAAGCAAGAACAGAAGAGGGAGAGAGAGAAACAGAGAGCCACACAAGTTTTGGTGGGTGCAGGACACCCTAATCTTCTTTTTCATTCATTTATATATGTGTTTGAGTACTGTACATAACTGGGGTAAAGGCACCGTGACCTTTAACCCCCACAACCTCCCACTTAAAGGACAATGTGCCTTTAAGGGAGAACAACCAGTGAGCATACTATCCAATGCCCATCAATACACGACAATACTCAAACCGTTGACTAGGTAGACTCTTTGTCAGCATATCTGCAGGGTTAGCATCTGCATGAACCTTGACAAGCTCTATGCGCTTGTCCTCAAGTACCTCCCTGATGAAATGGTATGTGACCTCAATGTGTTTCGTCTTTGCATGAAAGATCGGATTCCATGCTAGCTGAATAGCACTCATGGAATCACTATGCAATGTCGGTACACCTGTATGAATCCCCCGATCTCCCACTAACCGATCAAGCCATATAGCCCCCTTGCAACCCTCTGTGGCTGCAACATACTCAGCCTCTCTGGTAGACAAAGCAACGCACTTCTGTGCACGAGACATCCATGACACTGCACCACCTGCAAAGGTGAACACATAACTAGAAGTGAATCTCCTACTATCCACATGCCCTGCATAGTCTGAATCTGTGTACCCAAGTACACGCATGTCTCCTTTACCAAAGCAGATGCACATCTCCTTGGTACCCTTCATGTACCTCATGATGCACTTAACTGCCTCCCAATGCCTCTTTCCTAGATTAGCCATATACCGGCTAACAACTCCCACTGCAAATGCAATGTCTGGTCTAGTAGCTATCATAGCATACATAAGACTCCCAACCGCTGATGCATAAGGAACCTTGGCCATCATGGCCCTCTCCTCATCTAATTTGGGACTATCTGTATGACTCAGTTTCACATATGGAGGCAATGGAGTACTCACTGCCTTCCCCCCCTCCATATTGAAACGCTGCAATACTTTTGTAACATACTCCTTCTGTAAAAGCCAAAGGAGTTTCCTACTCTGATCACGGGTGATGCGCATACCAAGAATATGACCTGCAAGTCCCAAATCCTTCATATCAAAGGCCTCATGCAACTTGGCCTTTAATGCATCTAGCTCATAAGTATTCTTGCTAGCCAATAGCATATCATCCACATATAGTGTCAGGAGTATTAGGCTATTATCCTTAGCCCTTTTAGTGTAGAGGCAGTGATCAATTTCACTCCTTCTAAAACCCTGGGACCGAATGAAAGCATCAAACTTCTGATACCATTCTCTAGGCACTTGCTTAAGACCATAGAGACTCTTCTTCAGCTTGCAAACTAAATGCTCTTTGCCCTTTTCTTCAAAGCCTTCTGGTTGCACCATGTAAATTTCCTCATGCAAATCCCCATGCAAGAAAGATGTCTTGACATCCATCCGCGTAAGCTTTATATTTCTACTGCCACTAGTCCAAGCATGCATCTAAGTGTGGTCATCTTCACAACTGGAGAGAATGTCTCATCAAAGTCCACACCCTTCTCTTGCTTGAACCCTTTAGCAACCAAACGAGCCTTATACCTAGGCACATCATCACCTGTGACCTTCATCTTGTAGACCCATTTACATGGCAATGCTTTCTTTCCATGTGGCAAAGAAACCAAGTCCCAAGTCTTATTCTTCATAAGTGAACTCATCTCTGATTGCATAGCATACTCCCACTTGCGTTGATCCTCGCACATCATAGCCTCTCTGTAGCAAGAAGGCTCCCCGCAATCAGTAAGCATCACATAGTCTACCCCTGGAACAAACCTATCAGGCAGTCTAGACACTCTAGATGATCTTCTCAAGGACATTTTAGCTTGCTGTCCCACCTGCATATCAGCCACATTTAGCTCATCATTTCCACCAATAGATGATCCATCATCTACCCTTGATTGTATACTTGTCATTAGAAAAAAAGGGAGCTCATTTTGGGGCCTTTTAGAAGAGAGAGAAAATAGGCTCTCAACCAATCAGGAGTGGGCCAACGTAACGTTGAAAATTCAACAAAAGAAGATGCAAATAAGAAAAAGAAATAGTATTATATGTTCGTAGAAGCATGTCACATTAATGAGGTGATCTAATTTGAATCTTTAAAAAATTTATTTTCTGTGCAGAATTTGGTGATTCTGACACCGCAGACGCGTCCGGAACGGCCCAAAACCCCAAGAACGGCACTGGAAACGCTGGAATCGGGCTTGGGCACTGGAAACGCTGGAATCGGGTTGCCCGATTCCAGCGTTTCCAGTGCCGTTCTTGGGGTTTTGGGCCGTTCCGGACGCGTCTGTTGCCCGATTCCAGCGTTTCCACTGCCGTTCTTGGGGTTTTGGGCCGTTCCGGACGCGTCTGCAGTGTCAGAATCACCAAATTCTGCACAGAAAAGTGTTGCTCTTATATGAACATTGAATGTAAAGCATGTGAAAGAATATATTTATTCCTTTTCACATTGACATTTCTCATGCAAGTATCCATATTTTCTTGCTTTTGTAGAGAGAGAAAAGAGAAAATAGTGAATTTCTTACAGGGCCCCAAAATGAGCTCCCTTTTTTCTTAATGGGGAGTATTTGGTGGTACCATTTCTTGCACATTTGGTGCATGGACAGGTTGCTGTCTATCAGCATATGTAGGTGGATTCACATCCTAGAGAGAGTGATTCTCCTCATTTCCACATCCCTCATGGGTGCCTTATGCATCTTCTTCTCATTGAAGACTACATCATGGCTGTGTATGATCTTCTTTGCTTCTGGATCCTAGAGACGATAGCCCATCTCTCCACTTTCACCATAACCTAGAAAGATGCATTTCCTAGACTTAGGATCTAGCTTCTTTCGAAGCTCTTTTGGCACATGTGCATATGCCTCACACCCAAATATACGCAAATGAGAGTAAGAGGGCTTCTTGCCAGTCCATGTTTCTTCAGAAATACCACCATCCAAACTCTTACTAGGTGATCTATTGATCACATGCACTGCAGTCTTCATTGCCTCAACCCAAAAACCACCAGAAAGACTTGCATTGGAAAGCATGCATTGCAACCTTTCTTGAATGGTACGGTTCATCTTGCTCTGGAGTACGAGGGGATGTGAGCTCCCTCTTAATCCCACGTGTATCACAGAAATGCTGAAAGTCATGAGAGAGATACTCTCCACCATTGTCAGTCCGTAGGCATTTAAGCGTTCTACCTGACTGATTCTCAACCAAGGCCAGCCATTTCTGAAATACCTGGAACACATCACTCTTCCGAGCTATAGAATAAGCCCACACTTTCCTAGTTGCATCATCAATGAATGTCACATAGTATTCAGCCCCGCCTAATGATCGTGTAGGCATGGGACCACATACGTCTGAATGCACCAAATCAAGCTTTTCAAACTCTTTCTTTCCCCTTCTTTTATGGGCTGATTTAGTCTGCTTCCCATAGAGACAGTGCTCACAAAATTCAAAATCAGAGAAACTCAAATGCGGTACATAACCCAAATGGCATAAGAGTTTCATTCCATTCTGGCTCATATGCCCCAACCTGCAATGCCACAAAGAAGTGCTTGGCTGCTCGATTATTGCAACAACATGATCAAATACCCCTGATACATGTAAGGGATACAAAGTCCCACACTTGGCACCCCTGGCCACAAGCATAGAGCCCTTCTAGATTTTCCAACTCTGAAAGCCAAAAGTGGTGTGAAAACCAGCTTCATCTAATTGACCCACTGAAATAAGACTCTTGGTCAACTTAGGCACATGTCTCACATGTTTCAAAATAAATGCAGACCCATTTGCAAAAGAAAACTTTATGTCACCTACTCCCACTATGTCACATGCATAGTCATTTCCAAGATGCACACAACCTGTCTTTCCACTGTCATAAGTGGAGAACCATTCCCTATGGGAAGTAACATGGAATGAAGCACCAGAATCCAAAATCCAATCCTGGGAATATGCATCATCTGAAGTGGTAAGCAACTCTATAGATAAACTAGACATGAAGAGAACGTCATTGTCACTATCGTGTTTGACTGCATTGATCTCCTCGATCTTCACTTTTCCTTTGTCCTCCCTTGGACTCTCTTCCTTCTTATTTGCACTCCAATTTGCATTCTTTTTCTTATCCTTTTGCTCTCTTTTCAGCTTGTAGCAATCCTTTTTCATATGGCCCTTCTTGCCACAGTGGTAACACTCAATGTTTCGTGCCCTGGATTTGCTAGGAGACTTCCCTCTTTCTTGGGACTTCCCCCTGAACTGTGATCTGAACTGTGATCTGCCCCTTTGCACATTTAAGGCTGCATCCTGCTTATTGCCGTCCATAGACTTCCGTCTAATCTCCTCGGCCAACAAGTTACCCACAACATCATCAAATTTCAGTACTCCACTAGGTGCAGAGTTACTGACAGCTGTACGGAAGGGTATCCCATGAGGATGGCAATGAACATAAGAGAAATATTGCCTTAGTCTCTGCATCAAAATTCATCTTCTGAGCCTGAAGCTGGCTGAAAGTAATATTGAATTCATTCAAGTGAGAAGCAATGGAGACCCCTTCCTTCATCTGCAGCTCAAACAACCTCTTCATGAGGTAAACTTTATTAGAGGCAGTTTCCTTCTCATAAGTGGCACACAGTTTCTTCCACAAATCTTCCGTAGTCTGCTCATTTACTACTGTGAAATAAACTGACTCTGCAAGAAGAAGTCTAATAGTAGACTTTGCTAATGCATCCAACTCATTCCAATCATCCTCAGACATATCCGCAGGCTTAGCTTCAATACCTGCCAAGGGTTCAATCTGCTTCTTTTGAATAAGCACATCCCTTATCTGTTCTTTCCACAAAGAAAAGTTTGTCCCCTCAAACTTTTTAATGTTAAAAAACTCCTTTTCAGACATGGAAGAGGATGCCATGATGCAAATAAAGAAAAATCCCAAACGCTAGTGCCTATAAGAGAGAATCACACCAAATCCCAGGTGCACCCAAATGTGTATGCCACAATAGACTGAAATATCACCAAAACTCAAAGCTCAAAGCATCAAAAGATGCAGCTGACTCATGTGCATGTACTGTGCATCCATATGAGCAAATCTAGCCCAAGAGAAAATGCCAACTGTAATGGCAATCCAAAATGCCAATAGGTGCCAAATGGCTCAAGCATAAACACCGTCCATGGGCATATGCATCAATAATATCTCATCCAAGAGAGCATAACACTATCAGTGCATCACTTGCAATGTGTCAAAGCTGTCCCTTAGCATAATATAGCATCCATGTGCAAAGCATCCATAAAAATAGCATCCCACAAGGCAATTTGGGCCTATCAGTGCATCCAATAAGGATCGCAATGCATCCAAATGGCCTATAAATCATCCACTACAACCCAATGCACACCACGAATGAGCACACATGGCTCAAACTGCAACCAAAGTGATCTGCATAAGGTATGCTCAAGAAATCATGGTCCCACGGAAAAGACCGCTACTGAAAATAGAACCTGAGATGCCTCAAAACATGGGCGCCATTGCATAATCGGACTTAGCAAGAAAATCTGCAAATATCTCTCTTCTGCCGGAACTCCAAAATCCCAACCAATGAGTGAGAAATGGGAGTCAACACTTATCCACTGCCATGTGGCATAAATCTAAGGTTTCAAAACCTTAGAATGAAAAATGCATAACAGAGAGACGAAATCGAATACACAGAGATCTATAACTCTGAAAATACTCTACCGAATCACGCAAGAACTAACAAGTAGGGGTTTTTGGGGGTCCGGAACGCAATGGGACAAACGATTTTGGAAACCGTGGTCTCAATCACTGGGTCCAACACACGGATTGAAAAACGTTTTTGGAAATAGAGCTGTTTGTAAACTCCACCGGAGTGCGAATGATGAGCAACATAGAGGTTTTAGGACCTCCTGAGTCCACCGGAACTGACAGATCTGCAAATGGTTGCTCCAAACTTGAGTTCAAACACCCGGGCTGAAAAACGTAGAAACTGACACAGTGAGTCAAAAATCCAATGAAATGATCCTAGATTCAAGAATGAAGGTGTTTCCAAGCTCCTGAAGTGAAGTAGACACCAAAAGCAAGCAATAGTTGCCTCTACAAGTCAATACGGAGTCTCTGTCATCGAACGGAACATCGAACGGAACAGGGAAAAGCTCAAAAAACGACTTTTTCTTTGAAAACACTTAATAGGCTCTCAAAACCACTTCGCAAAGCCAAAGTGACTTTTCTAAAGGTTCCTCCAAGGTCTCTACAGACTCGGATGCAAGTAAAGTCACCCACAAAGCTTCCCACAGAGCTTCTCCTTCCTCCCACAGAGCTGCTGAGCTTCTAAGCATTCACGCACGCTTAGCTAGATCACCCGGGCTCTGATACCAGTTGAGAGTGCTCTCAACGGAAGTAAAAACGGAAGAGGGAGAGAGAGAAATAGAGAGCCACACAAGTTTTGGTGGGTGCAGAACACCCTAATCTTCTTTTTCATTCATTTATATATGTGTTTGAGTATTGTACATAACCGAGGTAAAGGCACAGTGACCTTTAACCCCCACACTAGCTAGTCCAACATCCTTGACAAGCCCTAACCAATTTCTCACGTGAATTTAATAAGCAAAAACTACTTCTAACATTGTTTGGGCGTTAAAACTCATGTGATTTCCCTTCTTTCCCTATCCCCACTCATCCCCCCCTTGTTTACGAGTCTACAATAGTATATGCCACCCTATGGACTTATGAAAGAAACCTTTGGTTTTGACGGTATATAAGAACTCTTAGATTTGAGCATTACTTGATATTCTTTTGGATAGATCAAAAGTTGGAAAAGGATGTCATCCTTGGCCTAATATATGGTGCATATGGAGAACATTAATGGTATGGTGGTGCTACCTACTACTATAGAACTCCCTCCCCCATCATACTATCGCACTAGTCTCCCTACTCCTCTACTTGACACACATAGCTACTCTTCCACTTTCGAAGCTTCCCCCACCACCCATGGCTTCACCTCAGGTACATTCGTTTTCATGATGCAATAGCTCTTACTTATTCCTTCCCCTCATAGGTTATGGATCATAGGTTTTGGAGATTAGCTTTGGTCTTTGCATCGTAGTGCCAAATGGTGGCGTCAAAGATTGCAATAGCTCTAGTATCGCAAACTTCCAATTTGTCAACATGTTTTTCTATGGTGATTGATGCTCAATGTTATTCCTTTTGGTCAACTCTTGGCACGTAGACATATTGCTCCTACCCTACGTCATAGAAGTTTAGCTCCCAGGGAATCCTTACATAATCTTTTTTGGAATTGCCGTGTCACTCGTGACATCCTACTATTTCTTCAATAGTGCCTCTAGGCTTGCTTTCCCACTGCTTGCTTTGGCAAGCATTTGTGGATTGTTGGCATTGATCCACGGAGACCAAAATTTCATCTATTTTTCACATGGCTTCGATACTGGGCACTCTGGACTTTGTGGAGAAATAGGAACCAATTAGTCTTTTGAGAGCCTACTTCTTCCATGTTATACTGTCTCTAGATGTCACTTAGGCAATCCTTTTATGATTGCATTATGTTCGTCAAATAGATTACAATGTCTACTTGTATCAAATTTTATGAGCTTGTCTTTGTTGATCGCTACTTTAGAGACAGCTTCTTTTAATATAAACATTCATGGATTTTACTTTTTAAAAAATGTGTGTGTGCGTGCGTGCATGCGTGTGTGTGTGTGTGTGTGTTTGTGTGTGTGTGTGAGAGAGAGAGAGAGAACTTGGTGGCCTCAATGTTCGGGAGGGGTCGTGAGTATTGTCTAAAGGACATAAAGCTGTGTGAAAATGGGGAATTTCCTATTGATGCCACATCTATGTGTGTTTGAAATGCAAATGATAGCTCTCACCTGGAAGAGATACGGCTTCAAATACATAGTCACTTTGAAAATACGTGCCACCAATTTTTAGCCTCAAGTAGTATAGCTTGTAGATAAGATCCCCTTCAGCAAGGGGACCACTTTATGGCTAACTCAAAAACAACAACCTATACTTTTTAGCTCAAGGGTGAGCCTAAGTAGGGGTGTGATAAAGGTATATGACCCCCTTTCACCCCACTCAAAAGGAAAAATCTCTCTATTTAGCTCAAGTGTGAGCCTAAGTAGCTAACTCAAAACACAATAAATATTACTTTTCAGCTCAAGTGTGACTCTAAGTAGGTGTGATGAGGGTTTAAGCCCCTTTCACCCCACTTTTCTCTTTTCTTCTTGTGTCTTCAAATTAAGATGTACATTTTTTAGAATGAAACTACAAGGTATAATTAAAAATTTTAATACGTTACAATTCAAATTAGGGTTTACTCATTTTTTTTTTAAAGTTAAGAAATTTTCACATGTAGAAACATTTTCTAGCATATAAGTCATTTAATTAATTAATACCATAGGACTTCATGATATAATTGGGACACTTCATGAAATGAGTTTAAAGTATAAATCAAATGGCTAGTGAATTGAAATAGTATATATTTGTGCAACGATCAACATTTCTTGGTAGATATACAAATTGAAAAACTGACAAACATCTCACTTCGAATAAGAGATATGTTGTTGCTTTCATAACCTTATCAGCTTAACTCTTTGTGGCATCTATAACATAAGTACACACTAATAAAACTTATTATCTTGCCTTAAGAAAAGTTATCATCTTGACATTTGCTAAAATTGCATGCTATCAATTCCTTGAGAGATCATACTAAAGTAAATGCAACACAAAGCTATTATTTTCAAAGGTCTCAAGGCTACATTGGTATACAAAAAGCTATTGTAAAATAATAACAAAAGAGAGTGGCTTCTAGATAAGATAGTAATGGGAGCCAAGTGCTAAGAATTAATAGATAGGTATAACTGGGCCAAGATAACTGGAATACCATCATGGAACAATGTTGAGGGTAATCACTTACCAGCTCTAGCTCTCACTTTCTCATTTGAATTTAATTTATAATACAATTATTACATGTGCAATGTGATCTATGAAGAGCTCAAGAAAAGCAATCATTGGAATATAATGGTCTTACATCTCATGATGATGCATAGTTAATGATACATACATGGTGAAGATACCATCATGATAGCATTCTCTAATGCTCTTATGTTGAAAAAATACATCACAAAGTTGTGGAAAGTGAGGCATGCTACCATCTAAAAAGGAAAGATACACAAATTTATTCAATTACTTCATCCTTTACATTAGGAATGGTAAAGCAAGAATTATTTAGAGATAACGGACAATCATAATTGAATTTAGTAAGGAAGAGATCATTTAAGTTGCATTCTTTCTAGCAATGAAGGCCATGATGCGCCTTCAAACACATTTACAGCAACATCACCAAGTTGAATAGTACAGCTTAAGGTTTAAAAGGAAGGTGATAATGTATGGTAAGGTGGGGGTAGGCCCTCCAGATACAAAGTCTATTTAGGACCCTTATCATTAAAGGCTTTTTTGCAAAAGTTGTGCTTCCACTCTACTCTTCTAAAGAAAACAAATGTATGATGAGAATTAGAACACGTTATGTATTATTATATCATAGTTCGTTTACTCCTTTACAATTTTACTACCATTCAAAGAAGTTTGATTCATCATATAAAGGAGAAAACATTCTGAGTCCATTAGGCAACCTAGGCTATCATCACCCATTCACAATTGATCATCTTTCCCCATCGATCATCTTCCCACATGCCATGATTAAAAATCCTTATTGAATATGCTTTGTACAAAAGTGAAACATTAGATGTATCTACCTTACTTGTCATCTTTGAGAAAAAAGTAGAAAGGAGTTCAAAGCAAATATTCTGATGATAACAAACTTGCGTAAGCAATCGCACATAATGTATTCCGACTAGCCACAAAGATGTGTAAGGTTGGGGATAAGCACAAATTTTATTTCAATAGGAGACAACCTTAGTTTTGTTATCTTAATATTGTTGCCTTTGGATTTGTGCATACACCATTAATTTTGAGATTCATTACATTTTCTTAATATCATACACATTGAGTGGTGCCATGCTCTTTAAAGGATGAAATAAGATGACCACTCCATGTGAGACGTGAGGATACCGGTATACACTCATTGATTCACGAGAAGTTGAGTGGGGAGGTTGTATTGTTTGTTCTCATTGATAATTTGAAAAGTCTCCCCTACAAGCACTCTTTTATTAAGGGGTCCATGATGCTAAAAGTAGACAAAAGCTTGACAATTAATGAAAATTTTGAGAAACTCATTTGCATGCAAGGTGCATGATAGAAAATTTCTCACGAGTTGAGATTGGTCCACGGGTAGAAACTCAAGAGGTTGACATGGCATGTCAAACAAAGGCGGACTTGATTGTGAGGGCAGCAAATGTTGGAGGAAATGTAGGACCACTTTGGGTGGAGTACAAAAATGGGAATTATGTGACATGCATGAGCTAGGACATGTCATTTTATTAAAGATTGGTTGCAAGTATAATTGAGTGGTGAATGGGTCCTCCTAAGGTGAAGTACTGCAGTTACAGTTCATGTTCTGTTATCTTTATTTTATGCTACTTATAATATGTGTCCATAACATGCATGTGAATAGCTTGTGATAGGATGTTTTTTGTTTGTACCCATAGCATGCATGCACACATGCGCTCTCTCTCTCTCTCTCTCTCTCTCTCTCACACACACACACACACACACACACACACATGCACAAGCACTTCTATAACTTTGAGACCCAACGGAGCGGGTCTCTAACCCATCGTAGATGGGTGATGCTTTTAAAGAGACAAAGGTGTTATAGTGCCTGTGTGTGTGTGCGCATGCATGAGGGAGACAATCAAAGAGAGAGAGAGAGAGAGAGAGAGAGAGAGAGAGAGAGAGAGGATTTTTTGTGTGAATACTTTGCCCCCTAATCAACATCACATGCACCTAGCTAAATGATTAAGGAAACTGAGCATAGAACCAAGCATTAAAGATGTTTTTAAGATCCCACCTTTAGCCCCAGTGAAGCGGGTGTCTAACCCATCGTAGACGAGTCATGCTACTCTTGTATACTATGTTTGTTTGGTGGAGTATGTGTGGTGGATGTATGTGGTTATGGATATAGATGCAAGAGATCTGGATGTATGTGGTTATGGATCTAGATGCAAGAAAGCAATCATGATTGGTGTGAATTAGATAGAGCTTATTCTTTGTATTAGTCATGAAAGCCTAGATGATCCAAAAAAGGACACGTAAACTTTCAAAGTATATTGGATGAGGGGGCGCCCGGGGGGGGGGAGAGAGAGAGAGAGAGAGAGAGAGAGAGAGATTGCAATTGATGAACGTAAAATAATAGGTCTATTGTGCAAAAAATAATAAAATAATAGGCCTTTACCAATCATATTGTAGGAAAGAGAGAGAGAGAGAGAGAGAGAGAGAGAGAGAGATTGCAATTGATGCACGTAAAATAATAGGTCTACTGTGCAAAAAATAGGTCTTTGCCAATCATATTGTAGGAAGACGTGGATCTCTTGATATGTTGCATACTTTTTCATAGGTTTCGTCCTTGTATGCATGTGGTTGGCGTATCCATGTCATGTTAGAGAATCATTTATGTATCTTTCTTTGGAAATACGCCAAGCAAATCTCTAAAGACGTGGAATGATTTAGGCATGCTTAAGTGAAATTAGATAAACAAAGATTCGGCCTTTTTTTAAAAAGAAAACCAAGAAGTTGCGTTTACATACTCTTGTTAATAATTTATACTCAACCAACCTTTTTTGAATGGTAGGTTCAAGTAAATTATACTCATGGATTTGGCATTTTGTCATTGACATTCCATTAATCCAAATACCATTTCTTTTAAGAGCATTCAAATAGTAAAAATTCCTATTGTAGGTATCATAATGGTAAGCCAGAATTGGTTAACAATGTCTTAGCTTGTTCTTACGAATGGGAAATGGCAAACGACACTAGACATGCTATATACATGCCCTTGAAGAAGGTAGCCATGATGGGTTAACTAACCCTTTGACTCACTTGGGCATGCAATGTAGGCTCTTACTTAAAGGAAGGCAGTGTTGTTTGCATGGTTGTAGTGGCAAGGTCATGGAGTTGAAGGTGGTGACCCTATTGTTGTTGGTAGCTCACATCTTCTCCTAGCAAGGTCATGGAGTTGAAGATGGTGACCCTATTGTTGTTGGTAGCTCACATCTTCTCCCTTGATTTGATTCATAAATTTGGGGGAAGAGGACACGAAGTTGAAGTACGTTAGGATAATTGGGCAAAGGTTTGGAGAGAGTTTTTGAGATATTCATTATTTGATAGGGGGTGGTCAAATATATGTAACTCTTATACATGCAATGGAACTCGACCTCATTCAACCTAACTAATATGTGCTTCTAGTTGACCTTAAAAGTGGGAAGATTTCATAAGATTGTGATCCTTGCTCACTGTCACATACACAAAAAGCAAGCGATGTTCTCGTGGCTTGTTCGTTGCTTAGGGGTATGGAAAAGTTGTCATTGTTGCTTACTCCATTTCACATGAAGCGGTTGCCCTTCCAATAGTCTGTGCATGCATCGGACCTATTTAGCTTGGATGACGAAAGAACTGATTCGGATGACATCTCTCTTTGTACTTTTTGGCACCTCCAAATCCACGTCCTTATATGTTGTTAATACAATAGCTATAGGTAGTCTTGCTTTTAGATAAGTTGTTTGTGCAAGGTGGTGGTGGATTGAGAGGGTGGTGGTTGGATTGAGGAATGGCGATACATGCAGAGGGAGGCCTTTCCATTTGGATGTGCAAGGGTGGGACAAGGAACATCCCTTTCCAAATGAGATGAACGGAGTGGTGTGCATAGAAAAAGTGCAAACTATGTATGGTTCATGTTGGAGTTATCTGTCGACGGCCTTAAAACTTGAGAAGTGTCAGGAAAAACCAATGAGGTGGAAAGTTGTATGTGTCTCTATGTACAAAACACTGGTTCAATGTGGCATGAGGGAGCACTCCCCTAGGACGAGAGAAGAATGTAGAACAAGGGAGGAAAAGTGCAAGAGTGATGGAAAGGTCTCTAATATGATTGAAGAAGAGATGCATGATACAGGGGAAACTTGATGCATGATACAGGGGAAACTTGAAAGGGATGCATCAATTGAATGAGTGGCACAGGAAAATCAAAGGGGACGAACATGGAAAAGCCGTAACATTGAAATGCAAATGGTGATCATATGGGGGACCAAAGAATAATCTAACATTGAATGTGCCTTCATTTTCGGCACCTTGCTAGTGGTCAGGCAACCTTAGACCACAGTCCATCCCAGGTAATTATTATGCGTCACACCACGCAGCCCCATCTGCATTGATGCTTGGACGAGCTCTCGACAAGTTGGGTATGCCTGGAAGGAAAATGAACAAAAGTTGCGACATGGAAATAATAGGTGAATGCAGAGGTTGATCAAAACGTCTGACCATAGGCCATCGCAGGCAAGGCTACACATGTCCCATACAACGGAGTGCCGTTGCGCTCGATGAATAAAAGTGGTGACATGGAAACACTAGGTGAATGCCAGTCAGGCCTACGTACTACTAGTACGAGCTCCAGATTGGGGACGAAGGGAGGGTGGAGACTGATAATATGTCGGGTGGATAGGCAGAGGGGCAAGGTGATGCAACGCGAGGCGAGGGCTAACCTGAGGGCCAGGGGAGGAAAGGTAGGGACTCTTCAAGGAGAGGGCCAAATTGTGAAATGAAAAGGGCAGGTGAAAGGAGGGGGTGATCGATCACATGGGGGACCAAAAGAATACTCGTAGCATTAAATGCGATTTCATCTTCTTCGGCACTTTGCTGTCTTAAGGACTCAACTCAGCCTGTATCTTTTTGTTTGTGAGCTTTGCGAGATCACTGGCTATGGCGATTGCCTGAAAATCTCCAAACCTCCCATCCTCCATACCCATTTCCTTTCTCCTCTCCTTCCCCTCCTCCCTTCCTCCATCTCTTGCTTCTCCCCTATCGCTCACGGAGACCACCTCCCTCGACGACCAACAGCCGCGATTGAGCAGAAAAAGGTTCATACACAGAGGCACAGGAGCGACGATTGAGCAGAAAAGTTTCCTTCCTACACACAGACACCAGAGCAGCTCCTCACGGTGAGTCCGTCGCTCCTCTTTTCCTCTTCATTCTTTGGCTTTGCAGTATCCTCCCCTCCCCCAGATCGCGATCTGCTGGCCAATCCGACGCAGATGCTGAAGCCGTCGAAGCTTTCCCGCGCTCCCCGACACCTCTTTCACTGATTTTGAGCTCACCCTCTGCGATGGAATGACTCTTCCCTGGCGCTTTCAGCCAGATTCCTAAATTTCAGTCGGCCCTTGCCACCACGAACGCTTCACAGTTCCGCTTATTCACTGAAAGTTTCCGCATTTAGAGAGTATCCCGGCTCTCATCGTACGATGGCCTTCTTCCGACAAGCAAGCATTCGAATGTAGCCTCGTTCGGGCTGTTTCACTCATGGGTAACTCTCTAGGATGCTCTCCATCCGGAGAACGGCTCGTGTCAGCTGCACGGGACGGAGATCTGCAGGAAGCGCAGGCTCTTCTCGAATTTAATCCTCGCCTTGCAAAGTACTCGACGTTTGGTGTTCGAAACTCTCCTATTCATTTTGCAGCGGCACAAGGCCACAATGAGGTACGCATAAGCTCACAATATAAAGCTAACAGCTTCGTAGTTGTTAAAGGAGTTCATGATCTGTTGATAAAAGCAACTTTTTGCATCGTAAGTCGTCTCTTCCTTTATATTGTTCGAACTTGAACGGTCGTTTTGGTAAATCGCGAAGAGAAATACGTTTTGTTTTGTTTTGGTAAATCGCGAAGAGAAATACGCTAGCGCCGGCCAGTTTCTGGTGTAGGTAGCACTTACCGCACGACAACCGGATTGCTCACGCGCTTTATTACATCATCCCCTGCAGATCGTCTCTCTTTTGCTTGAAAGTGGAGTGGACGTCAACGTCAGGAATTACAGTGGGCAGGTATGCTCTTTGAATTGACTCGTGTGGTGCTGTCACTAGAGATTGTGCATCTGTAAAATTGATTTTCACGTGCTTTGCGTGGGCCTCAGCTGCATCATTAAGCCGTTAATTTTAGTAGTACTTCCGAAGTTCCGGAATCCGGTTTGTGAAATAGGAATTTACTATGTCTTTATGGTTGCAGACAGCATTAATGCAAGCGTGTAGAAATGGACACTGGGAAGTGGTGCAAACACTGATACTTTTTAAGGCAAATGTAAGTATTTTGGACTCGAAGGCGATCGTGGATGCAGCGGCTTCGTCCTGGCCTGGAATTCCTGGGAACGCAAATGCCTCATATACAGAATTTATATGCTTTTCCTTTAACTCTAGAGATGTCACTTTGATGTTCAGGTTCACAGGGCAGATTACTTGAATGGACGAACTGCCTTACATTTTGCAGCCGTTAGTGGCCACGCACGCTGCATAAGGCTTTTATTTGCTGATTATTTCCCTAGTGTGACTTACTTCGGGGATGAATCACCACAGGCTACCAGTGAAGAAAGTTACTCGGTGAAAGCCTTTATGGATAGAAAGTAAGCATCACTGATAAGGTGTTCGATATCTGCTTTAGAAGTCTTATCACATCACCATTCGGATCTGTAATTTGTGTAGGAATGTCTTTTACACGACTGATAAGAGTTTCATCCTGCTATGTTTTTCAGCGTCGCTTCTAGAATCGTCAACCGGCCTGCAGATGGCGGGATAACCGCTTTGCACATGGCTGCTTTGAATGGTCACGCAGACTGTGTGCTGTTGCTGCTTGATCTTATGGCAAACCTTTCTGCTGTGACGGTGCAAGATGGCACCACCATCGATTTAATAGGTAACATGCTCATTGCTGCCTGTATTTTGCCTTTAATTAGTCACAGAGTGGGTTTTAATA
The DNA here is from genome assembly GCF_047967505.1 of Dipteris shenzhenensis. Classification (NCBI taxonomy): domain Eukaryota; kingdom Viridiplantae; phylum Streptophyta; class Polypodiopsida; order Gleicheniales; family Dipteridaceae; genus Dipteris; species Dipteris shenzhenensis. The sequence goes on from NC_141613.1 coordinate 20,399,675, forward strand.
ATAAGTGAAAGCAATAGCTCTGAATAAGCAGCGGTGGTTTCATCTCGTTCATTCGTACATGTTCTAGCTTGAATTTTCCTACGAAGTCGTCTTATGATGTAAGTAGTGCTGCACAGTGTGTTTATTGATTGCGGACACTGTTAGAACACATTTTGCACACCTTTTCCAAGTCAGTTATTTTTTAAAGAGTGAAGTAATAAAGTCAACATTGTCCAAAAAGTAAACGCATTCAATTAATCAGGTCAGTCATAAAGTCAACATTGTCCAAAAAGTAAACGCATTCAATTAATTCTTTGACTCTTTGACAACAAGATCAACCCTGCATCTTTTGACCTGCTTTGTCATCTGCTGACTCCTGTAATGCTTGACTGCTGCCGCTGCACCTGTACCTGCGGCTGCTGTAGGCTGCAGAGGCAGCCATGCCATGTGCTGAGGAGTCCGGACAAAGCTGAAGACAGCACTCCATAAACTTGTGATTGGTATTGGGTCATCTATAGACCTGTGACTGGCTTTTGGTGGGTCAGGTTGGGCACCATAAAGTACCCGGGCTTTTCTGTCTGTATGCTGCACTGCTCCTGCCAACTGCCTACTGCACGTGGTTAGTAAGACATGGTAAAGTGGCAGGCATACCGATGGAAAATATTTTTACGTTTGCCAAAGAAGAGGAGAGCTGACAATCAATGAGGGATACTATAGAGAGCTTATTGGTCCATTGGTATATCTAACAATCACTAGGTCAAATCTTTTTTATGTTGTTAGTACTTTAGCATACCAAGGCTAAAGTAATCACCTGGAATGTAGCTAAAGAGAGTGTTGACATATATCAGAGAAATAAAACAGTTTGGGAAGTCACGTCAGATTGCATGGTTACTGTGATAATGAACATATAGTCTATGTTAGCAAGTGGGTGTGAAGTGTCCTAAAGCCCTCAAGAGGATTGAGTGCACAGTTTTTTTTGTGTGAGCTCCTTTTTTTTCCATTCTCTTCGTATGCTATCTGTTGTGTGTGGTTTATACTCGCCTAGTGTGTGAAAAAATTGGCTGTCATGAGCAAAAATGTAGAAAGAAGCAATGGAACCAGCAAAGAAACAAGGAAAAGATGTAAGAGGCTGGGAAAGATATAAGGCAATGGAAAGAAAATTAGTACCACAATCATGGAAGTACTTGATCCAACAATAATAGGATCAAGGACTATTTGGTGATCGTTATTCTTGAGCATGTGATTGATGCTCCCAACTCAATTATAGCATCTTCTTCTTGCCACACCGAGAAAGGGCAGAAAGCAATGTGATGATGCCATTCATGGTAGAGATGTCAAAGCCAGAATCTAAATTTGTACGATTGGATATATTCTAGTCTTACAAAGGTATATCAAAGCCAGAATGCTGAATGGGAATGTAAACACCATCTTAAATGGTATGCATGCCTTAATATCAGTGAACAATTTATACCTTGTGGGCTGCATAGTAGAACAGGTGCAATAGCAGAATTTTTTGATGATATGCATCCTAATAAAATACATGAATGACCACTCGGGGTCCCAATGGAGCAAAGGCGAAATACCAACAAATTTCAGAGAATTGTGAAATCATGATAAGGCTTTTGTTGAATAAATTGGAATGCGGTGAGCACCATGCAATGAATCAAAAGCTTACAGCTAATACAGTCCAAAGCATTCCTACTTGAAAGGTGAAGAGTGGAGTATGCTAAGAATGCTCATATAGCGAACACTACACAAAGGGTGGCACACACCTAAAGAATTTGGAGGTCGTGCACACAGATGTATGGGACCGACCCAAAACAAGTAACATGGAGGAGCTGAGTATTTCATCATCTTTGTAGATAAAAAATTTCGAGATTCTGGAATCTTTTGCAACTTAGATGGCAGCTTAAAGGAAATCAGCTGTGGTCTTCTAACTTGAAAGTTTTTTTGTAAGGTAAACTATCGTAGTTGGGCAAATGGTGATTTTGATGTATGTATGAAAAAAATAAGATTTGCATTACCTTGATGCTTGTGACTTCAGAGCATTGCTTGCATTACATGTCTAGCTCTTTAAAATGTGCTATTGAATCATTTGATTGTTGGCTAAACTTGTGGCTGTGGTCTCTTTGCAGGTGCTGGTAGCACGGCTCTTCATTATGCAGCCTGTGGGGGGAATGCGGCTTGTTGCCAGGTACAAACGTTTAATCCACCTCCCAATATCCTCAGGAAACACAGTAACCCACCCCATTCCAGACTCCACATGCCACCAGCAAAAAAAAAAAGAAAATCCATGTTTTTTGAAGTTCATATCGTAGACACATTTGTGTTCTTTCTTGCTTGGCTTTTTTACCAATGTTATGCAAATCTGAGGGACTGCATTGAGCCTTTTTTGCCTTCCATTTTCCTGCAACAAGGTTTTATACTTTCCACTGTAAAGTCTCCTTGATGATGTGATAAGTGAGACAGTGGTCCCAGATTGGATATCTGATCTGTAGAAATTTAAATTAACTTATTTGCCCTTTGCAGATTCTCATTTCAAGAGGAGCCAGTCGTATGATCCAGAATTCTAATGGGTATGGGACCATTTCATTACCAAAGGTTTTTCAAACATAAAGAGGAGCCACAATGATGACTTTTGACGTCAAGCATTTGTGAACAGGTGGACACCTCTGCAGGTTGCACGCCTTTGGCGCAGACACTGGCTTGAATCTTTGCTAGCTCCAGACTCTCATGTACCAGTACCAGTAATACCCACTTCTCGTTATTTGGCAATGCCGCTCATGAGTATTATAAGAATCGCAAGGTATTTGCCTTGGTATTTTTCACCAGCCCTATCTAATGGTTGCATGATCTTAGTGAGTGATTCAACTAGCTATATTTGAGGCATGATCTTACTGCTGTAATTGATGTTGATTCAACTAGCTATATTCAAGGCATGATCTTACTGCTGTAATTGAGCTGAAAACTTGATGTTGATGGATAGGTGAGCACTGAAAGCTAGTTTTCAACCATGTAGAAACATGGGAGAGAATTTGAATTGATCATGACTAGGTCAGTTTGCATGTTGTTTCACTTAAGAGGTGCCGCTGCGTTGGGGGAGCATCTACCTTGGAAAGGAACTTGGCACATGGTGAAGATGAGTGTGAGCCTTAAAATTTTAAGATTTTATAGAGATTTAAACACTAGAAGGGAAGAGAGTGTCAGCGATTTGGGCAGGCACTCCGCAGATCACCAGCCAGCAACCATGCGGGAACATAATCAACGCACTTCAACAGGATCACTAGTGGGAGTTTGAACACTCTCATGTGGGAGGAGATCGTGCCTATGGTCTTGATAAGGAAGAGCGTTTTGAGAACTCTCAACCGATGGAGGTGCAGAGGCATTGTTTGCCCCGCAAGACAAAGGGCGGACCAACACAGAAAAGGGTAATTGAAAATTTTTTAAATCTATAGAGAAGAAGTCTGATGCAGGAGAGATGGGGGAGTGCATGTGCAACAACTGTGGCCAGAAGGATCACTATTGGAGGCAGTGCCCTCATAAGAGTAGTATCAGTTCCTTTGTTGCACCTTCAACTACTCCGGCCTTTGTTCATCTAGAGAGCTTGGATGCTCCATCGTTTTCAGGAGGCTGCTTTGAACTAGGGATTCACGGGAATGGATACTTGACAATGGTGCTTTCAAGCACATGACACCATCCCATGAGATGTTCAAAGACCTTTGGTAGAAGTCAGGCAACATCTATGTTGGAGACAATTCTAAAGTTTTAGTTTGAGGAGAAGGGAAGCTCGAGATCACTCTTGATGGCAGAGGGGGGAAGCATTCCTCTCATAACCTTCAGCTCCAAGTAGACTCTCTCACTTGATCACAATGATGCTTACCTCTCTCAGAAAACACAGCACAAAGAATGGCAAAGAGATAGGAGAGAACTCAAGAGTATATTCCACCTAACAGTGGGAAAACAAGCTCAATGATGAGCACAAAAGAACATCCAGCAAGGGCTGGGATAAATCTCCTCTATGCTAGACTGCACTCTCCTCCAAGATGCGCTGCCTGTGGATGAACGCCTTCAGCAAGCATTGGATGGAGAATGAGAGAGTGGAGGGGGGTTTATTTAGCCCTGAAGTAGGGCTTTACAAAATGACCAGTAGGGTGTGGGCCCTTCCCCTTGCACTGACCTGTGTGCCGCCCTAGGCTGACCAGCAAAGTAGGCCCCTTTTGCTGATCTCAACCGACTCCCTGGGCAGCCTATATATAGGGCCTGCCAGGTGGTTTGCTGCTTTCCTGTTGCTGTGCCTTTACCAAGCCCTTGGGCCCCTGCCACCCTGCAATCATGTGCTGAGTAACCCCCTTCAGCCCCCAGTGATCTAATGCCCCCTCGTCCCCTCAAATCGGGGGCTCACAAGTGAGGACATTAATCTCTAACACCCCCTCTCAATGACGCCCCTGTGTGGTTAGACGATCAACCACCACAAGGATAGAATCATACCCTCCTTGTGTTGTAGGCAGCCCTACAATAAAGTCCATGGGAATGCTCTCCCACTTACTTAGTGGTATCTCCAAGGGTTGTAAAAGTCCAGGTGGCTTCACCTGCTCGGCCTTACTTACCTGACACGAAAAACACCGTGTCACATATTCATTAATATGCTTTTTCATCTTTGGCCAAAAGAATCTCGCTTCACGAGATCATATGTCTTCTCGACTCCTGGGTGTCCTGCACATGGGCTATCATGGCACTGTCGAATTACTCTCTGCCTGAGATCATTCTGACTAGGTACTACTACCTTGCCATTTTTTTTTAGCATACCATTTCTTATGGTATATCTTGCATATGTTTGGCCTTTTCTGGATGCCAGGTCATCCTTTTTGTTTTCCCCGGGTTTTAACATATGAGCCTTAGGCCATAAGCTCTAGACAAACTCGTCCACCTTTTGAGTTTCTCTAATCTCGGCCATTAGAGCACTCTCTAACACCGTGAAACTCATATTGTGCATAATGCGAGACAACGCATCAGCAACTTTATTATCTTTTCCTCTTCGGTACCGAATTGTCAAGTCAAACTCTTGCATGAGTTTTGCCCACCTAGCTTGGCGGCCTCTCAAGTCAGGTTGTTTACAAAAATGTTTCAGAGTATCATGATCAACATCCACATAAAACTTTGAACCATACAAATAATGCCTCCATGTTTTCAAAGCATGGATAACAGCATACAACTCCAATTCATGAGTTGGCCAATTCCTTTGAGAGGGAGAAAGCTTCTTGCTTTCAAAGGCTACTGGCCTTCCCTCTTGAAGGAGAACTGCTCCTACCGCAATGCCACTTGCATCGGTTTCCAGGAACAACGGTTTCTGGGGATCAACTATTTTTAACACCGGTCCTGTGACCACAGCTTGTTTTATGGTGTTAAAGCTTTCTTATTGATTCTGTCCCCATATAAAAGATACTTTATCTAAGGTCAGATCAGTCAATGGCGATACTATTTCGGAATATTCTTTGATATGCCTTTAATAAAATTGGACAAATCCCAAGAATGATCGCAAAGCGGTCAGACTCTGAGGGATTGGCCAACTTAGTATCGCAGCCACTTTCTTTGGATCCATTTCTACCCCCTCTGGAGTAATTATGAATCCTAAATATTCAAGCCTAACCATACACAGTATAGTTTTCTTTTTATCTACATAAAGACTGGCTTTCCTTAAAGTAGTAAACACTATTCTTAAGTGTTCACGATGCTCAGTAATACTTTTACTGAACACTAGAATATCGTCAATAAAATGTACTACAAACTTTTCGATATACGGACGTAGTAAATCGTTCATAAGCATGACGAATGTAGCTAGAGCATTGGTAAGTCCGAAGGGCATTACCAAAAACTCATAATGACCAAACTTGCTTCTGAAAGCGGTTTTATGCACATCCTCGGCTCTAATCCGGATCTGATGGTAGCCACACTTAAGATCTATCTTGCTAAAAATGACGGCTCCATGTAATGCATCTAGCAAATCATCAATCTGAGCCATCGGATACTTGTGCTTAACCGTGATATTATTCAATGCTCTGTAATCTATACAGAGGCGAAACGTATCAAACGTATCATTCTTTTTCTTCTTTAATATCACTGGCGAAGCAAAAGGTGAGAAACTTGGTTGAATCTGCCCCAACTTGAGGTATTCTTCAAGTTGTCTACGCACCTCCGTCTCTTCAGTAAAACTCATTCTATAGGGAGGTCTATTTATAGGTTCTGCCCCCGGGATCAGTTCAATCTTATGCTGAATATTCCGCTCTAGAGGTAACCCATAAGGTATTTCATCCCTAAAACATTCAGAGAACTCCTCTGTTATAAGATTAGCCAGCTTGGCCATCTCACCACTTTGCACAACATCAGTGCTAGCCGAAGAATCATCTACCGGCTCTACCGATGCTGTACAAAGGAATAAAAACTCTTCTTGAGCTTTTCGGATAACGGTCCCTGAGGTACATCTTTCTCACCTCGTAAGACATAAAGCACATCATTCATCTTGAATTGATATACGTGCTTTTTCCAATCAATGGCTGGATTCTTCCTAGAATGCCACGCCATACCCAGGGCTATATCTGCATGAGCAAGCTTAGTCATTTCAAAATCAAGCTTCTCAGCATAGTCCTGAATACGAAGCTCCAACTGGGTAACCCTTTGGTCCCATACTTCAGTTGAACTTCCATGTGCCATCCTGACTGTATACGCATAGTCAGATGGGCTAGTCTTTAACTTCAGCCTCTTCACGAGCTTGGACTTAATCACATTGTGCGTTGACGCCGAGTCAAACAACACAATGACATCATGATTGGTCACTTGTCCTTTCATTTTAATTAACTCCGTATCATTAAAGGCTGTATATCGCGTTGCTGCGGGCTTAGATAGGATGTTATCAGGTGCACTCGTTACTAGCTTAGCAACAGACACACATAACAAACAAGGTACTGACCTCTGAGAAGATCCCGCTAGCTGAATCTGCATTTGTTCCGCTCTGGGACTTTCCTCCATCTCCACGTCGCATTCTGAGACTACCATCTCAGCCATCCGACGATCCTTATTTCGTGGACAATCCTTCCACTGATGAGGCTGAAGGCATCCAAAACACAAGCCTTCTCTCCTCGCTTTTTCTCTTTGCTCTGGGTTTAAGGGAGACTTAGACCAAGCCCGGGCTGCCATTGGTGTTACTTTCCTCTTCACTCCAATGATGGTACTTGATTTCGGAGTTTCAGTTGGTTTCGCCTGCTTGGCTTGACCACTCGGCTGAGAACCACTCCCTTTACTAATCCACTTCTTCTTAAACCCAGATTTCTTCTGGTACCCATATTGGGTTCCGACCTGTGCAAACCCACTTGGCCTGCTGCCTTTGGCATCTTCATAGTTCAGGGCTATGGCTATTGCATCATCCAACGTGTTCGCATACTTAGCCCGAACTTCCATTTTAATCCGATCATTCAATCCAAATATGAAATCTTTCACTTGGGTTGATTGAGGCAGGGGTTCATCAACCTTCATTACACTCTCTCGAAGCTTATCAGTGTATTCTGCCACTGAGAAATTTCTCTGACGAAGATTCCTATACTGATCCCAAGCTCGGGATGCTTCGTCAGGAGGTAAGAAGTGTTTCCTAAATTCCCTTTTAAACCCCTCCGAGGTAGTGGATGCTATACCATCTTTTTGTTGTTTAATCCACCACCGATCTGCTGCCTCACTAAACATGTGGGTGGCCTCGCGGATCTTCTTGATATCATTTCTGATTTCACAAATGGCGAACGCCTCGTCCCATTTGTGTAACCAGGTCTCAATGACAGCAGAACTACGGTCATTCATCCGACCAGAATACTTTTCCGGCCTGTAATTGGCAATATTAGGTACTTTAGCCTTTCTAGGCTGGACCGTATGGACACTAGACTCCGGTTTCATTGGAGCCTTTCCTTTCTCATCTCGAGAAGGTCTGGCAGACATACTGTGTATCACTCTTCTACGTTCAGACTGCCCTGCATTGGCCTGTAACTGTTGCGCTAATAACTGCTGCAAGGCATCCTCAAGTAATGTAATCTTGCTAGATAAGGTGTGAGCTACTGGGCGCGACACCTGTTGGGTCGGTCGGACTCCTGACTCGCTAGGGTCCCTCCTGGAAGCTCCTTCTTCTACTTCCATTCAGGTCAATGGGTGTTTTGCTTCTTTTTTTTTAATTTTAAAAACACCGCTAAAACACTGTGCTTACAACTGACAAAATTCAGTGTAGTGGCACTCTGACACAATTCCCTATACTAGGGAATACCTGCAATGATTCACACTAGCTAGGCATTTGACACAAGCATATATCACAATATACCCCAAACCACATTCCCTATACTAGGGAAATTCTTGCAAATCAACTGTGACTGAAGCACACAGGCATAGTCTCAAAGATTGTCCGTCCCAAGTCTACTACAACCACAAAAGCTTGATCTATTTCTAACAAAATAGAAATGACAAAAACAAAGGGGAAAATGGGTAAAGTGCTCCCTGGTCTTTCTCCTGCCACCCGATTTAATACCCCTGGAGTCTTCACGTAGCGCAAATGTCCCGAAGCTTTCTTTTGCCAAAGCCTTTCCAAGTCTCTAGGTTTTTGCAAAACTCTGTGTTTTTGACAGGAAATCAACTGACAACGGATAAGTAGAAACTGGTGGCCAAAGAAAACTCTTTGTTTTTTTTTTCCCCCCCCACAGTAATTGGATGGAGAAGGAGAGGGACAGAGTAGCAGCAACAAAGGCACATGAGAGGGAGAAGGAGAGGGACAGAGCAATAGCAACACGTCTGGTTACACTAACTGGACCAATTGGCTCTGGTTTGGTGAACAAATTGGTACCACCAATTGGTGCGCTCCTCAACCAGAGTTTGCTGCGCTGACGACTCCTCCCATAAGCCAGATCTTCGTCGGTGAAGTTTCGCTAATGAAATAGGTGGATCGTAGATGAACACGCTGTCCGTGCGTCAGTCTACCCCGCTAGTCTGTCGTTCACTATCTGTATTTCGTCAAGTGAGTCCGTCGCGTGGAGGTCACGAGTAGCAGAATCGTCCTGCGCTTCTCATCTGTCTTGTTTCGTCAACCTGCCTTACGGGAACCCTTTGCTCCAGCAACAGCTTAGAAGCTTGGAGCTTAATTGTTTTGCTGTCACGTATCCCGCTCCTGCACGTCACGTATCCACGCCTGCACGTCACGTATCCCGTGCCTGCACCTCCTTCATACGCGACTTCACTTCAATTCAGCAACAATAGACCGTTCATAGTTTCTTCACAACTCACGAACCCCTCTTCACGTTCCGTTAGAACACCGCTCTCTTACCTAGCCTGAGCTCTGATACCAAATGTCATTGACTTTCTCTATTTCCTACTGCATATCACGGGAGTAGCACCACGAGTATCCTCCTAGCCAAATTTTGTTGGAGCGTGAAAGCTGACAAAGAAGTCGAAATCAGCAAAATCCTACGTAAAGGTTCATTCTCCTTCTCTCACTAACTCCAACAAGCCCCATCTCCCCCATCTTTTCACCCCTCTCTTGGGCTACTTTAATTTCCTTTGCCCCTAGGCACATTTCTTGCATTAGGCCCTTAGCCTTAGATCCACCTAGTCTGGTGCTATCAGCCCTCACCTAGGACCCTGACATTAATTCCCTCCTGATCATTTACATGAAGTGCAAACAAATATATTACAAACATAGATCCTTCAGGGAAATGTCAACTGATTCTTCCAAGGTCATGCTACCTCGGCTAGAGCGTAACAGTTTCAGCCTGTACAAAGCCTTCTTTAATTTGCATACCTTGGAAGTGGAACTTGGAACCTGAAAAGCCAGGTGTATACCTCCTCCTCCAGGGTTCCGTTCAAGAATGCTGATTTAACGTCCATCTGAAATATGGACCAACCGTGATGGGGCAGCCAAGGCAAGAACTGTCCAAATAGTCACCATACGAGCTGTGGGGGCAAAGGTCTTGTCGAAGTCAAGTCCCTTTGACTGAGCAGAGCCTTTTACCACCAGTCTGGCCTTATACTTGTCCAAGCTTCCATCAGACTTGAACTTAAGTTTGTACACCCACTTGGTACCGATAACCTTCCACTTGAAAAGCCTGTCCTGTCATCTAGAGAGAGAGGGCCTTGCTTGTGGGTGTCCCCGCCCAATGTGAGGCTAGGGTAGATGAGTGAGGGCTTGTGTTATGCATGTGCCCGCCACCCCCCCCGAGGGTAGTCTAGGGTAGGTTGGTCACCATGTGTTTGTCCAGACTTGGAGTGTGGCAGCCTCCTGTAGGGCTGCAGGCAGTGGGCGTTGAGGGGCAGGAGGAGAGGCTCCCCTTGGGCTGTCTTTGAGCCCTTTATAGGGCAATGTGGAGGCAGGGCAGTCAGCCATATAGGCGCCCTGGAGTCGGCCCTGACCAGCCCCTTGGAGAGCTGCTACCAGGCCCTTTTATAGGGCAGAGGTGGGTCGGCCCACCCTCCCTCTGCTGGTCGGTTTTCTAGGAGGGGCTGGGGCCTATTTATAGGCCCCCTCTCAACCCTCATTCTTCACTCACCGGAGCAGCATAGCCAGCCCTGTAGAGCGGAGTCCTGGATCAGGGTGTGTGCCTCCAGTGGTTGAGCTGTCTTGTGGAGCTCTCAAGGAGCCTGTTGTGCAGAGGTTTTCCCCCAGTTGTAGCGGGGCTTTTGCCAGAGATCACTTGCAGTTCTCTTGTGCCTTTCTCTCCTTCTCAGTGTGGTGTGTGTGAGGCGTGCTCTCTCTCTCTCTCTCTCTCTCTCTCTCTCTCTCTCTCTCTCTCTCTCTCTCTTCTGTTCATTTCTGCTGCACTTTTCACATGGTATCAAAGCCACGGTTGGCTTGAGGCCCGAGGAGAGGAGGGAGTGTTGAGCCAGCACACAGTGAGAAAGTTTAGGATGCTGTTCGGAGGTGTCTTCGAGAGGAGAGTGTGCCCAGCAAGGGGTGACTTTGAAGGGTGTTTTCAGATGAGAGAGGAGGTGTTCCCGAGGGACGGATATCGAGGAGTGAAGGTACATTGGGCCGTCAGCCCCTTCATCCTCTTCTCCAACCCTCATCTTTTCTTCAACATTCTCTTCCCTTCTATCCCATCCACCTTCTCTTTCAGTTTATCTTCCTCTTCACTCCGACATGGCAACTTTGTCTAAGATGGCAAAGAACAAGACAAAAATCCCAATGTTGCCCATGTTCCTGGTTGACCGGGCATCTGGCGGGGATGATAGAGTATGTGTTACAGTCATACGATTTGGTAGATTTCGCGAAGGACCTTGGCATCCTGGCGCAAAAGGAGGCCGATGCCTTGTCTCAGCTTTGGGACCAGTGTCAATGCAAGGGTAACATCGTTTATTTGTCTTAACTGGACTCCTCAGGTGATTAATCACACATGGCACATGAGAGAGGCCAAGAGTATATGGGAACATTTGGCATCCATGCATAATCGAACCTCTCCCATGAAGAGGGGTTCCCTGGAAGTGCAGATGTGGTTGTTTGATCCCAAGAAGCGTTCATCGATGCGAGAGCACATCAACAAGCTACATGAAGGATCTCCTGCTGAAGAAGGCACCATGGTGCCTTCTATTCGTCCTTGATCACAAGTGGAACGATGGATGAGTTGACTTGGGTGGCTTTGGTCCCGATGGTGCTTGACCAAGAGGAGCGCTTTGTAGATCGTACCTATGAGAGTCAGCCCGAGGCTTTGGCAGCTGAGCAAGAAGGTAGAAAGCAGTTGACAGCTGAGGAATGAGAAGCACTCATCTTTGGCTCCTCCTTGTTCTTGGACTCCTACTTCCACTTTAAGTCTGCCTTCTTCTTCCGGCAGTCCTCATAGTGACCAAGCTTCTTGCAGTAGAAGCACTTCGCCTTCTTCTTCTTCTCTGTGTCCTTTGCTTTGCCACCCTTGGAGTGACTTACCCTTATCAGGTTTGTCTTTTGCCAGAAGTGCTTTTTCGCCCTCTTTGTTGGGACAAAGTATAGTGGGTAAATTCCAGGCCAGTTACCTGAGCATATTTGCCAGGGCCATATAGGCTGACCGGGGCAGCCAACTAGGCCCATGGTCAGGACAGGGTTGGGGCCCAGTTTGGGCACCCAACCTGCCTGGTCGGGTCAGGTTAGCCTGACCTTCTGGTCAGGTCAGGCTAACTCTTGGGTCGGCCAGTCAACCTGCTCCTTGCAGACCGACCATGCTCGTTAGGGGCCTATAAATAGCGCCCCCGTCCCCCTCCTGCCTTCCTCACTTTCCGTGGTGGTCACTTGGAGTATCCTCCTTCACTTGTATTCCTCTTGGCATGTGCACAACTTTCACAGATTCCCCTATACAATGCACATGACTGCCTTATTGGACGGTGGGCTAACCAAGAAAAAAGGAAGAAGGTAATTTAGGAGCGAAGACACCTGATTAAGAACATGGGAGTGCATGCCTTCCAAATGTGTTATGCAGCCAGAGATTTGATTTGTTTTTCTGTGTTAATCACGTCATGAATGTCTATGGAAAACTTTCATGGGCTTCAATATTCTGCTTGGATCTTGCTTATAGATTCTCATGTGATAAGTTGGAAAACAATCAATGGTACCATGATATTTACAGGGATTGTGGTAGGAGAAATATGGGGTTATATCATGGAGGGGCTGATCATTAGTCATCCCCCGAGTCTCTATAAAAACTTTCATGGTTTTAGACAGACAACAGTAGAGCTTGCTAAATAGATTTTCCTGTTGTAAGTTTGAAAATAGTGAATGATGGACTGTAGAAAGTTCTTTATACAACACTATTTCACAGGGAATGTGGTTGGAGAAATCTTGAGTCGTGTCCTGGAGGAGCCGATGCATGTGCAGTTTGTCTAGAGCGAAAGTGCACTGTTGCTGCTGAAGGTGAAGTTGTTTGGTGTTTATGATTTTTTTTTTTTTTTTGCAACTTAGTTTAAATGGATGAGATTGAATCGTTTGTAAGGCATCTTGTTGCAGATCGTGGGATAGCATGGAATGCATGTTGGTGATGATCACACGTGGCTCGGTTGTATGCTATGGCGGAAGCTGTATCTTTAATATGGATGTTAGATAAATTTATGGTGGTATTGAGTCCCAGGAGGAAGTCACTTATTTACAAGCCTAATCTGACAAATATTCCTCACCCTTGTATGTGTATCCTTTGTGTGCAAAGTAATCTGGATATATTGTGTGCAAGTAGAGCTTGTACGTATTAACCAAGAATGTTTGTCTGTAGTTGCATCGGTACACTTTCCTTGCTGTGTTCTGCGTATGACTCTCAAATTTTCATCTAATTTGCAGGATTCTCTCAACTGACAGTTAAAATTACTAATTGGTAGATGAGCCTTTTTCAAATTTTACTTCCATTGTACAAGCTTCAGCCAGAGTTGCACGCACAGGCATGCACATGGTGCACGATTGGCGGGGTGTGTATGTAGGCAGAGCCTCTCCTTATAAAGAGGCCGGAATTTTCTCACTCAGCCAGCCTACTTGATACTGGTGAGCCCTGCTTCCTTCACAGCTTTGGCTGTGAAATGGTGCAATACCTTATCTGCTTCAGTATCCATGAGGTGTAACATTACTATTTGCTGATTAGGAGTGCAGATTTCTTGAGGTTTCACTGATGAAGCATATTGATATACAAGCTGTGCTGATGTGTATGACCCCATTTTAGATAACTTCTGAGCTAGACTTGGCTTTCCAATGTGATGTAAGCAGACCTGTTGGACCACTATTCTTGCACTGAGCCAACGCGGCCTTGTAGAATAGAGTCTTTCCCTCATCTTTGTATAGTTTTTGTATTTCCACCATTGTCTGTGTAGCATGATTCTATTTAGACAGGAATATCCCTAGTTTTGAATCAGGGCTTAAACTCTCGAAGGAACTAAGCTATCATGAGAGATACCACAGTGAGTTTATTTCTTACTGCGCTTCAGAATGAATATCCTCTGTACATCTCTTGCGCTGCTGTGAGAAGTAGAGGACTTTCTACGAGTTGTGGGGTCAGAATTTCTTTCTTCTCTGGCATCTCTTTTGTCCATAGAGTAGGCAATATTTTTGTAGCCCCGATGGTGGATTCTTTTGATTAAATCGATGGAGGAAATGGATAACTTGATTGAGCATCAAGTGATCACCAAGAAGACTATTATCTTCCAAGGAAGGTGGCCACTTTCTGCAAGTTCTATGCATAGGAGGGAATTGCCAAGTTGCGAAGATAACTGCGCCAACTTCACTGACCCCATTTTATCTCCCCGTTGGTGCAAAGTGAGGGGCATGCACAGGTCTCCCCTATGTCAGTGAATGAAGCTGTCCCTTATTGAGAATTAGCTGCTTCGAGATCCACACATATCAGGCTTCCATATCTTGTGCATTCAAGAGATTAACAAACTATCTTAACTTCTCAATTAACAGACTTTATTACACCCGGGTCTATGCATTACGAGCTGCTATTTACCCATATGTATACGTGATAGCACATTTTTGATGGTCCATATGCCTACTAGTTCCCAATGTATCGATTAACAGGCCTTACGAGCTGTAAATTTGCGAAAAGCATGCTAGACATGCACATTTCTATTTTGACTTCCTGAAAAATTCATGTGGTTGCATGCATGTCTGCGAGCAAATCTCGTAGGAGCTTTACCTGAAACATTGTGGATTAAATAAGGATTTTTTCGTTGTGCTTTCACGCAATGAGTTGGGGCATGTTCGTGGATGTACATATATATTTTCCTTATTTTTGGAAGTTTCAGATCAAAGCGTAAAACAAGATAGGGTGGAACAATTTATTGCATCGTTTTTGGCAAAGGCGCGGGTGCGTAGAAGTCTGCCTTCTTAGGTTTCTTGTGTCTTTTTGATAAAGCAAAGTTATGTCTACAGGTTGTGCTCATGAGCTTTGTACCAAGTGTGCGCTGTATCTGTGCTCAACAAGTCATACTGCCACCACCATATCTGGACCTTCCGGCTCTATCCCTTGTCCTTTGTGTCGACACGGAATCATGTCTTTTGTAAAGCTGCCTGCTACACCAGCAGTAAAAGAACTGACAAGGCCCAACCTATCTCTTTCATTATGTACTGTTTGCTCTACGCAAGTGGCTGAACCAATGACTTTGTCGGGCCCCATCTCAAGGATAGAATATGGAGGTTGCAATGCTTCTCCTGAATCGTCCAGCACCCTTCGTGCAGTCAATTGCCCAGGATTCCCTGTTATTAACTTGCATTTCACGTGCAACGGAGATCCAGACAATGAAACACCACCTGTTACGCGCTGCAATTCTGCCAAATCAGAACGAAAGGATCACTGCTCATGGACAACTCCAAGGAATTCTTTATCTTCTCGCTCACAGTTGGATGGCAGATGGTGGTTCCAGAACTTGTTGCCAACCGGGTATGTAGTCACTTAGTGGGTTCAAGCCGTTGATTAAAAAGAAATGGACGACAAGCTGTCATGCTTCCAGACACGGCCCTATTAAATAGGTATCTTTTTGTGTGATGGGGTTTGTAATGCTTGAAGCAGTTCAGTATTGAGATCAGATTCCATGTAAGAAAGGTCAAGAGGTGTGTGAGGATGTTTTGTATCTTTTTTCCCCCAGAAAATGTATTCAATTTTTGGAATGCTGTCGGATTCAAGGGCTCAACTGGAAGCAGTGCTAATTGTTGGGACAAGGACAATGATTATCCCATTTGCTACGGGGTTCAATGGATAAGAATTGTAATTATCTTATGTTGTCGAAGGAATCCGCCTACTCTTTCTTGGAAAATTTGATATTCACATTCTTCTCTAGGGGAGAAGTTCAAAGCTTGTCACATTAGAAGCATACAGTATGCAATACTATTTAAACAAGCTGAACAAAGTTCAAGTGGCCTGCCTTGGAGATCCAAAATGAAAAAGAAGTCGAATTGGATGCGGAGCGAGGAAAAGAGGGTGGGGTGAGAGAGAGAGAGAGAGAGAGAGAGAGGAAAAAGGAATGATGCTAACTACAAGTAGACAACGGATTTCCAAAATTCAGAAAAATACACAAATCCCCATTTTCGTTTGTAGTGCAAAGCCTTTACTAAGACTTGCACCTACAACAGGCCAACAATCGAGTCCACTTAGAGCATTTAATCTTGACACGGGTGATTGAGGTATAATCGAACTCGTGAGATTTAAATATGTTATACCACGAACTCATGAGATTTAAATATGTTATACCACGTGAGGAATATGATTCACATAAAAATTTGTCATTGATTCACACGCTTATGACATTGAGAAATAAGGAAATATGAATGAGAAGGAAAAATAACGTCTCAGCACTTTTAATGAAACAAGTTCCTATAGGATTTTGCCTCTTAAATTCCTAGCTACCTAACATGAATCCCCTCTCTCTCTTTCTACAGTTTTGTCAAATGCATCATGTTTATCTTGATGGGTTTGGAAAAATTAGTACCTTGGAGCAATACCTACTACCAAGTATGCAAAACAATTGCATGGATTCATGGGCTTAACTAGATTAAATGCAAGTTCGTTGGCAAAAAATCATGGGGTTTTAAGGAAGTTTTTATAGAAAGATATGCCGTTTGAATGGACACTCAGTTGCCAACAACCACCTTGAAAAATAAACAATGGCACCCCACTTTTTATAGTACATTTCTAATCCAATCTAATGCATTTAACCATGGTTTAGGAGCATTCCTTCAACATGATAATAGTATTTGGTATCCCATCTTATATCTAGCAAGCTATTCTTCATAACACAAACATACTATTTAGCAACTAACCTCAACTACCTCCTAGTAGTTTGGCTAGTTCACAAGTTGCATTTATGTTTACACACTAATCAAAGATGCATCCAAAGTCGTGGCACATGGAAGCAAGCTTGTATTTAAAATACCCTGTTATTTGGAATGTTGCTTTTTCTAATATATTTTCTATAATTTTCTTGTGGGGCCTTCATATGTAATAATTATACTTTTAATGTATAACGTTGATGAGCAAGATATACCAAAACCAATATTTCTTTTTTTTAGGTATACAAATCCCAACCAATTTGCATTGCATTTTGAAAATTCACATTAACTAAGTAGATCTTCACTAAGCTAATTGCAAAGACACTTAACCTAACCTGACCTAATGTAACTCAACCTAAGCTAACGGAGGAGGGTTGACAAGGGTGAAGAGGGAGGCTTGTTGAGAGGGAGGAAGGGGAGGGAGAGGGGAGGACACTAAGAGGAGAACAGGAGGGTGAAGATTGAGGGGCGAGGAGGGAGAGGGGTGAGGGGGATGGCGAAGGGTGATAGAAAGAGAGGGGAGGAAGAAGGGCGAGTGAAGGGAGGGGGGAAAAGGGGGGCTTGGGAGATGGGAGGGGGAGGGAAGAAGGTCTGGGGAGCAGTAAGGGGGGAGGGAATAGGAGGGGTAAGTCGGGGAGGGCAGGGGAGGGAAGAGAGAGGCAGAGGGGAGGCCTAGGGAGAGGAGGGTTGGGCATGGGAAGGGAGGGGCAAGTGGAGAGGGAGAGAAGGGGGATTGGGGGTGGGGGGGGGGGGAGAGAGAGATTGCAAGAAGGGAAGGGGGAGAGAGGCAAAGAGGGCAAGATGGTAGGAGAGGGGAGAGAGATGGTGACGAGGCAGAGGGGAGACGAGGGGAAGGAGAAGCAAGAGGAGAGGCGAGTCAAGGGGGGAGGCAAAGGGGAGGTGAAGGCGAGAGGGGAGAGGTAGAGGGCGGCGAGGGATTTGGGGAGGGGGGCTCAATTTTCTTTTTCTTGGGGGTGGGCCTAACTTTGCTTTGATTTAGGAGGAAGGTTGACTAAGTAATTTTAATCACATTCATTTGTGGGGAGGGTCCATCTAATGTAGGTATATCTCATCAATTTTTTATTTTTCACTGGGGGGGGGGGACTAATTTTTCATTTTTTTATTGGATGGTGGGGGGACATAATTCCACACATACACATGGTTGGTGTTGAATTTAAAGCTCCCCTTAGTAAATTCACCCCTAAAAGGAATTTACATTCGAGAAGTAATCTTAAGTCCCTTCATGTATGTAGACAATATGCAAGCCCCCAATTTTAAGTATTCCCCTCCACTAACTAACATGCTATGGTTCATGTTTATAAGGTAGGAATAGCCCAAACAACCCAATGCCCCATTGATTAAACTTCTCAAGAAAAAGAATTTGTAGGGTGATCATGCATGGTAGATCCTTTTCCTTTGGGTATTACAACTTCAACCTCGCATATCACCCAATAAATTTAATGTAGTGGTAGATGCTCTTTTGTAACTTCACATACGCCCGAGGTGCCTTTGAGGTTTGTAGCTATTGAATGATATTGAGAATGATTGGATCATTGTGCTAAGAGTTCAAAGATTTTCTTCAAACAATAAAGTGCTAGTGTAAGATAAAATTGGTGGAGTGTGTCTTGCAAGAGATGTATGGGGAGTAGAAAGATGATGGAATACATAAGGTATCTACAAGAAAAGAAGATCTACAAGAAAAGAAGAATTGCAACCATGCTAGGATTACAAGCACATCTATCCTTAAACTCCTCATTTCTTTTAGCTTGATATCACCTTGGAAGATGAAGTCTTGTACCTAACAACATTTTTCTTACCACTCCAAGTAATATCCAATCCATATTCCTATCGTTAGTCATGCCCAATAGTCGCCTACACAAGTCACTTCCAAAGAAACTATCAAGTGCTATGACATCTGAACCATTCTTATGACTAGTCAGGAGGCAAAAAAAAAAACATTCAGTTTTCTAATTTTGATCATGGGAATTCTTAGATCATTGTGCTAGCACCTATGTTACACAATGTCAACACTTGGTAGATGTATGCAAGAAACATGCATGCAAAAAAAATACATGGTCAAGGTGGCAGGCAATTGGCAACATTGAGTGAAGCATGCAAAGAGTGTTGCTTGTGAGAAGGTGCACAAGAAGCAAACAAGACAAGAAGTGGCACACAACAGTGTACAAGAAATACTAATCATGGTGGCTAAGATGGTAGAGGATTCTATTATAGAACAAACTTATATAAGGGAGAAGCGTGACTCAGAAGGGGTGAGGAGACAATGAGGCATAGAAGCAAGAGATGCAAAAATAGTCGAGGAGATGAAAAAGGCTTTGAAGAATAGGCATCGACAAGTACAAAGTGTTTCTGAGAGAGAGTGAGACTCCCACACAGGAGCATTTTTCACACTTCATCATGCATCTCAGTTGCTTGTAATACAAATGGGCCAAGACCCTTGTTCTTAATACAACTTGACGTTCCTTGTATCTCAATTCCTATTCACCCTTGTAACTCTTTTATGTTTCATTCTTAGTTAGTTGTCTTCACACACCTTTACCCCATTTTGCCAGATTACTAAGTTGGTACTCAATTCCCGCTCCATGAGTTTTCATTGACCCCAAGAAGCATCATGTAGCCTAGAGCAGGCAAGTTAGACTTGCCTAGCATCCACACAAAGACAGATGTTATCATTGTCTCTCCCGAGTCCAATATGTGAGGGTGTTGGTCACCTAGAGTCATGTCATTGCTCGTTGTAGCATAGCTGTTCACAACTATAGCATAGGTTCTTGGGTCGTATTCCGGTGAGAGGTGTATGCTAAAGCATGGAAAGCATATCGCATGCGCACGTGGGCGAGAAAGAAGGTTTGATCACAACGATGGATGGAGGCTCTCGCCTCCACAAGAGTTCAAGGGTTTAGAAGGGGGTTGCAAGATTCAGAAGGGGGATAAGGTTGAGGGAGCTATCTAGTAGTTCTAAAGTTTAGAGAGGGTTGCAAGGCTTAGGAGGAGTCCAGGGTTGAGGAGTGGAGAGCTAGTATCCTTTGTGACTTCAAGGGGTAAAGGGTTAAGGAGGAGGGACAAGGGAGGAGGAAGGCAGAGGGGGAGGAGGGAGGAGGAGGAGGAGGACGAAGGAGGAGGAGGAGGGAGGGGGGGGAAGGAAAAAAGAGGAGGGAGGAGGAAGAAGGGAGGAGGAGGGGGGAAGAGGAGAAGAAGGGGGGAGGATGGGAGATTCCAAGGTTAGAGCATGCTATTACACGATAGTGTTGAGGAAGCATGGACCCAAGGGAGATCAATCACATGAACAAAATAGTGAACTTGAACAATGAACCCCAAAGAGTGGGAGCTTCATTCTATTGAGAGAGATTTATACATGTTGGTCTCTACACAATTTGTGGGTACCTCTAGGGTGGGACCTCTTGGGCAAGAGTCCACTTTTTTGGGGGACCTCTTGGGTCCCTACACAAAATGGGGGAACCTCATGAGAGTCCCTCAAGCAAGTGGTGCAACCTCATGAATCCCCCCACAAATTGGGGGGACCTTTTGAGTGCCTCCACAAAGTGGGGGACATGGATGCTTTTATTGAACCTATGCTTAAATATTAATATAAAATCTTGTCAAAAGTTTAATGAGCTTATTGTTTTAGTTTCACAATATTGATAGGATGTAGTGCACTTTTTATATGTTTTCTTTGAATTTGGATATAAAAAGTGTAAACCTTGGTGAAACTTTTCCTAAAAGCTTCAAGTCCTAGAAAATCTTTCAAACATTTATTTTTATTGAGGCATATAAAATTTTCTCACCAATATAAAATTTTATCTTCTTAATGAAACTAACTTGAAAAAATCATCCATGGTGGGGGGACCTCAAAAAGTGCAGGGTTTTAGTGTTTCTCTCTCTAGATCTTGATTTTGCAAGTATGCTTGGATCTTTTCTAGAGAGGATTTTGGCTATACTCATCCTTTAAGATTCATCATACCATCTTTCAGGCTCAAGATGTTACAAGTGGAGCTTTGCTGCTACTCTACACACACAATGTTCTCATCTTTGTTGCCCTACTTTGTGGCAACAAGGGACAGAAGTACAATCTGAGCCTTCCAGACCGATTTAATTTACCCGTCCTCGGGTATCATTGATCAGATGCTTGGAGTGGGAAGTTTTTGGAACTTTTTTCTTTCCTTGGAGTTTTTTGGTTGTTGGGGTTGGTCCGATGTACCTTTTTTCGATGTGATTTTGTCATGGAAGTAGTCCTTGCCTTGTTATTGAGTGTGTGCAAAGTTCCTCTTCTCTTGTAGATTGCATGTGTACCTAATTTTTCCTTTTGATAATGCTTGGAATTTCTCTTCTTTTTCTTATACTTGGTATGTAGATGCACATGTTGAGAGGGCTTGTCTTTGATTACCTTTTTTTGATGTCATTTTGTCATCGAAGTAGTCCTTGCCTTGTTATTAAGTGTTTGCAAAGTTCCTCTTTTCTTGTAGATTGCATGTGTACCTAATTTTTCCCTTTGATAATGCTTGGCATTTCTCTTCTTTTTCTTATACGTGGTATGTAGATGCACATGTTGAGAGGCCTTGTCTTTGATTACCTTGTCTGGCATCAAATTTACCCCACAAAAACATAATGTGTTCCATCATTCAATGATGCATGCCTTTGCTGATTTGACTATCTTAGGTGATGCATGTAGATCTGTATCTGCTCTACTTCTAATCTCTTGGGTTTGATTATGTTCATGTGTTGAAATCATTTCATTTGTGGTGGGGATGGGCTGGAGGTCTTCATGTTGAGGAATATTTGTAAATAATGACTCCATGCTTGGTGTGTGTCCCATTTTTGTGGATATAGATTCACTCTTTGTAGGCTCTACACATTGTTGTCGAGGTACCCATACTTCTTTTAGAACACTGCATGGTCAAACAATAGTTGCAGTTGTTGTTGGGACAGGGGAATTCCCCACTTTCTTGATACATATAGCCCATATTCATCACTGGCTACAACAACCCTGACTCCTTAGCATCTTGCCTACATCCTCTACTATTTCCAGCACACCATCGAAGCTTCTCACACAAGACCGCACGGCTGGGAGGCAGCGCCATCTATTGTATCAGTTTACAGTAATCAAATTTTTGATTCTCCATACTATCAGCTTTTCTCTCTTGCATACGAGATCCTGTTATCTGTTGAGCACAGACGCTGTATTATTTTCTTACATGGTATCAGAGCTTGGGCTCTAGTAAGAAGATTTGGTAGTGTGTTTCTGTTTGCAAGCAGATTGTGAGAGATGGCCCAGCCCACAAGACTGCGAATCCCACCATTCGGCAAAAGTGGAAAGTTGGATGGCACTAACTATCCACTATGGAAGTTCAAGATGAAGACCATCCCAAGCGCATACGAGCTTTGGGATACTACTACTGGGGTGGACTTGAAGCTGGTTGCGAGACCGAATCCAGCCAATGCAGCACAATAGATAGTACCAACTGTGGATGAGATTCTCACGTGGACAAGAAGAAATGCAGATGCACTGTGTTCTATTGTCTGCAGTGTAAGTGATTCTATCATGGCATTAATTCAACATGTCACCACAGTGGAGGAGGCATGGAAGGTCTTGAAAAATCAGTATGAGACCACGAATCAGATGCGAATTCAAAATCTGGAGACTCAACTCGCGAATGAGAAATTGTCTGAGTTTGAAATGGTAGAGAAGTTCATCACCAGGGTGAAGAATCTGCGTGATCACTTGACTGCGATTGGCATCACCATCACTAGCGAGAATCTAGCACGAAGGTGCATATGGATTCTCCCACCAAAGTACAACGGTCTTGTTATGGCACTGAATACACAGAACAAAAATCCGCCCCTCAACTTTGAGGATTTCAGTGTAATGCTTCTAGAGGAGGAGATGCGTCAAAAGACGAGGACTGGAGAAGATTCAGCTTTCTGGTCTGGATCAAAGAAAGGTAAGGGTAAGGACTCTGGTAACCCATCTTCTTTTGATGATAAAAAGAGAAAGAAGAAGATCAAGTGCTTCTATTGCAACAAGGCAGGGCACAAGCAGAATGAGTGCTAAAGGAAGATTGCAGATGAGAAGAACGGAGTAAAGAAAGAGTCCAGCAACAATGCGCAAGCAATACCAGTAGAGCTATTTGTAGCAATTGAGGAGATTTGCACGGAGGCAGTTCATGTACCTGCAGATGAACCTTTGGATTATTGATAGTGGTGCATCACGCCACATGACCAGTCGGAAGGATTGGTATACCTCTCTACATCCGGTAGGGAATGATATCCTGGTCGCAGTCGACAATGATGCAAAATGTCCAGCAAAAGGAAAAGGTATGATTGCTCTCAAGTCAAATGGAGTTGTAAAACAGTTGTCCGATGTTCTTTATGTGCTAGATATCAAGAGGAACTTGTTGTCCGTTTCTGCGATCACGGATCAGGACCTCAAAGTTCAATTCGATAAGAATGGCGCATAGATTTTGGATCTTCAAGGGAAGGTCATTGGTCGGTGCAACAACATCTACGAACTCTCAGCTTTCAGTGCTCGAGCTGATGTGAGCAACACTAAGCTGTGGCATGAGAGGTTTGGTCATCTAAACCTTAGTTCTTTAAAGGAGATGCATAAAAGTGGAAAGATTGTAGACCTACCAGAAATTATAGATCTACTTGATGTATGTGAAGCTTGCATGATGGGCAAGCAGCATCGGCAGCCCTTTCCTAAAGAGGCCAGCAAGGCAAATGCTCCTCTAGAGCTCATTCACACAGACCTCTGCGAAAAGATGGAGACAGAAGCTTTGGGTGGTTCCTACTACTTCATGACGCTGATCGACGACTACAGTAGAAGGATATGGATATACTTTTTAAAAACTAAAGATGAGGCTTTTAGTAAGTTCAAAGAATGGCATGTAATGGTCAAGAAAGAAGCGGGGAGGAAGGTGAAGAAGTTGAGATCAGACAGAGAAGGTGAGTTCACATAAAGTGAATCCCAAAGTTACTGCAAAAGTCATGGGATCAAGAGGCAGAAACCCCCGCCACATACACCACAGCAAAATGGAGTAGCAGAGCGCAAGATGCGCGTCATTTGCGAAATGGGGCAGGAGTATGATGAAAGAGAAAGATTTGCCAAAGAGTTTCTGGGCTGAAGCATGTAACACGGTAGCTTACATTCTGAATCGTAGCTACACGAAGGCTGTGAACGGGATGACTCCACTGCAGGCCTTTTCTACTAAGAAACCTTCAGCTACACATTTCAGAGTTTTTGGATGTGATTGTTTTGTGCATGTCCCTAATGCTAATAGGATCAAATGGGAACCGAAGAGCGGGAAGTGTATTTTCTTGGGCTACAGTGAAGAGGTGAAGGGTTACTGTCTCTATAATTCTGTTACCAAGAAGGTAATAGTAAGTCACGATGTGGTCTTCTCAAAACAGCTGCATCAATTGGAGGAGGATGCTTCCTTCTCAGACAACCAAGACCAAGATATCCATCCAGTACAACCACCAACAGCAGACCGAACTCCCCCAACGGTGCTTGGAAGGATTCAAGATAAAGAAGAGGAAGAAGAGCCTGCAGAACCACAACGGCAACAGCCATTCCCGAAGTGGGTAAAGTAGCTTTTGGATGGCAAAGAACCTCCAGCCATTGAGGAGGAACCATTCGAACACTGCCGGTCCAAGAGATTAGAGGAGCAAAGAAGGGCACAAGAACACTTGGTCAACTATGCTTTGATGACATAGGTGATTTGTGCTGAAGAACCCAAGTGTCTTGAAGAGGCACAGGGTGATGATAGGTGGATGGAGGCTATGCAGTCAGAGTATGGATCCATAATGAAGAACAACACTTGGGACCTTGTGGATCGACCACCAAAATGCAAGGTAATCGGTACCAAGTGGGTGTACAAGACCAAGTACAAGTCTGACGGCACGTTGGATAAGTACAAGGCTCGGCTCGTGGCAAAAGGATTCACACAGGTACATGGTTTTGATTATCAGGATACTTTTGCTCCCACAGCTCAACCAACCACAATTCATAGTGTTTTGGCTTTAGCAGCACAGGAAAGTTGGTCCGTGTTTTAGATGGATGTAAAATCCACCTTTCTGAATGGAGATCTCAAGGAGGAGGTAAACGTGGAACAACCACTAGGTTTTGTGATCCTCGGTTCAGAAGGTAAAGTCTATAAACTAAACAAGGCACTTTACGGCTGAAAGAGGCCCCACGAGCATGGTACCAGTGGATTGATGCCTACTTTTTGCAAAACGGGTTCAGGAGGAGCTCATCTGATGCAAATTTGTATATCTACAGAGAAGGAGGCAGGTGTATGATCGTGGTCCTTTATGTGGACGACCTTGTCATAACAGGAAACCATGAAGAAAAGATCTCGCAGACAAAGCAGTTGCTAGGAAGAGAGTTTGAAATGACAGACCTCGGACTGATGCATTTTTGTTTGGGGAAAGCCAAAACAGATCTTCATTTCACAGCTGAAGTATGCTAGAGAGATACTGAAGGCATTTGGCATGGCTAAGTGCAAGACAGTTGGCACCCCTATGGAGGTTGACGTGAAGCTCTCAAACGAGGATTCATCACCATTGGTGGATGAAGCGAAGTACAAAAGGCTTGTGGGCACTTTGATTTACTTGTGCAACACGCAGTCGGACATCAGCTTTGCGATTGGTGTACTAAGCAAGGTTTCCAATAAGCCCTAGGAGAACCATTGGAGGGCAGGGATGCAGGTGCTGAAATACATCAAAGGCACACTTGATTATGGCATCACCTATACCAAGGGCAACACCTTGACCGGATTCTGTGACTCAGATTGGGCAGGAGATGTGGACAGTAGGAGATCAGTGATAGGTTACTGTTTCTCACTTGGATCTAGAGCTGTGTCATGGGTCAGCAAGAAGCAACCTACATTTGCTCTTTCTTCTACCAAGGCTGAGTACAAATCAGCGTGTTTTGCTTCTTGTGAGGCAGTGTGGTTGAGGAGGATTTTAGGGGACATGGGTGCAGTGCAGAACAAGACTACGCAGTTATCATGTGACAATCAGAGTTACATGGCAATTGCAAAGAACCCTCTATTCCACGCTTGCACAAAACACATTGAGATTCAATATCACTTTGTACGTGAGCTCATCATGGATGGAGAGGTTGACTTGGTGTACTGTCTGACTATAGAGAATGCTACGGACATCTTCACGAAGTCTCTTGGAAGAGACTTGCTGGAGAGGCATCTTCATCAACTTGGCATTGGGCCAAAAAAGTAAGTTCACTTGCGGTGAGGGGGGGGTGTTAGATATCAATGCTCCACTCTCGTGTAACTATGTAGGAACCAGCTAACTCTACTTGTAAGCCTCCCATATGAGGAGAAGGAATTTGAGTAGATCGGTTATCCGGTAGGTCCTAGTTTGGACACCAGATGGGGGCCATGTGTGGCTTGATGGCTGGACGGCTTCAGATAGAGTTGGCACACTACCAACTAGGCTACATGCAAGTGCGGGAAGGCATCCCATTACTGACCGCATTGAGGGTAGATGGAGCATTTCCCGAGGCAACCCACTCTTGGGTTGCGGGGCCCGTTTGGAGTCCCAGATGATCCCGGATGGCTCTGGGCCGAATGGACTCCGTAGGTCAGTTGCTCTAATGTGCGCCATGATTCTAACATGTGGTCGGTGGCCTATTTTGGGACCGACCTCTAGTTGGCCGTTTCAAGCGAACTGGGTCGGTCTCTCAATTGGGTCTAATCGACTATAACTGGTGGTGGCTATATAAGAGCAAGCCCGTGAAGCCCATATTCATCACTGGCTATAGCAACCCTGATTCCTTAGCATCTTGCCTCTGTCCTCTACTGTTTCCAGCATGCCATCGAAGCTTCTCACACAGGAGCGCACGGCTAGGAGGCAGCACCATCTATTGTATCAGTTTACAGTAATCAAAATTTTGATTCTCCATACTATCAGCTTTTCTCTCTTGCATACGAGATCCTGTTATCTGTTGAGCACAGATGTATTATTATTTTCTTACAATGTCTCTATGATAGTGTTTTTTAGTTTGTAGAAATAATTTGTCATGGTATTCCAATTATTTTGGACTACCCTTGGCAACAATGCTTTTTGAATCTCACTATCTTGATTGTCCAAATATGTGGATGATGCATCTTGATTGAGATCCAACATTTCTCTATCAGTAATTGCAAATTGTAGCATAAAATATTGTTGTAGCATGGGCCATCAGATTTGTATTTCCACAATCAATTTGAGGTACCAATCAGATGGTTCTCCGATGAGATCTTGTGGGAACAAGTTTAAATAATCTTCTTCATACCTTGAGGTGCCTCCTAACTATTTTTTCTCTAATAAAGCAATGAATTCCAATTATTTTGGACTACCCTTGGCAACAATGCTTTTTGAATCTCACTATCTTGATTGTCCAAATATGTGGATGATGCATCTTGATTGAGATCCAACATTTCTCTATCAGTAATTGCAAATTGTAGCTTAAAATATTGTAGCATGGGCCATCAGATTTGTATTTCCACAATCAATTTGAGGTACCAATCAGATGGTTCTCCGATGAGATCTTGTGGGAACAAGTTTAAATAATCTTCTTCATACCTTGAGGTGCCTCCTAACTATTTTTTCTCTAATAAAGCAATGAATTCCTTGGGATTATCTTTGCTGGAGAAGATAGGCATGTATGCAAGTGGATAAGTTGCATGTCAAGTTCTTGTGGGATTGAATCCAATTGATCCATTGTATTATCGGTATACATGTTGAGGTATTGGGGGTTGTCGTCTGGAAGCTGGTCCCATATGGGTTTTATTGTGAAATGTTGAAGTATACCAATTGATGATGTCCTTTTTGAACAATGCTAATTTGTCGGATGATGTGTTTCCCTCTGAGTAATAATTTGACAAAGTTGCCTAATAATCCTTAAAATTTTTGCATATATATTGCTTGCAAATGGCTAATCATGTTGGTGAAGATTGTAAGTAATTTTGGTACGTTTTGGCAATGTTATGATCATTTTTCTATGGAAATGTGCCTCAAAATAAAGCAATGATTGGACTTCAAAATGATGTAAAAAATAATGCCAAAAGTAGTGGAAGTTTTTTGCAAAACGTGCTCTTTTAGAGTGGGAAAGGTGGGCTTTGATAGAGTCCAATTTGGGCTTCAAATGACAAAGAAAAGGGTCCTAAAGAAAGGGAAAACATGGTCAAGTTTTGAATACAGGCCTCCCCTGCTTTAAAAAGGGGTGCAAACCCAACCTAACATAATGTACTATAATTAGTTTTTTAAACGTATGGGTTAGTTTCTATCCTTCTCTTCTCTCTTCCTCTCTCTCTCTCTCTCTCTCTCTCTCTCTCTCTCTCTCTCTCTCTCTCTCTCTCTCTCTCTATCGCTACCTCTCTCTACCTCTCTTCTCTCTCTTTATCTCTTTATACCTCTCTCTTCTCTCTTTTATCTCTCTACCTCTCTCTACCTTTCCTCTCTCTTTTCTCTGAGTAACTTCTCTACCTCTCTCTCTCTCTCTCTCTCTCTTTCTCTCTCTCTCTCTCTCTCTCTCTCTCTCTCTCTCTCTCTCTCTCTCTCTCTCTCTCCCCCCCAAGATTGTGGTGCAATGATGCGGCATCATAGGTTTTCGTGTGTGGCAAGGCAGGGCACAAATATAAGAGGCGTTTGGGTGCAATCATGGTGGATTTTAGAGGGGCAATTATTGCAACGACATTGCCTATTGACGACGACGCGTGGCACTCTGCACCTGAGGCGCTCGATGATGCCTAGCATTGCGTGAGTGGTGCTCGTCGCTCGAGGTGGTAGCATTGTGTAGCCCTACGTGCTCGACGCTTCATGCTCAAGGTGATGACACATGGCGCTCTATGCCAAGGCCACAGTGCATGACAGTGTGCATCCAAATTGATAGCGGTGCCTAGCAATGCGCGCCTGAGGTGATGACGCATGGTATTTCATGTCCAAGGTGATGGTGGTGCCGAGCTTTGCATGCTCGAGGTGCAATGATGACTAGAGCTATGCACTTGAGGCACGGCGGTGCCTCATGCTGCATGCTCAATGCTCCGCATCCGAGATGATGACATGTGGCACTATGCACCCAAGGCTACAAGGATGCCTAGTGTGGTGTGCCAGGTGGCACGTCTGGGGTTTGGCATTGAAGAGGAGTGTGCAAGGGGCCAGGTAGAGAGAGAGTGGGGGAGTGAGGGGTGGAGGAAGGAGGGGGTGGTGGAGTCTTAGAGAGAGTGTGTGGGGGTAAGGGGGAGAAGAGAGAGAGAGTGGTGTGATTTAGAGAGCGAGTGTGGGGGGTCGAGGAAACATGGGGTGGTGGGAATACAATGGATGGCGAGAAGGTATTGAAGAGGGGTGGTAGAGAGAGGGTAGGGGGTGGTGGGGTGGAGAGAGGCAAGGGGAAGGTGGAGGTGGAGTAAGGAAGAGGGTGTACAGAGAGGTAGGGGGATGGTGGATGTGTATTAAGGAACAGAGTGTACAGAGAGGAAGGAATTGAGGGTCTAGAGAGGGGTGGGGGGATTGTGGAGTGTAGAGAGATGGAGTGGAGAGACCTATGGGGATGGTGGAGTGGATAGATGTGGAGGGATAGTTGGGGTGGAGTAAGGAAGAGGTGGGTAGAGAGAGGTGGGGGGATTGTGGAGTGAAGAAAGTTGGAGTGGAGAGAGGTAGGGGGATGGTGTAGTGGAGAGAAGTAGGGGGATTAACTTGAGAGGTAGAAGTGGAGGGGATAGACCAAAAAAGTAGAGGTGATGGGGACAGAGATGATGGGAGGTGGAGATGAAGGGGGGCATCTTGACCAAAAAAGTGGTGGTGGAGGGGAGGGAGAAAGTGCTGGTGGAGGGGGGGAAAGGATGGAAAGAGTGGAGGTGGTAAGTGGGGAGATGATGGGAGGTGGAGATGGTGGTGGTGGAGATGGAGATGGAGGGGGGATCTTGAGGGAAAAAGGGGTGGAAAGTGGAGGAGGTAAGGGAGGAGCTAGGCAGAGAAAGTGGTGGTGGTGGTGGTGGTGGATGGAAGTTGGAGGATGGAAATTGGAGGTAGATGGAAAATATGGGGCTTGATGGAACTTGGAGATGGCAGAAATATGGAATTGTCTTGCAAATCTAAGTGGAAAGAAATGAGGGCCTCGGGGATGGTGTTGCTTTTATAGGATGTGGGGGGTTTAAGGGTTAATTTTTTGTGATGAATACTGTATTAATGTGCTTATGTAAGTGAATGTTGTTTATGATGTAAATCTCATCCTTTTGCACCAATTGGAAGCATTTTTGCACTCCTTTGCCTTGAGGGATGCGTCTTGAATCATTTTTCTAAGGGGGTTCTTTTTCACACATGCAAACACGTGCTCCGCTTTCACTTCAGGCACTAATCTCCCCGGTAACAGCACCAAAATGTTATCATTGTCTCTCCTAAGTCTAGGTTTTGAGGGTGTTGTATACCTATAGTCGTGTTGTTGCTCATTGTAGCATAGGTGTTCACAAGTGTAGCATAGGACCTCGGGTCATATTTCAGTGAGAGGTGTAGGCTAAAGCATATTTCAGTGAGAGGTGTAGGCTAAAGCATGTAAAGCAGATATCATGTGCACATGGGTGAGAAAGAAGGTTTCATCACAACAATGGATGGAGGCTCTTGCCTCCACGGGAGTTCAAGGGTTTAGAGTGGGCTACAAGGTTTAGAAGGGGGATAGGGTTGAGAGAGCTATCTAGGAGACAACCTTAATTCCCTCCTGGATGCTTTTTATGAATGCTGACCAATTCAAAGGCCAAATATATCTGAGGCAAGGTGTCTAGGGGCAGGATCTAGTGGCCACTTTTTGACGCAAATTTCAACGAAAAAACACTTTTTAAAAAAATTCTAAGGGGGAAATACTCAATATTTTTATCGGGAAAAATTTGTCAAAATGTAAGTATACCAGTGTCGGTATTTCCATCAGCCTTCGATGGGAATATCGAGA
This sequence comes from Dipteris shenzhenensis, assembly GCF_047967505.1. Lineage (NCBI taxonomy): Eukaryota > Viridiplantae > Streptophyta > Polypodiopsida > Gleicheniales > Dipteridaceae > Dipteris > Dipteris shenzhenensis. The sequence goes on from NC_141613.1 coordinate 20,430,388, forward strand.
TGCTGTGGATTTTTAAAAAAAAATAGTGGGGTAGAATGGGGCTTTTCACAGTCCCATTCTGCGCCACCATATATATTTTATTACAAGCTAGTACAAAAATTACATATACAAAAGTTTGCCCTTCCAAAGAGGGTAGTACAAAAATTGAATGAGAGATACAAAATCTCAAAATGCCCTAAGTGTGTCTAAATCAAAGTAAACTACTCCGACTTGTCATCATCATCTCCTCCTTTGTTGCCTCCCTCACCTCCTTTGCCTCCTTCATCTCCTTCTTCATCATCTCCTTCTCCCTCACCTCCTTCGTTACCCCTACCTCTCATCTTGTCCCTCCCTCGCATATATCCTCTCTTGTCAATCATGGGACCCTAAGAATATTGCACAAAAGGGTTTAGAAAAAATAACTAAAGCTATTTTGTAAGAATGAAAAGTTCAAACATGAATAAGAACAAGGAGAATTGGAGACTTACATGACCACCTACCACTACACTGCAATTGATTGGTAGTCCCTCTTGGTCGAACTTCTTACAGAGGGCTTTTGGCCCATGCATATATGCATAATTATATGCATTATCTATAGAAACGCGACCAATCCCAGGATACTTGAGAGATTAAAAAAAATATTTAGATGGAGTACTATGATCAAAACAATCTCTTCAAACCAAACTAAGAAAAGAGAGTGGAAAAGAGAGAAAAGAGGGGGAAAGAGAGGGGGAAATACACAAAAGAGAGGATAAAAGACGAGAGAGGGAAACGAGGGGGGAAAAGAGAGGGTACAGAGAGAGGAAAAGAGAGAGGGAAAGAGACAAGAGAGGGGAAAAGAGAGAGACGAAAAGAGAGAAAAGAGAGGAAAGAGTTGGGAAAAGAGAGAAAAGAGAGAGGAAAAGAGAGAAAAGAGAGGGGAAAAGAGAGGAAAAAGATGTGGAAAAGAGGAGGGAAAAGGGAAAAGAGAGGGTAAAAGAGAGGAAAAGAGAATGGAAGAGAGAGGGGAAAAGGAGGAAAATATGTTGAAAAGAGGGGGGGAAAGAGAGAAAAGAGAGGGTAAAAGAGAGGAGAAAAGACATGAAAGAGAGGAGAAAAGATAAGAGAGTAGAACACACAAGAGGGGGGGAAATAGAGAGGGGAAAAGAGAGGAAAAAGATGGAGAGAGAAAAGGGAGGGGAAATGAGAGAAAAGATAGGGAAAACGATGAGAAGGGGAAGGGAAAGTAGAGAGGAAAAGAGAGGAGGAAATAGAGAGGGGATAAGAGAGAGGAAAGAGAGGGGAAAGAGACAAAAGAGAGAAAAGAGGGGGAGAAAGAGAGAAAAGAGAGGGTAAAAGAGAGGAGAAAAGACATGAAAGAGAGGAGAAAAGATAAGCAAGCAGAACAAACAAGGGGGGGGGAATAGAGAGGGGAAAAGAGAGGAAAAAGATGTATAGAGAAAGCATTTCTACTCCAAGTGAGTGCAACGCAATTATGTTTCAAATGAGAGAGGCAATGTTACATTTTCAATAACCCTAAGAATAATGGATCCTAATAGAGCTTTAATGGCTACAATACCAATCTCCTTATGGGATTATGGAGGAATTGCATTGGTGCCATTCCCCCCTAAAAGACAATTGTTGAAGAATGATGTTTGACTTCAGAGCTTCCAATTGTGCACCATCAAACTGTTAAGTTTTCGACAAAAAATTTACTCATGGTTATCAATTGCACTTTTAAGGTTTTTAAATACTTGTTGGAATGCTCATTTTCCTTAAGCTTTAGCTAAATTTCAAATAAGGATATTGCAAACATAGTGAATGTTCTTGAAGGGGGTTAACAGCTCATGATGGTTTTAGAAGGTAGCTCAATCAGATGGCAAGGATTTACTTTTTGCGGATTGTGGAGGACCTATAAAAAGGTGGTTTGGCAAAGTGGGGTGACCATAGGGAGTAGTGCATTTCTAGGACTTGCCATCTAATATTGCAGAGCATTGAGTGGGAACCACTCAGGTACATACTTTTAATTTCTATGGCATTCTATCGGTGGTTCTATGAGGTCATTCCTACTATTGTTTCCTCATGATTTCCATGCAACTTGAGGATCCCTGAGCGTTTCTGCTTAGCTGCAACTAGAACGGAGACCCTCTAGATGTGCCCTTTTTGGTTCCTTACCTGCAGCTCATGACACTCCCTCTAGTAGCTCAAGAAATGTCTTTGCTTTTTGATTGCACATGGTAGCATAGAAACTATACCGGCTCTTCCTTTATTTTGTATTTTCTAGTGATGTCTTCGGATAAGCCCCCCACGAGATCTCATTCAGAGGTTTTCTATCTCAAAGAAATGTAGGGACTATTTCTTAAAAATTATAGTGTAGGGATTATTTCTTAAAAATTATAGTTATATGTGCTTGATTTCTTCAAATTTGATTACCTTAGAGGTGTTATATACTTTAAAATACAGCTCCCTATTATTGTAATCAATTAAAATGCTGTCCAATTCCATCTGTACTTAATTACCTAGAGTTATTCTTGTTACTACAAATGGTTTGGGCATGTATATCGGGTGATGACGGCTCATTAGGAGCTAGTATTGACCACTAGTTACCCTTCAATGACTCATTGCGCACCCTTTAGTAGCTCTAATCTCTAAAAGAAGCAATAGAGGATTATCCTTCCTTCCTTTAATTCCATGGATGAGGCATTATTGTGGGACACCAATAAAATTCCATATTAATTATGACTCAAATGTGAGTCTCATTTTTACAATTCTCATGGTTGCAATTATACCAAGACCAAACTATGGATGCCCCAAATAAGCGAGGTGTGCATTCAAACTATGTAAAAGGTTCAAGGTTGATTGGGCCAATTTCATGGAAGGAAACTAGAGGGGATGATGGCTAGTTCTTGATGTGGAAGCATGATGATGATGTGGTAGTGTGATGATGACGTGGCAACACATTTGGCTAGTTCTAGAATGTGATGCGATGAGGACATGGCGGTGTGATGAGATGAAGTGTTGATGTAGGAGCAGTGTTCACAAAAACCCAGGTATAGTGTCAGGTGAACAGAAGAATTTCAATTTTGACATGGAGAAAAATGAGAAAAGAGATGGATGTGGGTATTAACAAGCTGAATTTCATCCAAGTGGCCTACCCAAAGTTTTTAAATATTTGGAATTAAAGTATAGATAAGCGAGTGGTCAAACCAGTAGATGTAATTTGTTCCTCCGTTATGAGTGAAGTTGCTTTATGTTGTCCATATTTGATCCAATAATGATCCATATATAGTTGTTGGCGTGTGTATTAATTGTGTGAGACTTTTTTGGCCCATGAAAGATTCAAATTTAGATGTGGTTGTTGTATGAATGTTGAGGTCTATTTTGAAGTCATCGAGGATGTATCTTTTGATGTTTTTTGGTATTGTGGATAATATACTTGGAAACGTTGATTGAAGGAGTAATGTTTTTGTTTTTGGGGATTTGTAAACATTAATTTTAGCCACTTTTTGTTTGTTATTATCCTTGTGGATTGTTAGCAACGTCTTGACTCCATTTTGATTATGTTGTTGAGTGTGTAAAAGGTTGATGTTTTTTGTGTAGAATGTTGCAATTCTAGATTTACCATTTCCACAAATGACATTGAAACCTGGGAGGTTGAATTGTTGGGGGTGGGTTACATGTGTTTCTTGTAGACATAGAATTGTTGCACTCAAGATGCTTTTGTAGTGCAAGATGTTTGTTTTGTACCTATGGAAGGACCTCGTGTTTAGCGATTGTATGTCCTTGCATGTTTTTGTATCCATTGAGAGGTCAATTTGCTCTGTTTTCCATGTGCAATTTGATTGCAGCCTTGTGATTTCTTGAAGAACATTATCATCTATCTTAATGTGCTTGGATTCAATGTTTTTAAGCAAGTACAAGTTGGCAGGGTCCCTTATCTTGGAGAGTGTGGTGTACACTAGTGCATGTGATTTGATACTTGATGGGTCGAAAGCCAGTTGTCCATCGATAGGCCTTGTGCTCTATGTATTGCTTTTGCTATAGCTGGTTGCACAGGGAAATGAGTTCTTATTATGCTGTTTAGGCTATTTTTTCCAATTTGGAATTCTCTTGTGACTGGAAGGATTGGGGTCTAGTTCGTTGGTGTTCTGTCATTATACAAGTGTTTTTTATGTGCATGTGTTTGGGTGCCAATGTTGTTGTCATTGAATTCAATCCACAGTATACTGTTATTTTTGTTAGTATTAGTCCCTTTAAATGTTCTATTTGCTCCATTTACCAAACCATCTTCTGTGTCTAGGTTCCCATCGCAAATCTCTACTAGCATCCCTTCCTTTAGATTTAGCTCTGTATGTAATCCAGTAGTAGTCTTTGGGTCACTTGGAATTTTTTTGTTTAACTGCATGTCTTATGCCGTGTGTCTTTTGCCTTTATTGGTATGTGCTTTCGTCGTCGCTTGTGTGCTTTCCCACTCAAATTCTATTTAATATTTTTAGGTAGCATGAATTTTTTTGACACATGGGTTATGTTAGCTCGTAATATTTGAAATTGTTTCTCCATATAGATGGTAATATTGTTGTGGTTATTGGCTTATCACAGAAAATCCATGCATCTTTTGTTGGGCTTTCTTGGCACAAGTCTTCACATAAGAGTACACCAATTCCTCCAAATGGTTGAAGGTGATTGTGTTTGATCTCGCGCATATGCATGTCCATGGCTATGAATGTGTTTTGACCAATTAGTGAGACTTCATTAGACACGATGAGATCCATGTTCTTGTATAGTGCTGATAGTTGTTGCAACTTGTCTGAAGACAAGCTAGTGTAAGCAGATGTTAGAAGAGGCAAGTGCAATGCAAAATGGATTGTGGCACCTGCTGTGATGAGTGCCACTTTGCCTTTGTACGCTAAGTAGCAGAAGCTCTTGGAAGATCAATATCTGATGTTTGCTTGTGGTGGTTGTAATGTCGAAGGAGGGCTTGAACAATAAGAAGCAACATGAATGTCTTCCCTGTCCATGCATTACCTGTGAGGAACAAGTTTATGCGTTTATTATTATTTGTTCACTTCTTTAGCATCAAATCTTCTAGCAGTAGTCTTTGTTACTGTGTAAGCTACCCGGAACTCTTCATTGGGCATTGTTTTGTACATAAAGCTTGTTGGTGATGTATTTCCTCTTTTTTTATATTGTATATTAGGATCAGTAGTAGTGAGATTGAGGTCTTCATGTGGCTCTGCATGTTCTGATGCTTGACAAAGTAGTGAGACTGTTGCATATTGGCTTGTTTTGGTAGGTTCCTCAGCCAGTAGGTGGTGGTATTTTTTTTTGTTTTCTTCTACTATGTCTTCTTTTGCTTTGTATTTATCATGCCATGTTGGAAATATATTGTCAAGGACATGTTCATTTATAATGAATGGCAAGTATAGCAAGCATTGTTCCCGATAATCGTTTTTTGGGTCTTTTGCAATATTGTAATTGTTGAACCTGATTACCTTTGCACGTTTTCTTTTGTGTAATCCTTTTTTCTTCTTAGTGTAGTTTGTTGTGTAATCAGCCAGACATACATGCTGGATCTTGTTGCTGCGAGTGCAAAATTTCCATACTTGGTCCTCCAAGAAAACATCTATACTATCTGGATCCATTGCCTTGAGCTAGTGGCATCTCTTTAGCAAAAGCATTCTATGTTCAGCAGCGCTCATGTTAATGTATGCAAAGTTTCTCATGCTACTTGTTAAAGGTAGAGAAAATGCAATGTACATCGCCTATTGTGAACTAATGTGTTGTGTGTTAAGAATGGCATTTCCAACTTTACGTATTCTTTCATATGCCAGAGCTTTGGTAGCTAGGCATGTTGTCATTGCTTCTTTGATTGCACTGGTTGTTGCCTTGTCTGCTTTGGTTATGTAAAATGTACAACACGCAGCTATGTCTGTGTTTGCATTCCACATTACAATTATTTTTGGGTTGAGGTTTTTTGTGTATACATCCTTAGGTTGCCTCTGAAGCATTAGCGCTAGCTATGAGACTCTTAGCATTTGTCAAGCCCACGTTTCCCAAGAAGCTATCAAAGTCCATTATCATTATTGAAGGGTCTTCTAAGGCCTTGTCAACGCTTTTCATTTTCTCTTTATCGTGGGTGTTAATAGTGTAGGCTCTAAAGGAAATATAATAGCTATTTTGCACAATGGTGGTCTTGGAAATCCAAACTTGCAATGGCTACCCCGCTTTGTGCATGCTTTTTTGTGCCTTTGTGTCTATAGATCATTGTTTGTTAATGCTATTCTTGTATTTTCTATTGTAATGTATTTGTCTATGAAACTAGTAATGTCATTTTCTGTTGAGATACCATATTATGGAGCGTTTTCTACCCACAACAAACAATGGTCATGTTGGATGCTGGGATTTTGGAATTCAGTTATGTAGAAATAGTCGATGCCTTTCCCAAGTACTGTTGCATCTTGTTTCAACAGCCTCTTCATTGCTTGGAACTTATTGACATAGTATCTTGTTGTGGTTACAAGTTTCGATCTGATAAGATCTCTTATTGTGTTGTATGGCTTGATTCGCTCAGTGTTCATTGATGTGTTGTGGAGGTGTTGCAGGCATGTTGTCAACGGTTCCCAAAGTCTTTTTGCAGGTCTTTTTGCAGAGGAGAATGCGATGAAGAACATAGGATGGCCTAGTTGTTGAATCATTGCAAACAAGTCTATCTTTAGCTTATACTTTTAATCCAAGGATGTATGGAGGCATGTGAAATCTCAATATCTTATGTTTGACTATAGAAGCCTCTCGATGTTCGTGTCTTCACACGTTTCTTTTGCTTTTAGTGTTCTTCCTCTTAGCTATCTTTTTCTCATGCAAAACCACTTTGAGGATAGAACCTGTGCACAATAATTTTAATTATCTTAAAGAATAGGTCTTCTATAGAGTACACAAACCAATGGTCCTTGTTTATAAGTTCCCACTGAGCTATTTCTTGATAGGTTGTCCGTGTAGGGATGTTGTAGTTCCTTGATTGTCCATAAAACAAGTTTGGAAATGCTAATTCTTCAGAGAATTTGTCTTTGAAAATGCTTAGTGGGGAAAAGCCTTTGGAAGGAGCAACCATAATTGTTTTGTCCTCAAAGTCAGCAACTTGTTGTGCACTGTATATACCATTGTTATTGAATAACCATGCGGGTTAGCAGTAGTGAGACTACAAGGGGTGTGCGTGGGTAGGTTAGTCACAATTGCCAATGGTCAGTTCTCAAACGGCCTAACCGTTGTCTTGTTCTTGTACCCATGCTATTACTAGCATTCCAACTTCATTCATTCTTGATATGAGATATCTGCCGTACGCAGTGTTATGGTGATCAAAGTTCTCTATGTTTTCCATAGATGATGCGCTGTGTGTTCATCTTGTATACGCTGTAGCGTCTGTGCGGTATAGTGATGCTACACATTGGCGATCACAATGTGCATTCTTACTACGCATGCAAGGGAGTTGCGATTTGGCAAGTGGCCCATCTTTTGTAGGGTGTTTCTATTCCCATGTCATCCTCTCTGAACGTCGCATGGTCAGTTGCGGGCAATGCCACACACTCATGTAGAGGTTCAAGAGGAGATTGCAATAGTGAGACGTCACATTTACAAGAATTTCAAGCCGAGCTCCATCTGATGCAAACAGAGCTGCAACACCCTGCTTACGGTGAGGCGAGAGTGGAGACTGCAGTGACCATGGATGTTTTTATCGAAGGTATACTTATATACTATTTTTGGTTGATGTGGAGGAAATTACAGAGCACTATCTTCACCAAAATCTTGTTGCAGGCTCCATCAGCACAGTCCAAGATGAAATGGCCGAACAACAACAAGCGGCGGCCGACATGGATTTGCGAGATCTTTTGGGGCAGGAGCAAGAATTTGAGGAACGGATGGGTCAATCATAAGGGTGTAGGAAGATGTGCCCGACACAGTCTTTTTGGGGGAAGATGGCACATCAAAACTAGTGAAAATCGGCACTCTCTTCAAGGCAACAAAATTCCAAACCGCACTGGTGGCACTGCTAATTGACTTTTCTGATGTGTTCACTTGGGACTATGCTGATATGAAGGGCTTGGATCTGAAGTTCTATCAACATCAAGTGAACTTGCATCTCCGACCAAGACAGAGGTATCGAATGAATCTGCATGTGGGTAGACAAGTGCAGGATGAGTTGGAGCACCTATTGAGGGTGGGATTCATAGCACCAATTGAGAATCTAGAGTGGATCTCGCCAATTGTCATTGTGCCCAAGAAAAATAAAAGCTACGAATTTGTGTGGATTATCGCAAGCTGAATGCGACAACGGTACCGGATCCCTTTCCTCTACCTTACATGGATTCAATGCTAGATGAAGTGGCGGGTCATGAGGTGGACTCATTTCTGGATAGGTACAATGGGTACAACCAAATCCAGATGGCTCTGGAAGATCATCCAAAGAGAGCATTCATAATGTCTTGGGGAGTGTATGTGTGCACAGTGATGTGGTTCGAACTTCGGAATGCTCCATCCACTTTTCAGCAAGCCATGCAGGAAATTTTTGTCCCATATTTGACAGAGTTCATGCGGATCTTTCTGGACAACCTCAGTGTGTTCAGGACATTCGCTGAGCACTTGGAGCATCTGTGGAAGTGTTTCCAGCATTGTTGGGAAGTGTCTTTCAATCTGAATCCCATAAAATGTACATTCGCACTGAGGAACGGGTGACTCCTGGGTCATGTCATCTCGACAAAAGGGATTGCGGTCGATCTGGACAAAGTGGCCGTGATCATGCCACACCTACACCAACAATGCCAAAAGAGTGTGTAGTTCCTGGGTCAGATCTGCTAGCATGGTTGGCATTTTCAATTTCTGGCTTACATGGTCATTCCCTTGAATATGCTAGCTCATGTGGAGCCAAAGGCATTTTTGTGGACAGAAGAGTGCGACAGGGCATATAGGAAACTCAAAATTCAGCTCTCAAGTGCACCGATGTTGATGTCTCTTGATTGGAAGAAAAGTTTCCATGTGTTCGTCGATGCTTCGAATCGAGCCATTGGCAGTGTGCTGATGTAGGAGGATGCTAACAGATGGTACCGCGCCTGGTCTATTATGCAAGCAGACGGCTTTCGGCAAACTGAGAAGAACTATTCCGTCTCACTAAACGAGAAGGACTAGGAATGATCTATTCTGTCAAGAAATTTCAGCATTACCTGTTGGGACGATCCTTTGTGTTTCATGTTGACCATTCCATGTTGTTCTACCTGGTGAAACAACAGAATCTTATGGGTTGACTGGCAGGCTGGGTGTTGTTGTAGCAAGAATATGATTTCAAAGTCATCCATTGGCCAGGATCTCAGCATGTGGTGGTCGATTACTTGTCTCGATTGGAGTATGGGAGATGTCCGACTGGAGTGGAAGATGAGTTTCCCAATGCTGAGCCAACGGCAATCTTTCGAGCGGATCTAATCAAAGTTGAGCCGAAGGTGGTTTTGAAAAGCTCGTGGTCTTGGTATGATGAGATGATGTCATTCCTCACCACTGGGGTGATGCCTAAGTACTTGAATCGAGATCAAAGGAAGAGATTGGCATTGCGAAGCCGATCTTTTGAAGCGGTGCTAGGCCAACTATATCAGAGGCACTTGACAGAGGCCTTGCTACGATGTGTTCAATCTCATGAGCAACATGCGGTTCTGACGGAGGCACATTGTGCTGTTTCCGATGGGCACTTTGTAGGGCCATCACCACAAACAAGATTCTACAAGCCGGCCTATGGTGGCCAACCATGCAGAAAGAAGCTCGATGGTTTGCAAAGAGTTGCGATCTCTGTCAGAGGTTGGGTCAACCCATAGACCACGATCGGATGCCACTAAACCCCATTTTGCCATTTTAGAAAATGGGGCTTGGACTTCATGGGTCGATTCTAATCAGATGCGGCCCGCACCCGGAATTGTTATATGCTTGTGGCAACCAATTACTGTACTAAGTGGGTGGAGGCATGGGCATTGCGATATAACACCGCAAATTCTATCGAGAAATGCCTCTATTAGGATGTGTTCACATGGTTTGGTTGTCCAATCGAGTTGGTCAGTGACAGGGGTACTCACTTCATCAACAAGGTCAATAAGCGGATGAATTCCTTTTACATGGTGATTCACAAGAAGTCATCTCCCTATTACCTATAGGCCAATGGATTGGCTGAATCAACAAATCATACATTCAAGTGGATCATCTCACTGCTACTAGTCAATGAGGACCACACAGATTGGGACAAAAAGCTATTGGTCGCATTGTGGGCCTACCACACGTCCTTCAAGGTGGCAGCCGAATTGATTCCTTTCAAGCTGGCATTTGGGATGGAGGCGATCATACCGATCGAGCATGTGGTTCCGAGCTTGCGGATTGCGTTGGAGGACAGGCTTCTTCTGCCGGAGTCCATGGTGTTCCGTCTAGATGTGCTAGATCAGTTGGATGATATACGGATGGAAAGCTATTATCTTACCCTAGAGGTTCAAGCAAGGTGGAAGCGGAGGGTGGATTTGGCTTCGGGAAAAAAAATTATTCGAAGGTGGGCAATTGGTGTTGTCATTCAACAACCGTTTGGGGTGGATGCTGAGGAAATTGAAGTTGCAATGGTCAAGACCTTTTTGGATATTTCATGAGTGTGGGTCTACTTCATTCTATCTTACAGATCTCCAAGGTCTACTTCATTCTATGGTGTGGATCTACTTCATTCATGAGTGCGGGCCTACTTCATTCTATCTTGCAAATCTGCAGGGGTGCATTATCCCAGATCTAGTTAATGGGTTTTGACTGCATCCTTGTCATCATGACATGAGTCTTCAGTGTCCATTTTTGGTATCTAGTTAATGGGTTTTGATTGCGTCCTTATCATCATGACGTGAGTCTTCAGTGTCCATTTTTGGGTTTTGACTGCGTCCTTATCATCATGATGCTAGTCTTTAGTGTCTGTTTTTGGTGTGGGTCTACTTCATTCATGAGTGCGGGCCTACTTCATTCTATCTTGCAAATCTGCAGGGGTGCATTATCCTAGATCTAGTTAATGGGTTTTGATTGCGTCCTTATCATCATGACATGAGTCTTCAGTGTCCACTTTTGGTATCTAATGAAGCACAGATTCCCTGGGTTGAGGTGGAGGTGGTGGAGCAATCACAGGAGGACGTGTGGCCATGTGGTAAGATGCATGATGACAGAAGTGTTCTGTGAGGTCTTGTCCCCACCACCATGCAACACCCTATCGTTAAGGAGGGGTATTGGCGATCGAGAATGAAGTCTTTTGTCACTTTTCTGCATGTACTTGTAGCATTCCTCGTCTTCTTCATCACTTTATTAGTTGTTTCAGCATCCTTCATCTCCCTTGCTCTCTTTGCATTCAGCTCACAGCTTCTTCTCATCACTATGGTGATGGTGCACACACAGTTTCATCCCTTCATACCACTGGTTTATATCAATTCTCAGTCGATCAATGCACAGTTGCAAAGTTTGAGGATTAGAAGCTTCACCAGCATCGATTGGATGAAGGTGAGCATTCACTGGGCAGCTTTGGCACTCTGTCAACAGCTAACATTCGGATCAGTTGTGGAATTTTTGGGTGAAAATTGACTGCTTACAACTCAGCTGATCTATCAACGGCTATTCTTGCCTATGGATGGGGAGTTGATGGTGCAACCTTCGTGTTCGGCTAAGGAGATGGTGGCAAAGTTTGGCAACCTAGCTCGAGGTGAGTACAAGTTGAGCGCTTGCAGGGATGTTCAAGTTTGTGATCTCTATTGGTGGATTCTCGAGTCAGTCTGTTTGCAAGCCAAGATATATACGATTACTCCCAGGACTTGTGGGATGATTGCAGTAGCAGAGCAGAGACTGGTGCCTTGGGCACGAATTTTGAAGAAAGGATCCATGCAGAGGCACAGAGGGTGGCGACGGCAATGGAGAAGAAATAGGATGTGAATAAGTTCAAAGATCAGTTAGAGTTTGGAAGTTTTGTTTCCCTTACAGCTTTCCTCTATTGTTCCCCGAAGGAATACGGCACTAATTTTCACCCTAGAGTCGGAAGGTCCTCTGCAAGATGTGGATGAAGGCTCGTCTAGTCGAGAGCATAAGAAGGAGAGGCGTCAAGGTCCTCATGGCATGCAGGGAGAGCCAGTGACAATGCCTCCTTCTATTGCCCCCCTTACTCCTTCCCATGCAGTTATGGCATTGACAGGGGTGTGCGTGAGTTTGCTAAGTAGTGGGGTATTGTCAACGCAGCTCAATGTGGTGCCTCCACTTCCCCCATCAGTGATTTCTGAGCAGGTGACTGTTTCGGTGGCACTAGTGATGACTGTGGTAGGTACTTCATCGGGGAATCTTGTGGGTGGTAGTTCCCTCACTCGAAGATGCCTGGAGCAGCTCGAGCGCACAACAACAAAACCACGGCAGCAACTTCCATTGCGGCGGCAATAGAAGTGACAGAGGCATTGTGGGTTACTACAGCAGAGGAGGTCATTGTGGTTTCTGAGCCTTTGGTGGTCTCTCCGAAACCATCAACTGGATCAACCTTGCAGTTGCAACCGATGCATGTGCAGCTCCAATTTTGTGCACATCTCCTAGCACGTCTGGCAACACAATGTTCTGCGAGGACCGATCCCTCTCGAGTAAATGCATTAGAGACTGAAGTTCTTCAGCTGCGAAGTGAGAATGAGGCACTACAAAGTCAGAATGCAAGGATGCAGTTGGAGAAGCGGGTTGCAATTTTGGAAGCTCAAATGCATGTAGCCGATGCTCAGAGGCCACACAGTAGTTGCATGCGGAGTATATTATGGGTATTCATGATGACGAGTTGTTCCGACGCCATACTACCGATGCACTGGCTAAATATTTGCGAATTTTCCATGACACGGTTAGCGTCAACATGGAGCAGATGTATTTGCTCGTTGCGGCTTTGTAAGGAGACATGCGAGTAGAGTGGGATAGACATATCACATGCTGGCGAGAGGCAGTGACTCTGCCGATGTGTTGATGGGCTGTTGCTCCGCACCAACACTGACCAGATGCGGATGGTGATGTGGGTGCTAGTGCGGGGTCGATACCGCAAAGTGGTCCTTAGGTGCAGACAGTCTTTGGTCCCATGGGTTCAAGTGCTTCAGCAGATGGGAGCGGTAATACGGACAAGGGAAAGGGGGTGGTTGCAGAGTCAGCACCTATTGAAGAAGATTGGCACGCAAAGTATGAAGAGTTGGCTCAAGACATTGTGGAAGCTGTTGCTCGCTCAGGTAAGAAAGTACAGGTTCTGAAGTGGAAAAGGCATTGCTTGTGTTTTTGGTTGGAGCTCTGTGCCCCCTCCTTTAGCATGTCCCTACCTCCTTGCCCTCCTTGGTGGAAAGAAGCGGATCAGTTTTGGTATAAGTTCTACAATAAGCATACCCGTTTTCTTGGTCTGGCCTGATCCTCCTTCTTATGAGCCGATTGTAATCAAACGCACAGCTACACAAGAGGAGCACTGGGAGAAGCAACTGCCATGGGATGTTTGGATTGAAGAGGTACTTCCTCTTGAGAAGTAACTGCCATGGGATGTTTGGATTGAAGAGGTACTTCCTCTTGAGAAGTGGCGTGAGCATCAGCCAGTGGGTCGGTCTAAACCGCATCCATTATAGTGGTTGATGGATATGGAAAGAGACAAGCGATGGAAGATGTGGTTGTGGAAGAGACAACTGGAGACTGTTGAGGAACCGAGCAAAGTTGGGGTTCCTGGTGTACACTTGCAATTCGGATGATGAGTAAGAGTTCGAAGCGGTTGCTTTGGGTAGTCTCGCAGTTTGAAGAGCACTTGGAGCGATGTGTGCTATTGCACAAGTAGGCAGCAACAAACCGATTCCATGCGTTCTTAGTGATTTAGTTGTGATCTTCCTAAGTTGCACGTGGTTCTCTACTGCCGAGGCTTTGCCCAAAATGATTATTTCACAAAACACCACACAAGCACAATCTGATGTCTATCATAGGGGATGGGTATCTATTGTGTATTCGCACAGTCCACCGTGAGTGCCATGTGTTATTGCATAACCATGCGGGTTAGCAGCAATGACTACGAGGGGTGTGTGCAGGTAGGGTAGTCGTACCTGTCGACAGTTCGGTTCTCAAACGGTTCCTAACAGTTGTCTTGTTCTTGTATGCATTCTATTATTAGCATTCCGACTTCATTTATTCTTGATATGAGATCTATGCAGTACGCAGTGTTATGGTGATCTATGTTCTTGTTCTTTGTGTTTTTCGTAGATGATACGCTGTGTGTACATCTTGTATACCCCGTAGCGTCTGTGCGGTATAGTGATGCTACAACCATGGACCAATGTATTTGTATGTACCTCATATTCAATATCGTCAATGTTTGTCGTTTGTTCATGTTGTCTCATGTGGTCTTGAGGTTAAGTATGTGGTCAAGCCATAGTGGATTTAATTTAACATTATTTTCCTTGTACAATGGTGTTTCTAGAAGTTCTTTCAAAGCACGTATAGTTAATGTTGGATGGACAACCCCACTCATGTAGTTATTTGTGTAATCTAGTTTCCTTTTAATTGTAACTACTAATGTTGAGTCATCTGTTATGATGTGCCCTATCACCATCAGCAAGAACGTTAATGATGCTCCCATGTAACCCGTACTGTCCATCGTATGAAAGCTTCTTAGTTGGGCAAATGGAATCCGTATTGCTACTAGCCTAGCTTCAATTTCATTTGATTTGACCTTTAAGGGTGGACAAATCAAGGTCTCAATAACATGGCCATGACTCAACCCAGATTTCAGGGCTGATTCTAGTAGTATCTACAACCACCAAGGGCTGATTCTAGTAGTATCTACAACCACCAAGGGCTCTAGACCTCTGAATAAGGAGGTCCTTGTGCACAAGAATGTAATCCATTAAGCAACCATGTGAAGAGGCCTTTGTGCTCCTCTCGCCCCTGCTCTAATTCAAAAAAACGCTAAGGCTTTGACTTTGGCATGCCAAGAGACGAGCATGCGGGTAGTACGAGCAAGCGGGTAGTGGAGGGTGCACCACCTCTATGAGTGAGTGCTTGAATAGATAGATGGCCGGCCATAAAATTCCTGTCAACATGAAGATAATTTTATCATCGCCTTTTCAACCAATGCTGCCTGATTGATATTCATGCTGTTTTTCAATTTTCAAAGCCACTTTGCAAATCCGAATGACAAAACCCGTGGAGTTTCTGAGGTTCCTCTTGACTTAATAGAGCACACAAACGTATCGAAGGAAGGAGAACTCCAACTACTATATCAGGTAACTGAAATACTTGGTCTACCACTCTGGCGATTGACACCTTCCCTTGACTGCTTCCAGCATGAGCAAAAAGAATACCAAATAGAATTCTTGGGCATTCAGATTAGCAACGTAT
This sequence comes from Dipteris shenzhenensis, assembly GCF_047967505.1. Taxonomy (NCBI): domain Eukaryota; kingdom Viridiplantae; phylum Streptophyta; class Polypodiopsida; order Gleicheniales; family Dipteridaceae; genus Dipteris; species Dipteris shenzhenensis. Next base: position 20,445,754 of record NC_141613.1, read on the forward strand.
CCACCCAGAAACATCGCTGATGCCCAAGTGAGGGTACTCCATCGCAGAAACTAGTTCAAGCTGTGAAATGTGGTTGTAGTTAGAGCCAATCGACCAACTTTTCTCAATTGCACCTTGTATTTCTAAACATCGCTATATTTCTTTTTCCGAGCAAATTGAGGAATGGATCTTGGCACGAGCCCAATTGGAAAGGTTGCAGTGAGATTTCAGGTGCACAGGGATGAGGATGGTCCATTCTGTGCAAATAGTGGCTGGTTGGGTGCGGTCATGATGACGAAGCGGTAATAAGAAAGCAAGCGGCCCAAAAGAAGGACAAGCAAACTAACACATGGAACACCAAATTTGCATGGAACGCCTAATTTGGATGGAAATTGAATGCACATTCCAACTACCACTTTCCCAACGTTTTCAAAAAAGAGGCATCCAATGGCCCACAATGATCATTGTAATCTAACCATGCACATTCCTCCAATAGTCCTCCCCCAAACCTCTCGTTAAGAGAGAAAATGTAATCGAAAATGCACATTCCTCCAATCATCCTCTCCCAAACCTCTCGTTAAGAGAGAAAAAGATAGAAGATTAGCAGCTGGCCAAGCATTCTTTTTTTTGCCGAAAAAACAGTGCTAATTATATTACTTCGAGAACAAGATACAAAAGGTCAGCTTATAGCTGACGGGTTGCGTTCACAAATCGGACACAGCCCTAAAAGGTAGCAGAATAAATCATACTCTCACGGAGGGATAAGACGAGTGTGAATGAACAGCCATCGGGGTGGTGAGTAGTGCCACCGAAGGCCCTGCGTAGTCTGCTCGAAGAAGAGGCCCTGTGTGTCCCAAGCCCGGAGGAAGCGTCTCCGCTTCTCCTGACCAGCCCGGGAGTCTCCCTGAATCTGGTCCCACTGGCCTCTGAGGGTATGAATAATCTCACTCCAAATCTCCGCCATGATCTGGGCAGTCGATAAGGAGGTGCCACCGAGGATCTGCGCGCAGCGCGAGGTCCAGATGTGCCACCCTGTAGTGCTGCTAATAATCTCCCAGACTGGCTGCCTCTCCCGAACTCCTGTATGAGCCTCTGCTAGGTGCTGCGAGATACCCTCGAGCGGCCCCCACGTCCCCTGTGTGATAAGGAAAGTGGGGTCCTGCTGGCATGCCTCGAATAAGTGATGAAGACCAGGTGCGGTGCTGCACCAACAGAACGCGCCCCAAGTGATCAATCCTAGCTCTGGTGCTGCGCGAGTAAGAATCCCGAAGGTCCGCCTCCACACTTCCTGGGCGCGAGTGCAGCTCCACAGGCAGTGTTTTGGTGACTCCTCATCCGCGTGGCAAATCTGGCAGCATCCGTCCTAGCCTATCTGCCGCAACCAGCTCCCCACTGGAAGACCTTTGTGGGCAAGAAGCCACAGGAAGTATGAGATCTTCCGCGGCCGCCAGCTCTCCCACAAGGCCTTCCAGAATGCCTGCAAAAAGAACCTGGAAATACCCTGTGCGTACCAGCTGGGTCGCTGGGTGGGGAGGCGGCTCTGCATCCTCCCAAGAACTCGCCTGCCCAGAGTCGTGCTGTAGGCGAAGAAGGAAGTCGGCCCCTGTCCTGTCACAATCTCTGGCCACCACCACTCTCCTGGGTCCCAATCAAGCTCTGACAAGGCCCGCCCCTCCCAGAGCCAGAGACGCCAAAGCTGCATCTGGTTTTGCTCGATGCTAGGGTCGGTACACCAGACCTTCCCCAAAAGGCCTATGACCCGAACCCTCTGCCATGGGAGTAGGGGGTCGATGAGCGCATCCTCTCTCCTGAGTCGTCCATCCCCAAAAACCGCGAAGGAGATAGAGGAGTCATCCATACGTCCTGCGATCACCAGTGGGATGCCACGGGGGGTGAACTGTCCCAGCCAGCGGGCGTCACCAGGCATGAGGACCTGAGGCTCAGGTGGAACCAACCAAACAGCTGGGATCGCGCCGTCGATCTCCGTGCGTCTCGCCTGGGCTCCACGTGCACCTCCAGCTGCGTCTGCAAGATCAGCCGTCTCCAGATGTCTGTACGTATCCCTCCAAACTCGAAGGGACCGGGCTGGCCCCCTCATCCAGCCATCCCACCTGATATGTGATCTCTCCCCCAACTGAAGGCCCTCGGCATCTCTGACCTGACCGTTCCAGATAAGCGACTGGCGATCGATCTCCTCCTGACAGCTAGGAGGGGACTGAATGAGACTGAGGCGGAGCCGCCTCCAAACCATGAGGAGGCTACGAACGAGTGGGGAACGGGGCTGAGTGAGCGGGGCGGAAGTGAAGATCCACCTGAGGGACGGTAGCCACTCTCCACCTCGGCGCGGGACACAAGAACCGACTCCCTGCTGAAGTAACATCTTCCACGTCTGCCCCCCCGGGGTCAAACCGCGGATGACAAGCTTGCCTAACAAGGCCTGACTCTGAAGCTCTGGATCGATGACCCCCAGGCCACCCTCAGCCTGCGGAAGAATGACTGTCTGTGCCAAGCAACCCTGGCTCTGGTATCTCTAAGACCATCCTCCCCGGACCAAAGGAAGTTCCGAACCAGCCTCCTGAGCTATGCCACGCTGGATCTCGAGAAACACCAGCAGGAAGCCACATACCAAGCCGTGGCTAGGAGGACCTGGTTAACTACCAGGGCACGACCTACAAGAGAGAGCTTAGCAGTGCTCCAGAAAGCCAGCTTCCGTCGGATGGAGTCTAGCACCGGGAGAAACTGCTGAGCTGGCGTGATGTCTAGGCCGACCTGAAAGCCAAGGTATCTAGCTGTCTGTCCCCGTGGAATCCATCTGAAACCCAAAAATCGCCCCCACTGAGAACACGCCCCAGGGTCTGTGAGAAAACCAACTGATTTATTCCAGTTGATTTTCGCACCAGCGGCCGAGTAGAAGACCTCCAGGGCATCCGCACCCTCTCTAGCATCCTCTCATCGTCCTGGACATATAGGGCTGTATCATCTGCGTACTCCGAGTCCAAAAGCTCCGTGTCCTCCCGGAGTGGAAGGCGAACACCCCTGATCCCTGTGGACCTCGCCCGAAGGTAGTAGGTCATAGCCTCGGCGAAGAAGAGAAACAGGTAAGGAGCAAGGGGGCAGCCCTGACGCACTGATCTCTCCAAGCTAAAGCGCTCACCCATCCTGCCTCCAATGATGACCCTGCTAGACGCTGTCCTGTACAAAGCTGAGATACCTTGAATCCAACCTGCCGGGAAACCTAGCCGCTCCAGAGTCCCCTCCAAAAAGGACCAGTCCACTCGATCGTAGGCCTTCTCGAAGTCGAGAAGTAGAATGGTAAGGTGTGATCCGCTGTGCTGAGCCCACTCCGCCGCCTCTGAAAAGGTGAAGACATTATCCAGGATACTGCGATCCTGGACAAAGCCTGTCTGAGTGTCATGGATGAGGTCTGGGAGTAGAGGCCGAACTCTGGCGCTGATCATCTTGGCGAGGATTTTGTAGGCAGTGGTAAGGAGAGTGATCGGACGCCACTGGCGGATCTCCTGTCTATCTCCTCCCTTCGGGATGAGGCAAATCAGTCCCGAGGAAAGGCTCTCTGGCATCTGACCGCTGTTGAAAATCCTCTGCAGAGCTGCAAGGAGGGGCTGATGGATCTGGTCCCAGAAGGAGGTGAAGAATGCCCGGGATAGCCCATCCTCACCTGGGCATTTCTGTCCGTCGATGGCCATCAAGGCCTCCAACATCTCATCCATGGTGAACGGTGCCAACAACGTCGCCTGCATGCTAGGCTGGACCAGGGATGGAATGTGCCTCCACACCTCCTCACGGGCACGACGAGTACGAGGGGCAAGCGGCTCCTGCTGGAAGAGGATCCTGTAGAAGTCAGTGGCCAACCCCAGGACCTCCCCCGGATCCGTAACGATGTGACCATCCGCTGTCTTGAGACTCCGAAGCTGATCACCTGCAGCTCTCTGGCCATGCGTCCTGAAGAACTCCCTGCACATCCGGTCACCCTTCCGGGCCCAGAAGGAGAGAGAGGCGTGATAGGAAAACTCTGAGCGACGCTGGAGTGTCTCCTCCAAAAGGGCTCTGGCTCGAAGGGCCTGGATCCGAAGCTCCTCCGAGCCCGGGGACACCTGCTGGAGTCGCTGAATGGAGGCGAGGTCCCTCCGAAGAGCTCTCTCTCTGCCCCACCAATCCTGTCGAACCTGTAGGGCTGCGAGCTGGCAGGTCTGGCTGGACTCCTGCAAAGCCTGCGCCACCGAGCCAACCAGATCCACGCACTCGCCCCAGTCTCTGTCCCAAAGACTGCAAATACTGCTGCGCACGTCCACCCTCGAGAAAATGGAGTCGGGAATCCTGCATGACCGGGGGGGAAGGGCCTGGGTTGCCGAATCTAATGATAGGAGCACAGGCGCATGGTCGGAAAGTGTCGTCCCTGGAACTATACCCGCCTGACCGCCTCTGCTGATGGCCCAATCACTGACATAAAATCTATCAAGCCTCTCCAGGAGTCTGTCTCCTTCCCTGCGGAAGCCCCATGAGAAGTCCAGGCTCCCGTGCCAACGCCGGAAGGACGGGTCTCTCCAACTGTCCCTCCCTCCTGTCGCGAAGATGAAAGAGTCCCAAGCTGACTGCTCTGCCTGAGCCATACCTGTAAACTCCGGCGGACCTCTGCCCTGCTGGTCCTCCAAGGTCTCCAGATTGTTGAAGTCACCTCCAACAATCCATGTCTGGAAGAATCCCTGTAAGTGTCCTCCAGAAGGTGGCTCTGCATCGGAGGTCTGTGGGAGCATAAATGTTGAGGATTCCTATTTTGGATCCCTCCAATTCCAGGCCTACCCAAAGGGCCCGGCCTGGGATCTCAATGTGCCATGACCGAAACCTCCCTGGGCTAACTACTCGCACACGGAGGTACAGACACCCCCACTCCTCCCCTGTGCGCCGATCGAGGGCTCCCAATAAGTGTGGGAACGTCCAGGGAGAACCTTCCCGCAGCTACGGGAATGAGCCGCAGAAAGCTTGTGCTCCTGGAGCAGAAGTACATCCAAACAACCAATCACTGCTGGCTGAAGTTCCTGTCGCAAAATGAGCTTCCTGGGACCACGGGTGCCAGAAGAGTGAAACCCGTTCACATTCCAGGATACGAGGTGTAGGCTCATGGAGAGGGATGGGAGGCTGCGAACAACTGTCTGCTCGCGGTCGAAGTCGATGAAGAAGCAGACATATCGGAATGGAGGCGCTGCCGCTTATGAGAAGGTTTGGAGGGGGAGACGGGGTCGTCCTGCCCGTTCTTCAACACCTTCAGCAAAGGCGAGAGGCCTTTGGTGCCATGAGCAAATGCTTTCTCGAGCCAGCTCGAGATCTCTGAAGTAGTCATCCCGTAGAAGGCTCGGAGTTTCTGAGGGGACCAAGCTCTGACATCCTGGGGGAGGGGCCATGACAGGGGAGGCCTGAGGATCACAATCAGTCGGAAGCGTTTGGCGGCGCAACGCCACCGCAGGCGCATATCGCCCTCGGACCACTGAGACTCGAGAAGCTGCCCACCGGACGCGGGCTTAGCAAACCTGGGCGTGTGTCTGCTCTCTGAGAGCCTCCCAAACCGAGTCGTTTGTCCAGGTCTCGGTGCCGTCGCTGAGGAACGTGAAAGCGAAGCTAGGGCCATCCCTAGGGGCCAAGGCGGTAATCTTCCCATCCGCCCCTTTGCGGAGCAGGAAGATACTGATGTCGATACAAGCCGGGAAGGTCCCAAGGTCGGCCACATCCAAGTAGTCCCAGGGGCCAGATCTGTAAAAGTCTCGAGGAAGCTCTCTCTCCTGAAGCTGAGACCCATCAGAGTCTGCCACTGAGGGGCTAGCGGACAGGGAAGCCTGCTCCAGTGGTGGTGTAGACTCCGGGTGTCCTGCCAGCGGAGGGGGAGGGGGAGGAGGCTGGGGGGTAGGCGACTCAGACTCCACGGAGGCGACTAGCGGAGGAGGTGGAGGAGGAGGAGCGGGGGCTGCCCTCGGCTGGGAAGCCGACGGTGCAGCTAACTCTGTAGGAGAGTCGAGAGAGACCGGGGGGGGGATGGGGATGCATCTGGAACTGGGGCTGAGAGGGAGGAGGAGGAGACTGAGGAAGAAGAGGCGGGGGCTGAAGCTGCGGGTCGGGAGAAGGGGGATGAAACTGGGGAAGGGGCTGGGACTGAGTGGAAAGGGGCGGGGGAGCGGGAGAGAGGGGGATCTGAGGCTGTGAAGGGCGGGCTACCGTCGAAGAAGAAGCTCTCCCAGGTCCCTGGGGCGGCTGCCTGTCAGGTCTCTGGGGTGCTGCTGTAGAAAGGATAACCTCTGCCTCCTTGCCTTTATCCGAAATCTTCTTGTTCTTTCCTCTTTTCCTTCTAACCTCGGTCCAACCGCCCACTAACTCTGGACCGGACTCCGGCTGCCTCGGCTCCTCCTGACGTGGCTGTCCGGGGGGGGCGGGGGCGGGGACGGGGGGGGGCGGGGGCGGGGACGGGGGGGGCGAGAAGAGCTGGCGAAGCGTGGACAAGCAGCCGCCAAGTGCCCAAAGCCGTGGCACCTCAGGCACTGACCTGGCTGTCCGGTGACTATCATGCTCTGGGTGATACTGCCGGCATCTGTCACGATCTCGATCACTGCAGGGAGAGTCGCAGGATCTGCCACAGCCACACAGACTCGCGGGGCTCCTGCCGTAGTCATCGCGTCGGCGAAAGTGTCGTGCATAACCCAACCAAAGTGGGAGCCCAAGTCCCTGACAATCGGCCGCAGCTCAGCAGCAAGACCTGGAAAAACTAGCATCACTGGGTGGCGAGGTATACGGAACCGAACATCAAAATCCGCTGCGCTGAATCCACGGTACCACGGGACTATCATGATAATCTTTCCATCCACCGATGTGGGGGAACCGGCAATCAGGTTGCTCGCAGCTTTCTCATTGGAGAGTTTGAGCCAGAAGATGCCCCTTCCCATAAGGGCCACCTCCTCAATATGGCCATCCTCTAGCATGAGAGTGGACTGGAGCCAGTCCCTGATGGAGGGAGAGTGTCCAATGACTCTGCCGTAAACAGAGGTACGGGCAAAGTCATTGGCAACCTCCTGAACACGAGATGATTGTTGCTCTGTCAGGATAACGCGGTAGGCATCTGGAGAGGGAGGGTCCGATTGGGCCTCCGGATCCGAGCAGGGAGCCGCCATACCGCCAAGACTAACTGCAAGCTTCCGATGAGGAAAAGGCTGCCACCCAAAAAAGGGGGTCGAAGCGGGAGGGTGGAGCCTGAGTGTGGAGAGGACGGTTGCGGAGGCGGAAGGTGGAGAGAATGGAGGGCGGAGGACGGAGGGGCGAAGCGGAAGGCCGGGAGGCGGGGGTGACGCGGGGGGGTTGGGGGAGTGGGGACGGAGAGTTGGTGAAGTGAGGAGGCGGCGGGAGCGAGGTGAGGCGGGGCGGGGCGGAAGGGTGGGGGTGGTGGGGTGGAGGAGTGGAGCGGAAGGGCGGGGCGAGGCGGAGTGAGGGGGCGGGGGGTTGGGGGCAGGGGGGCGGGGTGAAGGGTGCGGGGTGCGGGGAAGACGGGGGACGGAAGGGCGGGGGGGGCGGGGGGGAGGGGGGGTTGGTGTGGCGAGAGGGCGGAGAGGTGAAGCGGGGGGCGGGAAGAGCGGAATGGAGGCAGGGGGGGCGGGTGAAGCGAGGGGGGACGGGAGGGTGAGGCTGAGCGGCGAGAGGGGGGGTGAGGTGAAGCGAGGGGGGGGTTGCGTGAGTCGAGGTGAGGCGGAGGGGGGCGGGGTGGAAGGGAGCGGAGAGGCGAGGGGGCGGCTGAGACGAGGGGGGGGGTGAGAGCGGAGGCGAGGGGCGGCGAGGGAGAGGGGAGCGGAGAGACGAGGTGGAGGGGAGCGGAGAGGCGAGAGGGCAGCGAGGGGGGGTGAGAGCGGAGGCGAGGGGCGCAGCGAGGTGGGCGGCGGGTGAGGGGGAGGGGGGGCGGGGGGCGAGGGCGGAGGGGCAGGGGGTGGGGGTGGTCGAGGCGAGGGGAGGAGCTAGGGGGGGGAGGTAGAGCTAGCGGTGGGGGGGGAGGGGAAGCTCGCAGGAGCGGTTGTCCTGGGATAGAGTACTTGGCCAAGCATTCTAAATTTTCCCAAAAATATTTTCTGTGAACAGTGTGTGGGAGCAACCCCTCACATGGGAGAACGAATTGGAGTTGCGCTTTCCCAAGAAGAAAGTCCTCTGCAATAGCGACGGATGGGATTGATCTTCTTCTTGGAAAGTGCGCTTAAATCCTGCTCGTCGTCGGATCGAAGACGGAGTTGCCACCTTTCCAGTTGTTTCTTGTCATGCACAAGCATCCGTCAATCGCATCCTTTGGAGTATGGCATCAGGCCCTCGATCGTCTGCAGCCACCGGGTATCCAGGAGCAATCCACTTTCTTTTCCTCCCTCCTGCGATCCTGTGGGACTGCTAAAGCTGCCTCGGATGGAAAGCGCGTCCATAATCTCATTGTACGGAGTGGACACGACCAAAACGTCTTTCTAGGGACCCTTCTAGTCGAGATGTATGCCAAGTGCGAAGCCTTGGAGGACGCCTTCGTATTGTTTGCCAATCTGCGCGAACGGAATGTCTTCGAATCGAATATTATCATCAGAGCATTTGCCCGACAAGGACACTCCCGGGATGCCCTTAAAATATTCTGGCGAATGCAGGAGGAAGGCATATTGCCTGACAGAGTTACGTTCGTATGCCTTCTTTCCGTATGTGCAAACGAACTTGTCCAACTTGAAGGCAAGCACATACATGCCCGGATCGTGATCAGCAGCTTTACGTCGGATATTGTGATAGCGACTGCTCTTGTCAACATGTATGGAAGGTCTGGCAGTCTGAAAGATGCCAAGAAGACATTCAACGAAATTCGTGTGCGGGATGTGATTTCATGGAATGTCATAATGGCACTGTATGTGCAGCATGGACAGGGTAGGGAAGCGCTAAAAAGTTTCGAGCAAATGCAACAGGAGGGGATACTACCAGATAAGGTAACGTTCATCACTATCTTTAAAGCATGTGCCTATGATAGAACGTTAGCTGAAGGTGAGCAGATGCATGCCCGCATTTTTGACAGCTCGTTTGTGTCAGATGTTGTAGGGAATGCTATAATCAACATGTACAGTGACTGTGGCAGATTGCAGGAGGCGCACAGGATGTTTAGGAAGATGGATGAGCGGACTGTGGTTTCTTGGAATCACATGATTATCGCGTATGCTAAACATGGGCAATGCAAGGAGGCACTTGACTTCTACAATAAAATGCAGATGGAAGGCGTGATGCCGGACAAGGTCACCTTCGTAAGCATTCTCTCTGCATTTACCAGAAATACAGAACTTCTTGAGGGAAAGAAGATTCACCTCCACATCTTAAGCAGCCGAGTACCATCAGATGTCGTTATGGGGACTGCCCTCGTGAACATGTATGGCAAGTGTGACAGTGTGAAGGACGCGCAAACATTGTTTCACAAATTGTTGGAATCGGATTTGATTTTGTGGACTACGATGATTGCAGTGTATGCTCAGCATGGACAGGGAAGTGAGGCCCTCCAACTTTTTGACCAGATGCAGCAGGAAGGAGCTATCCCAGGTATGGTTACCTTTGTCAATGCGCTTGCTGGATGTTCCAGCCCGGCAACATTAGCTGAAGTTAAGCGGATACATGTCCGCATTATGGACAGAGCATTCGACTCAGATCTTGTTGTGGGAGGTGCTCTTGTCAGTAGCTATGGAAAATGTGGAGACCCAAAGCAGGCATTAGATGTCTTTGACAAGATGCCTTCACGAGATGTGGTTGCATGGAATGCTATGATTACAGTGTGCGCTCATCATAGACTCGGTGAGAAAGCCCTTCAACTTCTGCATCAAATGCAGCAAAATAAAGTCATGCCAAACAAGGTAACCTTTGTGAGTATTTTTGACGTGTGTGCTAACCAGGCAATGCTCTTGGAAGGTGAGCAAATCCATGCCCACATGTTGAACACCAGAGTTGAGGCTGATGTGGTGGTTGGGAATGCCCTTGTCAACATGTATGGCAAATGTGGCAACCTGGGGAAATCACAAAAAGTATTCGTCGAAATGCCTGAAAGGAATTTAGTTTCATGGAATTCGATAATTGCAGTGTATGTCCGACACGGAGTGGTCAAAGAGTCCCTGCAACTCTTTGATCAAATGTTGCTAGAAGGAATTATCCCTGACAAAATCACATTGACTACTATTTTTTCTGCGTGTTCTACTCTGGCGACCTTAGCGGAAGGCAAGCGAATGTATAGCCGTATGCTGGGTTGTAAATTCCAGCCTGACATTGTAGTGGAAACTGCCCTGGTTAATTTGTATGGCAGACGAGGCAGTCTAAAGGAAGCACAGATGATTCTTGACCAAATGCCTGAAAAGAATGTTACTGCATGGACTGCCATGATTGCAGCTTGTGCCCAGGACAGTCAGGGCAAAGAGGCTCCCCAAATCTTTGGTCAAATGCAAAGGGAAGGAGTAATGCCAGATAGGATCACCTTTGTCACCCTTCTTTCTGTGTGTGCCAGTCAGGCACTGCTAGCTTTGGGCAAGCAGATACATGTATATGTCTCTGATCGAGGGTTTGATTCATCTGTTATCATTGGCACCGCCCTCATCACCATGTATGGAAAATGTGGCAATCTGAAGGATGCGAGGGTGATATTTGACAAAATGCCCATGCGAAGAGTGATTTCGTGGAATGCTATGCTCACAGCATATGCTCAGCATGGGCTTGGCAATGAGGCCCTTAATCTCTTTGGTCACATGCAACAGGAAGATGTAACGCCAGACAGTGTCACTTATGTTAGTATCCTGTCAGCATGTAGCCATACTGGTCTGGTTGATGAGGGCGTTTTTTTCTTTGTATCTATGGTTGATGCTCATAGGATCCCACCTGATACAGACCATTATGTGTGTGTAACTGACTTGCTTGCAAGAGCTGGGCAATTAGATGAGGCAGAGTACATGATCAGCAATAGGGTGTTTCAACCTACAATTGAATCATTACAGGCATTGCTGAGTGCATGCAGACGTGGGTTTGATCTGGAACGAGTAGAACGTATTATGAAGCATGCTATCCAATTGGAAACAGATCAAGTAGGATCATATGTACTTCTAGCCTACATCTATGCTGCATCAGCCAGCAGTGGCATGAGTAGATATCTGGAACAGTGAACACATGTCCAAAGCACTCATTTAGATGCCAATGGTAAAGTGTTAAGTATGTTCTCTAACAGAAATCAATTGCCCTTTGCAGAAGGGGAGATGTGCAGACTTCTGCAAGACCACTTGGTATTAACCTCCAAGCCAATTGGCAAGCCAAAAGTACTAACAAAGTGTTGATCAAGATTGTCACTAAGAAAACTGGTTCAGACACAGAGAGCTGGAAAAGAAATTGCCGGCAGCCTTGTAATCTTACAATCCAATGTACAAGAAAGGGGCTAAATACTCCCCTTGCAATGAATGTTAGTGTATTCTACCTACTGACTGTGGCAGCACACATTAGGAGAAATGACTTGGGTGGAGCAGTGGCTCCATTTCCTAGGAACTTGAGATAAGCATCCAGTGCAAGCTAATTCAAGATAGGCGGTTAAAGATATTAGAAAATGAAATACCACCATAGGGTATTCCGCAGCGGAAGACTGATAGATGAGCCCAGGAATTACACACGGAAGTGGAATCAAGCTTCATAAACAAATCTGTACTTCACAACCATTCATGTGTGTGCAAGCCTGCAACTAGACTGTGCATCAAGACAACCGTCCGTCCACAAACTGGACACAATACAATAACAAAATGTTCTACTACTAAATGCCTAGCACCTCTAGGTCTCTGAGCCTGCGTGCTCCACTGAGCTTATGTAGACTCTGTCTAAAGATCCCTTACACCTTGCCGTCCAGAAAGCCAGCCTAGCTAGGCTGCCACTCTAGCTCAGTCTGGAGCTTCTTCTGGGTCACCTTCTCCTCCTGAATATAGACCCAAGATAGGTCCTTCTGCTGCTCCTGTCTGCTGTCTGAGGGCTACTCCAAGTGATGGGGAATGGAGGCCCAAATGCCCTCTTTTGTAGGGTTCAAGGCCTTGCCAGAATGGCCGACTTATACAGATTGTACCAGAGACTCAGCCTGCCCCTACAGCTGACCGGACGGAGGGGGCTATAAATGCCCCCTTGGGTCTTCTCTCTCAAGCTTTTGCTGCCCTTCCTGGCCATGTGGCTTCCAGCCACTGGCCCAGGCAGTTTGCAGCCTTGTATACCTGTCCAAAGGCTGCCATAAGCCTTCCAAACCCTGCTGAATCTGTGCGCCTTCTTCATGCCTTTGTTTTGTATCATTGCAGCCTTGTTCTGGGCCCCGGATTGCCTCTAGACAGTTTGTATACATGCTGGCATCAGCGCTTTGTTCACCCAGTCATAACTTGCTGGGAACCCTGCCCAGATCTGTCCTTTCCACCTGTGGACAGCATCTGGAGATCTGCCCTCCATGGAGGCTCTCCTCTACTAGGGATCTGCCTTCTCTTTATGTTGCCCACATGGCAGCCCATGTGCTGCCCCCCCATGCCTACTCCTATCAATCTATGGTCCACCCCCTTGATGCACTTCTCATATGGGGGCTCACATGTGGGGAGGTGACAAACCCAATTCCAACACCCCCTCATTGACCCACATTGGCCATATCCAACTCCGTCCATGAAGATGCTCCAATAGCTCATGTGGTAGCCCTCTGAAGCAATCTGGCGTCACTCCTCCGCCAGGTCCGGTTTCGCTTTCGCACACCAATCTGGTACACAGGTTCATCCTTGGCAATACCTGATTACACCACCACCTTTAGTCACAAACCCGCCTCTGGACTAAAGCACACCAGGTATCAGCATCCTCCAATTGTCCCCCTCATGATGGGTGAACAGTTTGAAGTCTTTCAGGCACTGAGCTCTTAGGGTCTGTTTCAACCCGTCCTCCGACTGGCTAGTTTTGCAATCAAATAACATACCCAAGACATTATTTCCTAGGCATAAATCCAAATTACCTGGCAAATGACGGTTCGGAACCACTTAGTGTTAAGGGAGTCGTAGCCGATTGTGACGGAGACAGAGCTATTTCCTCATGACACCATGAGCACCCGAGCCACATCCACGATAGCAACGGTGGTGAGGCCAGCGGACCCTCTATTATTGAGGTGATTTGGGATGCGGAAGCCTTGGCAATCATTGTGGGTACGATAGTAGATATAGTGCTCCCTCACATACAGATGGCGAGCTCTTCTCTTGAGGCTTGGAAAACATTGAGAAATATGTATGAGCTCAACAAAGAGGCGAGAATCTTGGACCTCGAGATGGAGCTGTATAGCATGACGATGGATGAAGGGGCATCAATACAAGAACACATCACCAAGATGAAGGTGATGCGAGATCAGCAAGTGGCAATTTGTCAAAGGACGAGCTCGACCAGGATAGCAAGGCTGTTGCTCGGAATGCTCCCTCAGAGCTATAGTAGTTTTGTGACTATGATGACTACGGGATAGAGGGCGGCACTGGTGACTTTGGAGGAGCTAGTTCCATTGCTACTACTGCAAGAAGCTCGAGAAAAGAAGTACGGCAGTACAATTAAGCATGTCAAGTCCCTAATAGCTTAGGATAGGAGCAAAGGCAAGGGCAAGGGTAAGCCTGGCAAAGTCAAGCCCAAATCTAATGAAGGAGCAGAGTCTTCAAGTGAAGAGAAGAAGAAGAAGCCTATCTCCAAATTTGGAATATGATATTTGTTGGCCATGATAATGAACTGAAAGACGTAAAGAGTTTAGAGTTTCATACACTTGTTTGAACTTGAGCCTCCTACCTGGGTCCAATCCTTCAAACGCTTGCTTAAACCTGAGCCTCTCGCCTGGGTACAATCCTTTAGACACGGAAGCTAATTTCTTTGAGCAATGAGTCAAGGTCCTCCTTCACCAAGGTCCTTGCCTTTAAGCTCCACTTCCTAAGAACTTCTGTCAGGGCTCTGATACCATATTAAAAAACGAAATCCCACCAGATGGTATCCCACACGAAAGACTGATAAACGAGCCTAGGAATTACACGCGATAGTGTTTTACTATAGGAGCTTCATAAACAAGTGTATACTTCACAACCATTCATGTGTGTGCAAGGTAGCAAATAGATTGTGCATCAAGACAAATATAGAAGCAACACTTATATATTTTTGTCCATCCACCACAAACTGGACATAATAGAATACGAAAATGTTATCCTATTATATGCATGGCACCTCTAGATCTCTAAGCCCGCATGCTCACGAAGCTTATGTAGACTCTCAATCCAAATCTCCCTTCCACCTTGCTGTCCGGAAAGCCAGCCTAGGTGGGCTGCCACTCTAGCTTGGTCTGCAACTTCTTATGGGTCATCTTCTCCTCCTGAATATAGGCCCAAGGTAGGTCCTGCTGCTGCTCTTGCTTGCTATCTGAGGGCTGCTCCAAGTGATGGGGAATGGAGGACCAAATGCTCCCTTTTGTAGGGCTCAAGGCCTTGCTAAAATGGTCGACTTATACAAACCGTACCACTCGACTCAGTGTGCCCCTACAATCGACTAGAGGGTGGCGGTTATACATGTCCCCCTAGTCCCTCTCTCTGAGGCTTTTGCTGCCCCGCCTAGGTAGGTAGCTTCTAGCCACTACTAACCCAGGCAGTTGCAGCCTTGTGTAACAATCAAAAGGCTACCCATAAGCCCTTCCAAACCCATTGAACCTGTGCGCCTTGTTCTTGTTTTGTATCATTCTAGCCTTGTTCTAGGTCCCACTTCACCTCCAAACAGTCCGTAGACACTCTAGCATCAACGCCTATTCCACGCAGTCATATCTTGTTGGAAAGCCTGCCTTGATCTGCCTTTTCCACCTGTGGACAGCCTCTAGAAATGCATCTCCCAGATCTGCCCTCCATGGAGGCACTCCTCTTCCAAGGATCTCCCTTCTCTCTCTGTTGCCCATATGGATGCCCATGTATTAGCCCCCCAGGCTTAGTCGTATGAATCTATGGTCTACCCGCCGATGCACTCCTCATATGGGGGCTCATATGTGGGGAGGTGACAAATCCTATTCCAACACCCCCTCTCATCGATCCACATTGGCCGTATCCAACTTTGTCGATGAGATGCTCTAGTAGCTCCTGTGTCGTAGCCCTCTGGAACACTCGTGTCCTCATGGTCTTTTTCTAGATTTTCAACCAGTGGCTCTTGCTCCTCCATGTCCGGTTCCGCTTTCGCACACTAGTCTAGTACACAAGTCCATCCTTGGCAGCATCTAATGACACCACCACCTTCAATCATGAACTTGCGTCTGGACTCGAGCACTCTAGGTACAAACATCCTCTAATTGTCCCCCTCATGATGGATGAATAGCGTGAAGTCCTTCAGGCACCAAGCTCTGAGGGTCTGTTTCAACCCATCTTTTGTTTAGCTAGGTATGAACCAAACAACATACCCAAGCCATTATACCCCAAGCATAAATCCAAATTACCTGGATCGTTAATCTCTAACTGTGGTTTTGTGTTGTCCCCTTCCTCCGTTTGGCCCTGAGTCCTCAGGTCCTACGAAGAATCTCCCTCTACTTCGGTAACACTGGCCTAGCGCCCAGATAACTCCAAGCACTCATCACTATCCATCGCCTTTACAAACTTTTATGACTCCTATTCTGACCAATCCTCAATGTCGGACATTCTGATAGTAACGCTTGAAGGCCCTATTAGATAATTCGGGAAAATCCCAATTCCCAGCTTGGCAGTATTTTGATAAATTGTAGCCTTCCTCCATGAAAAACTAGAGAAATAGGAGAAAGCAACTACATTATCATTCACAAAATCATGAAATTTTAACTATGCTCTCCCTTGATAATTGCATCGTAACACAAACCATGCAATATTGTGCTAAAAAACTTGAACAAACATCATTAAATTCTCACTTTGTAGTATTTATGGGGAGAATCAAATTCCTCCATAATTGTTTGCACGGAGAATGGTTCTGAAGTCATAGTCTTTAAAATAGCTTGGAATCTATGGAGTGAGCATCATCTCATGAATCTTTGTGGTGTTCATAAACACCTTTAATCATAGCTCTTACATCCTAATCATGCAAAAAATAAACTATCCTAATAAAAAAAGCCTACATCCTAATCAAAAAATGAACTATCCTAATAAAGATGTACTATGTCAAGGTATATACTTAACAGGAAGAATCCAACCGCTGCCATTCCTCGATAATTCTATGCTAAGGAGAATGGTACTAGGTATATATTTGTTTAGTCTACAAACACAAGCCAAATGAATAGAAGGAGTTAGAATCATCTCATGAACGAGAGCGTTTAATATTCACAAAGTGTTAATATGAACTATCTCCTTTAGTGCTAGCCTTTGTGATGGCTGAGTTTGCCCTTCACCTCCAGAGTGCCAACAGAAACTCAGTACAAAGACTTTGTATAAATGGATGCTCAAGTATGTGTGGGTGTGTGGATTCGTATGTGTGAAAGCATACTTTCATACTATGGTCTACACCCACTGTTGGGCGCTGATGACGTCAGTGGGGATGTCATAGTAGCTAGTCCTTGCTATGCGTGATGGAGTTTATGGTTTTCAATCTTATGAGTGACTCTCGTGAGATTGAAATTGCACTATGTTGTGTTTTTAGAGGATGAGTTTGGGAATGTTCCTGGATTCATCTAGGTATATATGTATCATTGCCTTAACTATGTTGACACATTATGTAAACAAGAGGCACACATGCCTAGAGCATTGTCCCCAAGAGGCTGAGTATAATTGCTATTACTCCACTTTCAAAGGGCATAAAGAATAGAAAGTTTGTAGTAGCTAGAGCTCTTCCCCTAACAGGGTAGTGCTAACAAAAGCCATACAGAAAAGTTAAGACCCAAAGTCCACAACTTGTAACTTAAAGAAAAAAATGAATTGGCTAGTATTAAATGTTCAAATGAGTACATATCATGTATCAAAAATCATAGATCGCAAGTAGCTCCTCTCCTGCACATATATCGTCTATGGTTTCAACACAAATGTATCCATATTATTCAACATCTGTTCTCCTCCTAGAGATGGACCAAGGTGGTAAATAAGGGAAAAATACATAACAAACATTTGGCTTTGAATATTTCTTCAGCTGTTGATAAACTCGGCCACATTGCCATGCCGAACATCGCCAACAATGTACACCATATCCTCCATAGAAACATAAGGGTCCTCTTGGATAGAGTACTTCTTTAGCCTTGGTCTAACCTCACACAATTCTTTCCAATCTTGATACAATATTTGTCATCTGCGTAATGGAGAATAGTAGTCCCTCTCTTAATAGAATCATGCACAAATAAGTCGTGGCAAATGCCTGTAATAGTTGACTCATGCACCTCAAAATCCACATTTTTAATCCGAAATACTTCCTTAATGGGGATAGGAAACTTTGGCATTCCAAGTGGATCATGTTTTGGTACGTATGTACTTAGACAATATTTTAAATTATACATGTTTGCATGGCAAACGACAACCCAATTAGCCCAAAAAACATTATAGTAACTTGAGACAAAATCAGTCGAAAATTTGGCATATGTACCTTCATGGAAAATATGCATTTAGAAGTCTCTTTAGAAAGGCCTTAGCAATGTGCTTCTTGATATAGCGACCTTTGTACCCTAGTTTTATAGCCATATTAGAAGCTTGCATAGCACTCATACTATTGATGGGTGGAGCAGTCCTTAGCATATTTATTTGTGACATGTTAAGTTGAGGAAAGAATCCACCACCACCATGACTTGGCATATGGAATGCGCCCTCTAATTCTCTCTTATTACATCTAACCCTTGCCCTTAGTTGGTCTGCAGGAGGAAGCTTTCCTGTATTATATTCTATTATTGACCATTAATGATTTTGATCACTCCATTCTTCAAGAACTTCTTGGATGAGATTGAAATCTTTATGGCCCTCCACCACCAGTAATTGCCCATACTGATTACTCTCAATCACGACACACACATCATTGGCCGCTTCAAGTTGTAGCAAGTAAGGCATCAACTCACCTAGTAGAATGTTATCTTCATTGTCTTGCACATTAAACGTAAGGGAAAATATGCAATTTGATGGAGGATTGATACAAGCCTTGTATGGAGAGTCATCAATAAGTATTGTCCTCCTAGCATCACATCCAAATGCCTTCGATATTTTTGCTAAGGGTTTGAACATAGCCTCAACGCCAACCTTGTTGCGCCTATTTATCCTCCTCTTAGTATAAGAGTAGCATCCCTGTTAAGCCCATATCACGAAGAAAGGGAGGTTTTCCTTTGCATATATTTGAAGATTCTCTACCATTTCAATGACATTATGCTCCATTGTTGTTGACCAAATACCTACATTAAATTTTTGTAACAAGATCCTTAGAAATTCAATGCACTCGGGTCGAAAAACCATATAACTATTATGGCCATAGATAATAGACGTGTGTATTAGTGACTTGAACAAGCAACGTGTTAATAGTAAGCCATTCAAGTCCAATATCACAGTCATCCTTGGCTTACAGGACGATAGAATTGGATGGATGACATCTGGACTGTCTGCAAAGTTGCTACACCTTGAGTCCTCCAAGCTCCCTTGTGCACTATGTTCAGTTATGTTTGGCACATCATGAAGATGGGATTTTACCTCATATTCGCTAGCTCTTGACACCACTTCCAAAATTGCATTACCATTGAGGTTGCTTGTAGTTGTCCACAATTCTAATACCATGTTTTTTTGTCTAGTAGTTGTCTCCGTTTTCTTCAAAGCATCACTGATTCCAACATCACTAAGATCTAAGGTGACCTTACACTTGCTAGCTCTTGACACATTTTCCAAAAATATATTGCCAATGAGGTTGCTTGTAGTTGTCCCCATTTCCAGTGGCATGTTCTCTTGCATATTAATTATCTCTCTCTCCTTCCTTGCATCATTCATTCCAACATCCTTGTTGACCTCAAAGTTTCTCTCTCTTGATACCACTTCCAACAATGTGCACATTTTTGGTGTCATGTTTTCATTTGTAGTATTTGTCCCTCTCTCCTTCCATGCATCAATAAATCTTGTGGAGTATAATTCCAAATAATGCATTCATTATATACTATGTAATTGTCATGGCATTCTCCCTCTAAGAATATGGAGAATGGCACTAGCATCATTCTCCCAATGAAGTAAAAAAGAATGTCACTTTAGACAACTGTACAAAGTACTATACCCTATCACCACATCAATAAGGTTCTCAATGAAGCACTTAAAATACAACAAAAAATGTGTTACAAATAACCTTTCTCTTCTTCTCCACAATATCATAAAAAGTGGCAGAGAAAATGCACTAGTATCATTTTACTTTCAATGGATGATAATAACATCATCCTTTAATGAGGTTATGGTGAATTTCTTTAAAAAATCATCAGAGAATGGCACTAGTGCCACTCTCCAAATTTTGACAAATCTGTGCAAATAAATTCTATTCAAACACTTTGGAAAATAAACATTACAATGCATTGGGTTCATATCACATGAAACCAATATCAATTAAAAAGTGGCAGTGTTATATTATTGAAATGGTTGCTACTACTATTTTTGAACTAGGATTGGCATGCCATAAATCCCTTTACAATTCATCCAGAGACATAACAAGAGGAATATTAGCAATATCTTCGGCAGTTATAGGAGGCAAGGGTCCCATTGGCTGAGCATCATCTTTTGATTCACTTGGTGGTGGCGAAGCAACATGTGTTTGCAGTGGCTTTTCAATTCCAAACCAAAATCTAATGTTTGGATCATTTGTTAAAAGATCAAAACAAATGGACTCGACTTCTACGGCTTGTGCTTTTGTCATCACCAAGGACACCACTCTTCTATTAGAGGATAATGCATGCCTTGTCACAACTCCTTTGGTGAAGAAGTCAACTACAAACTAATCATCCCTGCAAAAACATATGATGCTTTCTTTCATAATGCGTTCCTTGATGGCCTCCTATAGATCCTTTGTTTCCTCCTCATCATCACTATCAACCATGATATTATTCTAAAGTATGTTGTAGGGCTTGGCAACTTGCAAGAGGTGATCAAACCTAGCATATCCACCATCTGAGTTCAAGAATGTCAAAATGCCAAATGTTTCATTCAGACCCATTAGTGCCTCATCTTCTATGTGAATAACACACATGAATCTTTGACTCCAAAATGGCATTCTTAAGATTGGCCATCTCTGTCATATTCAAAAGTGACAAAAGAACAAACTGTGATAGAGACAATGTGGACCGCATTACACCTTTAATTAACTTCCCAAATGTAGCTTTACTCCAATCAATGTTTTTTGCAAACCCTTGTGTAGTGTCAAGCACACACAAGCTGATAGCAAGTCCATCTGGAAAGTGTCGTGACAAAAACTCATCACCTTCCATTTCCATATTGACAAGAGAGACCATCCATGGAAAACACTTTTTTAAATTGACATTGTCATCATTTCTTGCTTCTATTAACCATTCAGCATAGCTAATTGCAGCTAATGGGAATTCAGGCATTGATCGGCCAACCTGTAGTTTATCCTTTAGCCATGTCTCGCAAATTTCACGAAATCTTTGAAAAGCAACGGAAGTAATACCAAAACACCCTACAAAGTTATCCCATGTTCCAAAGGTGGGATTTGGATGTCGTGAGGTGAATACTTTCATAAGCTCCTCTCTAAGTGCTTTGTCTTGCATCATTCCCAATGCCCTTTGAGCCATGTCGGTAACATCCTTGTTGTCTAGCTTGAACTTGATGAGTACAATGTCGCCCGACTCTATCTCCTCTTGGATCTCACACTGTCATCATCCAATCCCAACAAGTGTCTCATATATGTTATGGTCAGTTGATGACCTTTCTCCTGCATTGATCTCAAAATTTGTATCCATTTTTCATATATGTCGTCCTCATAGGTCACCATATGGGTGTCTTTGGTGGTGAACTTGGCACCCATTGACACATTTGCAATTGACACAAAATTTTGAAAAGAAAATCATAAACAATACATATAATAGATGAGATCGAGTCAAACATCCATAGCACTCTTTCAAAATTGATGAAATCTAATTATTCTCACTTAAGAGAGAGTGGCACTAGTACCATTCTAATGCTTCTCTCCATGAAAAATGGCACTTCAGCTATTCCTCCAAGAGAATAGATTAAGAATGGCACCAATACAACTCTATCTTTTGTGCTTACATCCCAATTTTGGCAATCTGCATGACCTTTCACAAATCTTGGGGTCAGCTTATTTGGTCATCCAAATGTAGTCCATTCGGACCTTAAATGTTGCAAGATGTCAATGTATGGCTGGTTCTTTAGAACTGTTTGAGCCTCCATGTTAGCCATTGATGATATCTTGCATCTCACACCAACCAGAGCATTGATAATAATGCATGACTTCCTTCTTGTATAGAAGCTCTTCCTTGCAGCAAACACTTCTCCTTGTGGTGCACTTTCCACGAAAAATGTGAGGACACAACAAAAGCTGAGAGGATGAGAGGAAGCTAGAGAGACACAAGTTTTGGTGGGTGCAGAACACCCTAATCTTCTATATCATCCATATATATATGTGTTTGAGTATTGTACATAATCAGGGGTAAGGTATAGTGGCCTTTAACCCCCACAACCTCCCACTTAAAGGCCAATGTGTCTTTAAGGGAGAACAACCAATGAGCATACTATCCAATGCCCATCAATACATGACAATACTCAAACCACTGACTAGGTAGACTCTTTGTCAGCATATCTGGAAGGTTATCATCTATATGAACCTTGACAAGCTCTATGCACTTGTCCTCAAGTACCTTAATGTGTTTGGTCTTTGCATGAAAGACCGGATTCCGTGCTAGCTAAATAGCACTCGTGGAATCACTATGCAATGTCGGTACACCTGTATGAATCCCCAAATCTCTCACTAGCCAATCAAGCCATATAGCCTCCTTGCAACCTTTGTGGCTGCAACATACTCGGCCTCTGTGGTAGACAAAGCAATGCACTTCTATGCATGAGACATCCACGACACTGCACCACCTACAAAGGTGAACACATAACCAGAAGTGGATCTCTTGCTATCCACATGCGTAGACAAAGCAATGCACTTCTATGCATGAGACATCCACGACACTGCACCACCTACAAAGGTGAACACATAACCAGAAGTGGATCTCTTGCTATCCACATGCCCTGCATAGTCTAAATTTGTGTACCCAAATACACGCATCTCTCCTCTGCCAAAGCAGATACACACCTCCTTGGTACCCTTCATGTACCTCATGATGCACTTAACTACCTCCCAATGCCTCTTTCCTAGATTAGCCATATATCGGCTAACAACTCCCACTGCAAATGCAATGTCCGGTCTAGTAGCTATCATAGCATACATAAGACTACGAACCACTGACGCATAAGGAACCTTGGCCATCATGGCCCTCTCCTCATCTGATTTGGGACTATCTGCCTGACCTAGTTTCACATATGAAGGCAATGGAGTACTTACTGCCTTCCCCCCCTCCATATTGAAATGCTGCAACACTTTTGTAACATACTCCTTCCGTCAAAGCCAAAGGAGTTTCCTACTCCGGTCACGCGTGATGCGCATACCAAGAATATGACCTGCAGATCCCAAATCCTTCATGTCAAAGGCCTCATGCAACTTGGCCTTCAATGCATCAAGCTCATAAGTGTTCTTGCTAGCCAATAACATATCATCCACATAAAGTGTTAGGAGTATCAAGCTATTATCCTAAGCCCTTTTAGTGTAGAGGCAGTGATCAATCTCACTTCTTCTGAAACCCTGTGACCGAATGAAAGCATCAAACTTGTGATACCATTCTCTAGGCACTTGCTTAAGGCCATAGAGACTCTTTTTCAGCTTGCAAACCAAATGCTCTTTGCCCTTTTCTTCAAAGCCTTCTGGCTATATCATGTAAATTTCCTCATGCAAATCCCCATGCAAGAAAGCTGTCTTGACATCCATCTGCATAAGCTCCATATCCTCTATTGCCACAAGTCCAAGTACACATCTAAGTGTGGTCATCTTCACAACCGGAGATAATATCTCATCAAAGTCCACACCCTTCTCTTTCTTGAACCCTTTAGCAACCAAACGGGCCTTGTACTTAGGCACATCATCACCTATGACCTTCATCTTGTAGACCCATTTACATGGCAATGCTTTCTTTCCATTTGGCAAAGAAACCAAGTCCCAATTCTTATTCTTTATGAGTGAACTCATTTCTGATTGCATAGCATACTCCCACTTGCGTTGATCCTCGTGCATCATGGCCTCTCTATAGTAAGAAGGCTCATCGCAATCAGTAAGCATCACATAGTCTACCCCTAGAACAAATCTCTTAGGCGGTCTAGACACTCTAGATGTTCTTCTCAAGGGCATTTCAGCTTGTTGTCCCCGCTTGCATATCAACCACATTTGGCTCATCATTGCCACCAATAGATTATCTATCATCTGGCCTTGATTGTGTACCTATGGGAGTACCTGGTGGCACCATTTCCTGCACATTCGGTGCATGGACAACTTGTTGTCTGTTAACATATGCGGGTGGATTCACATCTAGGAAAGTTGATTCTCCTCATTTCCACATCCCTCATGGGTGTCTTATGCATGACCACATCATGGCTTCGTATGATTTTCTTTGCTTGTGGATCGCAGAGACGATAGCCCATCTCTCCACTTTCACCATAACCTAGAAAGATGCATTTCCTAGACTTAGGATCTAGCTTCTTCTGAAGCTCTTTTAGCACATGTGCATATGCCTCACACCCAAATATATGCAAATGAGAGTAAGAGGGCTTCTTGCCACTCCATGCCTCTTCAGGAATGCCACCATCCAAACTCTTGCTAGGTGATCTATTGGATCACATGCACTGCAATCTTCATTGCCTCGGCCCAAAAACCACCAAAAAGACTTACATTGGAAAGCATACATTGCAACCTTTCCTAAATGGTGCGGTTCATCTGTTCTGCAACTTGATTTTTCTCTGGAGTACGAGGAGACGTGAGCTCCCTCTTAATCACACGTGTATCACAGAAATGCTGAAAGTCATGAGAGATATACTCTCCACCATTATCAGTCCGTAGGCATTTAAGCGTTCTATCTGACTGATTTTTAGCCAAAGCCAACCATTTTTGAAATACCTGGAACACATCATTCTTTCGAGCTAGAGCATAATCCGACACTTTCCTAGTTGCATCATCAATGAATGTCACATAGTATTCAGCCCCGCCTAATGACCATGTAGGCATGGTACCACATACATCTAAATGCACCAAATCAAGCCTTTCAAGCTCTTTCTTTCCCCTTCTTTTATGGGCTGATTTAGTCTGCTTCCCATAGAGATAGTGCTCACAAAATTCAAAATTAGAAAATATAAATGCGGTACATAACCCAAACGGCATAAGAGTTTCATTCCATTCTGGCTCATGTGCCCCAACCTGAAATGCCACAAAGAAGTACTTGGTTGCTTGGTTATTGCAACAACATGATCAGACACCCCTGATACATGTAAGGGATATAAAGTCCCACACTTGGCAAACCTGGCCAAAACCTCCTGGTCAACTTAGGCACATGTCTCACATTTTTCAAAACAAATGCAGACCCATTTGCAAAAGAAAACTTTATGTCACCTACTCCCACTATGTCACATGCATAGTTATTTCCAAGATGCACACAACCTGTCTTTCCATTATCATAAGTGGAGAACCATTCCCTATGGGAAGTAACATGGAATGAAGCACCAGAATCCAAAATCCAATCTTGGGAATATGTATCATCTGAAGTGGTGAGCAAGTCTGCAAATAGACTAGACATGAAGAGAATGTCATTGTCACTATCATCAGTAACTGCATTAATCTCCTCGATCTTCATTTTTCCTTTGTCCTCCCTTGGACTCTCTTCCTTCTTATTTGCACCCCAATTTGCATTTTTTTCTTATCCTTTTGTTCTCTTTTCAGCTTGTAGCAATCCTTTTCCATATGTCCCTTCTTGCCATAGTGGTAACACTCAATGTTTCATGCCCTGGATTTGCTACGAGACTTCCCTCTTTCTTGGGACTTCCCCCTGAACTATGATCTACCCCTTTGCACATTTAAGGCTACATCCTGCTTGTTGCCATCCATAGACTTCCATCTAATCTCCTCGGCCAACAAGCTACACACAACATCATCAAACTTTAGTACTCCGCTAGGTACAGAGTTACTAATGACAATTGTACGGAAGGTATCCCATGAGGATGGCAATGAACATAAGAGAAATATTGCCTTAGTCTCCGCATCAAAATTCATCTTCTGAGCCTGAAGCTTGTTGAAAATAATATTGAATTCATTCAAGTGAGAAGCAATGGAGACCCCTTCCTTCATTTGCAGCTCAAACAACCTCTTCATGAAGTAAACTTTATTAGAGGCGGTTTCCTTCTCATAAGTGGCACACAATTTCTTCCACAAATCTTCTGTAGTCTACTCATTTACTACTGTGCGATAAATTGACTCTACAAGATGAAGTCTAATAGTAGACTTTGCCAATGCATCCAACTCATTCCAATCATCCTCAAACATATCTGTAGGCTTAGCTTCAATCCCTACCAATGGTTTAATATGCTTCTTTTGTGAATAATCACATCCCTTATCTGTTCTTTTCACAAAGAAAAGTTTGTCCCATCAAACTTCTTAATGCTGAAAAACTTCTTTTTAGACATGGAAGAGGACGACATGATGCAAATGAAACAAAATCCCAAATGCTAGTACCTGCAAAAGAGAAATCACACCAAATACTAGGTGCACCCAATATGTCTGCTTTAATGAAGGATACTGTCACCAAAACTCAAGGCTTAAAGCATCAAAATGCATCTGACTCATGTGCATATACTATGCATCCATATGAGCAAATCTAGCCCAAAAGAAAATATCAACCACAATGACAAAACAATGGCAAATATAATGCCAATAAGAGCCAGATGCCTCAAGCATAAACACTGCCCATTGGCAAGAAATGAATTTTGTTACTTTTTGCAGGAGTTGTAATTTTTGACTGAAAACTCGGATGACAGAGATGTTAAGAGTAAAAATGTAGCTCTCAATTTGATATACAACTTCCTTGAAGACTTCAGTCAAAATTCTATCTCTAACTCCATATAGTTGCACCACTACATATGTGGGTCTAAGAAGATTTTCTTATATCCTACGCCTTCAACTTTGCAACTCAATAAAACAAATGCCCAAGAGGATTTTGCCCCTTTCTCTCCAACTGCTATAGCAGCTCCAAAATCTATAGCTCCTCCTACTAAACAAGGATCTTTGGGATACACCACTCTCCAAGCTAGAGGCTACACCGAGCTGCTCATGCTACGGCCAAGCTCTACTGCCAAGCTCTGATACCAGTTGTGAGGACACAACGGATGCTAAGAGGGTGAGAGGAAGCTTGAGAGACACAAGTTTTGGTGGGTGCAGGACACCCTAATCTTCTATTTCATCCAGATATATGTGTGTGTGTGTGTGTGTGTGTTTGAGTATTGTACATAGCCGAGGTTAAGGTACAGTGGCCTTTAACCCCCACAAAAAATTTGCTACAAGTATTGAGTGATGGCCTGCAAGAATCCAATAATTATATCCTCACAATCTTTCTTTCTGTACCTCATCCTTGTGCATTGGAGTGTTTGAGTGCATGTGGAATGGCATGAGATATGCACATGTTGCCAAGTTTTTTGACATAGCAGCAAATTTGTGTACCAATTCATTGACATAGGAAAGAGTCAAGGTTCTATACACATATTGACTTGTTGTTTATGTCAATTCACAACTAGAACTAACACCTCGTACTCAAGCCCAAATAGGAAATACTCTGCATAATCCATAAATCCTGACAAGCAAGTATCCTTCTTCTTAATCTTTTCAATTTTCTTTTGAATTGCTTTATAATCAATATTTTTCATTGCTTTCTCGTGTGGCACTATTCTATCTTCTATTGCAAACACATTTGGCTTGTCCCTGAGAGTGCTTGTATCCCCAGTCATCTCTTTGTCAATTCAAGTGAGTGTCGAACACCTTCTCTTTAGCTGTTCTAGTGCTAGATAGTGGACTTCACTTTTTCTCCTTCTCTTTGCTTTTTTCTTCAATTCTCTTGAGTTTCTTTGATCTCTTATTACTCATGGCATTATCTTCCTTTAAAATCTTTAACACTGTAGAAAAGGCATCCAAGATTTGAGTGCTGTTAAATTCTCATGGTCAATGGTCCAGCCCTTGGATTCCATCGAGTCATCCATATTGGATATCATCTTGGCATTGTCATAGCAAGTGGGATCCAAAAGGTACACTGTAGAACCACCAGGACAAACCTCAAGACAATTAGTTTCTTGGACCTTAGCTTCCACTATCTCCTTAACCTCCCTCACATCTTCAAATGAAGTTTCTAGGAGATTAACAAAACAATGGATCTTCTTGAGCCGCTACAATTCACTACTGAATATGTCCAAATACCATCCCTTTCCGGCAGAGATTCCATCAAAAGTTGTCACCTCTGAAACCTTTCTCTTTCTTTTAGCCATTCCTGCATGAGCAATTAGAGAGAATTATATTTAAGGATTTATACTAGTAATAATTAGAGATTAGAGAGAAAATCTCATCATTTTGGGAGAGATTTGAACTACTAATAGTCTCTAGAATATGATTCTAAAATGGCTAAGACATTTGGTTGATCTATTTTCATCTTGTTTTTTGGTAGGTCATTCTTGCCAATCTACTTAACGTTGACTTAGAATGAGATGGCATAGGTGCCATAAAAATCTATGTGCAGTTGTGTAGAATGGCACTGCTGCCACTATATAAAAAATATAATGCATAAATCTTTAAATTTAGCATAGCACTACCTGCTAATCTACTCCTAACACATCTTAATGTGAATATGTTGTTACAGGATTTCTCCTTGCAACCTCCATTTCAATATATACCATAGCAAATCTAATCCATGAGAGTTTATGGGGGATAGTGGCACTATGCCATTCTAATCCAGGAGAGTTTGTGGATATTGGCACTGTGCCAATGTCTCAAAAATGTTATGCATAAATGTTCCACATTTGTTTCCATCTTCCCTATTAGCATGGCACTACTGCCAATCTACTTAACACTGACATAGACATAGAATGAGAGTGGCCGTTATGTTATAAATCCTAAAACAAAGGACTCAACTAGTGACAAAATAACAAGGAGGTACATAAATTGCATGAGATTGCCACAAGTGCCATTCTGTACAAACTCACATGCATGATTCTCTTTGTGATTAACACAAATGAGATTGGCACTAGTGCCATTCTGATAGACATTTTAATCCATGAGAGTTTGTGGATAGTGGCACTGTGCCAATGTCTTCAAAAATGTTACGTATAAATGTCCCACATCTGTTTCCATCTTCCCTATCAGCATGGCACTGCTACCAGTCTACTTAACACTGACATAGACATAGAATGAGAGTGGCACCCACTGCCATTTTGATAGAGAATGGCATTAGTGCCATTCTAATAGAGAATGGCACGAGTGCCGGAATGCCACCAATGCCATTGTGATAGAGAGTGCCATCCTGATAGAGAGTGCCAATGTCTCAAAATTTTAATGCATAAATGTTCCCACATTTGTTTATATCTTCCCTATTAGCATGGCACTGCTGCCAATCTCCTTGACACTGACATAGACATAGAATGGCAAACTAATTGAGATTGTGGAGATTGGCACCAGTGCCATGCTCCACAAACTCTCATGGATTAGGATGACTCCCAGGGTCCAAGGTAAAATAATTCCTATGCATCCCATTACCAAAGCTCAAGGTCATTCTGATAGAGAATGGCACCAATGCCATGCTTATAGAGAGTGCTATCCTAATAGAGAGTGCCAATGTCTCAAAAATTAAATGCATAAATGTTCCCACATCTATTTCCATCTTCCCTTTTAGCATGGCACTGCTACCAATCTTCTTGACACTGACATAGACATAGAATGAGAGTGGCAAACTGATTGAGATTGTGGAGATTAGCACTAGTGCCATTCTCCACAAACTCACATGGATTAGGATGGCTCCTAGGGTCCAAGGTAAAATAATTCCTATGCATCCCTCAAGGTCTAGTAGTTATGTTATAAATCCTAAAACAAAGGACTGGACTAGTGACTAAATAACAAGGAGGTACATGAATTGCATGAGATTGGAACAAGTGCCATTCTATACAAACTCACATGGAGAATTCTCTAAAATCTAACTTCAATGGGCACTAATCTGATTCTCTTTATGACTGATGCAATTGAGATTGGCATCAGTGCCATTCTCTTTATTTTCCATCTTCCCTTTTAGCATGGCACTGCTACCAATCTATTGACAATGACATTGACATAGAATGAAAGTGGCCAACTAATTGAGATTGTGGAGATTGGCACCAGTGCCCTTCTTCACAAACTCCCATGGATTAGGATCAAAGATGGTGGGTGTGAAGAAACACTAAAAGGGTAGAAAGTAGCTAAATATAAGCAAAAATGTGTAGGGCTGAGGCGGCTTTAGGAAGAAAGGTTTGAGCAAAATTAGGGTTTTGGATTAGGGTTAGGTCTAGGATGATGTGGCATATATGTAGGGTGAAGTGTCTGCTCTGATACCATGTTGGAAACATGGTGTACTTGAGAGAGAGAGAGAGAGAGAGAGAGAGAGAGAGAGAGAGAGAGAGGCTAGGGAGTGAAGAAGTGGTACATAAATGTAGAATCCATGAAGGTTTTCATTCATTCATCAAGTATGTCAAGACAAGTGAAGTACAAGCCTTATATAGGCTACTCACTCACACACTAGCACCTAGTGCATATGGAATTAGTCTCATGATGACACGTGGCACTCACACACATAGACTAGTACTAAATCGCCTAGTACTACACACCAACACTTCACACCAACACACTCTTTGACTATGATATCTCCAACAGAACCATACTCCAATCCCATACTCGTATGACGTATGCGTATGGTAACGTATGGAAAAAACTATGCATACATCACTATGAACCAAAGGGGAAAGGCAAAAATGGGTCCTGGCTATAAGCATGAGTTTCCTTCAGCAAATGCGGTCCAAATGTAGCAGATGGCAGTGCATTTTGCTGGACTAGCACAAGTAATTATAAATTGGAGATGATGAATCTGTTGGTTAGTTGTGGGGTTGTGTCGAAGCTATTGGAGCTGAAAAATAGCGACACAAGAAGTAGCTCCCAGGGTCCAAGGTAAAATAATTCCTAAGCATCCCTTTTGATAGAGAATGGCACCAATGCCATTCTGATAGAGAGTCCCATTCTGATAGAGAGTGCCATCCTGATAGAGAGTGCCAATGTCTCAAAATTTTAATGCATAGAGATTGACCCCAATCTACGTACATGGACAATTCTCTTCAATCTAACTTCAATGGGCATTGATTTGATTCTCTTTGTGATTGACACAAATGAGATTGGCACCAGTGCCATTCTGATAGGGAATGCCACCAGTGGCATTCTGATAGAGAGTGCCATCCTGATAGAGAGTGCCATTCTGATTCTCTTTATGATTGACACAAATGAGATTGGCACCAGTGCCATTCTGATAGGGAATGCCACTAGTGGCATTTTGATAGAGAGTGCCATCCTGATAGAGAGTGCCATTGTCTCAAAATTTTAATGCATAAATGTTCCCACATCTATTTTCATCTTCCCTGTTAGCATGGCACTGCTGCCAATCTATTTGACACTGACACTGACATAGAATGAGAGTGGCAAAGTAATTGAGATTATGAAGATTGGCACCAGTGCCATTCTCCATAGACTCTCATGGATTAGGATGCCATTCCTATGCATCCCATTACCAACTCAAAAATGTTATGCATAAATGTTCCCACATATTTTTCCATGTTCCCCGTTAGCATGGTACTGCTACCAATTTACTTGACACCGACAGACATACAATGAGAGTGGCAAACTAATTTTGAGATTTTGGATAATGGCACTGGCCGACAGACATAGAATGAGAGTGGCAACTAATTTTGAGATTGTGGAGATTGGCACCAATGCCATTCTCCACAAACTCCTATGCATCCCCCCATTAACAAAGCTCAAGGTCTAATAGTTATGTTATAAATTCTAAAACAAAGGACTGCACTAGTGACAAAATAATAGGGAGGTACATGAATTGCATGAGATTGGCACAGGTGCCATTCTGTACAAACTCACATGGAGAATTCTCTACAATCTAACTTAAGTGGGCACTGATACGATTCTCTTTGTGACTGACACAAATGAGATTAGCACTAGTGCCATTCTCTCTATTTTCCATCTTTCCCTTTAGCATGGCACTGTTGCGAATCTACTTGACACTGACATAGACATACAATGAGAGTGGCAAACTAATTGAGATTGTGGAGATTGGCACTAGTGCCATTCTCCACAAACTCTCATGGATTAGGATGGCTCCCAAGGTCCAAGGTAAAATAATTCCTATGCATTACCAAAGCTCAAGGTCATCTGATAGAGAATGGCACCAGTGCCATTCTGATAGAGAGTGCCATTCTGATAGAGTGCCAATGTCTCATAGAATGAGAGTGGCAAACTAATTGAGATTCCAAAGATTGGCACCAGTGCCATTCTCCGCAAACTCTCATGGATTAAGATGGTTCCCAAGGTCCAAGGTAAAATAATTCCATCCTAATAGAGAGTGCAAATTCTAACTAACACAAATGAGATTGGCACCACTACCATTCAGATAGGGAATGCCACCACTGCCATTAATTTAATGCATAAATGTTCTCACATCTGTTTGCATCTTTCCTATTAGCATGGCACTGTTGCCAATCTACTTGACACTGACATAGACATAGAATGAGAGTGGCAAACTAATTGATATTGTGGAGATTGGCACCAGTGCCATTCTCCACAAACTTTCATGGATTAGGATGGCTCCCAGGGTCCAAGGTAAAATAATTCCTATGCATCCCATTTCCAAAGCTCAAGGTCATTCTAATAGAGAATGGCACCAGTGCCATTCTAATAGAGAGTGCCATTTAGATAGAGAGTGCCATCCTGATAGAGAGTGC
Organism: Dipteris shenzhenensis; assembly: GCF_047967505.1. NCBI lineage: Eukaryota > Viridiplantae > Streptophyta > Polypodiopsida > Gleicheniales > Dipteridaceae > Dipteris > Dipteris shenzhenensis. The sequence goes on from NC_141613.1 coordinate 20,477,865, forward strand.
CAATGTCTCAAAATTTAAATGCATAAATGTTCCCACATATGTTTCCATCTTCCCTGTTAGGATGGCACTATTGCTGCCAATCTACTTGACACTGACATAGACATAGAGTGAGACTGGAAAACTAATTGAGATTGTGGAGATTGGCACCAGTGCCATTCTCCACAAACTCTCATGGATTAGGGTGGCTCCTAGGATCCAAGGTAAAATAATTCCTATGCATCCATTACCAAAGCTCAAGGTCTAGTAGTTATGTTATAAATCCTAAAGCAAAGGACTGGACTAGTGACAAAATAAGAAGGAGGTACATGAATTGCATGAGATTGGCACAAGTGCCATTCTATACAAACTCACATGGAGAATTCTCTATAATCTAACTTCAGTGGGCACTGATCTGATTCTCTGTGTGACTGACACAAATGAGATTGGCACCAGTGCCATTCTCTCTATTTTCCATCTTCCCTTACAGCATGACACTGCTACTGCCAATCTACTTAACTGTGACATAGACATAGAATGAGAGTGGCAAACTAATTGAGATTGTGGAGATTGGCACCAGTGCCATTATCCACAAACTCTCATGGATTGGGATGGCTCCCAAGGTCCAAGGTAAAATAATTCCTATGCATCCCATTACCAAAGCTCAAGGTCTGGTAGTTATGTTATAAATCCTAAAACAAAGGACTGGACTAGTAACAAAATAACAAGGAGGTACATTATCAAGTATATCAATTACCACTACTAATCTCCATTTTAATATATATCATAGCCAATCTCACTAGTGCCATTCTTTCAGTTTAGCATGGCACTGCTACCAATCTACTCCTACAATGTTTTAATCCAAAATATTTTATTACATGATTTTTTTTTGAAATAAGTGACAACCTGTCACGCGATTTCTCCTTGCAATCTCCATTTTAATATATATCATAACCAACTTGTCACATGAGAGGGAAAAGAAAATGAGAGGTGAGGAGTTCTCTCATGCGTTCATGACATGTTTCTTTAACAATCTATTAGTTATTCTAATATGTGTTTAACTATGCATTCTAATTGTTCCATATCGGAACACTAGGGAACAAATTTAAATCAACATACCTTGATAAGAAAAATGCACCATGGTAATGAGTGCTTCTATGTGCAGTCGCTAAAGTAGATGAATGCAATTTCAAAGACATCCCTATAGTTTCATTTAACTACTTATTTTTATATTTTTATATATTTTTATATTTTCATATATATATATATATATTCTTTTGTCTATAATCATTAAATTTAAACAACATCAATTAAATTTAAAACACACACACACACACGTATATATATTTTCTCATATATATATTTATATTTTTAAACATATATTTATATTTTAACATACATATATTTCTATTTATTTATATATTTATACATACATATATTTATATTTTTAAACATACATACATACATACATATATATATATATATATATATATACTTTAAATTTTTGAAATTTAAACATTTTCAATTTTGAAATTTGAAGCAAAGTACAAAAAGAAATTCTAAGTTCAAATTTGAAAGCCATTAAGAAAGAGAGGGGGGGGGAGAGAGAGAGAGAGAGAGAGAGAGAGAGAGAGAGAGGGGGGGGGGCACCTCGTTAGTAGGGGGAGAGAGAGAGAGAGAGAGGGACCTGGTTCTCAGGTTCATGCAACAATTCATGGCACAAGTTGCACAACGGATGGGGACTTGTGGTTTGTAGAGAGGGCACGCTGCACGGTCACAATCGTAGGGCACGACAGCAGAGGGTGCAGGGAGTCAAGGAGGCACAGCAGTAGAGGCTCAGGGAGTCAAGGAGGCATGGTAGCAGAGGCTGTAGGGCACAACAGCAAAGGCGATGGCAATTTGAAAGGGCATGGTCCCTGTGCAAGATTCGTGTAGAGGTCCAATAGGAGGTCTTTTGCCCCAAAGTTCCACTGTTCCATAGATTGTGAGGTGGAATCGGATTGCGAGGTGGCACGGTGGACAAAGCAAATAAGGGAATCAGATTGTGAGGCCCTAGAAGATTGTGAGGTGGAACTGGATTGCGAGGTGGCACGGTGGAGCATGCAAGGACGAGGAGCGTAGGTCTGCTAGCTGCGATGCTGTGTGAGGGCTTCTAAGAAAGAGCATGCAAGAAGAGGGCTCCAAGTAGGGTTTCTTTTTTGCTATTAGTGTATTAGTTTCTTGTTTAGGATTAGTCTATTAGTTCCTAGTTTAGGATTAGTCTATTAGATCCTAGTTTAGGATTAATCTACTAGTTTAGGATTAATCTATTAGATCCGATTAGTCTATTACTTTAGTATTAATCTATTAGATCCGTTTAGGATTAGTCTATTAGTTTAGGATTAAGTCTATTATTTTAGGAGTAGTCTATTAGATCCCAGTTTAGGATTTATCTATTAGGATTAGTTTATTAGATCCTAGTTTAGGATTAGTCTATTGGTTTAGGATTAGTCGATTAGTTTAGGATGAGTCTACTAGTTCAGGATTAGTCTACAAGTTAGGATTGGTCTATTAGTTTAAGATTAGTCTATTAGATCATAGTATAGGATTAGTCTACTAGTTTAGGATTAGTCTTTTAGTTTAGAATTAGTCTATTAGATCCTAGTTTAGGATAAGTCTATTAGTTTAGGATTAGCCTATTAGATCCTAGTTTGGGATTGGTCTATTAGTCTGTTAAATCCTAGTTTATGACTAGAATAGAACATTAGTCTATTAAGTCCTAGTTTAACATTAGTCTATTAAATCCTAGTTTAATATTAGTCTTTATCTATTAAATCCTAGTCTAGGTAGGGTTAGATCTAGCCTAGTATTGTCATTGTTACATGGCACTAGTCATTCAAAATATTTGACTAACATGTGGGATCTATATATCGAAAAACACTAGCTAGATCTAGCCCAATATTGCCATTGATACATGGCGGTAGTCATCCAAAATATTTGACTAATGTGTGTGAGCATTGACACATGGTGGTAGTCATCCAAAACATTTGACTAATGTGTGGGATCTATAGATCTAAACCCTAGAATTGGGACTTTGAAATGAGTGCATGTAGGACTTAGAATGAAAAAATGCCCCTAAGGTAGGATTATTTGAATCTAGGCCCTTGGGCAAAGAATTTGAATCTAGTATCTAGATTAAATAAATCTAAAATAGTCCAAAAAAGCATAACTTGGAGATGGATCCTTGAACTAAGGATGTCACTCTAGTATTTGCATTAAATTAATCTACAACTGTTAAAAATAAGATCAAGATTTGTATTGAAAACTTATAGATCTCAAATTCTAGATAAGTAAAGCTTGGAAAATGATACATGATGCTTTCATGCTTTTGATCCCCATACAATTGACTGGCATATGAGATCTATAGATCTAGCACCTCAAGCGTGACTCTAAAAAGAACTGCTCTAGAGCCTAGAGTGGATACCACTCAAAACTTGGATTTAAAAAACCCTCATCGAAGGACTAATTAGACTAGAAGCACATATATCTGGGATATGTACTAGTTGGATCAGGGTCTAGCATCTAGAATAGGCCAACCAAAAACCTAGTCAATCATACATCCATAATCTAGAACCCAAAGCAAATAGCTAAAACTACTACAAACATTCACAATTCCAAATAAATACACTAGAAACCTAAAGCACATAGTTAAGACTACCGTAAACATTGATAACTCAAAATAAATACACTAGAAACCTAAAGCACATAGCTGAAACTACCGTAAACATTGATAACTCAAAATAAATACACTAGAAACCCAAAACCATCTAGAATAGGGTACCTTGCATTATGTGCTAGTACTATTGGTATGATCTCCCCACTATAATTTGTGGGTACCATGTCTCTCTCTCTCTCTCTCTCTCTCTCTCTCTCTCTCTCTCTCTCTCTCTCTCTCTCTCTCTTCTATAATAGAAGATAATCCACTGACCATAATCTTTTATTTTTAATTTTTTTCCAAATTACCCAAAAATAATTTCATGGAAATTTTATCTAGCCTATTCTCCATGAGGATTCTGGAGATTGGGTAGTGCCATGCTCCAAAAACCCATATGGGGATTGTCACCATTGCCAATCTATGTGTGATATTGTGGAGCATGGCAATGGAACCAATCTCCACATGGCTTTTTAAAGCATGGCACTAGTGCCAATCTCCAGAATTTCTCTTATTGCATGGGAGGTTTCCATGGAAATCATTATAAAATTTTAGAAAAATAATTTCATGTAAATTTTGTGTAGATCCATTCCCCACAAGGTTTTTGGAGATTCCATGTGGATTTATGGAGAATGACACCAGTGCTATTCTTCACAACCCCACATGGAGAATGGCACTGGTGCCCATCTCCATGTGGGTCTAGCAAATCTAAAGCTAACCTGACAATTGGATCGCTCTCAATTTGTTTTCCAAATTACCTAGCCTATTCTCCATGAGGATTTTGGAGATTGGCACCAGTGCCATTCTCCACAATCCCATTTGGAGATTGTCACCATTGCCAATCCACTTGTGAGATTGTGGAGCATGGCAATGGTGCCAATCTCCAAGATGTCTTTTTTGCATGGGAGGTTTCCATGGAGATCATTATGAAATTTTAATTTTATGTAAATTTTGTCTAGATCTGTTCCCCACAAGGTTTTTGGAGATTCCACATGGATTTATGGAGAATGGCACCAGCGCCATTCTTCACAACCCCACATGGAGAATGGCACTGGTGCAATCTCCATGTGGGTCTAGCAAATTTTAAATTTACCTATGCATAATAGCTTTGGTGCCACTCTCCAATGTTGGTTCATGGATATTGGCACCAATGCCATGCTCCACAAACCCAAAGCCATTCCGCATGGGGAAATTTAAAATTTGCTAGACTCACATGGAGATTGGTAACAGTGCCATTCTCCATGTGGGATTGTGGAGAATGGTAGTGGTGCCAATCTCTATGTTTAGAATTTAGAGAAAGTTTTATCAAATTGCTAAAATTTATAGGGCAATAATTCATGCTTTCATGGAAATTTTGATTAGACCCATTCATGGATTCTAGAGATTGGCACCAGTGCCATTCTTCGTAAGAAATCTAGGCTCACAAGGAGAATGGCACTAGCTCCATTCTCCACAATCCTACATGTAGAATGGCACTGGTGCCATTCTTCCCATTGCAAGGACAAACTGGCATAATTCTCTATTGGTCTTATGAGATTCTTTGGTTGTAATTTTTTCAAAATATCATTTCTTGTGGCAAGGGATGGTTGCCAGATGTGGGGACAAGGTCATGATGGTGGTGGGGAATGAAGTGGTTGCAATTGGTGTAGTGTGAGTAATAGATCTAGAGGGCTACTGTAGTGGTGTGAAGATTGGGGCAAAAAATGTATTGGTGATAGTGGAGAAGTCTATCAATAGTGACATGCTCTTGCCATTTCCCACTATGGATGTAGTGCTTATTGGTGAGGCACTTTGGAGCATTGTCAAGTGGCCTAAGGTAGCATGTTGGTGATTCTTTAGATGATCTGGTAACTTAAGAAGCCACACCAAGTGAGCTTGAGCAACCTTATGTTCAGGCAATACTAGTCTCTTCTTGGAAACTGACAATTGTATTCGTGAATCTTGGAAAGAGAAAAATGTTGTCTTGTGGGATGACAGCAAAACAAAGACCATGGTGGAAGGTGTGATCTTGTATGTTTTCCCAAGTGACTCTATAAACTTTGATTGATTGGCTAATGATTGCATTGGTGTGGATATTGAAAAGAAAGATCAAATTATAGGAAGTGACTTAGGGTCTTCTAGGCAAGATGTCAGATCTCTCAGCCTAGTTAAGTGGCCCATCAAGCAGATTACCTTACTTGATGGAAACCCATTCCAACAATATGTGCCCATGAGCCAGGTTGATGGCACAGATGAGGTGGTCAATGATTGAATGTTGAAAAAGGATGCTCCACCTTCAAAGAAAAGAAGGTACACTTTCATTAGTAGGGTGCCTAAGCACAGGGAGCCTCCAATGCCAACATACAATGAAGGCACACTTTCATTAGCAGGGTGCCTAAGCAAAGGGAGCCTCCAACGCCAATGTACAAAATGTCACTAGAGTCCGTACAACAAGTTTCGTCAATCGATTTTTTGTGGCGATAGGTGCTGTTACCATGCTGAGCAAGACCTCCTGAGCGAGACCTCTTAATGCACGTAAGGAAGAATTTTTGGGGTAGCTCCTTGGAGCCTCATACAAACTTTGTATACGATGTATTGTCAATAGCTTGGCATCATGATTGAGCTGGGAAGATATGCTACAACTTCAAGGTAAGTCGGGATATGTGTTGTAGAGCATGGTACAAGATGCATGGAGTCCCAAGGACATAAGGAGCAAGGTGCACACAGGTATGGGGAGGGCTCTCATTCAACACTTTGTGGATAATAGCACAGAGCATATGCCTCACAAGAGTAGAACCATGCAAGATGGTTCTAGAGAGACACAAGTGATACCTGAAGTGTATTAGAAGATAGATGTCATGCGTGAGGTCAACACTTTGCTTAATCAATGTGGTTATCAGATCCTATCCAACATGTGGCAAGACTTGGAAATTAGACTTAAAAAATGTAGCCCTTGCTAAGACAAGTGAATTCTCTAAATGTAGCTTGTGCAGTTGGATCAAGGCTCAATTGGCAACCACAAAAAGTCAAGATGAGCACAATTCATTGATGGAGGAGAGAAAGATGCATATGATATAGCAATAGAGTTGTAGGAACTTGTACTATGCATGGTGTAGGTACTCCAAGATGGATCCAAAAAAGTATATATGCATAATCCATGATAAGATGGACCAAAAAAAGACGGCAATTCCAAGACTTTGGATGAGGTCCAAGGACATCGATTCCACATGGCAAATATAGGTTTCACTCATCGGAATGATTACCCATGACATGGACAAGGTCATTATGGAGACTTTACCCTCAATGGTTTGTGGCCATCTGATCCCAACTTGACAATTGGATCGCTTTCAATTTATTTGCATAGCCTAGATAGGATGGATATACATGACCTCGAAGACCTTGCTACTGATGGGAGAAGCCATGCTCTATGCTCAAGAAACACTTTGGATTCCCATCACAGTTCTGAAGGTGCACATATTTCCATAGGGGGACCTAGCTTGTCTGAAATTGTAGATGCCACGATCACAAATGCAAATCTAGAGACTATACCGGAGAGCGACTCGAAGTCTTCCACGAATGCCATGACAACTTCCATTGCGAGGGATGCAGATGCATGTAGGAATTTGTTGCCGTCAGCTACTCGTAAAAATCCACCCTCTTCAGATGGATGTGTTGCTGTTGAGCCAACATACCAAAAGTTGCCAGAGAACTTGCTACTCCAGCTAGATAATTGTGGGTCTGAGAACAAAAACAAATACTTGTTTGCAAACCTTTCTCTTCTTGTATAGCAAGGGAAATTTTCAAGACTGTTCAATAGGGCTTCTTGATGGTAGGGCACACACATGAGGACATTGATGCAATGCTCATTAGATTCTCTGAGAGTTTGTGAGTAGGACAAATGTTCACTTTCCCTCATCTGATGGATACATTCAAAAAATGTACATCAGCTTCTCCAACACCATTTCTTCTTACACGGGTTCCTAACTTCAAGGATTATGTGGATGGCTACCTATGTGATGGGCAAGAAATGTTGGTTGGTCATGCAAAGCCATTACGATTTTGATTTTTCATGCAAGGTGAGAGACCTATGATGCAGTACAAGGTGCATCCAAAATCACTAAACTGGATGCCCATTGAAGGAGGAATTGAGTTGTGGAAGAAAGATAATGAGGGTTGACCATTGTTGCCTATAGGTTGGCCTGGATATACTACCAATGGCTGCATTTGTGAGAGATCACTTGCAAGTAATATCAGGGATAAAGGATTACATTAAGTTTTGGGAGAGAGGTGCAATTGGAAAGAATGCATCATATGAGTCCTACATTAGGCCATTGATAGACTACTAGAAAACCATGATCGGTGAGCTTGAACATGAAAACATCTCAGAGATAGGAGTGTATAGAGATTTTTGGCCAAGAACACAATTGCATGATGAGGAGGAGGATATAGATGCTTGCATTAATGAGTTCCAAGGCTATGAGGAATGGAATGATCACTATTGCAGGCCTCTAAAAGGTAAGCCAAGGGAAGAGTTTAGACCAATGTTGGATGTTAAGGAAGGTGACTTCGAGGCCATCAGACCCAATATACCCCATATGGCTTGGGGTTGCCATATCAAGTCCCAAGATGGATGCTGCATCTCCTAACTTCAAGAAATTATTAATTCAGTATTGGGCACCATCAGTTAAGAGAAAGGGGTTCAGTGATAATGCCTATGTTTATTGCTAGAACAAGTATTGGGCAGAGAATAGGTTGGATCTATAGGTGTGGGAGTATATTGATCGGTGGTCTAGTCATGGACATCAAAAGCCATAAATAGACCCAAGAAGATTAAGATTCCATAGAATGTATGTATCAAAGCATAGAAGAGCTTGCTTGGTATCAGAGCATAGAAAAATGGTGATCATTTTCTCCTTCTTGATCTCCTAAACTTCCATTTTAATATGTGTTCTCATGTGATATTTCTCAATCGTTGTTATCCTATCAATTCATATTTGCATATTATTAATATGACAATTTTTTTCACAAGCTGTCTTTCACCAACAACTACTTTGTTTCTAGTGGTTCACTTTCCACAGTGTTTGTTAACACCACCAATTGCTGTTTATTAACACCTCAAGTAAAATATACATGTTGTCCCCAAACAGTGTTTCTTAACACCACCAAATACATGATTTTCAAACTTTGCCACGAATGCTTTGTTCTAGTTGTTGTACCAATGAAACATTTCGCAACCAATGAAGTTTTTCATAATCATTGGAATTTCCAAATAACAATATATTTCAATATTGGCAAAATTCCCACAATCAATGAAACTTTTCCCAAATTTAATGAAATCCACTCAATTTCAAAATTCCCAAAGTGCAACTTTTGCCCCATTTCATCTAATACGGTGTTCTTGGGAGCATATACCTAATCTTGGCACCACTTGGAGATCCCACCAAGACAAGTTCCTCTATGTCCCCACCAATTGAGCTGAATCCTTTGACCTTGAGCTGGCACCCTTGTTCTTTTGATTAGCCTTCTTCTTTTTACAATCCTTCACAAAATGGCCTAGCTCATCACAATAGAAGCACTTCTTTTCTTTCATTCTCTTCTTGTTCTCTTCATCAGAAGAGTCTGCTCCTTCATCAGATTTGGCTTGCCTTTACTCCTAACCTAAGCTATTAGGGCCTTTTCATCCTTATTTGTACCATCATACCTCTTCTCGATCTTCTTGTTGTAGCAAGCAGCAATGGAACCAGCTCCTTCGAAATTCAAAGGGGCTCGCCTCCGCCTTGGAGTCATCATAGTCACAAAACTAATAGCTTAGGGGGAGCATTCCTAGCAACAGGCTTGCCATCCTAGTTGAGCTCATCCTTTGACCAATTGATGCCAACCGATCACCCACCACATTCATCTTTGTGATATGTGTGTGTAATGATGCCCCTTCATCATCCCAGTCTCGAGGTCCAAGATTCTTGCCTCATTGATCTCATACATATCCCTCAATGTTGTCCAAGCCTCAAGAGAAGAGTTCGCCATCTATATGTGAGGAAGCACCATATCCGCCATCATATCCACAATGATACCCAAGGCTTGCGCATCTCAATGACCTCACAAATAGAGGGCTCATTGCTAGAGCCACCACTGCTGCTGTCGGTAATGTGGCTCGGGTAGTCGCAATGGTTTGAGCCAATAGCTCTGTCTCATCCGCAATCCTCCACACTTCCTCAACATTAATTGGCTCCGAACCTTCATTTTCCATAGCGTGCAATTGGTCTTGTCGAGCTTGCCTATCTCAGCAAGATTTGGGATCTGATATCTATTGGCCATGATAATGAACTAAAAGTCATAAAGAGTTTAGAGTGTCCTACACCAGCCTCCCACTTGGGTACAATCCTTAAGATGCCTTTGTGAACTTGAGACTTTTGCATGGGAACAATCCTTTAGACACCAAAGCTAATTCCTTCGAGCAATGAATCAAGGTACAATCCTTTAGACACCAAAGCAAATTCCTTCAGCAAGGTCCTTGCCTTCAAGCTCCACTTCCTAAGAAACTTCCGTCAGGGCTCTGATACCATGTTAAAAAATGAAATCCCACCAAAAGGTATCCCGTAGTGGAAGACTGATAAAAGAGACAGGAATTACATGTGAAAGTGTTTCACTATTTAATCAAGCTTCAAAAAGAAGTGTGCACTTCACAACCATTCATGTCTACAAGCCAGCAAATAGATTGTGCGTTAAAACAAATATAGAAGCAACACTTATATATTTCTGTCTGTCCACAAATTGGACATGAAACAATACCAAAATTTCTCCTACTATATGCCTGGCACCAGATCTCTGCGCCCACATGCTCCATTGTGCTTATGTAGACTCTTTGTCCAAATATCCCTTCCACCTTACTATCTTGAAAGCCAACCTAGGTGGGTTATCACTCTAGCTCAGTCTGTAGCATCTTTTGGGTCACCTTCTCTTCTTGAATATAGGCCCAAGGTAGGTCCTTTTGCTACTCCTATTTGCTTTCTGAGGGCTGCTCCAAGTGATGGGGAATGGATGCCCAAATGCCCCTATTCTAGGGCTCTAGGACTTGCCAAAATTGCCGACTTTTATAGATCGTACCAGTCAACTTACCTTGCCCTTTCAGCACTCAATGGCAAACCTTGACTAATTAGCAACCCATAAACATATGCCCAATGAAACGGGTTCCTTAGTGCCCAGATACAATCAAGCGTATCCAATATATGTTGGCACTAATCACCCCATCAGTAAATGGATAAACACAAAGTCATAAGACAAGGGTAGTGCATGTGCTAAATGCAGTGAGCAACCTTTCATAGTGAGTGCAAAACCATGGTAGCCCCTTACATGTAGTATTGGGAGCCTCATGGGTTCTGTAACTTATGGGGATATCAAGTATAAAAACATCCTAACCCTTTAATTGGGTCCTTAACCCTCATTTACATCTGGGAAGTCCACTCAATTGCAACCCTCACCAAATGCTTAGGACATTCACCTCCTAGTTACACACTCAATTGAGAAAATCATTAGCGATCCCTAAGAAAAACCCCATAAACATGGACAAACATCCATGCCTAAATATAAGGGAAACACTATTACTCAATCAAATAACTCAGCTCTATTAAAATCCAACCTAGAGATAGGATGATTTATTGGTACCATTGCCCCAGTCACATAATCCATGGTTAACACTGACAAATAAGAACCACAACATTGGTAATAAACTTTGACCTTCAACTAGTAATGGATCTCATCTCTATATATAACATATTGCTTATCCTAGGCAACCATATTCCCATGTTCATCATACTCTCTATGGTCACATTCTGACTCTAACAAGGGAATAGGTCTACCCATGGAAAATTATTGAACAAATCTCCTAATAGAATCACACTTACCTCCTTACCTTGTAGGATACCGAAGATGGAAAAATACACCACCACCTTCCAAGCACAACTCACCGTACAAGTAAATTATCACCTAAAACACATAAGATGAAAAAAATAGAAAACAAGGGGTAGTTGAGCAAACACTAGAATCTATTGTTCTCTCGCATTGCCTTTCCATATTTGGATGTTTTGTCTCTTACTTACTTTCTTGATTGGGTAGAATAACTTTTGGGTTTTCTACAACCTCCTATGGAGACTCCATCTAAAGGGCCTCATGAAAGAACACAAAAGAGGTATGTGGCTTGCAAGAAAGATGAGGAGAGCTTGTGGTTGAGATTCTATAAAATCTCCACCACTGCAAATTCAAGCAATGAGAAATAGTTTTCTGATGCTCTCTTTCCGATCAACTAGATAAGCTACCATCTCCCTCTTACCTTAGAGGAACTAGGCTTCATAGGCCTGCTAAGATTAATCATACAAGGTATGTTTTGACTCTTTTCCATGTGGAACAAACATTTTATTTTGGTTTATTTGCTTCTAAAGCTGAGTAATTGCCCGTGCATGAAATCCACTACCTTAACCATTTTAGCAGAGTGGCCCACAATCAATAAGGCCTTCAAAATATGGGTGGCTAAAGAGGTATATTGGGGAAGTTGTGTGAGGCGATGAAGGGCATAGTAGTGAGATTACATAGTGGCCACCAAGACTCACCATCTTTGCTTGAGATAATTAGTAATGGCTAGCTAACCAAATGAAGAAATTACATAATGCAAGTGCCTACTACCAAGGCTTTTGGGGAAAGGTGAAGAGGTGAAATCCACAAGAGAAGCAACTAGGACTCATTCATAATGTAAATCCAATCATTTACTAATAGGTTCAATGAGCTCATTGTATGTTTTGTGGCATTATATCCACTTGAGAATTTTTGTTTCAAAGCATATTGACCTTGATTTTGGCTCGTAGAGGATGCATGGACCTCATGATGTAAGGAGCTATGCAAGGAGTGCTCACATGGACTCTCCTAGGGGAAGGGGTTGTATATATGATAAGCAAAGGGGGTTGTATGCACAATAAGGACACTGATTAGGTACCCTTAGAGCCCAAAATACATGGGGCAGTACCACCATAGACAGAATATGGGCCCATGGCTTGGTAAGGAGCTCTATTGAGTAGATGGTTTCTGTAGCATTGGGTGCTAATTGTGGTAGCATAATCTTGCTATGGTTTGTGATATTTGTGTTCATGCTAACTATGGAAGCATATTTTTGAGCTGCAGATGATGGGCAAGTTTGCAAAAAAAAAGACACAATATCCCCTTGGTGGATAGAGCTAGTCAAAGAGGGAGACATAAGCTAATCCTAGACTTTTTGTGTAAGAGACCAGCCATGCAGTCCTCTCAATGGGGCTCCATCTCATCATGTTTTTATACCTCATGTTAAGCCTCTCATTTAGCTTCATCACATTTTGCTCCCTTATGTTAGCCTTCAAGGCCTCTCTTCCTTATCTGTGAAGCTGTTTGTAGGCTACATGACTATTTTTGACACAAAAGGAGGACATAGAGTCAATTACTGTGATAGGAGCATGCATCGTGGAATGTTTTGTGATGTGATTATGTGCCAGGTTTTGCCATTGACATCTTTATATTGAATTGACTAGTTAGACATGAATCATATGCAATCAGTTTAAAATGAGGCCAATTGGAGCTCATTGTAGCCACAACCCTTGGTAGTTGCATTGAGGGAGATACCTCATTATGCAAAGATTATGCACTAGGTTTAGAGGGTGTTTCACCATCTCCTTAGGTCCAACATTGTCTCCTTTCCTGCGCCAGTTTTTATAAAGAAACTTTGCCAATGGTAGTGAATATTTTAACTTGTGTTATTGGAATGTTTTTTGACTGTGGCTTCATGAAGTTGGCACCATTCCACTTATTTCCAAATTTCTATGAAGCTTTTCAAGATGATGAATTCCTTGCAAACGTCCAAACTCAACCCTACATATTTTGGGGCTAGCTTGAGCTATGGGTGCACCTTGATGTGGGTGTTATTTTACCACAAACCTTGTGGGAGGGAAGTCAAAGGGCATATCCTGCATGGAACACATGGGATTTTGCCATCGAACGTGTTGTAACATGGATCGAGGCTTGCATTACCTTAATATCACATGTTGATAATGTTTTAGTAATAGGACAAAATGAGGGTTTTTGAGCCTATGTTGAATGAATAGCATTTGCTAGTTCCTTGTGGAGATGTTTCACTTTGTATGGGGACGTTATCATGAACCTTCTTATTAGTTTCGGGTGCATGAGCAAGCATGCATGGAGCTCTTTTGACATTGTGTTAGTTTGGAGTTGCACATCGATTGCATTATTTCAAGGTACTTGGAGTGCATTAAATGCTGGAGGGGCAACAATCTCGTGCATGGCAATGTGCTAGCAATATATATACCATGACCCTTTTGGAAAAGGGGCTTCTGCATCACATTATCAGTGTGGATAGTGTAGCGCTAAGGACCACAAGAGAGACACATAGTTTAGATGGAGGCTCTGTAAGATGATTTGATATAAGATTATATGTTCAAACTTTAGTGGAAATCAAATTTGATATACGTAGTGTGTGCAAGATGATTCAATTTAAGATTATATGTTCAAGCTTTAGTGGAAATCAAATTTGATATAAATGGTACTGTATCTACTCTTTTGTGCCTTTACATGTTTTTCCTTTAGAATTGTCTTTGGATTTGAGTGTGTGAGTGTGTGTGTGTGTGTGTGTGTGTGTGTGTGTGTGTGTGTGTGTGTGTGAGAGAGAGAGAGAGAGAGAGAGAGAGAGGGGGGGGGGAGGGACGGAGGGACAGAGGGAGGGAGGGGTGGGGGAGGGACGGAGGGACAGAGAGAGAGAGAGAGAGAGGGGGGGGGGGGGGAGGGACGGAGGGACAGAGGGAGGGAGGGGGGGGGAGAGAGAGAGAGAGAGAGAGAGAGAGAGAGAGAGAGAGAGAGAGAGAAATCTCAATGAAAATCCATTCATATCTAACTTCAGAACGTCTGGGCCTTGGAATATATAGACCATTGTAGTAGGTCTAATAGATGAGTGGGGTGACTTGAACGTACCAAGAGGGCAAGGCTGATCGTACCTAAGTGCACACCCATTGAAGAGGAAGGCCTTGCAATTCATTATTGAATAGTTCTTCTTAATATTTCTCTTTTGCACTGCAAATTAATTATTGCACGTGTATTATCCATGAAGTAGCTAGATAGTACTTACCCATTTGTACATGGATGATAAATAACATGGTACACGCCATCTACCTCCTCAAGTTAAATCGATAATAGATATAACAATGTTCAAACATGGGTTTAAGGCAAAGTGCAACCCTCTTCTTTAAGACTACATAAGAAACTACACTAATTTTGGCTACACTAACATTGTGTGACACTTGTTGATAATGGCGTTGCACATAATCATTGACATAAAAACCAAGTATACCCTCCTAGGTATATAGCTTATGATGATGGAGGCTATTGGACATCATGAGGGTTTCGAAAGGAGCTCTAACATCGGAGCTAAGGAAAGGCTTTATAAACTCATTGACATTAATTATACTCATCGATGCTACTCTAACAACCACATGCGTGACTAAGCACAAACGTGAGAGAATACATGTAGTAGTAACAAAGGCATGCAAGCGGAACAATGTAGTCAAATTAAGCATAGAAGTTTAGGCATGGCTGGAGAGAGGACCTTACAATGTGAAGGACACCCCTTAACAGCATTAGATGGAATTTGATCGTAAGCAACATTGATTGACCTTTGCGATGACCAGGGGCACACTCAAACTCAATTGTGGGAGTAAGCATCAAGGGGAACATTAATCTGCAACATATTGATGAGGCAAGAGGGCCATCCCTATCCCCATCCCCATCCCCACAATCACAAACACGAAAAACCACATCAGCAAGATTTAGGAAAGGAAAGTTAACATTAACACCTTGGAAGTATGGAGAACATTAGCTATGAGGGTTACTATACCACAGATTATGCAACTCACGCACTAGAAAATGTAGGATGCACACCGTAAATGTAATGTAGTATTTTAAATGGCTATGCAATTGCATGCCCATCTTCATGCATATAATGCATCATATTCAAATCAACTTTTGGAAATGCGTCCACATGCCACCTTAGACTCTTGGATTATCACTACCTCTTGGATTACCACATGTCAACTCAATGAACTTCTGACTACCGCCCTTGGATCCTTAGGCTACCACATGCTCTTGGACTACCACCCTTGAATTGCCATAAGCTCTTCGACTGCACCCTTGGACTCTTATCTTACCATGTGCCATTCTTTGAATCTTGGATTATCACTGTCTCTTGGATTACCACCCTTTGCTCTTAGATTGCACACACATACACATATGCATACGTGTATGCAACACACATACATACATGTTTACATGCACACACAAACTGCGATAAGAGTTTGGAGCCTTGAAGAAGGCATGCAAACTCATTTTGATCTAAGGTTGTTTATAGATTGAATGGCACCTGTCGCTAGTAACTAATGGGATAGTAGGGTTTCCATGGCAAGCGGCCAACCCATTACACATCGATTGCCCAGGCTACAAACTTCCTTCCTACATGGATAGCACTTTATGCATGGGGAGAGCCCTTCAGTGGGTAGCCAAGCTTGGCTGCCCACAACGATGGGCATAGGGTAAACTAGTCAATCCTAGGATGCTCCAAGGTCCTTCCAGTCCAATGGTGAGTCATATGTGAAATACATCAATGCATGAACACCATTTCCCAACCACAGATGTGAATCTTGCCTAAGTTTTTTTTTATGGGTGATGCAAAAGGCTATGGATTTGTGGCCTAAGCTATGAGCTGTGGGCATCTCTCCAGCACAACAGTTTGCTCCTGTGTTGGAGAGCATTAGGAGGAAACTCATTTTTTGGAGTTCTGCTAGACTTGACCTTGCATCCAGAGTAGTGGTTGTGAACTAGGTATTATTGGCTACTGCCTAGTTTGTTTGCTTTTGTTGGTGCAGATCTAGAGGTTGTATATCTGAGCTCATGAGACCAGTCAAGAACTTTCTTTGGAGTGTGTTAGATGGCACCTCAGATGTTGTAGCCAGTGTGGCTTGGGAGACCCTCATTCTCCCCACATGGGAAGGAGGTCTCAATATTATTGATCCAAATTTGCAGTGTAAGGTCTTGCTCTGCAAATTTGTAGTGAGAGGATTGATGCCTGGACAAGAGCCTTGGAAAGATTTTTTCCTTCACAGCATTCAATCTTGTACACCTTCTCATGGGGGAGGTTGGATGGACATCTCGAGATGGATTTTTACTTCAGCCCATCTTAGATCTCCCTCTTCCCCTCTCATGGCTTCCATTATGAAATATTGGGGTAGCTTCAGAGACACTCTTCGGAGAGTTACACCCTCCTCTTGCAAAGAAATAGACAGACAGCCAATTATGTGGAATGAATCCATATTGGATGAGCATGGTAGATCGCTAGAAGTGTCACATTATATGCAGTGGTCTAGATGGGAGAGGGGACCAACGTCCACTGTAGGTGCGTAGAAGGCTTTTAGACAGCTTCCAAAGGATCAGAGACTCTTATCAATTGGCCATCTCAGAGGGAGTGCAGTCAGGATGTAGTAGATAGAGGCAGCCATACAGCAGAGTAGATAGATACATATGACTTGCCGATCACAGAGTCCACTTGGTTGGGAGCTTTTATGGGGATGGGTGAACGTTCCCTTACATGTCATTGCCTTACGGGATGCACATGAGGAGACCCTTGTCTTTGATGTTCAGTTGGAAGGTAGACTTCTCAGATCTTCAGATGATATTCTTTTGGAGGTTGCCTTCGAGCCTGTTAGGATTGTAGGTTACATGGAGTGGGGCAATGACTCAAAGTGGTATCTTGATCCTGACCCTGTTCTCCTGGCAATTGGGTCTTGGAGACTTTGGTTATATGGTGGTTCTTCCATCAGGTTCTTGTAGTGGGACCCAGGGGAGTGGGAATGGATTGATGAAGGGCACCGAGAGAAGAGTATCCCGTTCTTTCATTACACCATTAGAAATGCCAGGAGACTTCAACTTAGTAGTAGAGGTTGAAGGCCCTCTAGAGCTCGTCATTGGGATAGTTTTCATATTTTTGCAGAGGTGCATAAAAACTTTTGGAGGAGACACTGGAAATCCCTCAGAAATAGAAAGATCACTCTCTTCTTTTGGCTTTCTATTCATCGAGGGATTGCAGTGAACCTGTAGAGATTCAGGTTCAGGGTTGACCCTACTTGTCCTCATGCCACACAGCAGTTGAGTTAGTTTAGCATTGCCTTTGGGAGTGCAAACATGCGAAGACGATTTGGAAGGGTGTTGCCACCACGATTCTTTGCATATTTCATAAAACACCCTTCTTCATGACCTGGGGATCAGTGGCATGGTTATCTCTTACTAGCCCTCAGGTGTTTTTCGAGGGACATTACTCAGATTCATCTTTCATTATACGACGACACTCTGTGGAATCATGTTCTCTCCAGGATTTTCCTTTCACTCCTTTCAGAGCTGTTCATGCATCAATAGACACAGCTTGGGAGATTTTGACTAGCATTGCAACTTGGTATATTTGGAGGGCCAAATCTACGGAGGCGATGGAGAGTTCACAGGTTCACCCTTCCTTGTCTATGGTCAATATATGGATGGATACTATACACACGCTGAAGGCCATCTGGGCGAGCATGCAGTGATCCTCCAGAGCAGCTACAACCAAGAGAGAGATTTTTTCATAGTTTGAAGAGGATCTCCGTTCTTCTCTGAGTCTTCTTCAAGGTTGAGGTGGCATTTTCAGCCTTCACCTTGGATTTTTGTTAAGCTGTTTATTTCTTTCATGCATGTCATGATGTACTTCCGCATTTTGAGCTTGCTCATGCGGCTTTCATTCATACTTAATGAAGTAATCTTTGTTTGGGGGGAAAAAAAGCAGCAGCTATGGTATGGGTTAGGTTTAAACTTTTTCCTTGGATTTGAAGGTCGGTCTTTTTTTGCAAGAGCAGCATCATGAATAAGTTCAATCTTCCTCAGCGCAACCTGCTCAAGGATCGTCGTACCAAGCGGGCTCACCTACGTCGTCTGCGATCCGGCAACCCTTCCCTCAAAGTCCCCTCCTCCCTTCCCCTTCAGCCCGTTTCCGGCAAGAGGAACCGCAAGTTGCTCAAAAAATGGCGCCGGGTACTTTTGAACGTTTCTCTTAGCCCAGAGCCTTTACTCGACTTATTTTAGATTTATTGCATTGTCTCTTCCTTGAGATGTATCACTTCGGAAAACTCTAAAGTTTCCGGATGACTGTGGAGGCTGTGCAACCGCAGTTGCACCTTGCTTTTGCAAATCTAACCTAGTTCTTTAGACACATTTTTGCAAGGAGTCCAATTTCAGTTCCCGTCCCGAGTTTGTGACCTGAAAATTGAAATTTTAATCTGAAAGGAGCGGCACCAAACGAGTGACTGAGCAGTTCACCAATTTCATCCTAACGGATCAATTCACAAATTCAGGTTTATGGTTATAATAGCCGGCAGCGTGGATGCGTCTAGCTTCGTATGACCTAGGCGTTGTTTCAATGTAGGATTATGCGATGAACAATAGGAACAATAACGATGTTCCGCCAATTGTGTTCTCTAACATTCAAAGCCGTTTGTGAAGGAATCTCCACGGAAAGGTCTGAATTTGAAATTTCAAGCTTGAGACCTGTTAAGTTCTTAAAGAGGCACTTTTTTTTAGCGTTAGAAATTTCTACTTGATGAGACTGACAAAAACGGTGGGTTATGACATTTGGAGTTAGAATCCTTTGACGAATCAAACTATAGGTTCTTAAGAGCAAGCGACCCAAAGCAACCAACTCCGTAAGGGTTGAGTTGACGAGCAGCCACAGGTTCACATTGCCGAGCTTGAGGTCTAGATTACTGTGGAAGCTACTCTGCTTGAAGGTTAGGCCTACCCCTTCCCCTAGGCTACAACTCCCAGGCCAACGGGTCCATGTCTTGAGCTATCTTTAGGCTGGAGCCCCAACTTTTATATATGCCTAGCCAAGCTTTTCCCAGAATAGCTTGCTTTTCTTTGCCTTTCTTGGATTAGCTCTATTCACCTCATCCATGCTAGCCTTTAGTCTCAACCTTAAGTTATTCCAAACCCTCGTTTGATTGTGCTTGAACATCGATATTGGATTAGTCTAGTCGTAAGCCTAGCTTCGGCCAACTCTGGTTGGACTGCCATTAACCCTAGATCCAATCTAGATCTTAGGTTGGTTGATCTGTGGTTAGGCCCTTGGTTATCCCTACTAGGGATGTAAGAGGGCTGCTGGTGAGGCTTGAGGGTTGAGTCTTTTCTAAGCAGCCTGTGCAGGAAAAGAAGACAAAGGAGGATGCAACAACATTGGACTGTTTTCGGCTTCTGTTGGAACGATCCAAACATTGTATCGACTTGGAGATGCTTTTATAGCATCAGCAGTTTCTCATGGCCTGCTCACGGTTCCTCTCCTCATCAGCAGCTACTAGTGAGAGTCCATCATCCGCTCAGGGCTTTTCCACCCTAGAGCATAGTATAGTGGACTATTCTTCTGCAATACCCACATACAACTAGTTCTTCATCAGCAGGCGGTCCTGTATTTGCTTAGGAGTTTTCCATCTCTGAGCACAGTACAGTGGACTATTCTATAGCAGCTCAGATAGTGGCTTCCCTTGGATCTACCGGCCCAGTGGACCAGACCATTTGGTTTCCACGGTACCTACATGCAGCTCCTTAGGGTCTTCCCCCCATGGGGTTATTGTAGCCATTTTCACATCTTCCATCCTTGGGGCCAACTCAGTGCAGTGAGCACGCCCAGATCATGAGCCTCTTGGGTCTACCACCCTTGGGGATCATCCAGTTACATCAGCTTATTCTCTTGGGGTTCCCACCCAAGGGGATCATTCAGTCAGTACAATTATGTGGGATGGGTCTTTTGCTCGTCTAGCAGCTTGATCATATCCAGGTAGTTCCAGGGTCTTCCACCCAGGGAGCTCAGCCCGCTGGATCAGCTTTATCAGGGGAGCATAAAATTTTCATATTTATCAATGGTGGGTCTTGCATCCTTGGAGACATCTCAGGCCCATCAGTAGTTAGAGTAGATGAGCCACTTGGATCCACCATCCGAGGGGGTTATCTAGCTTTCACAATTAGCTTCCACCTAGAGGACACCCCAGATGCAGCAGATAGGTGTAATGGGTCTCTCATCCATTAGGCCTCTTCATCAGCTACGGTCAGTTGGGGCTTCCACCCTTGGATCTCCATTGGCTACATCAGCTTTAGTTGGGCGGACTCACATTTCACCTTCTCTTCAAGAGTGTTGAGGACTAGTGAGCTGAGTTTCTAGTCCCACTGGCCTTGAGGCTCAGTAGGAGGGACATCTCAGGAGTCTGCCAGACCAGTCTCAGGCCTAGCAAGAGGGAGTACCCTCATAGCTGGAATATCAGGTGTAGCTATCAGCAGTATGGAGGTTGAGGATTCCTCGGTACCCTGTGAGGATAGTTCCCCTCCCTCAGTTCTTTAGGGAGGCACCAGTTGCAATACCAGTCAGCAGAGAGGCTGACGCCTTCACTCCGGGAGGTTAGTCATGCGGTTTCCTCTTCATAAGATCTCGAGCCACCACCAGTAGCAGTGACCATTGTCTACATGGCAATTCCCTTTGGTGATGACATCAGTTCGGTTGATTCATCAGAGGTGTGCTCTTCAGTCTTAGTACTTCCTCAATACCTGTATCAGTCCCAGCATACCAGTCACTCATTGTAGTCGAGGTGTTGTCTACAGTTTTAGACATCTCACAGCCCTTTCAGGCACCATCCCATTCAATAGATTTATTAGACGGGTCCCCACCAGCAGCTCCTTTGTTCCTTCGGAGAGCATCTAGTATAGTCTAGGGGTGCTATGCAGTGTCAGTCGCCTCTCAGCTCCTTGGGGAGACATACAGAGTTCCACCTCTCTCAGAGTATCTTTGAAAGACAGCTATAGTTTCTGTCCTCTTCGGGAGACATTTACATCCACAGTTCGAGATTCTAGGAGGTTTGTACCCTCAATAGTTATCATGCCAACAGAGGAAGCAGGTCTATTCCATGCAGGCATCCGTACCCCAATTCCAGGAGAGCATGTGAGTATTGTAGAGTTTTCAGCCTTTCAATTTTGGTTGCCTAGCCTTAGTGGCTTTATCATCACCCCAGCAGTTCATGGAGTAGCACCAACATTTGTATGTGGGTAGATCTTCTGCAGTGGGGAGGGTGCATGCCAGCAGTTGCTAGCCAATTTCATGCCATTAGCCTTCTAGAGTGCAGAGCCTCTGCATAAGCAACCCAGTCAGCCTTCAGCAGGTCACGAGGACAGCATGCTGTTCATATTTCCAGGAGCCTATCAGAGTCCCATACCACCCGAGGATCAGGATTTCTTAGTAGTAGCGTGGTGGGATGACTGGCCTCAACAATTCGGCTTCTAGTCTTCACGGCAGTATTGGTTCTCAGGAGTTTTTATTGAGCCACTGTGTGATTATAGCAGAGCATTCGCTCCTCAGCCGCTTGGAGTTGGTGGCCATCATGATCACATTCGTTAGGCAGATTCACTTAGTTCCTCAGCAGTTACCATCATCCAAAAGTTAAGCAGGAGGGAATGTCACATGCACCCCTGCACTAGGGAGCATTGTGACACCCCATTTGTCGTATGCCGTGACTCCGTTGTGAGCCCTAGTCCAAGGACAAGTCAGTCACGAGCTACAGGGTCCATTCCCAGTTCACAAAGTCACAAGCCATGGTGGAGCAGTTCGTGTTGCCAGGGAAAAGCGTTGCAAGGTATCCACCTTAAGGTTACAGTGACAAATGGTGGCCTTATCAGCGGATCCAGTTCCACATGCAGCATATATGTCAGGTTTTGGGGCCTCCAAAGGGCAGCAACAGGCAGTCTAAGAAGCTGGGGGAGGCGCCTTTTATAGGCAGCCTCAACCCCCTCTAGGTCGGCCCTAGGGCTTAGTAAACAGGCCGACCAGCGCAGCCAACCAGCCAGTCCTGGTCAGCCAGTTAGGGTTGGTTGGGTCAGCCAAAACAAGCCCTTCGAGCCCCTATATAAAGGGGTCCTTTGTTACGTCAGCCGTAATCCCGGTATTGTCTAGTGTGGTTACGGTGAAGCGGGAAACTAGGGGGCTCGACAGTGCTTGCATCAATATGGAGTGCAATATTAAGGTCTAAAGGGCACTAAGGTTCTAAGGTCCTTTATGGACATGTGGCACTCAATTGGGGTCCAAGTGGCAAGCACTGGGTTCAGGGGAGATTCTAGAGAGAGGCTCCACAAACGGAAAAAAAGAGAAGGAACTCAGAGAGAGTAGAGGTACGTAGAAAGTAGGGAGCACTCTAGAATTGTGGTTGGGTGGAAGAATCTTTGATGAGCCCTTTTTGTGGGGATGTTTACATTGGTATCAGAGCCAAGTTTAGAGGATTCGTAATCGGTTGAGGAGTTCTTTCAAGGGATTTTCGTGCACAGTGATAGGAGGAGGAAAATGATTTCAGAATTGTAGAGTCGTGCAAGTGAGTTTCAGATGAATTGCAATGGCGCAGTAGCAGTGTTAGATATGCTCAATGCCCCACCCTCCTGGTAAACCACCAGTTGTTCAAAGTGCTCAAGTTGTAAGGCCCCCATATGAGGAGAAGCCATGTGTGAGCCCGAGACACTGGATGGATCCTGACTTGCATGTCAGATGAGGTCTATCAATGAGACCGTTGATGGTAGAAAGGTGATTGTGTGGGAGCCCCTTACTCTTGTTGGGGTCTGGGGGCTAGTTGGCCCCCAGCTTGGGGGGTCCAGGGGGGCCAGCGACCCCCCTGGTGGGGGTTTGGGGGTGAGAGTCCCCGAGGCGACGGTATAGGAAATACTCCCTGAATATTCCATGGACGACTAGTCGGTTCCACGGACTAGGTTGATTGGTCGGCTTCATCAACTAAGTTGATTGGTTGGTTCCACCGACTACGTTGATCCGACTACCGTCCTCATAGCTATAAAGAGGCGACCTCCCTAGTTCATTGTACCAGATCATATTTTTAGCAGAGATCTTCTAGCTAGTAGCTCTTTACCTAGTATCTGTCTAGATCGCCATCTAAGCTCCAATGTGGGAGCGCACGGGTGGACGGAGACATCATTTGTGCTACATCACTATTGAAGGAAAATTTTGTTCATCTCCAGTTTGCTGTGTACTCTCTATTCTTTGTTCAGTTTCTGTTCCGTTGTGCCGTGTAATTTAACATGGTATCAGAGCCCAGGCGGCTCTAAGGATCGAAGAATAGAAGAGAGGCGAGGGCTTCAACAGCATACGGAGTGATGGCAATAGGAAGCGGCTTAACAAGAAGCGGCTCGAGTTCAGCAGCTGCTGTTGCACCAACAATCTAGGCGTTGAGGATTCGCCTACCAGCCTTCACTGAAGGCAAGCTAGATGGTACGAACTACACTCTGTGGAAGTTTAAAATTACAGCTATTCTGGATTCATATGAGCTTCTGGAGATAGTATTAGGGATTGATCCAAAACCACAAGGAACACCCGATCCAGCAAATCCGGGGAGTACGATACCTCCTAATGCCGACCTTCTACGAGCTTGGAAACGCAGGAACGCAAATGCTCTGTGTGCCCTGGTTATAAGTACTACTGATAGTGTTTTGACCTTGATTCAGCATACATCTAAGGCAACTGTGGATTGGAATATATTGAAGAGTCAGTATGAGATGCGGAATCAAACAAGGATCCAGAACCTGGAGAATCAGCTCGCAGCTGAGAAGTTTAATGAAGGAGAGACAGTGGAGGCGTTCATAACCCGAATCAAAAATCTGCGTGATCAGATGGTTGGTGTTGGGATACAAAATACTAGCGAAGAGCTAGCTCGGCCGTGTCTTTGGATATGTCCACCAAGGTTTGATGGACCGGTAACAGCGCTTAATACTCAGGTGAGACTCCAACCATTGTCATTTGAGGAGTTCTGTGCTTTACTTATGGAGGAGGAATTGAGGCTTAAAGCTCGAGATGGAGGCAGCAATGGGGATGCTGCGTTCTCTGCTACTGCGAAAGGCAAAGGTGGTTCCTCCACCAAAGGTGAGTCCTCTACTAGTGGTGACAAAGAAGAAGGGCGGCAAGAAGAAGTCTCAGGGAGAATGCTTCTACTGTAAGAAGAAGAAGAAGGGCCATGTGATTGCAGATTGTCGGGTTAAGAAAGCAGATGAAAAGAATGGTACCCTAAAGAAGACAAGATAAGGGGAAAGGCAGCCACTACAGCGGAAGCAGAGTTGGATCTATTTTTGGCCATTGAGGAAGAGTGTTTCTTAGTTCAAGAAGCGTCAATCACCGATTCATGGGTGTTGGATAGTGGTGCCTCCCGTCACATGACTTGCAGGAAGGGTCTATATTGATCCATGCAGCCTCTACAGGAACCCATCACCGTGACGGTTGGAAATAACACAAAATGCCCTGTTGAGGGTACATGCACGGTTTCATTTGTTTTTGTAAATGGAGATGTTAAGAAACTATCTAATGTGTTGTATGTTCCACAAATGAAGAGAAATTTGCTATCAATTGCTTTCATAATTGACCTTGACCATGAGGTGAGGTTTAACAAGACAGGAGTATAAATTTTGGATAGTGGTGGCAATCTTGTTGGCACAGGAGTAAGGAGGAACAACCTATATGAGCTAAGTGCTCTTACAGCTACCGCTGGAGTGGGCACAAGCAGACTTTGGCACGAAAGATTCGGCCACATTGGATTTGCAGTGCTGAGGAGATGCAGAAGCAAGGTATGGTTGCTCACTTACCTGCAGTAGCAGAAATTAAAGAACCGTGTGAAGCTTACATGATGGGCAAGCAACAGAGAAATGTATTCCCACAAGAAAGCAAGAATAGAATAAACGCTCCTCTAGAGTTGGTGCATGTTGACTTGTGCGGTAAGATGCCTACACAGGCCTTGGGGGATCTTCCTATTTTTTATTGATTGTTGACGACTATAGTAAGAAGATGTGGGTGTACTTTCTTTGCGAAAAGGCTCAAGCTTTTGGTAAATTGAAAGAATGGCTACAGCTTGTTGAAAATGAAACAGGGAGAAAAGTGAAGAAAATCAGATCGGATGGTGGTAGTGAGTTTGTTTCTATAGAGTTTGGAGATTTTTGCAAGAGCAAAGGGATTAAGCGACAAACGACGACACCACATACGCCTCAACAAAATTCGGTTGTTGAACGTCGAATGCGGACCACCGTGGAGATGGGGAGGTGTATGTTGAAAGGTGCTGGATTGCCAAATCACTTTTGGGCTGAGGCTGTCAAGATTGCGGTTTACATCCTTAATCGCAGATATACTAAGGCACTCAAAGGTAAAACACCACATGAGGCTTACAACGGTAAGAAGCCATATGTCTCCTACTTCAGAACGTTTAGCTGTGAATGCTATGCGCATGTACCAGACAAAGAGAGAAACAAGCTACAACCAAAAAGCACCAAATGTATCTTCTTAGGCTATTGTGATGAGAAGAAAGCCTATAAGTTGTATGATCGAGAGGCAAAGAAGATCATAGCGAGCCACGATGTGGTGTTCAGGGAGCAGTCACATGCAGTGGAGGCAGAGGAGCTCTTCCACTTTATCATCAAGCGAAGAGTTAATTCACTATGGACCTGTCCCAGGAGCTATAAAGGAGGAGGAAATATCAGATGATGAAGGTATAAGTCACCAATCTGTTACACCACCGGAAAAGCCATTGTCGTGATGGGTAAGGCAGCTCTACGACCATGATAACGAGATGCATATGTCTGTTGAGTAGCATGCAGATGGACCAAGGCGGTCTCAGAGAATCGAGGAGCAAAGGAGAGCTTCTGCTCACATAGTCAATATGGCCTTGATGGTTAAGATTATTGCAGAAGTAAAGGAGCCTGCGAGTTTGGAGGAAGCACTTGTAGACCGAGATTGGAAAAACACTATGCAAGTAGAATATGACAGCATCATGAAGAATGAAACTTGGGAGCTGGTAGATCGATCACCTAATAGAAAGATTTTTGGCACCAAGTGGGTTTGGAAGGTAAAGTACAAGGCTGATGGGACTTTGAAAAAGTACAAAGCCAGATTGATTGCACAAGGATTTTTGCAGGTTGAAGGGTTTGATTTTCAAGAATCTTTCGCTCCGATTGTCAGAATGATCACTATTTGCACAGTACTATTGGTGGTTGCTCATAAAAAGTGGCCAGTTTATCAAATGGATGTTAAATTAGTATTCTTGAATGGTGACCTCAAGGAGGAGGTGTACGTGGCTCAGCCACTTGGGTTTGAGGCTCTCCATTTTGAGAACAAGGTATGTAAGCTGAAGAAGGCTCTGTACGGGTTGAAACAGGTCCCAAGAGCATGGTACTAGACAAAATAGGTCCCAAGAGCATGGTACTAGACAAATTCTTTCATAAATTAAACATCAAAAGATGTGCCTTAGATGCTAACTTGTATATGTACATGAAAGGTGGAAAATTTGCTATTATTGTTCTATATGTGAATGATCTCCTTATTATAGGTGACTATGAAGACATGATCCAGTAGAGCACAGAGTTTGAGATGACAGACTTAGACTTGATGCACTACTGTTTTACAAGATTTTTATCTCTCAGCAGAAATATGCAAGGGAGATCTTAAAGGCATTTGGTATGTCCGAGTGCAAGGAGATAGCTACACCTATGGAGGTGAATGCGAGGCTATCTATGGAGGATGCCTCACCACGAGCAGACATCGGGAGGTACAGGAAGTTGGTCGGCAGTCTCATCTATCTGTGTAATACCAGATCGGACATTAGTTTTGCTGTTGGCGTTTTGAGCAGGTTCTCCAATAAGCCTCGGGAGAATCATTGGAATGCAGAGATGGGGGTGCTCAGGTATGTGAAGGGCACTCTTGATTATGGCATCACCTATGGTACGGGCACTTCCTTGGTTGGTTATTGTGACTCAGACTGGGTTGGAGATGTTGATTTCAGGAAATCAATTTCTGGATATTGTTTCTCTTTAGGTTCATGTATTTTCTCTTGGATTAGTAAGAAACAACCAACAGTGGCATTGTCTTCTACCAAGGCTGAGTACAAGGCAGCATGTTTTGCTGCATGTGAAGCAGTGTGGCTGAGGAGGATCTTATGGCACATGGGAGTGCAAGAGGATGAGGCAACTGTGCTGAGGTGCGACAATCAAAGTTGTATGGCCATTGTTAAAAAACCAGTATTTCATGCGCGTACAAAACATATACAGATTCAGTATCACTATGTGCGTGATTTGATCGAGGACGGGATAGTTGGTCTATTGTCCAACAGAGCAAAATGGAGCAGATATCTTCACCAAGGCACTCGGGAAGAATCAGCTTAAGGGTCATCTTCAGAGATTCGGCATTGGGCCGAGAAGGTAGTTCACCTACGGGTGGACATTGAGGGGAGTGTTAGATATGCTCAATGCCCTACCCTCTTGGTAACCACTAGTGGTCCAAGGTGCTCAAGTTGTAAGGTCCCCATATAAGGAGAAGCCATGTGTGAGTCCGGGACACTGGATGGATCCTGACTTGCATGTCAGATGAGGTCTATCAATGAGACCATTGATGGTAGAAAGGTGATTGTGTGAGAGTCCCCGAGGTGATGGTATAGGAAATATTCCTTGAATATTCCATGGACGACTAGTCGGTTCCACCGACTAGGTTGACTGGTCGGCTTCACCGACTAAGTTGATTGGTCGGTTCCACCGACTACGTTGATTCGACTACCATCCTCATAGCTATAAAGAGGCGACCTCCCCAGTCCATTGTACCAGATCAGATCTTCCAGCAGAGATCTTCTAGCTAGTAGCTCTTCACCTAGTATCCGTCTAGATCGCCATCTAAGCTCCACTGTGGGAGCGCACGGGTGGACGGAGCCATCATCTCTACTGCATCACTATTGAAGGAAAATTTTGTTCATATCCAGTTTGTTGTGTGCTCTCTATTCTTTGTTCAGTTTTTGTTCCGTTGCGCCGTGTAATTTAACAAGGAGCTTGGAGAACCGTGCGCGCTCCTACCTAGTACTAGTAGACTACCGTTGCAATGGGAGCGGCTAAGCTCTACATAGTTAATCTGTTGTAATTCAAAAGGCGTTGCAAGTTGAAGGGTCCGCAAGTGAGACGACCTTTGGCAATACAATTCTGAGCGATGGCGCAGCGACGAGCCTGAGCCCATAGGACTTAAAAGCGCAGCTAGGGGCTTAAGAAATTTTGAGTTCAGAATGGGGTGAAGCAATTTACAGTTCTAAGCTCTTAATCGTCGCCCGGGACCCGGGTGTCCACTCCATTGTAATAGATTTGCTGCCCTCCCAGTTGGCGACGCTATGACGCGACTTCGAATACAAATTGTAGAATTTGTTTCGCATTAAGGCTCTGGCGCAGCAAGCGACGCCTTGATCAGAGATCACACACAGATTAGGAATGAAGAGCAGAACTGGACAAGAGACAAACAGATGAATAACAAAACAAGAAGAAAGCTACGCGTGATATTTCCGCAAGTCATGAAGGGAAAGCTTCCCCGATTCTCGTTTCGTATTGCGTAAGTTTTGAAAAAAAAAGCCACGTCATTCAAAGGTTCAACAACCTTTGAAAAAAAAGCCACCTCACTTTTCTTCTTTTTACCCCTCTCATCTCTAAGATTATCTTTTTCACCACCAAGGACTAAAGAGCCATTTTACCTTTCCTAAAGGCCCCCTACTCCCCCAATCTCCTTAGCCTTGCCAAACTCAAAGAAGAAGATCGAAGTACGGACTTTGAGATCGAAGAAAGCGGAAGAGGCTGGAGTTAAAAGAAGATTTTGGGGATCGAGTTCGAGGAAAGCGAAGGCAAGTCCGTGAATCAAAGAAAGCGAGACGACTTTCAAGACGAATCCAACACCTCAAACAAATACCAGGGAAGTGGGCATCACATTTTTCTCTCTGACATAAAGCACTTTTGTAAACTACTCGGTGCTTTCTATCAATTTAGACAACGGATTTTGCAAAGGCGTTGGAAATAAAATGATTGCGAGTTACCAAACACATATACTTAAACTTAAGAGATTGCAATTAAGCTGGAATTAAGACTTATACAGCTTAAACACAAAGTGACATCATTGGAAATTGCAATATGATTGAGGGACCAAGACGCGCCCCCCCTCCTAATCCAAGCTCACTTTATTTTTGAAAATGGAGATACAAGACCAAGGTGCAATGCACCTTCCAAATTGATGAACTCAATGAAAGCCTAGGACCTAGATACAAGACTCAAGAGCATATGTACAAGGTAGACAACAGAAAGGAGGACTCCAAGCTTAGGTTTCAACTCTTGGCTTGCCCAATTCACAAGGAAGAAGCCTGCAACAATCACCACTTACATCCAACATTAGAGGCAAGCACTAGTTTCTAGAAAGATAGTAGAAACAACATGAAATAGTGCTGTAAATGAGATAAACTTGACAATATAGACTCCCTTCGTGACTTGATCCTTTTGTAGATGAAGGCCTTGATGCCTCTGAAGCTCCCTTGGGTGAGGAGAGTGTGGAAATGGGGCTGGAATGAGAACAACTCAGAAAAACAGCTTGTAGGCTAGAGAGAGAAAGTCTTTATGGAGTGATAGTTGTAGAGAGAGAGTGCCAATGTTGACCCCAAGGGAGGGGATGTAAGAGAGGAGCTGCTACTGTTCTAGAGGTGCAGAGAAAGGCAAATTTCTGCAAAGGGAAGGGGCTGGAACAATAGAGAGAGAAATTTTACAGTAGAGAGAGACCGTGGCTGCTCCAGGCTAGGAGAAGGAGAGAGGATGCTGCTGCTGTTCCAGAAGAGCTGAGAGGGGACAGATTTTAGGAGAGGAGGGGCTGGAACTGTAGAGAGAGAAAGTGCTGCTGAGGTGAGAGAATGGCCTGGGGAGAAGCTGGCTGCACCCAAGGAGCTGGAGAGGTTCTCTTGCATCAACCAAAAGGAGGGAGAAGAAAAGTGACGAATTTTTTAATGTAGGGAATGAAGGGGAGAGGCCTTCTTTTATAGGCTCAGCCCCCCCCAGGACCAGAGTGGAAGGTGCACACTTGCCCCAGATTTTTGGTGGGCTGCAGTTCCAAAAAGGACAGCCCACAACCTGTCCCAAATCTACCAGATTTGGGGCTAGATACTTGGCGTGCATGCCCTGCCACCTGCCATGCATGCTGCCACATGTGTGGGACAGGTGGACTGACCTGCCAGCTCAGATTCCACGTGGTAGTCTGCCACGTTGACGCTGCCATGTGTCACTTCCAAAAACTCTAAAATTTTAAAGTTGTCAGAATTCAATTCTAATTGCACCCACGGGTTCCTAACAGCTTGGACTATCTACTGACGTACTCTAAGGTCATAATTGAGCCATATTGAGCTCATTTGCTTGTCATCTTATCTTGTATCTCCATTACTCTTGGCATGCTGCCAGGCCCACACCCAAAGCTTAGGGAACATTCTCTTGATTGGTCCTAGGTCAGTATGCAATTTGTGCATTTGATTGGTCCCATGTTTGAGTACTCAGGTGGGGTGTGGTTTCCAGATGTCCCTCTCAAAGAGAGGCCATCACTCTTGTGGGTCACTAATGCCCATAACTCCAAGCAAGGGGTCCACCCTCAAATGCTAGACCTAGTTCCCATTGACCGTAACTGAACAGTAGGAAAACATTTCATTTCTTAATAAGCATACTATTGAAAAACAAAAAATATTGTTGAAGCAGGATGATAGCTTTGCTTTATAATTTTTGGAAAAAATACCTCTTTAAAATGACAACTCCAGAAAGGGATGGTACTAGGAAGGGAAAAGCAATACTTGGAGAGGAAACACATGAGGAAGTACAAATTGAAAATCAAGAGGATAACGTCGAAATGGAGGATATAGACTACGATGATTATGGAATTCCATATACGGAATTCACTAAACTTGAAACTCGAACGCAAAATATAGAAACACAGTTAGGGGTTATCAGTGAAACACTAAAATCATAGGTTGCTATATCCCTCAGGGACGAATATGTGCAACCATGATGTAGTTTCCAGGTATTCCTGAGCTATTAAGCTATAACTAAGATAGCCGATTCTCAATCGGTATCTATTACTGAAAAATCACCGATTCCTCCTAATCAAGTTGAGAGGTCTATCTCTTGACTTGGAGAAACCTCGAACATCCTTAAGGACTTAAAACCGTAAATCTTCAATGGGGAAGAAAAGGAGCGTAATAAAGATGCGATTAATACGTTCTTGCAAAAATGGCAAGACTTCCACCGACTCAAGAATACACCTTCTGAAAATCAAGTCATGGAAGCAAGTCTTTGCCTTGGAAATAAAGCCTATAAATGGTGGATGAGCCTCAGGGAGAGTGATAGAATTCCAAGGTATTGGATTGAGTTTGAACAAGCCTTCCTCAAAGAGTTTTTACCGGAAAATGAATTAGAAAGAGCGTGGGAGGCTTGGGACAATTGCACTATGGGTAAAAACACTCTAGTTCAGTATAGCGAACTATAGGGAGGCAGTCCTTTAGTTGAAGGGAATTGATGAATTCCAAAAGGTAAGGGGTTTCGTGAGAGGTCTCAAAGACACTTATAAGGTTGAGGTGAAAAGAAATTCTCCTAAAACCTTTGAGGAAGTCATTAAGTATGCCCAAATATACGACGATATGATGGGAAAATTCAAAGTTGGAACTTCAGAGCAAACAGGTTTTATTCCAAAGTTCAATAAATTTCCCAATTTGAAAAGGAAGGGGCACTTTACGAAGGAGGTTCCTGAGGCTCCACCTAAGAAAGCTCAAACACAAAATTATCCTCTCTTGAAGAAAGAGGATTATGAAAGGGCTAGGCAAGAAAATCTTTGCTTCAAATGTTTGGGTAAAGACCATGCTGCTTGGCTACTCTCTGGGCCTATCTACAGGAGGTGAGAGAGTGCAACAGGTGCTGCAGACTTAGCTCTAGGGAGAGGCTGGACCTTGGCTGTCTTCTAGGGCAGCAAGGTGCTGAGATCATCATACCTTCTGGAGCAGCCACTCACAAGCAGGTTGGAGCAGTGGAACAGGGACCTGTGTGCTGCAGACAAAGCTTGGCAGGGGCTGCCCACCTAGGCTGATTCACAGGCAGTAAGGTGGAGAAGAACACACTGGACAAAAAGTCTACAGAAGCTCAAGGTGGAGCACACGGGCTCGAGTCTAGAGATAGCTAGCAGATAGGAGGAAGACCTTGTAGTTAGATCAGAGGACCACACCATTGGTGGGACTCTGGATCTATCTCTTTTGTATTGTGTCCATACGGAAATATATTATTTTGGTGGTTTCTCTATCTGGCTGGTTCATTGTCTATTGATGAGTCTGCACATCTATTTTATGCACATAAGTTAAGAAGTTTGTGATTCCACATCCCACACGCACATTGTGTGAGCTCTTGGACATTAATATCAGTCTTCCGCTGTGCGTACCCTCTGTTGGGTCATTTCTAACAGCCATATGTAGGGAAATTTGTTGTAGTATTTCTAGACGATATCCTTATTTATAGTAAAACAAAAAAAAGCATTTGGAACATTTGCAAAACGTGTTTCAACTGCTTAGAGATAATTCACTCTTTGCTAAAGAATTTAAATGTGAATTCTTTGCAAAAGAAGTGAAATACTTGGGACATATAATATCCCAAGAAGGGGTTCGTATGGACCTTGACAAAGTAAGGGTCATATTGGAATGGCCATATTCTACAAATCTAGAAGAATTACAGATATTCTTAGGTTTGTCAGGATTCTATAGGAGATTCATCCAGGATTATGCTAGAATTGTTGTTCCGATGACGGACCAGCTTAAGGGGAAGGGAAGCACCTTCATATGGGATGAACCTCAAAAGAGAAGTATTGAAAAATTAAAGGTAGCTATAGCGGCAGCTCTTGTCTTAAAAGTAGTGGATCCCAATGAACCATTTGTGGTTGAGATAGATGCCAATGATTTTGCTGTTGGGGCGGTACTTATACAAAAAGGTCGACCAGTGGCTTTTAAAAGCAAAAAGTTAGGTTGTGTCCAACATAATTACTAGACATATGAGAAGGAACTATATGCTATAGTCTATGCTTTAAAAAAGTGGAGGCACTATTTATATGGTGCAAAATTTGAGATAATCTTTGATCAGGAGAGCATTAAGTGAATTTGTAATCAGCCAGAGCTTAAAGGTAGAAAAGCTAGATGGGTTGAGTTAATGCAAGAGTTTGATATATAATTAACATATAGGAAATGAAAGTTCAATGTGGTAGCAGACTCTTTTAGCTAAATGCCAATTGTTAATGAATTGAGTTTTACTCAATTTCATAATGATTTCCCGAGTCTTTAAAGGAAAAATGTAAGTTTGATTCTCACTTCTCTGAAATATGGAAAGCAATTAAAAATAGGGATCCAACTAATCGAGAGGCTTTCACTGAGGAGTCGCATGGAAATGGCGATACACCACATGTTGGTGATAAAGGACTCAAGTGGAAAAAATATACTATTGAAGATGGCTACCTGCTCTACAAGGATAGAGTATGTGTCCCGGATGATAATGACATTAGGCGTCAAATCTTTTTTGAATGTCATGATAGTCCGAGTGCTGGACATCCAGGAATTCAGAAGACATATGTGCTTCTGAAAAGGCAATTCTTTTGGCATGGAATAGGTAAGGACGTCCAAGATTATGTATTGAAGTGCCAAAAATGCCAGGTCAATAAGGCTGAACGCCTTAAGGTAGGAGGTCTCCTACACCCATTGGAGATTCCATCTGCCAAATGGAAAAGCATCTCCATGGATTTCATTGTGGGGTTACCTAGGACACAGAGGGGATACAACTCATAAGTGGCAGAGTCAGTTTATTTCACAGTAGTAAATGAGCAGACTACGGAAGATTTGTGGAAGAAACTGTGTGCCACTTATGAGAAGGAAACTGCCTCTAATAAAGTTTACCTCATGAAGAGGTTGTTTGCGCTGCAGATGAAGGAAGGGGTCTCCATTGCTTCTCACTTGAATGAATTCAATATTATTTTCAGCCAGCTTCAGGCTCAGAAAATGAATTTTGATGCGGAGACTAAGGCAATATTTCTCTTATGTTCATTGCCATCCTCATGGGATACCTTCCGTACAGTTGTCAGTAACTCTGCACCTGGTGGAGTTTTGAAATTTGATGATGTTGTGGGTAGCTTGTTGGCCGAGGAGATTAGACGGAAGTCTATGGACGGCAACAAGCAGGATGCAGCCTTAAATGTGCAAAGGGGCAGATCACAGTTCAGGGGGAAGTCCCAAGAAAGAGAGAAGTCATGTAGCAAATCCAGGGCACGGAACATTGAGTGTTATCATTGTGGCAAGAAGAGCCATATGAAAAAGGATTGCTATAAGCTGAAAAGAGAGCAAAAGGATAAGAAAAAGAATGCAAATCGGGGTGCAAATCAAAAGAAAGAGAGAGTCCAAGGGAGGACAAAGGAAAAGTGAAGATCGAGGAGATCAATGTAGTCACACATGATAGTGACAATGATGTTCTGTTCATGTCTAGTTTATCTGCAGAGTTGCTTACCACTTCAGATGATGCATATTCGCAGGATTGGATTTTGGATTCTGATGCTTTATTCCATGTTACTCCCCATAGGGAATGGTTCTCCACTTATGACAGTGGAAAGACAGGTTGTGTGCATCTTGGAAATGACTATGCATGTGACATAGTGGGAGCAAGTGGGAGCAGGTGACATAAAGTTTTCTTTTGCAAATGGGTCTGCATTTATTTTGAAACATGTGAGACATGTGCTTAAGTTGACCAAGAGTCTTATTTCAGTGGGTCAACTAGATGATGCTGGTTTTCATACCACTTTTGGTTTTCAGAGTTGGGAAATTCAGAAGGGCTCTATGCTTTTGGCCAGGGGTGCCAAGTGTGGGACTTTGTATCCCTTACATGTATCAGGGGTATTTGATCATGTTGTTGCAATAACCGAGCAGCCAAGCACTTCTTTGTGGCATTGCAGGTTGGGGCACATGAGCCAGAATGGAATGAAACTCTTATGCCGTTTGGGTTATGTACCGCATTTGAGTTTCTCTGATTTTGAATTTTGTGAGCACTGTCTCTATGGGAAGCAGACTAAATCAGCCCATAAAAGAAGGGGAAAGAAAGAGTTTGAAAAGCTTGATTTGGTGCATTCAGACGTATGGGGTCCCATGCCTACACGATCATTAGGCGGGGCTGAATACTATGTGACATTCATTGATGATGCAACTAGGAAAGTGTGGGCTTATGCTATAGCTCGGAAGAGTGATGTGTTCCACGTATTTCAGAAATGGCTGGCCTTGGTTGAGAATCAGTCAGGTAGAACGCTTAAATGCCTATAGACTGACAATGGTGGAGAGTATCTCTCTCATGACTTTCAGCATTTCTGTGATACACGTGGGATTAAGAGGGAGCTCACATCCCCTCGTACTCCAGAGCAAAATCCAGCTGCAGAAAAGATGAACCGTACCATTCAAGAAAGGTTGCAATACATGCTTTCCAATGCAAGTCTTTCTCGTGGTTTTTGGGCTGAGGCAATGAAGACTGCAGTGCATGTGATCAATAGATCACCTAGTAAGAGTTTGGATGGTGGTATTCCTGAAGAGGCATGGAGTGGCAAGAAGCCCTCTTACTCTCATTTGCATATATTTGGGTGTGAGGCATATGCACATGTGCCAAAAGAGCTTCGAAAGAAGCTAGATCCTAAGTCTAGGAAATGCATCTTTCTGGGTTATGGTGAAAGTGGAGAGATGGGCTATCGTCTCTGGGATCCAGAAGCAAAGAAGATCATACGCAGCCATGATGTGGTCTTCAATGAGAAGAAGATGCATAAGGCACCCATGAGGGATGTGGAAATGAGGAGAATCACTTTCCAGGATGTGAATCCACCTGCATATGTTCATAGACAGCAAGCTGTCCATGCACCAAATGTGTAAGAAATGGTACCACCAAGTACTCCCACAGGTATACAATCAAGGGTAGATGATGAATCATCTATTGGTGGAAATGATGAGCCAAATGTGGCTGATATGCAAGTGGGACAGCAAGCTGAAATGCCCTTGAGAAGATCATCTAGAGTGTCTAGACCGCCTGATAGGTTTGTTCCAGGGGTAGACTATGTGATGCTTACTGATTGCGGGGAGCTCTCTTCCTACAGAGAGGCTATGATGCGTGAGGATCAACGCAAGTGGGAGTATGCTATGGAATCAGAGATGAGTTCACTTATGAAGAATAAGACTTGGGACTTGGTTTCTTTGCCACATGGAAAGAAAGCATTGCCATGTAAATGGGTCTACAAAATGAAGGTCACAGGTGATGATGTGCGTAGGTACAAGGCCCGTTTGTTTGCTAAAGGGTTCAAGCAAGAGAAAGGTGTGATTTTTGATGAGATATTCTCTCCGGTTGTGAAGATGACCACACTTAGATGCATGCTTGGACTAGTGGCATCAGAGGATATGGAGCTTATGCAGATGGATGTCAAGACAGCTTTCTTGCATGGGGATTTGCATGAGGAAATTTACATGGTGCAGCCGGAAGGCTTTGAAGAAAAGGGCAAAGAGCATTTAGTTTGCAAGCTGAAGAAGAGTCTCTATGGTCTTAAGCAAGCGCCTAGAGAATGGTATCAGAAGTTTGATGCTTTCATTCGGTCCCAGGGTTTTAGAAGGAGTGAAATTGATCATTGCCTCTACACTAAAAGGACTAAGGATAGTAGCCTGATAATCCTGGCACTATGGATGATATGCTATTGGCTAGCAAGAATACTTATGAGCTAGATGCATTAAAGGCCAAGTTGCATGAGGCCTTTGATATGAAGGATTTGGGATTTGCAGGTCATATTCTTGGTATGCGCATCACGCGTGATCGGAGTAGGAAACTCCTTTGGCTTTCACAAAAAGAGTATGTTACAAAAGTATTGCAGCGTTTCATTATGGAGGGGGGGAAGGCAGTGAGTACTCCATTGCCTCCATATGTGAAACTGAGTCATATAGATAGTCCCAAATCAGATAAGGAAAGGGCTATGATGGCCAAGGTTCCTTATGCATCAGCAGTTGGGAGTCTTATGTATGCTATGATAGCTACTAGACCAGACATTGCATTTGCAGTGGGAGTTGTTAGCCGGTATATGGCTAATCCAGGAAAGAGGCATTGGGAGGCAGTTAAGTGCATCATGAGGTACATGAAGGATACCAAGGAGATGTGCATCTGCTTTGGTAAATGAGACATGCGTGTACTTGGGTACACAGATTCAGACTATGCAGGGCATGTGGATAGTAGGAGATCCACTTCTGGTTATGTGTTCACCTTTGCAGGTGGTGCAGTGTCGTGGATGTCTCGTGCACAGAAGTGCGTTGCTTTGTCTACCACAGAGGCTCATTATGTTGCAGCCATAAAGGGTTGCAAGGAGGCTATATGGCTTGATCGGCTAGTGGGAGATTTGGGGATTCATACAGGTGTACCGACATTGCATAGTGATTCCATGAGTGCTATTCAGCTAGCACGGAATCCGGTCTTTCATGCAAAGACCAAACACATTGAGGTCAAGTACCATTTCATCAGGGAGGTACTTGAGGACAAGCGCATAGAGCTTGTCAAGGTTCATACAGATGATAACCCTGCAGATATGCTGACGAAGAGTCTACCTAGTCAGCGGTTTGAGTATTGTCGTGTATTGATGGGCATTGGATAGTATGCTCACTGGTTGTTCTCCCTTAAAGGCACATTGTCCTTTAAGTGGGAGGTTGTGGGGGTTAAAGGTCACTGTGCCTTTACCCCGGTTATGTACAATACTCAAACACATATATAAATGAATGAAAAAGAAGATTAGGGTGGTTCTGCACCCACCAAAACTTGTGGGTGGCTCTCTGTCTCTCTCTCTCCTTCTTTCGTTCTTGCTTCCGTTGAGAGCACTCTTATGTGTGGGTAATTGTGGATCGGTTGACCAAGTTGGCTCATTTTATTCCTATCAGGGAAGATGTTAAAACTCCAGAATTAGCTAGGCTATTTGTAGAGCATATCTATAGGCTGTATGGGCTACCAGTCGGTATTGTTAGTGACTGGGATAGCAAATTTAACAGCCGTTTTTGGAGGGCTGTGTTCAAGAGGTTAGAAACTTCATTGAATATGAGTACCGCGGATCATCCACAGAGTGATGGTCAAACTAAAATAGGAGACAACTTCAGACATTTGCTTGTCTTTAAAGATTCTGAAGATTCAGATACCTTAAGGTAGACTTTCTCATTTACTTCAAACTCCAACTTTCTACGGTGGGAGTTTGCATAACTTTGTGCTCTATCTTGAGCTCTTCTTATGCTATCTTTAGCTAACTTAAGCATTTGATTCATATCCTTAAGAAAGTCTTTGGCCGCTTGAACCTTCTCTTTTTCGAGTCTCACTATCATTGGGGCTCTTGGTTGAAATCCATACATCATCATGGGCTAAAACCTGTAGCTGAATGTTTGACACTATTATATGCAAATTCTAATATAATTAGCCTTACCTGAGGGATGTAGAGTACATCTAGTTTTTCATGTTAGTAGGCTAAAAAGAAGATTTCGAGATGATGATAATCTCATTGGAAATGAAGTCCTAGTTGAACTCATTGAATCCGCATCTTTACCACATGAACCAGAAAGAATTTTAGATAGACAAGAAAAAAGAACACGACACACAATATGGCAAGAATGTCTGGTTAAGTGGAAAGATAGACTTGAAGAGAGTTCAACACGGGAAAGGGTAAGTAATATTCAGAGGAGGTTTCCCAATTTTGTTTTCGAGGACGTAAACCATTCTTAAGGGGAAGGGAGTGTTACGTCAGCCATAATCCCGGTATTGTTTGGTGTGGTTACGGTGAAGCGGGAAACCAGGGGGATTGACAGTGCTTGCATCAATATGGAGTGCAATATTAAGGCCTAAAGGGCACTAAGGTGTTGGAATATGGAAGCAAGAACTAGAAACTAGAAAACTAGAAGTGAAATAATAATAAGATTGAAAGACAAGAAGTACCTTGAGAAGAGTGTAGACAAGACACAAGCTAGATAGATAGATTGCAATGATGTGACCCATGAATATATGGGCCAAAGTACAAGACATAAAGCAAGAGTGCTTATGGGATAATTGCAGAGGTGCCACATGGCACACACTCAAGACACAAAGACTAGACTTAGACAAATGTAGACTAGGGAAATAGTACACTTAGTGTGCACTTATCTCCAACACCCTCCTTAAGTGGACACTAGGAGTAAGACAGAAAAACAAGACCAGAAGACAGACATAAAGACTGATAGACTGAGAGACAAGATAGAAGACATGACAGACAAAAGATCCTGAGACACCTCTCCTCAAGTGATATCCTCATATGGGTCCACAAGGGTAGGGACAAGATGGATCTAAAACAAAACACAGTCAGATTGATGACAAATAGACAGACAGACAAGACTAGATAGACAGAAGAATGACTGTAGACAAACAGAAAGACCAAGACACTAGAACCCCTTGACCTACATCATCGGTGGTCAAAGTGGTAGACAAGAAATAGAAGTAATCAGAAAGCCCACTTCTCATCATGTGAGGAAGGAACAGTAGGATCAGCTGATGGAGATGTTGCAGCAACATGGGCTGAGGTAGATGCAGGGGCTGATGTAGAGGGTTTGGAGTAGCAGTCCCTCTCCCGGTGATTATCACAGCCACAAATGGTGCATGGATGAGCCTTGAAACAGTCCTTCTCCATATGATTAGTTTTGCCACAATGGGTGCAAGGCTTTCTTACCTTAGAACTTCCTTTCTTTGCTAAAAATGCAGTGTCAGTTACCTTTCGTTGTTGAGTTCTTTCTTCGTCTTGGAGAGCATTGATGATACCTTCAAGAGAAGGATTATTGTGATACTTGAAGGTAGTGACAAGAGTAGCATAGGTGTCAGGTAAGCTTTTGAGAGGTAAGCTTTTGAGAAGCACAGCAATAGCAATATCTTCGGAGATGGAAGACTTTACTGATGCAAGCTGAACCATAAGACTGCGAAGATAATTGACATGAGAGGCTATAGTAGCCTCTTCCTGCATATGTAGATCAAAGAATGAGATCATAAGTGCAATCTTAGAGTTTTTAGATCGGGGTCCAAAAAGGGTATCCAAAGTGATCCATGCTTGAGGAGCAGACTGTATGTCAGAGATGTGATGAATGTAATCATCTCCAAGACCGAGCAAGATGATAGCATAGGCTTTGTCGTTCTTGGCAGTGACAGCTTGCTCAATGTCGGGATCTTCGGGAGCAGCACGGTGAACAATGTCCCAAAGACCTTCTTGCATAAGATGGCACTTAATTTTGATTTGCCAAGTATGAAAGTTGGACCCATTGAATTTGTCGATAGACATGAGAGAATGAGAGGAAGATGCCATGTGGGAAGGTCTTACCTCTTGCTAAGATGCAAGGGCAGTGTCTATTCCCTTACAATTATTGCAAAAATAAATGAAAGGAGAGATCCAAGAAGCCGGTTCTCTCACCACTTTGTCAAGGCCATAGCATGTGACAGCCCATCGAAGCAGGAGGAACCAGCAAAAAAGGAACTGCTCAGCAAACTGAAAGAGGCAATGCACAGTACCTTAATCCCAGGCAGAGGCAGAGACGGAAAAAGGAGCGCGAGCTCCAAGGCAATGCCGTAGGAAAGACGTGGGCAGCTCTCGTGCAGTCACGAACAGATGGCGCAGATCTCTGTGAAGATGGCGCAGATCGCGAACAGCAGTTGCGGAGGTGCGGCCTGTGCAGGTACGGATTCCGTACAGTCGTACGGACTGTACGGACAGTCTTGACTGTACTTTGAAAGTTCGTTCGTTGATGCAGGTGCAGGAGCGACAGCAGGAGCGGGAGCTACAGCAGCGCCAGCAGGAGCAGGAGCTACAGCAGCGCCAGATCTGCGCAGATCTGACGCGCAGATCTGGCAGAGAGCGGAACTGCGCAGCAGATCTGGCAGCGCAATGGCATGCATATCTAGTGCGCAGATCTGGCAGAGAGATGGCGGGCAGATCTGCAGCGGCAGCAGGAACGGCAGCAGCGTGGAGAAGACGGGCAAAAGATGAAGATGGCGACCAGCTGA
Source organism: Dipteris shenzhenensis (assembly GCF_047967505.1). NCBI lineage: Eukaryota > Viridiplantae > Streptophyta > Polypodiopsida > Gleicheniales > Dipteridaceae > Dipteris > Dipteris shenzhenensis. Next base: position 20,519,557 of record NC_141613.1, read on the forward strand.
GCGGGGGAGAAATCTGAGAAGAGGCAGCTATGGCTACAGCAGACTGAGGGAAGAGAAGAGGGATCAACCTTGCTTTGATACCATGTTGGAATATGGAAGCAAGAACTAGAAACTAGAAAACTAGAAGTGAAATAATAATAAGATTGAAAGACAAGAAGTACCTTGAGAAGAGTGTAGACAAGACACAAGCTAGATAGATAGATTGCAATGATGTGACCCATGAATATATGGGCCAAAGTACAAGACATAAAGCAAGAGTGCTTATGGGATAATTGTAGAGGTGCCACATGGCACACACTCAAGACACAAAGATTAGACTTAGACAAATGTAGACTAGGGAAATAGTACACTTAGTGTGCACTTATCTCCAACATAAGGTTTCAAGGTCCTTTATGGACATGTGGCACTCGATTGGGGTCCAAGTGGCAAGCACTCGGTTTAGGGGAGATTCTAGAGAGAGGCTCCTCAAAAGGAAAAAAAGAGAAGGAACTCAGAGAGAGTAGAGGTACGTAGAAAGTAGGGAGCACTCTGGAATCGTGGTTGGGTGGAAGAATCTTTGATGAGCCCTTTTTGTGGGGATGTTACATCCTTGCTCCTCATTCCAGCACTCAGGTCCCAGCCTCCAGCACTGTCTTTCAGAGAAGGAACTCAGAGAAGAAAAGAGAAGCAACTCAGAGAGAGTAGAGGTACGTAGAAAGTAGGGAGCACTCTGGAATCGTGGCTGGGTGGAAGAATCTTTGATGAGCCCTTTTTGTGGGGATGTTACCTCCTTGCTCCTCATTCCAGCACTCAGGTCCCAGCCTCCAGCACTGTCTTTCAGCCAGCATATGGGCAAGGTTGGGTGTCCTGTTTCACGAGTGTAACTCCATCTGCTGTTTTGTATGCCGATTTGGCAATCATGTACAACAGTAGTCAAGGCATTCATGCCTTCAGTATATTCAGCAGCGTCTTTCAGCCAGCATATGAGCGAGGTTGGGTGTCCTGTTTCAGCAGTGTATTTCCATCCGCTGTTTTGTATGCCGATTTGGCAATCATGTACAGTAGTCAAGGCATTCATGCCTTCAGTATAGATAAAGCAATGTACCATAGTCAGGTAGATCTCTGATGTCTTTCATGCTTGAGTTCTTCCCTTTATGTTTATCTATTCTCCGCACAGCTAGTCCCCACATGCTCCATCTGTTTAATCTGGTGGCAATGTATGAAAATACGACGACTCTTGATGTAGAATGTACATCCAGCAATGTACAGATCTCTCACTCATCTAAAGGTCATCACTCATCCAAAGGCAGATCAGTTGTATATGTGCATTGAGCACATGTTGTGACAAGTGCTGCCCAACAATGAAAGGAAAGGAAAGAGATAGAAACTTACAAGGTTAAATAGGAGATAAGTCAAAAAGGGAAAGAAAAAGAGGTTGAAAGGAGGCAGGCTGCCAAAGTAGACATCAGCTGGAGTGGGAGCGGAACAGGAGTGAGCAAAGAAGGTTTAGCAGTGTAGAGCGTGTTCTCCTTGCATGTGTGGCCTCCGTACACCGGCAAGAAAGGAACCTTGCAACATGAGCTGCACAAGGCAAGAGATACCCTGGGTTTGATATGGCCTGCAGGGGTGGCTAGGGGGCTACCAATTGGATCTGCTTGAGGGGCTAGGGCAAGAAGGCTGCACATGCAGGATGAGGGTGCAACAGCATGGGGTGAAATTTTTTGGTTTTGTTTTACAAGGTGGATTGGGTCCTTCAAAAAAAGTTTTAGCTCTTCATGGTCACGTGGGGACTTTTTCCAGCTGCATTGCATATCTAAAGGTACAAATTATGCTCAATATTGTTGCCTAGTCTTGCTTGTGTTTATTTGATGGTTAGCATTTCTTGTTTTTAACTAAAGAAGTTGTCACAAAGGTGAAATTATTGTAGTAGTTTCTAGCATAGGCAGCCTTTAAATGGCTTCTAAATAAATAGTACTTTACGTTACCTCTTTCTACTCATCTATCACACATTTCATTCTTGAATGCAAGATAATAAAGTCTCATTGACAGCTGAGCCTTGTTTGCTCCAAGCTGAACGCGGATATCAACTCCTAGACTAGGAGTCATCACGCTACCCTGTTGTTTGTGCAGCCCCTCACAAGTCAAGGTGGATTCCAGGTCCTTTTGGTGATATGTACATCATTACTTGCTGTCCTGTCATTCTACTCCTTGCTACTATCATTTCTGCCAGCTATACCTAGTATTAGGGGCAGATTTATCTAGGCTGTAGGCTAGCTTAGTTACAGAAGTTTTATCTTCACATCCTGTCTGGGAATGTCTGAATCCAGAAGGACAGGTCTGTAATACTCACGAGGTTTCTCTTGCATTTTTGTTGTATGTTATAGCTTCTCATGCCAGTATGAATTTGTATAGGCAACGTAAAAATTATAAACAACAATCTTGTCAAAAGAAGGGATTACTTTGTAGTGACTCATGTTGGAATTAAGCTAGAAGATTTGAAATGTGCCTATATTAATATTTGAGACTCTGGAAAAACAGGCACAAAAGGATGCTTTGGAAAGTGGATTGGTGAGCATGCAGGATATTGAAATGATAGCAGCTGATAACTCTGGTATCGTGACTAAGTTACCAAATTTGATTACGTTATTGGGTTATTTGTATGATTGGACTTATTCTAGTCTTACAAAGGTATATGTTATTGGGTTTTTGGTGAAGCACTCAATTCCACATAAAAAATGCTTTTATGTGGATCAGGCAGTGAACAAGCAGTTCAGACCGTTCACAAGGAGAAAGTAGGGTTTAATGTCAAAAAACAGGCAAAGTTGAGGCTCAAGAAGTCCAAAAAAGGTATGTATGTATGTATTTGCTTTCACGAGGAACATGAGTTTGTGAAATGTTCATTTCATCTTAACACAATCATGTCAGATTGTTATCTCATGGATTGTCCATGTGTTGTGAGAGTCTGAAATAGGAACTGAATGAGATGTTGTATACAGGCAAGCAAGTTGTAGTAGACACTACACAAGCTTTAGATGAAGATGTGATGATGCAATGAATCAAAGGTGGGGTACAGATTTCCTTGGGAAAGTCACCAGAGATTTCGATATCAGTACAGGGATCGTAGGTTTTACTTGACCTTTTGTTTGAAACTGGAGCATGCCATAGAGATGTTGATAAGCCTGGACTGAGAATCAACTGAAGTTTTCCAGCAGTCTATGTCAATATACGACTGTATAAAGATCTTTATGCATAAGTGGATAACATCTCTCTCTCTCTCTCTCTCTCTCTCTCGCACACACACACACACACACACACACACACACATTTTTCTTTGCATATATACATCCATATAGCCTTATTACAATAAGCAGTTCCCAGCGAGGGAACATGCAATTAAAGTCAGAAATCTCACGGTAGGACAGATATACATGATAATCTATCTGAGCACACAAGAAATCAAAGAAGGATTGCCTTAGTGACATCCAGTGACCCAGCTCTCTCTACACACACATGCGCACGCAGGCACGCGCTCTCCCTCTCACACGCTCTCACTCACTCTCTCACTTACTGATTCTCACTCACTCTCACTCTCACTCACTCTTTGAAAATGACCTTGGTACTAGGCTTGTAAGTCTAAATAAGCGGTTAGATAAGTGAAGCATTGCGCAATGATTGATAGGGATTACTAGAAGATTAGATCAATGGGATGCCCAAATAGAAAATGATAGTCTAGTGTATGCGTACATGACTTCCATTATGAAAGCATAGCATAGGGAATTATAATTTCAGGCATACATGACTTCCATTATGAAAGTGTGGCCCACAGAAATATAATTTCAAACATATAGGCATAAGATACCTGCCAAGAATGCCATCTCCATATATACCCACATGATGCAGACAGACAAACAAATCGGATCACAGCTGTGATTTGTTTGAAAGAAAGGTAAAACAAAAATGAAATGGAGTACTTTATGCATACACAAATATGCTAGAGTAATTTCAAAAAAACAGGAAAAAGGATATGCTAGTCGTCTGATGGATAAGAATAGTAAGGACATGTGAAGGCAATGTGAATGACTAAGTGTGTACTTCCGAAGACATGAAGTGGAGAGCTCAAGAAGAGATGTGATAGTAGAGGACACATTTGTCCCATTTGTTCTATCCTCATTTCACACTTCAAGGCAGCATAGAATTAGCTCATTGACATGCTAAAGTGATTAAATCTCATCAAACCCTTTTACATCCACAATTAAAACATGTGTAATTGATGTAGCCCTCTACAGATAGACCTTGACACATGGATGGGTATATAGAAAACATGGCCAAATGATGGTTAAGATGTTGCCAAACACGTGTATCAACTTCACCAAATGGCTAGACACCCATGATGTATAATTTATCGGCAAGGTAAATTTGAATGGCAAAAAAGTCACATGCTCAATGAAATGGTTGGTAGAAGATTTGGTAGAGTATGGTTGCTTATGGATGCGTCTTGGATGTTGGGTTTATTGATGGACACCTATATTACACAAGTGCGAGAAATGATTTGACATCACTTTCTTGCCTATGATAGGGACTCTCTTTTATTCATTGACATATGTTCTTGGTTGCTTCACATTCGTCATATCTAAAAAGGAAAAAATTTGTACTTGTGAGTGTAAGAAGAAAGAGCGGTCTAAGATTGCCTATTGGGGAGCATGATGTGGATAGTCATCGTCTTGAATATATAATTGTGACAGCAAATAGAGTAGTAGGGAAAAGAAGACATGTTGGTATGCATGGAGGTATTGAGCATAAGGTTTGGAAAGCGATAGATATGCGTGATGATAATTGGGCAATTCAAAGAACAAATGCCAATAGTGTAGTCACATGCTTTGGATACTTGGCAGATATGCGTAGATGGAGTGGGGCTATGATTAATGAGTTGGATAGGTCTACAAAAGGAGTACCAGCTCTATGCTTCAAGTGTAGGAGACAACATCCCAATGGCATAGTAGAGCATGTAGTTTGATTCTGCAATAAAATAGTTACCCATACATGGAATGTTGATTGCCTATTCAAGGAGTGTTAGAAATAGATCCTGAAGTGTGGAAGATTGCTAAGGGTGTACCCTCAGTGACAATGCAAGAGGGAGTTGAATTGATAAAAGCTGGATTTGTCCTTGAGGATGGTATAGGTAGTTCCATCATTGGGCAACCCTCAATCTCGCGCATAGAAATAACACATGAAGTCATGCTTGGGTAGGGATTCGTGATGGAAAGGTGGTGAGGTGGAGATCGAAACTGAGTAAGGAGTTCAGAGATAGAATTGAGAAAGCAATGGCAGTAAATACAAAGATTATGAAAGAGGATATCATTACCCCACATGAGGTTCATGTTTTCCATTTACATACTCCTGGGTCAATTTCAAAGGGCTTAAGTTATGTAGTCACAATTGCAAAGTTTCCACATTTTACATGCCCTGACTTTACTGAACGTGAAATAAATAGGATAGCTTATATTCCATGCAAACATATATACTATGTCTTCATTGTCGTGCTGAGAATTAGTGCTACATTCCATTAGTTTATACATCAGGCTGCTCTCACAAAGGTGGAGTTTTTTCAATGTTTGGGATCTAAGAGAAACCTTTGAAAGATAATTACATTGGTTTGAGGTACTGCCTTTGTGGGGGTTGAAGGTCACTGTGCCTTTACCTCAGTTATGTACAATACTCAAACACATATATAAATGAATGAAAAAGAAGATTAGGGTGTTCTGCACCCACCAAAAACTTGTGTGGCTCTCTGTTTCTCTCTCTCTCTCTTCCGTTCTGCTCCCGTTGAGAGCACTCTCAACTGGTATCAGAGCCCGGGTGATCTAGCTGAGCGTGTGTGAATGCCTGGAAGCTCAGCAGCTTTGTGGGAGGAAGGAGAAGCTTTGTGGGTGATTTTACTTACATCAGAGTGCACAGAGACTTTGAAGGAACCTTTGGAAAAGTCACTTTGGTTTTACGAAGTGGTTTTGAGAGCCAAGTGTTTTCAAAGAAAAAGTCATTTTTAAAGCTTTTCCCTATTCTGTTCAACGACAGAGACTCTGTATTGACTTGTAGAGGCAACCATTGTCTGCTTTTGGTGTCCATTTCACTTCAGGAGCTTTGAAACATCTTCATTCTTGAATTTGGGATCATTTCGTTGGATTTCTGACTCTCTGTGTCAGTTTTAACATTTTTCTGCCCGATTGTTGGAACTCAAGTTTGGAACAACCATTTGCAGATCTGTCAGTTTCGGTGGACTCAAAAGGACCTAAAACTTCTATGTTGCTCATCATTCGCACTCCGGTGGAGTTTACAAACAGTACAGTTTCCAAAAATGTTTTTCAGTCCGTGTGTTGGACCCGGTGATTGGGACCACAGTTTTCAAAACCGTCTGTCCCATTGCATTTCGGACACCTAAAAACCCCTACCTGTCAGTTCTTGTGTGATTTAGTGGCATGTTTTCAGAGTTATGGATCTTTGTGTATTTGATTTCGTCTCTCTGTTATGCATTTTTCATTCTAAGGTTTTGAAACCTTAGATTTATACCACATGGCAGTGGATAAGTGTTGACTCCCATTTCTCACTCATCGGTTGGGATTTTGGAGTTCTAGTAGAAGAGAGATATTTGCAGATTGTCTTGCTAAGTCTGATTATGCAATGGTGCCCATGTTTTGAGACATCTCAAGTTCTATTTTCAGTAGCGGTCATTGTCGTGGGACCATGATTTCTTGAGCATACCTTATGCAGATCACTCTGATGTGCGCTCATTTGTGGTGTGCATTGGGTTGCAATGGATGATTTATAGGCCATTTGGATGCATTGTGATCTTTATTGGATGCGTTGATAGGCCCAGATTGCCCTGTGGGATGCTATTTTTTATGGACGCTTTACACATGGATGCTATTTTATGCTGAGGGACAGCCACTTGACACATTGCAGGTGATGCACTGATAGTGTTATGCTCTCGTGGATAAGATATTGTTAATGCATATGCCCATGGACAGTGTTTATGCTTGAGCCATTTGGCACTTATTGGCATTTTGGATTGCCATTGCAGTTGGCATTTTCTTTTGGGCTAGATTTGCTCATATGGATGCATAGTACATGCACATGAGTCAGCTGTATCTTTTGATGCTTTGAGCTTTGAGTTTTGGTGATATTTCACTTTATTGTGGCATACACATTTGGGTACACCTGGTATTTGGTGTGATTCTCTCTTGCAGGCACTAGCATTTGGGATTTTGCTTTATTTGCATCATGGCATCCTCTTCCATGTCTGAAAAGGAGTTTTTCAGCATTAAAAAGTTTGATGGCACAAACTTTTCTTTGTGAAAAGAATAGATAAGGGATGTGCTTATTCAAAAGAAGCAGATAAAACCCCTGTAAGGGATTGTAGCTAAGCCTGCAGCTATGTCCACAGATGAATGGAATGAGTTGGATGCATTGGCAAAGTCTACCATTAGACTTCATCTTGAAGAGACAGTTTATTTCACAGTAGTCACTGAAAAGACTATGGAAGCTTTATGGAAAAAGCTGTGTGCTACATATGAGAAAGAGACTATCTCAAACAAAGTCTATCTCATGAAGAGATTGTTTGAGCTGCACATGAAGGAGGGAGTATCAATAGCTTTGCACTTGAATGAATTTAATATCATTTTCAGTCAGCTTCAAGCTCAAAAGCTGAATTTTGATGCGAAAATGAGGGCAATATTTCTCTTATGCTCATTACCATCCTCATCGGATATTTTCCATACTGCTATCAGTAACTCTGCACCTGGTGGAGTATTGAACTTTGATGATGTGGTTGGTAGCTTGTTGGCCGAGGAGATTAGATGGAAGTCAATAGAAGGCAATAAACAGGATGCAGCCTTAAATGTGCAAAGGGGCAGATCACAGTCCAGGGGGAAGTTTCAAGAAAGAGGGAAGTCCCGTAGTTGGTCCAGGGCACGGAACATTAAGTGTCACTATTGTGGCAAGAAGGGCCACATGAAAAACGATTGCTACAAGCTTAAAAGAGAGCAAAAGGATAAGAAAAAGAATGCAAATTGGGGTGCAAATCAGAAGGAAGAGAGTCCAAGGGAGGACAAAGGAAAAGTGAAGATCGAGGAGATTAATGCAGTCACACATGATAGTGACAATGACATTCTCTTCATGTCTACTTTATCTACAGAGTTGCTTACCACTTCAGATGATGCATATTCCAAGGATTGGATTTTGGATTTTGGCGCTTCATTCCATGTTACTCCCCATAGGGAATGGTTCTCCACTTATGACAGTGGAAAGACAGGTTGTGTGCATCTTGGAAATGACTATGCATGTGACATAGTGGGAGGAGGTGACAAAGTTTTCTTTTACAAATGGGTCTACATTTATTTTGAAAAATGTGAGACATGTGTCTAAGCTGACTAAGAGTATCATTTCAACAGGTCAGCTAGATGATGCTCATTTTCAAACCATCTTTGGTTCTGGGAGTTGGAAAAATAAGAAGGGCTCTATGCTTTTGGCTAGGGGCGCCAACTGTGGGACTTTGCATCCCTTACATGTATCAGGGGTGTTTGATCATGTTGTTGCAATAACCAAGTAGCCAAGCACTTCTTTATGGCATTGCTGGTTGGGCCATATGAGCCAAAATGGGATGAAACTCTTATGCCGTTTGGGTTATGTACCGCATTGAAGTTTCTATGATTTTGAATTTTGTTGCACTGTCTCTATGGGAAGCAGACTAAATTAGCCCATAAAAGAAGAGGAAAGAAAGAGTTCGAAAAGCTTGATTTGGTGCATTCAAACGTATGTGGTTCCATGCCTACACGATCATTAGGTGGGGCTGAATACTATGTGACATTCATTGATGATGCAACTAGGAAAGTGTGGGCTTATGCTATAGCTCGGAAGAGTGATGTGTTCCACGTATTTTAGAAATAGATGGCCTTGGTTGAGAATCAATCAGGTAGAAGGCTTAAATGCCTATGGACTGACAATGGTGGAGAGTATCTCTCTCATGACTTTCAGCATTTTTGTGATATACGTGGGATTAAGAGGGAGCTCACATCCCCTCATACTCGAGAGCAAAATCTAGTTACAAAAAAGATGAACCGTACCATTCAAGAAAGGTTGCAATACATGCTTTCCAATGCAAGTCTTTCTGGTGGTTTTTGGGCTGAGGCAATGAAGACTGCAGTGCATGTGATCAATAGATCACCTTGTAAGAGTTTGGATGGTGGTATTCCTGAAGAGGCATGGAGTGGCAAGAAGCCCTCTTACTCTCATTTGCATATATTTGGGTGTGAGCATATGCACATGTGCCAAAAGAGCTTCGAAAGAAGCTAGATCCTAAGTCTAGGAAATACATCTTTCTGGGTTATGGTGAAAGTGGAGAGGGGCTATTGTCTTTGGGATCCAGAAGCAAAGAAGATCATATGCAGCCATGATGTATCCTTTAATGAGAAGAGGATGCATAAGGCACCCATGAGGGATGTGGAAATGAGGAGAATCACTTTCCAGGACGTGAATCCACCTGCATATGTTGATAGACAGCAAGTTGTTCATGCACCAAATGTGCAAGAAATGGTAGTACCAAGTATTCCCACAGGTATACAATCAAGGGTAGATGATGGATCATCTATTGGTGGAAATGATGAGCCAAATGTGGCTGATATGCAAGTGGGACAGCAATCTAAAATGCCCTTGAGAAGATCATCTAGAGTGTCTAGACCGCCTGATAGGTTTGTTCTAGGGGTAGACTATGTGATGCTTACTGATTGCGGGGAGCCTTCTTGCTATAGAGAGGCTATGATGCACGAGGATCAATGCAAGTGGGAGTATGCTATGGAATCAGAGATGAGTTCACTTATGAAGAATAAGACTTGGGACTTGGTTTCTTTGCCACATGGAAAGAAAGCAATGCCATGTAAATGGGTCTACAAGATGAAGGTCACAGGTGATGATGTGCCTAGGTACAAGGCCCATTTGGTCGCTAAAGGGTCAAGTAAGAGAAGGGTGTGGACTTTGATGAGATATTCGCTCCGGTTGTGAAGATGACCACACTTAGATGCATGCTTGGACTAGTGGCAGCAGAGGATATGGAGCTTATGCAGATGGATGTTAAGACAGCTTTCTTGCATGGGGATCTGCATGAGGAAATTTACATGGTGCAGCCAAAGCTTTGAAGAAAAGGGTAAATAGCATTTAGTTTGCAAGCTGAAGAAGAGTCTCTATGGTCTTAAGCAAGCACCTAGAGAATGGTATTAGAAGTTTGATGCTTTCATTCGATCCCAGGGTTTTAGAAGGAGTAAAATTGATCACTGCCTCTACACTAAAAGGGCTAAGGATAATAGCGTGATACTCTTGGCACTATATGTGGATGATATGCTATTGGCTAGCAAGAATACTTATGAGCTAGATGCATTAAAGGCCAAGTTGCATGAGGCCTTTGATATGAAGGATTTGGGACCTGCAGGTCATATTCTTGGTATGCGCATCATGCATGATCGGAGTAGGAAACTCCTTTGGCTTTCACAGAAGGAGTATGTTACAAAAGTATTGCAGCATTTCAATATAGAGGGCGGAAAGGCAGTGAGTACTCCATTGCCTCCATATGTGAAACTGATACAGATAATCCTAAATCAGATGAGGAGAGGGCCATGATGGCCAAGGTTCCTTATGCATTAGTGGTTGGGAGTCTTATGTATGCTATGATAGCTACTAGACTAGACATTACATTTGCAATGGGAGTTGTTAGCCCGTATATGGCTAATCCAGGAAAGAGGCATTGGGAGGCAGTTAATGTATCATGAGGTACATGAAGGGTACCAAGGAGATGTGCATCTACTTTGGTAGAGGAGACATGCATGTACTTGGGTACATAGATTCAAACTATGCAGGGCATGTGGATAGTAGGTGATCCACTTTTGGTTATGTGTTCACCTTTTGAGGTCAGGTACCATTTCATCAGGGAGGTACTTGAGGATAAGCGCATAGAGCTTGTCAAGGTTCATACAGATAATAACCCTGAAGATATGCTGACGAAGAGTCTACCTAGTCAGCGGTTTGAGTATTGTCGTGTATTGATGGGCATTGGATAGTATGCTCACTAGTTGTTCTCCCTTAAAGACACATTGTCCTTTAAGTGGGAGGTTATGGGGGTTAAAGGTCAGTTTGCCTTTACCCCGGTTATGTACAATACTCAAACACATATATAAATGAATAAAAAAGAAGATTAGGGTCTTCTGCACCCACTAAAAACTTGTGTGGCTCTCTGTTTCTCTCTCTCCCTCTTCCGTTCTGCTTCCGTTGAGAGCACTCTCAGCCTTGAGTTGTTGATGTATAGTCTAAAGCTAAAAGACAAGTGGCGAGGGTTGCAGGCTGTCGTCTACTTTGTATATGAATTAATAACATGTTTCATGAAAAGTTCTTTGTGAGTTGGCAACTTGGCCTCTTCATTGGCTTATAGTAATTAAATTATTTAAGACTAGTTTAATCTTTGTGTTCTCCATTTTAAATTGTAATTGAATGGCTTGAGTTTTTCGTGGCTCGCTTTAATTGCTTGGCTCACTTCCCATGGCTCACTTTTTGGTAATCCTCTAGGTCTAGTGTTGGCATACTCAGCCAAACACAAATTGTTCAATTCATTTGACATGCGTTTGAAAGAAAATATCAATGCTTTGTGGGTCCATCTTCCCAAGCAAAAAGTGTCTTTTGAGTAGCATGGTGCACTCTTTGAGGGGGAAATTTATATAGCAAAATTCGCATGTAGTGCTTATTAATGGGTAGTGATGACAAGGACAATACACTGCTTGTTGTGAGCTAATGTGTTGTGTGTTCAAGATGGCATTGCCAATCTTGCAAATGCATTCATTTGATTGTACATTTGATTTTGCAAACATAGCTGCAAAGCTAGCTTGACCGCCTTCGTCATGTACAAAGTGCAATAGGATGTAACTACATGGGGGTTGATGATAAATTGAACATCACTGTTTGCATCCCAGAGTGTAGACATAGTGATGTTGAAGTTGTTTGTGTAGATATCCTTTGGATGCCTTTTCAAGTAAACTTTTGGTTGCGTGATGCTACATCGCAACACTACATTGTACTCTTCTTTTGATAGTGAAAGCGTACGTAAGAAATTGTCAAAGTCAAGTTTCCTTCTATGAAAGAGTTGATTCTTTTGTAATTGGCTTTATACATGCTTAGGAACATTGGTTCTTTGAGTAGAGTTAAAATTTTTATTGCTCTCATGGGAGGCCATGAGAAATGGAAGTAGTACGAGTTCCCTCTTTTTTTGCATGTTTTTTTATGTTTATGCTTTTGGATGTCTCTGTTTTCCAATGCAAGTTTTGAAATGTCAGTGCATATATGCTTGTCAACAATGAAGCCCTCAATTTTATGTCTAGGCATTTGCCATAAACAGGTGCATTTTTAACCCATAGGAAGCCATGATCGTGCTGGCTTCCCCTGTTTGGAATTCGGTCCAAATAAAAAGTTGAGTATCCTGCCCAAAATTGTGGCATCTTGTTTGAGAAGATGTTTCATTGCCTGGAACTTGTGTACGTAGTATCTTGCAGTTGTCACTGGGTCAGAACACATGAGCATGTGCAAATTATTTTTGGGTGATAGTGTCATGCTAGCTTTTTTTCCTGGGTGGACTTTGCGAAGACAACGAAGTAGTGGCTACCGCCAGTTTTTCTTTGCAAAGAAAAAAGTCAAGAAAAAGGTGGGAGGACATTATTATCTTAACATTGCGAAAAGCTTTTTCTTGAGGTTACGCTTGTAGTTAGCAGAAGTCTGCAAACCTGTGAAGTCCCAAAAGCCTACATGGGATTATAGCAACTGCGTGATGTTTGTGTCTTGTGCCATATCCTTTGCATGAATTCTTTGACTACGCAGCTGGCCTTTGCACATGCAGACCTAAGACGAGGACATCACTTGTTTTATCAACACTTTCATTGTCTTGAAGAACAAATTCTCTATTGATGTTCCAAACCGCCTGTCTTTGTTAGTGAGCTCCAGTGTGCAATTTCTTAGTAAGAAGTGTAGTCAGGAAGGTTGTAGCTCCTAGGGTGCCCATAGAAAAGGTTTGGGAAGGCAAGTTCCTTGCAATACCTATCCTTGAAAATGCTCAATGGTGCAAACCCTTCAGATGGTGCAATGTTGATTGTCTTGTCCTTGAAGTCTACCACTTGTCATGTTGTGTAAATGCCATGGACTAGAGTGTCGGTTGGAGTGTCAACCTTCATGTTCTTGGTAATAATGTTGTTCCATTTGTTTCGTGCCAATGCTGTTAGTTGTTCCTTTGATGTTAGCTTTTGTTTTAGTGCCACTGTGACTGTAAAATTAGTAGGGCAACACATTTTGTACTCTATCCACATTAGCAAAGACATTAATGATTACACCATGGAGGCCATATTGCCCTTCGTATGTTAGCTCATGGATTTGCGTGAAGGGTATTCTAGTTGCTATGAAACGTATCTCCAAGTTGTTAAGCATGTCAACACACTTTGTTTCTGGGTGTAGGGGCATGTTTTTGCATGCAAATTTTGGAACTTTGCCTCTTTGAATTTGACCATGGCACAATGTGTATAGAAGAAAACATAGCCTGTCTATGGTTGCCATAAGTTCATGTTAGATCATGAAGCTATTTGTTGTAGTATTGGTGCGATGCATCTTGGTCTTGAACTCCAAGAATCCACAACAAATACAAGGAAATGAAGGTGTATTTTGAATGCTCTTTAATTACCTTGTGATGGCACTACTTTGGGTTACAACACCTTCACTAGTAGAGTAAGCCAATGGCTCATTACTTGGATGCTGCTGTGTATGATGGGCTTGCGATGGAGGCATGCAATGCACTTGGGTTCCCAAGGTTGTGTTGTCGAGGAATGATGGGTCAATTTCCAAGTCTTTCCTTTTTTTGTAGACTTTCTTGACAATAGCTTGCATTGAGTGCTTGGAATCTAGGAACATGTGCAAGAACGAATTGCAACGTCTCTTGCAGTTGCATGTGGCATAGTTCTCACCATACTTAACAAATCACTCGTGCTCCTCATCCCATAGAATATAGGACGTTTTTGTTTTTTTCTTGTGAAGCAATGCCAGCTCTACGGGGCTAACCAGCTCGTCCACAAGTAAAGTATGCACAACCTCAACATTGTTGCTTAGGATGAAGAGTGCAGGAGTTCCAATCGTGTCCTGACATTTGACTTGGAAGGAGCATTGCAATATTACACTTGCATGAAGAAGGCAATCATGGATCAATGCATGTGAGTTTGAGGTGTTCATAAGTATGTGGACCATGCGTTCTGTCGTGTAGTGTTTGGATGCATTTTGAACATTTTCACAAGTAATTCTCAAGGTGCCTTGATGCAAGGTGATCCCAGACAAAAATAGTGTCATTCAAAATTTGTGCAAACATTTTGTATGTGGGATGGAGAAAAATCTCACAAACACATTAGCAAGTCAAAGTTCCTAGGATGGGCCTTCTTGAAAATGGCATACTTGAGGTGTCATACAGTTGCATGTCCACGTTTTCACACATTGCATGAATGTTAATTGGCACGTAAGTGAAACTACAAGGTGAACCAAAATAACACAACTACTTAATGAGAAGCATGGAAGCAAGCCATCATATTAAGAATGACACTGGTGGAGAACTCATCTCGCTTGTAGATCATGGAGATTAAGGGTTGAGGAACTAAGGGTTTAGGGGGAGCATAGGAGTGGGAGAGGAAGAAGGTGTAAGAGCATGGGGGAAAGAAGAGAGAGGAGGGAGGAGGAGGAGGAGGAGGGAGGAGGAGAAGGGAGGAGGAGAGAGGAGGAGGAGGAGGAGGAAGGAGGAGGAGGAAGAGGGAGTAGGAGGAGGAGGAGAAGGGAGGAGGAGGAGGGAGGAGGAGAGGGAGAGGATGGGTTGCAAGGTTAGAGGAGAGGGGAGGAGGAGTTGCAAGGTTAGGACATGCTTTTGGACATGGAGTGCAAGGAAGCATGGACACTTGAGACAATTGCTTGGAATACCAAAGTAGAACTCAACACAATGCCCCAAAGAGTCTGGGCTTCATTCCATTATGGGGTATTTATACAAGTTGGAGAGCTTCTCTCTCTACATGTAGGAATTGTAACACATTCTCTCTCTACATGTAAAACTTGCATATAGAAGTTGCATGTAGAACTCGCATGTAGGAGTTGCATGTAGAACTCGCATGTAGGAGTTGCATGTAGAAATTGCATGTAGAACTCGCATGTAGGAGTTGCATGTCGAACTCGCATGTAGAACTTGCATGTAGGAGTCGTATGTAGAACTTGCATGTAGAACTCGCATGTAGAACTTGCATGTAGAACATGCAAGTTGGATTTCTAAGAGGGATTATATCTAGCCTTATGCAAGTACAAGTGGAGCTTTGCTACTACTCTCTACACACACATTCTGTTCTACCTAAGTCCATGTTGGAACAGAGACAACATACTCCCGGATTCATTTTATTACCCATCCTTGGGTGATGGCTTATTGCGAGCATGTACCTAGGTTTCCATGCCTTTAATCCAATGATTGTGGAGCTTTTGTCGTGCCAGTTGATCCTGCTATAAAACCTTGGGACCATACAATTTTTGCTCCGTTTCCAGGTAGCCTGTATCCACCATTTGCTCGAATAGAGATATGTGGCGTGCTTCTAAGAAGATCACTCTTTAATAGAGTCGGCTTGTAATCTAAGCATCGACCCGTTCATTGGGATTGAAACTGAGTGGAGGCAAATGGGAATCAAGGTAACATGGGACCTCCAGAATGAATTCCAATGTTTTACAGAATATAGCACTTAGGTGAAGGAAGCGATCAATGTTGCCACGCATTATTTGCTCATGCTGCTGAAGTGCTCGGATCATTGTGCCTTGGATATTCCATTCTACACTAGAGTAGTATGGTTCGATCATAAGCCAATTAATGGTTCGATGCTCATCCAAAGTGCGTATGTTGGCTTCCCATTTTTACGCTATGGAACTGCATAGAACTTGGGATGGGTTATGAGAAATGGAGGTGTCCATAGGTACTCCTTCAAGAAGATTACATCAAAGAGCTTGGGGAAGCGCCAATTAGGTTGTGGATCCAACTTGCTAATCCAACCTTCACTAATTTGACGCTGATGAAGGTTGGTAGGAAATTTGTCCATGGTCCATATCCACCTCGAGTTTTGATATCAGGATATTTTCTCCAAAATTCCTTGATGAGGTTACTGGGAAGTGGTATCTCATCAAAATCATACCCATCATTGGAACTTGGCATGGGAGTACGAATTGGATGATCTCGATCTTGATATTCAAAATCAAATACTGTGTCATTTTTTGCTGATGGAAGCACAAGTAGTATCGGAGGTGATGATGGGGCAGGGAGAGAATCTGGGGACATGGGGGAGAAATATGGCAGAGTGTTAGTTGCGGAAGGGGGAGTAGAAGGGGGGGGGAAGAACTGGGCAAATGGTTTGAGCAGCTTGGTAATCCTCAAGGGTAGGATTAGCAAGGGAGGGGAAGAAGCTAGGTGTGAGGGGCTCATAAGTTTGTGACTATTGGGTTAGTTGAAAATGGTGAGAGGCATGATCAAAGAGACGATGGAGGGAATAGATGTTAGGATGGAACTTCGGGAAGGTTAAGAGGGTGGTAGCAGCAAGGGTAAGTGAGGTTATGATGTGGGCAGAAAGAGTGGTTAGACATGGGAAGTTGGATGTGAGATAGGCCATGCCGTCTTCTGACACTTCTTTTTGCTGGTGTGATGGGATCATCAGCTGCATGGGTGGGATGTCGGTTATGTCGTGCCTTGCAAATAATAGGGATTGCCTTTGTAGCAATGGCAACAAACCTGCAATAACGAGGGGAGGACTACCCATGAGGCATACATATGTAATGAAAGCATCCGTCCTGAGTGCTATAAACCCGGCATGTGTAGACAGGTAGAAGATATTTTTCTCATCTTTGGACAAGTCTTGGCAAATTATGCGTAGGGTTTTGGTCCCGATGGAACATTCCCATTTGATTGTTGGATGAGCAAATATGATCCTGATTTGGAGTTGCTTCCATTGGATAAGCACGCGTGCGTTGAGGTGATCTTCCACTTGTAGAGTAGCCACAAGCTCTTGGTATACCACCATTGTGCATTGAAGCGGGGCTTCATTGCTGTTGTCTTCCAATGCCTCATTGTTGTGCACTAGCAATTGGAGTTCAAGCTTGGAGATGATTATCTTTTTGGAGTGCATCTCATTCATTTTTTCTTTGCATTGATGGTAGATGGTTGTATATGCCTCCTTAAGCTTTCTCATTTGCAAGGTGACCTTTGCTTGTTGAGGGCAATGTCTTCAGTGGTATTGGATCATTGGTGCAAGACTTGTGCTTGTGAAGTGCTGGCCTCTTGAGTGGTAGCAAGTTGGTCCTTTAAGATTCTGCATTCCCTTGTAAGCTCGTCAATGCTGAAGGCACGCACTGCCAAAGATTGTTTCATTTCTTCAAGCTTGTCTTTGCAATCCTGGAGCTCTTCTTCTTTGTGAATTAGAGTGAGTTGAGCTTGTGCCACTACCTTCGTCTGTTGAGCATGTGCGGATGTCAAGGAGTTATAGTAGGTTTGTAAGATTGCCATTGCTTGTATTGCTGCTGTTAGTTGTGTTTGACTTTGGTGGAGGTTGGAGGTCACATCCCTCACTCCTTCTCTTGAGCTTGGAGAGCTTGGTTCATGTTCACTTCTTCTACCTCCTTCTCATCTATCTGTACCCGAAGTGCCATGGTGATCGCCTGGAATTCGTCTTTGATTTCTGTTGCAGTCTGTCTTTCCAATTCTCTTGCATATTCTTCCTTGGCCAAGCTAGTAAATAGTTCTGACATTTGGATCATTTGGCTAGCTTGATGTTGGAGAATGACAGACGGTGATGAGGTCTGTGATACTGTTGATACAAGTGGTGCCCATGTAGCCAGCTCGATGATTCTGTAGTACTTGGGGGAGGTTGTTCCAATTGTATTTCAGTCCCTTGTTTACAATAGTCATACTATTGATCTGGCACTAGCTCCCCTTGCCGCTCATCGACCGGCATGGCGTTGATGGGCGATTCTAGTGACGATGTAGCCTTAGGCTCTGGTGCCAATCTTTCCTCAGGTTCTGGTGTTGATCTTGCCTCGGGCTCTGGTTGCTGCTACTATTGTTGGGGATATATTGGTTGCAGTTGTGTACCGAGCTGTAGCATCTCATGGGGCGATTCCTCAATCCCGACCTCTAGAATAGGTAATTCTTCTAAGGCATGTGCACTATGCTGTCTCTATGGATCAGTGTGCCCTTGGTGAGGAGAGACTGTACTTTGAGAAACTTTGCATTGATAGGCTGTTTAGGGTATTTGGTACCTTGTGTTGGCAGTGAGAAAGCCCTTTGAATGACTGTACTATCAAGGATAAGGTTTAGTGGGCTCTGATGTATAGTGATTGTACCATACTTGCCAACCTTTGCATTGCTGGAGTGGTAAGAATGGAGAAAGTCCTTGATGTATGTGGTCATTGTAGGACAGTGCTCCAAGGATTTTAGGCTCTCATGCAAACTGGCTAGACCCCTTTGCTCTAAGTAAGATGTTGCGTCCTGGGAAAGAGCATAAGTCGATGTGGGTGGCCAAACAAATTCCAGTGACTAGGCCCTATCAATGGCTGTGTAGGCCGGTGGTGAATGGGGTGGCATTTGTTCGTCTTGGTCATGCACTGAATCCTCTTCAGAGGTATCGCTCTAGACCAT
Source organism: Dipteris shenzhenensis (assembly GCF_047967505.1). Lineage (NCBI taxonomy): Eukaryota > Viridiplantae > Streptophyta > Polypodiopsida > Gleicheniales > Dipteridaceae > Dipteris > Dipteris shenzhenensis. The sequence continues at coordinate 20,538,290 of NC_141613.1, forward strand.
GAATGGCTGTGGTTACCATGGTTGAGAGGATGTAGATGGCTGCTAACTCTAGAGGGGGTCTCGTGGTTGAGGTGGTGGGCTCTTTCTGCGCATCCTCTTCAGAGGTCATGCATTGAATCCTCTTCAGAGGTATCGCTCTGGACCATGAATGGCTGTGGTTACCATGGTTGACAGGATGTAGATGGCTGCGAACTCTAGAGGGGGTCTCGTGGTTGAGGTGGTGGGCTCTTTCTGTGCATCCTCTTTAGTGGTGGCATCTTTTCTGAACCTACATCCATGTGCATGTGGTGTACCATTGATCATTAGATTGGTTGGCATGCCGATATGACCTTTCTGTGTGTGTGAGAGAGATCTTATTTTTATACATGCTTTGAGAGTGTGGAATGAAAGTGTGTGGTACAATTATTCATGCAATCATCTACATGTCTAAGCGAAAGCGTGTGAGTGCACGTGACCTAGTAGCTAGGTATGGACTAACTATATGCTTTTTTTTTGTTGCTGGGATTTTCATAGGGTAGCTAGAACTTAGGCATCACTTCTGAGCCCTAGGTTAAAATCGACTGATGCTATCTATATATGTGAAGACGTACATATGCAAGTGAGTGTTGAATTTGAACACATAACCTTCCACATCCTGATCTCCCTGCTCCAAGCAGCGCAATATATCCAGAGTTTTTTTCTCGATGAAACCATCTCAAGAATGTGTCGAGGGCTGCATCATATGTGGCAAAATGGTTCACTGCATACTCTGCCAACCAACGTGCCACCTTGCCCGCTAAAGTTGACTCAAAAACACCTCTTGTCAGAGCGGTACCACAACTCCTGGATTGTTGATTTCATACACCTTCTCAAACTATCGAACATGTGCATCGAGGTCATTCGACTTTCGCCCTGCAAACTTGGCATACTTGGATGTGGCCTACCGCAGCCCATCACAGCGCCTCCAATATTTGGAACTCCTCCAGATGGCCTTCCTTGATTGAAGAGATTGTGAGAAGCCACCGAAACTGTAGTTGGAGATGAAGATGCACTCAACACTCGACGTGTGACTTGCACTCACACCCGCACCCTTGGTGGTGAAACTGACTGAGCAGGTGGACTCTAATGCCAATTAACCCCTCTCGGAGCTTCTTGCGGACTGACGTCTCCATGCTCGGGATCACTGTTATGCCACCACAGCCACGTACAAGAATCCCATTTCCATGAAATATACATGAAATATTTAAGTCTCCTTTCATGGATTTATAAATTTATCACATTAAAGAAACAATTAAATTAACAAATAACTTAGGTAGAGCTAGAATTTCTAAAGTAGGATTATTTCAAATTCTTACATGTTAGTGCAAAAGTATAGATTGAAAAAACAAGATTTTTATGTGAATATGATAGTGCCACAAAGTGCACTTTTGATTTGGGAATAATGTTTTCTGAAAGTAAAATTTTGATTTGGGAAGGATATTTTCACAAAGTAAACTAACATTTGGGAAGGATTTTTGGGTTTCATTCAAAAACAACAGAAAAAGTACAAAACTAATAAAATAAGTGTTACATTTGGGTTAGTGAAGGGATTGTGACATACCTTACAACTTCATGGTGTTCATAATGGGGAAAAGTCATATTGGTGAAGAGAGTATACATTTGAAATCTGGGCATGAGTGATTTTTCTCCTGAGTCTACTCCTTATGAAATACATGAAAGGTAACCATGAGTCTATAGGTCTGTTACATAAATTGGAATATGTGCATGGTCTTTTTTTGGATTCATAGGCTATGAATCTCTGTCCTTGAGTAGAACAACACCAATAGCTACTTAATGGTCACAAAGAGTTATTCATCGTTTGGTTCCTTATAATGCAAGAAGGGGAGCTAGGTGTATGTGTGTGTACCTAGGTGAACATATATGTAATTCAAAAAGGGTTTCTTATAGTAGGACTAAGTTGGTTAAGCCTTTATGCATAGTGATATGTATAGGAGAAGGAAATCAATTGTAAGAAAGAAGAGACTCACAACGGGAAATAATACTTTGATAAGGGACTGTGAGATTTAACTAGAGGATTTAAAGCATTCCTGGTAGATCAAACATTAAGGTTAGTGAAGGGATTGTGACATACCTTACAACTTCATGGCGTTCATAATGGAAAAAATTCAGATTAGTGAAGAGAGTATAAATTGAAAATGTGGGCATGAGTGACTTTTTCCTCTTTGGAATACTCTTATTTTTCAAAGTATTTTATTTTTCTACTATGTAGAAGCACATTATTCCCATGGCACATTACTATAGTTTCTAGTCAAGGTACACTTATTTTCAAACTACATAAATTTCCAACTACATAGAAGGAAGTTTCTCCATGGTGCAATAATGGAACCTAATGATTTCAGGTATATCTAACATTGGTTCTGATCTTGTAAAATATTTTACACATTTTGAAAGTACTAAATCTATACTACTTTTATCAAGAATCTGACATGAGTAAGTTATGTTTTCAGCGATCCAATTCTTTTCCTTGAAATTTTTGCGAATATGTTTTTAATATAAAATTGTTTATGCAAACGTATAATTTGTTCAAAATTCAATATAAAAAACCATTTGTAATTACATTTCTATAAAATTACCTTGAATTTTTTAGTTACAACACCCCTACATTTAAACTTCTGTGGTAGTTTTAGGTGACCCCTCCCTCCCCCCCCAAACACCTACCCAAGCTTGAAGCCACTGTAATTTTAAGCTCTAAAATTGGAGTTCATGGTGTCGAAGTGTACCTTTTCTCTGAGAAAAGAGATATGGAAATTTTTTGTTTAGACGACTTGGTCCATACATAACATAATCATGGTAATTTTTAAGAGGGGAAAACAATTATCGCTATTTTATTTCAAATGGTGCAAGTATATATCCCCCGCCAGTGTATAGAGTATTCCCTCCGCAAAAAGTTAAAGAAAAATGGCATTGGCTCTCCTGTAATTTGTGAGCAGTTTGTTGGCCACAAAAACTTTTTCACTTCTCCGACTGTGGCTCCTAGATCCTCTCGACGATCTTGCCATTCAAAACATCGCTCCTCCAAATGTTCTTGCAGATCCTCATCTTTTCAAAAAATTTGCAAACTCCACTGGTGCCACCAATATCCTCACTGCCCTAAAGCAAGGAGAAAGATATGTTGTGGTTTTCTTTGCTTGAAAATATTTTTGTCATCTCTCTTTGCAAGTGATAAGGGTCTCTATTATTAAGATTGGAAAGAGCAGGAAGGGAAGAGGTGTGTGAAGTTTCATTACCCCCAACTTCATGTCACAGTACCTAGACCTTCTAGTGGAAGAGAGAGCCACATGGGAATTGCTTCAAATAGAATTCAAAAGAAGCTTTCAAACGGAGAGACTACAAGATGATCCTGCTCTCCAACTTAGCAAGATCGAACAAGGCCGTTGAGAAGATGCATGCACATACCTGGGCAAGATGAAAAGATTAATCACCAAATGTGACCCACACCCCGATGCAAAGTACCTCATGGCCTGGTTCATTGCAGATCTAAGGAAGAAAATCCGCAAGGACATGAAAAAGATTAGGAACTATGAAACGTTCAGTGCTGCTCATGCGGCAGCCATTGACATCGAGGATGGCATGACCGACTCTGACACTAGTAGTGATGATGGAAAATCCAATGCATAGGATAAGCACTCTAAAAAGGGCAAATCTAAGTCCACTACCGAAACGTGAAATGAGGATCACCTAGAGGCCATGACCATGAAGCTAAAAGACAAAATGATGCAAGCCATGGAACAAAAACTTCACTTGTCTCAGCCGCCACCTCACAATGAGAAAATGTCTGGTGTCCACACTGCATGGCCAATCATACAGCAAATGAGTGCCTAGTCCTAAGAGCCAGGATCACTGCACAAGCAAATCCACCACCAAGACTATGGTGCCATATCTACATCATTGGTGGCCATGATGAAAACAGTTGCATTTTCAACATGCACAACAACCTGCCTCGACCTCAACAATACTAACCGGCACCCATGCTAGTGTATAGGCAACTGGCACTTGCACAAGCACCCCTAGCTCCGAGGCTAAGTCCTATTCCTATTCAGACACAAGTCCTGCAACTACTCAGGAATCCAAATCCATGATCATATCCAAGAGCACCAAATCTAGCTCCTCAAGCAGTTCCAAAACATCAACTGCAAGTCAAGGAAGTAGAGTTGCCATTTGAGTATGAAGCAAAGTACCTAGTGTACTATGTAGAAGGTGCAGAGGGTCTAATACCAGTCTATGCAAATCAAGTTCAACCCAATACATATCAAGCGTCAAGTGCTACAGGTTTGGAGAAAATCACTAGATCGCAGAGTGCCCTCATCATGGTAGCCTCGCTACTTTCCAACCACTCTACAGAGATTGTGGCATAGGGCATGCCTATATGGATTGTCCCATAAAAAATAATGTCCCACAACAAACAGAGGTTAAGCCTGATGTCCCAATCGGCATCATTGGGGTGGACCTTCAAAGTCTAGGGCCGGTAAGCATAATATCACAACCTGTGAATGTAATTACACGCCAGCAGAAAGAGGCCACCAAGGACCATAAAATTCCAATCCAACCAAAGAGACTTCTTAAAAAGAAAGCACAAGTGCCTCCACCTGCCAAGCAATGACCAGTCAAGCTCATCCACATCAGCTCTCGAGCCTCAAATAAAAGAAGCTCCATACCCAAATGCAGAAGTGGAAAAGGCTCGTTTTCAGGCACTTCAACAATGGGTACAAAAGGAACAAGCTCAATTTGAGGCTGAGAAAGACCCAATCCATGACTTGGCCCCACAAAGTATTGATATTGTACTCGAGCCTCTGTTCCAACAACAGACTCCACAACATAATGCACGGCCATGTCAACTTGAAGGAGCCGCACTCTCTAGCATCCTGAGTCATCCTGTGCTAATTCCCATCGGAATCCTCCTCCTACGGAATTATCCCAATCTCTGGGAGAGTTTTCAAGGCTGGATTGAACTCGCAAATCCCCCTCCACCTATGGACGACATCAAAGATATCCCTGTGTGGATGGGTGAGAGAGATGACATATGCAACATTACTGTGCCTTTGATCCACAAGGCATATAATGAAGTCCAAGCCATAGTGGATGGTGGAGCAGGTGTAAATGTCCTATCAAAGGAGCTCTACGATGAATGGGATCTCCCACCAAAGCAAAGGGCTAATTTCAACATACGCCTTGCCGATGGTTCACGGGCTAAACCCTTGGGAATAGTGAATGGCATGTCCACAAAGGTCGCAGGAGTCTGCTTTTCCCTTCTATTCACAATCTTGGATCTCCCCAAAAAATCCTATCAAATCTTACTGGGACATCCTTGGTTATGGGAAGCATTAGTCCTCCATGACTGGGGAGTTGATAGACTGAAAATCCAAAATCAGGACACCACAGTCAAGGTGAATGTGGGGACAGGAGCTATAAAACCAATTGTGCCTAGAGTGTTGGATGACACATCTTCAACTAAGATCTCAAGCAAATCAGCTCCCTTGCAACAACATGCCATAGCAGGCGATTCCCAAAGCAATGTCAATAATTGGATACAAACATTGGCAACCATCAACAACTACCATTCATTAGACCCCATTTTCTCAAAAATAGATGCTAAAGTGCTACAAGTAGATCCTCCACTCACACATAAAGAACCAATCGATCTAGAGGTGCCATTCTTTATGGTTGACCTCGAGTGGGATAATGAACCTGAAGAAGGTACCCATACCAATGAAGAATCTGATTTCCTTTGGGACCTTGAAACTGAGGCTGAGAATGCTGAAATTGAAGATCAAGTCTTTGACAATGACTTAGCCATTCTGCATGCCCTAATGGCAGTTGAGCTCCCAAAAATTAAACCTCCAAAGTTGAATAACAGTAGAAGATCCCGCAAGAAAGCTGAAGGAGGAATTCGCAGACAAGCTAAGGCTGAACACTTCGATGAATTTGAATGAGTTCAAACAAGGATCGTTGAAATGTATCTTGCAAAGCCTACTCCCTCAAAATCAGAACCACCGCCTCTTGAATGGTCTCCTGAGGGACTGGAAGGAGTATGCGCAACAAATGAACCCTTACTTGGGAACACCTTACTAGTGGAAAATTTACCCCATGGTTCCCAACCTAAGAAGTTTCGGAAGTATAAACCACATGTGCAAATGAAGCTCGATCAAGAGACTTTTGAAAAAGAAAGTCAAAAAGAGCCTAACAAATTGGTAAATGAAACTATGCCACCCAGTACATATGGCACATATCAGGCTAGCTCAACACCATCAGAGGCCTTCAAGAAGTGCTAGAGTACTTCGAGAATTACACAAGTGGCAGTGTCCCCATATAAATTTCAAGATCACTAAGAGAATCTAAAGTTTAAGAAACTGATAGCATTGGAGAAACCCCAATCTATGAGGGACCAGCAAAAACTCGCACAATAAACTTCGCCCTTGAAGGGGAGGAAGAAAAACTGGTTTTCATTGGGAAACAGCTTCGATAAGAAGATGAAACCAAACTCAAAGCACTCGTAATGAAATACCATGATTGCCTAGCATGGTCATACAAAGAGATGAAAGGAATTTCACTAGACGTGGCAGTACACACAATATCTATAAGGGAAGGTGCCCACCCTAAGGTATGTGGACCTTATCGCACAAATCCTAAGTATGGCACCATGGTTTATGAGACGAGCTCGAAAAACTCTTAGATGCCGGATTCATCTACGAGATAGAGCACATTGATTGGGTTTCACCCATCGTCATTGTACCTAAATGCAATAAGAAGCTTAGAATATGCATAAACTAAAAGAATGTGAATGTTACCACAATTAGGGATCACTATCCCCTACCCTTAACAGAAACAGTGTTGGAAAAGGTGGCAAGTTCCAAAATATATAGCTTCTTAGATGGCTTCAGTGGCTATAACCAAGTGCATATTGCTCCTAAAGACCAATCAAAAACAACATTTGCTATAGAATGGGGTATTTTTGCATATAGAGTCATGCCATTTGGCCTTTGTAATGCCCCGACCACATTCCAGTGAGTCATGTTCACAGCTTTCAAGTCATTTCTGAATAAGTTTTTATAGGTGTTCTTGGATCCACTCGAACAAAAAAGACCACTTCAAATGTCTTGAAACATTACTAATCGAATGCAGGGAGTATGGCATCTCCCTAAATCCAACAAAATGCTAGTTCATGGTCACCCACGGAGTTGTTTTGGGACACATCATTTCTCAACATGGGATTGCAACTGACATGGACAAAATCAAAATCATCATGGAATTACCTTCTCCTACAAATTCCAAAGGTGTATAGGTCTTTATGGGACATGCTAGCTATTATAGAAGATTTATCTTGCGGTATGCCATGCTAGCCAGACCACTTTACAAATTATTAGTGGAATTCTTATGGACAGAAGAGTGCGACCAAGCCTTTGAGCTTTTAAAGTGGCACCTAATCATAGCACCCATCCTTATATCTCCCAATTGGGATATTGATTTTCATGTTCATACCGATGGATCCAAGTATGCAATTGGGAGTGTGCTTTGTCAACCTGGTGAACATAAGAAAGACTACCCATTCTACTTTGCCAATTGATAACTCAATGATGCAGAGATCAACTATGCCACCACAGAAAGAGAAGCCTTAGCAATGGTGTATAGTGTTAAGAAATTTCGGCACTATCTACTATAGCAAATGATTTTGTCTTCTATACCAACCATCAAGCATTGCTTTATCTTGTGAACTGGCCATGTACAATAGGAAGAATAACCAGATGGCTCCTCTTGCTTCAAGAATTCAACTTCAAAATAGTGGTTCGCAAAGGTGCCCAACACTACATTGCTGATCACATGTCTCGTGTCAAGTCGAGAGAAGCAACCACTGGAGTAGAAGATGACCTACTAGATGCCACACTATTTTAGATCGATGTTGTTCTAAATTGGTGTGGAGATATCATAGGGTACTTAATGGCAGGAAGACCACCCCCTGAAATGAAAGTAGTAGATGCCAGAAAACTAATTTTAAATGCTGCACCCTATCAACTCATTGCAGGACAACTCTACAAGATGGGCAAGGACCAGGTATTAAGAAGTTGTGTAATGCCTCATGAGATCATGCCAATCCTAAGTGAAGTTTGTGAAGGCATTGCAGGAGGACACTTCCAAGGGGAAGCCACAGCAAGAAAAGTCCTCCTTGCAGGCTACTAGTGGCCAACACTTTGGGCAGATGCCTATGAATATGTAAAAGGCTGTGATGTATGCCAACGGACTACTAAACCACAACACAAAGACTTCAATCCCCTAACAATAGTTGTTGCACAAAAACCATTTGAAAAATGGGGGATTGACTATGTGGATCCCATCCATCTAGTAGCAAAGGGAACACATGCATGCTACATCATTGTGGCCACTGATTACTTTACAAAATGGGGTGAAGCTAAAGCAGTTAGAAAGGCAGATGCCAAAAGCACAATAAGATTCTTATACGAGAATGTGATCACCCGATTCGGATGCCCCATTGTGTCGGATAGAGGCACACATTTTGTCAATGAGGTAATCCAAGAACTCTTGTCTGGCTTTATGGTAATCCATAGAAAAAGCACACCCTACTACCCCCAAGGGAATGGACAGGTCCAATCCACCAACAAAAATTATGCATTATCCTCACCAAGGTAGTAAAACCACATCATTCTGATTGGTTAGAGAAACTGAATGCAGCCTTATGTGCATATAGAACCACACTCAAGGTCAGTATAGGGAATACACCTTTTCAATTGGTGTATAGCCTCGAAGCTATGGTCCCACTAGAATTTGCAATACCAAGCATACGCATAGCAGTACAGGAATGCATGGGACATCATGAATCCTTGAAAGAAAGACTCTATTAGTTGGAGAAGTATACAAAGACAAGACTAGTCGCTTACCATGCCATGACAACAAAAAAATGCATAAGAAAGGCATGGTTCGACAGAAATCTTAAAGCTAAAGTCATCAAGGAAGGTGACTTGGTCTTGTTATACAATGCCAAAGTACACAAGGGGAAACTGAAGTATCTAGGTCAAGGACCCTATCGAGTAAGAAAGATGAATCCCATCGGAGCTGTGCTACTAGAAACATTGGATGGAATCCAATTCAACACAACAATAAACGGGATCCGACTGAAGCGCTACTACAACACGCAAGCCATCCCCGACAAAAACAAAGATTTGGGAAACCCAAGTCTTCCTTAGTTAGGATTAGATTGTATCATGAGCACTCACTTGCATATGTACATCTTCACACATATAGGTAGCATCAATTGATTTTAATCGAGGGCATAGAAGTGATGCCTGAGTTCTAGCTGCCCTATGAAATCCTAGCAACAAAATAAAGCATATTGTTAGTCACCTAGCTACTAGGTCACATGCACTCACACGCTTTCGCTTAGATACATAGATGATTGCATGAATAATTATACTACACACTTTCATTCCACACTCTCAAAGCATGTATAAAAATAAGATCTCTCACAAACACACACAAAGGTCATACCTGCATGCCAACTAATCTAATGACCAATGGTACACCACATGCACATGGATGTAGGTTCAGAAAAAATGCCACCACTAAAGAGGAACCTCAAAAGAAATGCCTATTCTGGAGGTAAGAACTGAGAAATTGCCCTAGGAGATGCTACAGCTCGGTGCACAACTACAACCTATTATCTCCAACAATAGCAGTAGCAACCAAAGCCTGAGGCAAGATTGGCACTAGAGCCTGAGGCTATGTCAGCACCAGAACTGCCCATCGATGCCATGCCAATCCATGAGCCACAAGCGGAGCTAGTGCCTAATCAACAGTATGACCATTGTACATGAGTGACTGAAATACCATTGGAACAACCTCCCACAAGTACTATAGAATCATCACAATGGCTACATGGGCACCACTTGTATCAACAGTATCGCCAATCTTCATCACCGTCTGTCATTCTCCAACATTAAGCTAGCCAAATGATCCGAATGTCCAAACTATTCACTAGCTTGGCCAAGGAAGAATATGCAAGAGAATTGGACAGACAGACTGCAACAGAAATCAAAGACCAATTCCAGGAAATCGCCATAGAGATCAAGGCACTTTGGGTGCAAATAGATCAGATGGAGGTAGAAGAAGTGCACATGAACCAAGCTTTCCAAGCTCAAGAGAAGGCAATGAGGGATGTGACCTCCAATCTCCACCAAATCCAAACACAGCTGATAGCAACAGTACAAGCAACGGCAATCCTACAGACCTACTATAACTCCTTGACCTCTACACATGCTCAGCAGATGGAGGTAGTGGCACAAGCTCAACTCACTCTAATTCACAAAGAAGAAGAGCTCCAGGATTGCAAAGACAAGCTTGAAGAAATGAAACAATCTTTGGCAGTGCGTGCCTTCAGCATTGACGAGCTTACAAGGGAATGCAGAATCTTAAAGGACCAACTTGCTACCACTCAAGAGGCCAGCACTTCACAAGCACAAGTCTTGCACCAATGATCCAATACCACTGAAGACATTCCCCTCAACAAGCAAAGGTCACCTTGCAAATGAGAAAGCTTAAGGAGGCATATACAACCATCTACCATCAATGCAAAGAAAAAATGAATGAGATGCACTCCAAAAAGATAATCATCTCCAAGCTTGAACTCCAATTGCTAGTGCACAACAATGAGGCAATGGAAGACAACACCAATGAAGCCCCACTACAATGCACAATGGTGGTGGTGTACCAAGAGCTTGTGGCTGCTCTACAAGTGGAAGATCACCTCAACGCACGCATGCTTATCCAATGGAAGCAACTCCAAATCAGGATCATATCCGCTCATCCAACAATCAAATGGGAACATTCCATAGGGACCAAAACTCTATGCATAATTTGTTGCCAAGACTTGTTTGAAGATGAGAAAAATATCTTCTGCCTATCTACACACGCTGGTTTTATAGCACTCAAGACAGATGCTTTCATTGCATATGTATGCCTCATGGGTAGTCCTCCCCTTAGGGTTATTGCTGGTTTGTTGCCATTGCTACAAAGGCCATCACTATTATTTGCAAGGCATCCCACCCATACAGCTGATGATCCCATCGCACATCCCACCCATGCAGCTGATGATCCCATCGCACCAGCAAAAAGAAGTGTCGGAAGGATTGGGCCTATCTCACATCCAACTTCCCATATCTAACAACTCTCTTTGCCAACCTCATAACCTCACTTACCCTTGCTACTACCACCCTCTTAACCTTCCCCGAGATCCATCCTAACATCTATTCCCTCCATCGTCTCTTTGCTCATGCCTCTCACCATTTTCAAATAACCCAGTAGTCACAAACTTATGAACCCCTCACACCTAGCTTCTTCCCTTCCCTTGCCAATCCTACCCTTGAGGATTACCAAGCTGCTCAAACCATTTGCCTAGTTCTTTCTCCCTCTCCTCTACTCCCCCTTCCACAACTAATACTCTTCCATATTTATCCCCCATGTCCCCAGATTCTCTCCCTGCCCCTTATCACCTCCGACACTACTTGTGCTTCCATCAATAGAAAATGACACAGTATTTGATTTTGAAGATCAGGATCCAGATAATCCAATTCGTACTTACATGCCAAGTTCCAATGATGGGTATGATTTTGATGAGATACCACTTTCCACTAAGCCCATCAAGGAATTTTAGAGCAAATATCCTGATATGAAAACTCGAGGTGGATGTGGACCCTGGACAACTTCCCTACCAACTTTCGTCAACGTCAAATTAATGAAGATTGGATAAGCAAGGTGGATCCACAACCTGATTGGCACCATCCCAAGCTCTTTGATGTAATCTTCTTGAAAGAGTACCTACATGCACCTCCATGTCTCAGAACCCATCCCAAGTTCTATGCAGCTCCACAACATAAAAAATGGAAAGCCAACATACACACTTTGGATGAAGGTCACACCATTAATTGGCCAATGATCGAACCATACTCTAGTGTAGAATGGAATATCCAAGGCACAATGATCCAAGCACTTCAGCAGCATGAGCAAATAATGTGCGGCAACATTGATTGCTTCCTCCGCCTAAGTGCTATCTTTTATAAAACATTGAAATACATTCTAGAGGTCCCATGTTACCTCAATAGCAATTTGCCTCCACTCAGTTTCAATCCCAATGAATGGGTCGATGCTCAGATTACAAGCCAACTCTATCAAAGAATCATCTTGTTAGAAGCACGCCACATATCTCTATTCAAACAAATGGTGGTGGATACGGGCTACTTGGAAACTGAGCAAAAATTGTATGGTGCCAAGGATTTACAGCAGGATCGACTGGCATGACACAAGTTCCATAGCCATTGGACTGCACGCATGGCAACCCAGGTATGTGCTCACAATAAGCCATAAACCAAGGATGGGTAATAAAATGGATCCGAGAGTATGTTGTCTCTATGCCAACATGGATTTAGGTAGTAAAAAATGTGTGTGTAGAGTAGCAGCAAAGCTCCGCTTGTACTTGCATAAGGCTAGGAATAATCTCTCTTAGGAATCCTCAACATGCAAGTTCTACTTGCAATTCCTACATGCGAGTTCTACAAGAAACTTCTACTTACAACTCCTACATGCAAGTCCTACCTGCGATTCCTACATGCATGTTCTACATGCGACTTCTACTTGCAGCTCCTACATGCGATTCCTACATGCATGTTCTACATGCAAGTTCTACATGCAACTCCTACATGCAACTTCTATATGCAAGTTCTACATGTAGAGAGAGAATGTCTTACAATTCCTACATGCACAGAGAGAAGCTCTCCAACTTGTATAAATACTCCGTAATGGAATGAAGCCCACACTCTTTGGGGCATTGTATTGAGTTCTACTTTGGTATTCTAAGCAATTGTCTCAAGTGTCCATGCTTCCTTACACTCCATGTCCAAAAGCATGTCCTAACCTTGCAACTCCTCCACCCCTCTCCTCCAACCTTGCAACCCATCCTCTCCCTCTCCTCCTCCTCCCTTTTCCTCCTCCTCCTCCCTCCTCCTCCCTTCTCCTCCACCCTCCTCCTCCTCCCTCTTTCTCCTCCTCCTCCTCCTCCCTCCTCCTCCTCCCTCCTCTCTCTTCTTTCCCCCATGCTCTTACACCTTCTTCTTCTCCCACTCCTATGCTCCCCCTAAACCCTTAGTTCCTCAACCCTTAACCTCCATGATCTACGAGGGAGACGAGTTCTTCACTATGTACTCTACCCTGAACCTTGGATCCTCCTTCTAACCTTGGAACCTCTTCTAACCCTGGAACCTCTTCTAAACTTTGGAACCTCTTCTAAACCCTGAAACCTCCTTCTTAAACTTGGAATCTTCTTCTAAACCTTGAACCTCCCTCTAACCCTTAAACTTCTCCTAAACCGTGCAACCCCCAATGAAGGCAAAAGCCTTCATTACCTCAACCATGATGATGCACGATCCTTTTACACATGCATGCACTATGTTTGCCTACCACACTTAAGCTTATGTCTCTCATCGAAATACAACTCGAGGTCCTAAGCTACACGTATACTACAAACGACAACCCCGATATATCTGTAGGTGACAAAAAGCCTCAGAACCCTGCATACTGAGAATACCCTGCTCTTCCTGTGAAAGCCGTGGGAAAGAGCCAATAGCAACGGAAGACACTTTTGCAACATTTTTGAAGGGAGAAACAATGAGAAGAAACAAGACTCCTTGGAGAGAAACAGTAGGAAGTAGTTTTGCAGATGCACATATTCAATCTTTGCCATCGGAGCAAAGAACACGAGCTATGGTGTCACGATTGGTTGGAGCATTCGAGGCAACAACATTTAGACATTCAGGTGAATACTAGTCCTGAGTCTTCACAAGCTTTATCCTACACCCTAAAGTTCATAGAGTAACAACCCTAACAACACCTTGGGAGATGCATGCCCAAGAGATGATGCTCCCTAACTTGAGAAATGGCCTACAGAAAGCGAAAGGGGTGCACAGCTTAGATCAACTCATTGCAAAGAGGGCGACATTATCTATGTTGGTGTCTACTAAAACAAAGGAGAAATGACTTGGGTGCACGATGTCAAAGATGTGTCAATCAGAAGCACCAACGTGGCTCAAGCAGTTGAATGTAGAGCAGAAGCAATGCACGATCATCCCAATCCTAAGAAGTCTATGGGCTTCAACAAAATGCAAGAAAATGAGAGACATCCTAAGTGTGGAAGTAATTGCTAGAGTGATAACGTTTTCGCAAGAAAATATGAGATTTATCTAAATAGAAAGGACATCTATAAAAAGCAGATGGGACGTAAGGTTTTTTATGAGCACATCATACACATGCTGGATACAACACATGTCAATGGTTCCTAAACCATCCCGATGGTTGTTTCTTAAACTAGGCTTGGACTTAATGTGATTATCCTAAACCAGCCCGGTGTTGAGATATCAAGCTCCACTCGTGATATGCCAGGGTGACCGTTGTGCATTTATGTCACTAACTTGTTAGCTGCAGATGCAGTTGGTACACCGCCCATGAATAATAGCAGGAGTGCACATGATATAGCTACATGTACACTAAGTGTATTAACAATGAACATGAAGATATACATGTGAACCCCTTAGGGTTAGGGTTAGGGTTTGCCCCTATGCCCTATGTGGATAGTGCAATTTACACTATCTTTAACACCTCTCAATTTAAATCAGCCCATGGATTCTACTTTGTCTCAAGGTTCAAATCCCTGACTAGGGTCTAGACATGATGTGGAATTTCTTTGGGTCTAGCCATGGCAAGGGTGGACATGATGGATGTGGTGCTGTTATATTAAGCAAGCTATGTTTAAACAGTTTAAACACCAATTAATATGTCCTGAAGAACAGCTCAATGATGCCCATGATGCAGTAACATGGCTTACAACCAACCTCTCCACATTCAACATACAGTAAACAAATCCTTAAGAATAGTGTAGTACGCAGAGTGTTCCATGACATGAAAGTGGATGAAGTGCAAAGGAAAAGCCAACATAGTTGCAAGAAAATTAAAGTGGATTGTGGTTTGCACAGCATATAGGACTTTTTGAACAACCATCTGATTAAAACAAGAAAACTTTCTTATTTCTGCAGTGCGTGCATCATAGGGGATCATGACAATTGTGAGAACATTGCAACTATGAAGACATGGAAGCGAGTTCAAGTTTTCCCTCTTCGTTCAAATGAAGTGACAAACAACCGCCACAATTTGGAGAGATTTTTGATGACCTCATTGACTATCTGGAAGAGGGAGATAACTTTGCAGTTGTCGCTACCTCTAGGAAGAACGAGGAAGATGGCCCATACTTTGTGTTACAGTGCACAAAACCTAAGCACAAGGTTGAGGAAGCATTTAAGCATGATTGGGGAACAACCTATGAGAAGTGGGATGTAGTAGTTCGAGCTTTATGGTACAACAAAAAATCCAAGAGAGGCCACAATTACGAGCTGTTACATAAGAGTCCTCAAACTTTTGTGTACTCTCATCTAGTAAGAGCTATTAAGTTTCAGATGCAACCTGTGCCACAATGAAAGAAGGAAAGAGTATCTTCAAATTGGATTTAGACATGCATGAGCACATCTTGGGGTGTCTTGGAGTAGTGAACGAGGATGACTAAGATATTACTCTAAGAAAACGTAGCCTCATTGCAAGGAACCAATATTCCACTTATCTTGGAAAATGGAAAATGGATTTGAGACTACGCTTCTTTTAGTAAATCCCAAACTAACCACCGTGCTTATTTTTATAACTGTTTTTGTAAATCCCATGCTTGTTTTTAGTATATCTCGAACAACCACTGTTCTGGTTTTATTAAATCCCATAACTAATCCAAAAATTCTTAACAAATGAATTGTATGCCATTCATCTTGTAATAATAGAAGCAAGTGATAGTATCCAATGAAAGAATTAAGGAAGCTTGCAACACAGTACCTGCTACATTTTCTTCTTGCATATTCTCTTGTTGTCCATATCCTTCCTTTTTATTTCACAACCAATATTCTTTCTTCAGATATCCTTTCTTCCTGTGATGCCAACGCTCGAGGCTCCCTTTGGATTTGCATCTAAATGCTTCTTCTTGACTTATCACAATGCTCCGGGCTCTTTTCTCTCTTCCTTTTTCTTCCCCTATTCTCAAGAATCAATACATTTACTGGATGTTTCACCTATGCTTTTTCGTTGCATTTTCTTGCTAAGGAGAACACTAACAACATGATCAAATGTTAAGTGTTTGATCCATGCATGTACCCTAGTTTGATGCATGGATTGTCCCAATGGGAGCTTAGGAACTGCCCATGGTGGATTTACTTTCCTGTTGGGCAAGTACTTACACACGAGAGAGATATGTTTAATGAGCACTCAACAAGTAAGAAGACTAGTAAAGGAGTTACTCCAAAGAGAATGTCCTGTAGGCAGACAAAACACAAAGCTAAAGAGAAAGGTATGCCATCAGTTATTTTGTAGCCTTGTTGGTAGAAAAGTTCTATGGGAGTTATAGTTCTAAAGTATTGGAATCTTTGTTTTGCAGAAGTAGAGGACATGGATACTCCACCTCGTGAGACTAGGGATGAGGAACTAGTCTCGTTGAGGTTTCTCTTCCAAGTAGAAATCTCAACTTGTGGAGCCAAAATCTCAACTTTTTTTTCTTTTAAAGGTATGAAGCTTATGTTCCTCATTTATTACTAAAGCATCTGAACAAATTGCAAGAAAAAAGAAAATGGTGAAAGATTTCAACACATTTGCATATCACCCCCCATCACCTTTGGATGTCCATGGAGACATGTCTAAGTTTGACTCAACAGTAGGTGATTACACTACCTTGGGATTAGATTTTGCAAGTGCCAAGAAGAATGATGCCTACACAAAGGTACATGAGTTCTTTCTTGGAGTTGCTAGCAAGGGGAGGGATTATACTAGGATGGGCAGGAAAGTAAATGGGCTGTAGACTTTATATTGCTAGACTTCCCTACGGGTTTGGAGATGGAGGGACATGTTGGGATTCCCACATGGAATAAGCTTACAGAGGACCATGTTAGATATGGTATTAGTGTAGTAGCTACTACACTTGGTGATGATGAATGGCTAGTTCTCTTTTGTCCTTTTATAGGTAAAAGAACTTTAAACACTCTCTCGAGTCTTAATTGAATGAGATTTTGCTTGAGTTCTAACATGTTGGCATAATCTTTGTTTGAAGGACCTTGCATTACATGGTTGGAGAAATACATTCATGTTCAGGGCTTAGAGGTTGCATGACATGTCGTGAGGGACAGAGCGCCTTATGGACATGCCATGGAGAATGGAGAGGATTTGATGGTTGGTCTTCTTTCATCCATTGTTTGCATTTATCACAATAGGTGAGAAAAGTTTAGCTATATTCAAACTTTCATTGTTTGTATGCATATGCTCTTTTTCATATTTTGAGAGCTTTAAAAGTAAAATGTCATTTTGAGAGTGGAAAATCCATATGGGTGACATGTGATATGATATCTTGATTATGCTTAATAAGAATTTGTAATGAGTTGTTTTGTGAGTAAGGAGATTATATTGGTAGTTTAATAATCCATGACTTGAAGAAAGTTTGTGCTTATTGTAATGTCAAGTTGACTTGGTCTCTTATGTTGATTTCTGTAGCTTCCTACCATGCTATGCGGAAGACATGGCAAAGCAAATGGAGGCAAGCGGGAAGTATGATAGAAGGACAAAAGATAAGAAAGTTGCTCAATGCTTGTTTGTCGATGATGATGAATGCTCTAAGGTGTACCGTGTAGCACATGCCTCACCTTGTACTCGTTAGAAAACATCTCATTTTGGCTTCTTCAAAACAACTCCATAGCTTTGATTTCCAAAGGACGTTGTACAAAGTTTTGGTTTGATGAATATTTAAAATAGTCCTATTGAGAGACTTTTTTGGCTCACATTATTCTCCTTTGTTGAGTACTATGGTTGTATATTCCATGTTATGGCATAGAAGTCAGTCATGAAATTTCTTCACTCGAGTAATTTGTTAAGTCACCGAAGTTCATGATATGGCAATGAAGGCAATCATGTAATTTATGAAGTCACTCATGCTATCAATGAAGTTCATGGATTTGGCAGGAAGTAGAATTAATGGCAAGAATTTGAGAATAATGAAAAGCCTTCAGAACTTACATTTATGTGCTCGTACATAGATTGGCGTGCTTCTGGCGGCTCAACTTTCTACTTGTCTCGCTTCTAGTGGCTCAGCTTTCTAACTACCTCACCATTCAACCAAGAGGAGCCCAGCACAAACGACACTTTTCATACATGGCATGACGTGTATCATCATGAGCAAGAAATAATTCAAAACAACAGGGAAAATTTTAGTAGATAAGATTTGCCTCACTATCATGTGAGTAGCAATACACCACTCTCATTGACCATAGACATGCTCGACAACTAGTCAGCTCTTAATGAAGATTTCGACCTATGCGTTGAGCTAGAGGGCCTCCTCAAAACAAACCAGCAACACAATCCAAGAAACTTTACGTGCATGTTCATGCCTAATTCTTAGCACAACCATGAATTGAGAAAATTAGACACAGTGCAATAGCTCCTCCTCGAAGATGTTTTCTCAAAAAACACTTGGAGACAAGAAGACCCTTTTACAGCATTGCAACAAGCAAAATGTTCACATTATTGCTTTTGGTGCAAGCCTTGCTACATCACTACTCATGCGAGCAAGTATTTGACATCAACCTACCAAAAGTTTTGCTATTAGCCTACACTCTGGAAAGGCTATCCACTTCCAACAATATCCTGGCATACTTTAACCATTTCTCCCCCCCATCTATTGTTAGCATCCAATAGCTCACACAGCCTGCAAACACCAATTCAAGACGTATGCTACTATTTCACGTGCTCCTCACTGCCAACAAGTTCATTTCACTCTATTTTAGCTAGACTTGACTCATCTCATTCATCTAGGAGATGAACATGATGACTCCTTTGTAGTGCACTTGCAGTTCACTACCACTTGATGTGCTCAAAAGTGGAACATATTTTTCCTTTATTCTGCATGTCTTCACCTTACCAAATCACAAAGGGGTAGTAAAACTCTTTTTTGGCTTGCCGTATATGGCATTACCAAATCATCACAAGCTCTAGACTACATGTGTCTATAGTGACTTGTTCATGTGCGTACTTCTCCCTTGCATTTTGTATGTTGTGCCTCTCTAATTGTTAAAACTCAATAGTTGCCTTATTTTTTGTTCCCACTTGCTTCCATTGTCCCAACATGATGTGAAGCGATCTAGGAGCAAATTAATGCAACAATTGCAAAGATTCCACCTCGTTTTTGTTGTTGAAGAATGTAGTCATCGACAATTGGAGCTCACATGAAACATCTACAAGCGTTTCAATAACATCCTTCAGTAAACAACCTCACTGCATTGTTTAATAAGTTCTTTGTGTTACTCTCTTGCAAGGCTAAGAACATTTGTAGGTGAATTGTGCAAAAATCATCAACCTTAAAGAGGCAATTATCACACGTGAGACTTGCAACTGAAAATCAAAGTTCTACAAAATTTAACCCATTTTTAAAGAAAGAGATGCATTTGCAACACACAACAATACAAAGTTGCAAATTTGAGCTTGCAGACTACATTTGTTATTAAAAAATCAAACAAAATTCACACATTTAAATTTCATGACAATTTTTGCAAGACTTCATACATTCAAGCACAATTTTGTAAGGCTTAACAAATTTGGGAGATCTATTGTATAAGATTTTGCAATTGCATTAATATTTGAATTTTGTATAGGAATTGTAAAAAGATTGTAAATTTTAGAGATTTCGCTTAGAAAATACAAATTAAAATTTGCAAATGTGAGAATTCAAACAATTGTACTTTTGTGGATGATTTGCATATTTCAATACACAAAAAATGCAATGTTGTGCAAAAAGTTGAACAATTTTATTAAAATTTGCCAATTTTGGTTGATTCCAGTTGTGTGTCAAGCAAAAAAGAAATGATGTATTGCAATTATGTATTGATCTCAAGTGGCACTATAAAATGCAAATTTTGGCTACATTTGGGATGCGTGAAAATATTTAGCTCAGAAATTTTACATTAAATTGGAAAAGTTGCTATCCAAAATTTGGGCTCTTGCTATTTTGTAGTACATTTAAAAGAATATCACTGTGAAATTGCCCCTTCTGTGGTGTGAGAAGATGCTTTTGTGGCGTGAAGGTTTTGCATTCTTGTTTGGATAGATGAATGCAAATTAATGAAGCATTGATCAAACTTGTCATCTAGGGATAAATTGGAAAAAAAGTGATGGTGGGTTCGCTTGATTGTCACAGACCCATCCACTTTTCCTACTTGTATGTCTTTGGAGACCTTCTCTGGAGGGTGCTTTAGCAAGCAGAGGTGGTGGGACTTCCAAGACAGTGCCACCATTGTAGGGAACTTGGACATTTGGCCAAGACTAGCCCAAAGCTTTTTAAGTCGTTCTGGTTAAGGAGGGAGGAGATGCATCCAGACAGCTGGAGGAGCCTCCATGTCATTCACTGTGAAGCCACGGTACCAATGAATAAGGAAAACCAAGTGTGGTCCGAAGTCGATGGGGAATCTCTAAAGAAGTATTCAAACCCGTCACAAGCCCACGAGTGATGGAACAGAGAGCAGTAAAGAAGACGCCTCCGACAGGAACAAAGAACAGCCAGTGACGGGGAAAAGGACTGACTGCAGCGGGAGAGGAAGGAGGATGACACATGAAGGAGGGCAAGTCAGAGGCGAGGGAGGGGTGGGCTGTCAAAGCTAGCTCGTCTAGAAGAAGGGAATGCCCCAAACAGTAACCTGTGTATCTGCTATTTTGAAATTCCATGGACAGCACATCAAGGGTGGAAATGAGAAATAAAGCAATTTTTCCTACCCAGCAATAGTCATTCCAAACTGTGCCTTCCAACAAAGATGTAAAGAGAAAATGCTCTAAAGTACTTCAGACTCTACAAATACTGCCCTGTATTCAGAAGAGAAAGGTCATAAAGGGCCAGTGAATGATTACCTTCTGACGTTTCAACACTTTCAAAATTTAAGAGCTTACTGTACAAATACTACAAACCTGGACGTCACAGACATCAAGATTTAGTCCTATGCCACCCTTTATCTACAAGTCCGTTCATAAGCTTCAAACAATAACGTCTCCTTGCATAGACTACATGCCAGGAGATGTAACCAAGAAAATCTTCTTTAAACACTCTATAAAGAAATCCGAATCCTGAAGGTACAGCCAAATCTCCTAATTATCACATAAAGTCCTGATAAGGTACTTCAAAAATACTGGATCGCTGCAGTGCCAATGCATGCAGACCCGATCTTGTAACATCTGACGTATTGAAGCAATTACACACAGCAATGTGTATGCCCGATGGTAAAGAACCAGAACATCCGAATTATTAACTAGAGGTGTAATCTGGGGCTGGTAAAAATGGAAAGGGTGCCACAGAAAAAACAGCAACGGGAGGTCGAGATGATTTTCTAGCACCATCTTCCAAATTCTGTTCCCCTGCAATGTCTTCCTTGAGTTCCAAGGAAACGTTTTGCGTATCAAAGCTGTTAGTTGTTAGACTATCCCCTAGATTTTGTTTTTCCCGCTCATTAGGGCAACGGTGGCACAACATCGCAGCCAGGAGAAATGGAAGATACAACAAGCTGGCTCTAAATAGCTTTCGAGCCCTGTCTGCACTTGGCTTTTGATAAAAAAAAGCTGCCGTGGCTCCCATTCCAGCAGTGAGAAGTGCAGTTTCCAATCCAAACCATTGTGTAGTTACACCACCTACATTAGTCAAATCACTCTATTTAGGCCTGCTTGTCTCTTGGAAAAAACAACTGAAACGATTTTACAGCGCATCAATTTTCCCACTTACATCCATCCTTTGCTTTGCTACTGTAAAAGAGAATTAGAAAAAGATGTATCACAATTCACTCCACTATTAGTTTCCCTGAAAAGCAAAAGATACTGAGCACACAGAGCATAAGCATACACTGATGTGCTAGAAATCCCAAAGGAAGAAGATAACCACAGTTGCGGAGAGCCACAAGAGCAGTTCTTCGCCCTGAATCATCCTGCATAGAGAGCATTTTGAAGCTGGACCCAAGTAACCTTCATAAGTTCCGGAGTAAATTCAACTACTCTATTTAGAAGCATACATTATAATAAATAATAATAAAATAATGCCATGACAGTGATGATGGATGGACAGCAAGCATAAGGCCAGAGACATACCCTCCAGCTGCATAATCCTGACGACATACATAGGCAACTGCCATAAAATGTGGTATTTGCCAAAAGTACAAAGCACTTGCTAGAAGCCAGCTACCCATGCTTACTTCACCAGCTGCTGCCGCCCATCTGAAATAGCAGAAATTTATAGCTGTAGCCCAAGAAACATTCCCTCTTGAATGCTTCAATAATCATAAGTGCCAGTCCATTATAAGTACAAAATCAAAGCATAAAGCACACATATATGAAATGTTTATGCTACGGAAGTTCAACATTGCACCCCATCATCAACAAACCAGCCTTTGTCAAATTTTACGCAGCTTAAAGCTTTCAGCCAACTGTGTGAACATGACACATTTTCAGGCACCTTTCTTGAATATCAAAAATTCTTTCTAGCTCATGTGGAAGCATTGAAGGTTCATCCAAGAAGCTCCTCTCCTACCAAACTATCACCTTCAAGCTGCCTCTTCTACAAATGACTAACATGAGATATTGGATGCACTCTATGTTCTTCAAGTAAGGCTAACTTGCAAGCAAGCTCACCAACCCTCTGAAGTATTGTAAATAGACCATAATGTCTCGGAAATAACTTAGAGAACTCACTAGTATTTATGGTTTTCAAGGATAAACTTGCTCACCTTCTTTGAACTCCACTTAAACTTGCTCGTTTCACTCTCTCAAATAAACTTGCTCACCTTGTTTGAATTCCACGTTTCTTCTATCTGCATTGACATAACGTTTAGCTCTATCTTGAGCTTTTTCAATACTACCTTTGGCATTCTTCAACATCTGCTGGATGTCTTAGAGAAAGTCCTTTGACCGCTTGCACCCTTTCCTTTTGAAGCCCTATAGATGGTGGAGCTTTGGGCTAAAATCCATGCCCTTTAGCTCCCCTCTCACCCCAGGATGGGCTGAACCCCCGGCCTGCTTGGGGGTTAGTTTTCAGCAGAGGGGTTCCCCAAATTTGTACAGGCTATCGCGATTGAATTTCCTAAGGTTATGGTGTTTACCACGACCCCCATCGGAAAGCCCTCACACTCTGACGTTGCAGCCTCATTGACACCCAACCAATATGCATTGACATTCAAGCAGAGGACTGGCACAGATCCACAAGAGCAGATTTACTACTTACAACAAGAAATAAGAAAGCTCAGGATTATGGTTGCAGCCCGTGATCTGGTCAATACAATAAAACAGGAAATTACAGCAACAATGGACAATAAAATCACAAAACCCACTTGTATAAAGAGGTACAAGAACAGAAAAAAAGGGCTGCTAATACCCGGTGTCTATGCATAGGAGGGTTACCTAAGGGTTGGCCTGATGGGAGCATGATAGAAAAGATTGAGGCGCTGATTACTCATACCTAGCCTTTAGCATTTTTGCTATTACACCAGCCATAGGAAGAGCCCCTCCCACACCCACTCATGTCCAGATCCACTTTGACCATGCTCTTGATCCAATCTATGTGAGCCACTTGGGTCAGAAGCATCCGACCTTACTTCGAGATGATGCAGACCTCGCACGCCTTGGACACCCTTGTCTCAATGGTACAGGACGCTGCTACTAGATCTTTTCCTACGACTCGATCTGCAGCATGTATCCAACAGGGAAGATGAATCAAAGCTCTTGGTTCAATGACGAGAGCAGAGAGATCAGACCCCACCTCACACATGAGCTAGCCTTGGGCCATCTGACAACACCCGAGGCACAACAGATCTCGCATTGGCAGGGACTAACACATCATAAGAGGCGGACTTTCCTCATGCATAGGATGGATGAGGTGACCCGATCATTTTGAAGGGGAGATTCTACCATTGGGTGGGGACTTCTATATGAGAGGAAGCCGCCTATTACCATCACAGATCCAGATGTTTGACACACATATACGACCTCACTCTACGACGTTCCAATGCAGGCACCACCTGATACGTCCGCTATGCCCAGGCCCACTACTTGTCACTTGTTCGCGGCACAGAATGTGCAATCTACACTCAATCAGCTCCATAACTTGAGAGCTCGTGATCATAAGGAGCTATGGACTGAGCATTTCATGCATGGGCAGGAGGTCATGGCTCCGATTTTAGTGCAGATGTTCAACCACGTTGTATGCCACGGCTTTCCACCTGCCAAGAGTAACCACCATTGTGCCGATACACAAAGCCGGGGATTCCATGGACACTCGGAACTACCACATTGATGATAGGCCATACCTTGGCCAAGATTTACGAGTCAGTATTAGAGAGGAAGATCAACGGCTACACAGAGGCACACTGGTAGCGGGCTCTAGGGCAAATAGGATTTCAGAGACAGCAGTCCACCCTAGATCACATCTTCACCATGTGGGCTATAATTGAGGAGACGATGTCCAGAACGCGAAAAGTCTACGCTTGCTTTGTAGACTTCTGGAAGACCTTTGACATTGTCCCACAATCTCGTATGATCAGGAGACTTCAGGAGACGTTGGTTCCAAAGGTCATGATTTGAGGGAGATGAGTCTATGTGAGTCCGTGAGAGGGAGAGTCAAGTGTCCCTTGAGGCCTATCAAATTGGGTTGATAGCACAATCGGAGTGAAGCAAGAATGCCCCCTTTCTTTTTTTGTGAAACCAGTGACTATAAAATTAACATAAAATCAATGTACATGACATTAGACTCCAAAAGAGAGCCTAATGGAAGCACTCAAAAGCAGTGAGAAAACACTTCAAGGCTAGTAGCATCCAAATCCCTCACAGCATAACTATCATATAAAGATTGCTTGAGGGACATTTTGAAGAAAGCATATGCCTGAGGGAACTGTTGTCCCATCCTAAAATGCCATCTCTGTGTCCAAATAGTCCACAGTACCAAAAAACGAGCCCAGTGAAAGAAAAGGAGGAATGGAGACATACCAGATGAGAAGCATCCAAACATCCAGAAGAGTTTCCCGAATTTGATAGAGGGAAACCGAAGCTGCAGCAAATGAGAGACATGAGTGATCAATATCCGAGAGTGCGGGCAAGACCATAACAGATGGGGAATTGTCTCACGATGATGAGAGCAACGGGGGCAGGAAGAGGAAGCAATACGACGTGCTTCCAATTTCACCCCAATGGAAAAAGCTCCCACTATACATCTCCAAAAGAAAAGCCTCTGTTTCAATGGCAATTTAGCTTTCCAAATTTTCATGAGTTTTGATTGCCACCAAGATAAAGGCCTATCCAAATTCCAAAGAGTGTTGGCATGCTTATCAATCCATGGCGGTGGAAGAAGAAATCTGTAGACCATCGAAGATGTCAAATTATGCATTGAAAGTGAACTGGTAGCAGAGACAAGGAAGTCAGGTTCCAATCCAGTAATCTGTCCTGTACAAACAACGGAGGAACAGGAACAAAATGCTGCAACATAGAAGTAAGTGGCCTCCAAATGGGCCTATGATGCAGACCCAAGGGGAATGTCCTGCAAGCTTGTGGAAATGAAAGCACATAACCATGTTGATCCACCACATCTCCGACAAATCTTATGCCCAATTTCATAAGATTATATGCTTAAATAGGTGCCTGTAAAGCAAGTGGCGAATCAAACACCTTGCTCCAATGGATACTTTCCAAACGAAGAGAATTACCATGATGGGAGGAAGCACCTGACCATTTAGCATAAGAGAGAATTCTCTTCCAATCATGAATAAAAGCAGTAGAAACAGGACAGCCAGGAATTTTCCCCTAAAATGTAGTCATTACTGCTTCCCAGTGATCTGTAATCCAATGCCCATATGCGTGAGACTTCATGTTTCCACACATAGCTGCTAACATAATAGCCCATGGCTGTTTTTGCTGAAAAAAATCAGCAATCATAGTACTCTTTCTTGCCAACATATGAAACCGAAGATTGAGAATATTCAGTCCCCCATGAGTCTTAGGAGAACAAACAGACTGCATGGGAAGTAGTCGCAAAGCCTTCTGGTGAGATTTACTTTTCCAAAGTATCTCCATAGCCTGGGACATATAGGAAGCCAAGTGCTTAAAAGACCAGTGAAGAAGAGGCAAATAAAATTGCACATATGCCATAATGATAGACTGCACTATCTGAAGTCGAACATGTAAAGGCCAAATTGACAAGTGCCAATATTCCAGCTTCTTGTTAATCTTTTGAAGCACCCATTTAAGCTGTTGTTGAGGGGTAATATTCCAGCCAATGGGATACCCTAAATGCCTCACAATGGTATGGGAAGAAATAATGTGGCCTGGCCACAGAAGTGCATGCCAATCAGCTTCTTTCAAAGCTAGAAGATTCGATTTCTGAAAGTTGATATGCAGGCCAGCAGCTATGCCAAAATCATCCAAAGTATGCATCAAATGAGAGAGGTCACGTTGGAATTCTTGGGCATAAAATATGAATCATCAGCATATGCCTGTGCAAGAAGCGGCTGTGCACCTGGAATTTGCAAGCCATGAAGCTGCCCAGTATTTGCAAGATGGTCCATATGCAACAATAACGGATGAGTAGCAATGGCATATAGTAGCGCACTAAGAGGGCATCCCTATCTCACTGAGCGGGTCATAGTCCATGTCCTTGACAACTCACTGCCAAGCAGACATTGCGCGGTGGCTTGAGAATACAGCCAGTAAATAACATGAACCAGCCGAGGGCCAAATCCCAATTTATGCATAGTCTGAGAAATAAAATCCCAATGGACAATATCAAATGCTTTCGCAATGTCTACTTGCAGAATGCGAACATCTTGTTTAGAATATTTGGCATACTCAATTGCAAGAAAAACATTGGAGATATTGTCAGTAATCTGCCTTCTGGGAACAAACCCATACTGCCTAGGATGAAGTCTTGCTTGCAAGATAAATCGAACCCTAAGGACAATCATCTTGGCAATGAGTTTGTAAATGATTGGCATAAGAAATATGGGCCGCCAATCAGCCATTGTCTCACATAACCTTTTTTTTGGGATCAATTTGACAAGGCCATGCTTCCAAGAAGGAGGAAGAGATTGTTCTGCCCAAGCATGATTGATCATAAGAAGAAGAGTGTCCTTGAGATCATCCCAAAATGCAAGGAAAAATTCAACAGTCAATCCATCCCAACCAGGGGAGCTGCCTTTACGTAAATGACTCAAAGCATCATCCAGTTTATGCAAAGTCCCCTTTCACCGACTCCCTTTGGGCTCTACATTGACAAGATCAAGTCCTTTATTGACCGTCTAGGAGGTGAGGAATCACTACTGGCCAATTTGATGATACAGACACTGCTATATGCGGATGACATAGTCCTCATATCATTCTCAACAGAGGGTTCGCAAAGACACTAGGAGGCCCTAGAGGTGATTTGCAGCTGCACAAGTCACACGAGGATGAGGAGCTTTGGCCCCGACTAGAGAGGCAATGTTTTCAGGTGCACACCGATGAAGAGCTGGCTTTTCAACACCCTAATGAGACCAACTACTATATATGCAGCACCCCCTGGGAGGGGTGATCTCTCGGGCGACAAACTGGAGGAGATTTGAGCAGCTACAAGTGATTATGGGGTCTAGGATGATTTGTAGTAAGCCCTCAATCCCCCTCCAAATAGTACAGGCAGCATTTGCCATGACACCACTCCAGATTGATGCCATCTTTCAGAGAGTGACATTCCTCCACGAAGTTCGGGCCTTACTACACTGGAGGCAGTTGCCCAAGCTCTTAGCAGAGAGAGGGGTCAACATTGCTTGGTATGCACACGTATCCACATGGTTTGCCAATCAGGGTATTCAGATGGATCGGCTTCCCCCCTTCCAATACAGCATTTGATCCCCATGACATGAGATTAACCGTATCATACGGTTAGATCTCCTCCAACTCTATAAGTCTCAGACTTTGGGGGGGGAAGGGGAGGGGGGGGGAACAGGCGTTCCCCACCAAGATCCAGTTCTTGAGAGTTTTGGAGGATGGACTCATCATCGGACCACGTAGAGGATAGAGTCAGCTCCAGGGCATAGTGGGGTGGAGGAGGAGAAGCGAGTTGACATGAGGTCAATCTGGATCAGCAAGAAGAGACGACGCGATGCTGCCGAGCCAAGGACAGAGACACGCAGGAAACAGAGAGTGACCAGAGCACGCACTATCAATGTCCGGTCAATCTCAGCCATCCTCAGAGGAGACTACCAGAGACTAGGTGTCACTCTTGACATAGCCCATAGGATATAGAGGCCAAGGAGACCACGTCCTCTACCACAGAGAGACAGCTCCGCAGATCCGGGACATCTTTGCAGCCCACCGGAGAGCCACCATGGCGCTAGAAAGAAAGAAAGAAAGAAAGAAAGAAAGAAAGTTTGGGGCTTGAGTTTCAGTTTTCAGTTTTCAGTTTTCAGTTTTCAATTTTCAGATTGAGCTCTTGATCCCTTTACTTATAATCGCACTCAATAAGGGCCCTTTGCTTCAGGCTTGTATGAGTTTCTTCTCTTGATGTACTTTGTCCCATAGGCCCATGAGGCTTCCAAGGGCGTTAATATATCTTTCCTTTCTCTCAGGCAGCTTGAAGTACTTCTGAATCCTCCTGGATCTACTACCTAAATGCTGCACATCTCAAATAATGGTTTCAACTAATCCTTTTTCCAAAGAGATCACACATCCTCATTATAATACGCACCAATTTGAGTGCTCATCTGTTGCACACACTAAGCCACAGAGCAAATCAACTTTAAAGAGGTCCTTATCCACAAGCAAAGTAAAATTGTGAAGTATAAATGTACCCTAAAAGTGGAGGAACAGCACCGACCACGGCCCCAACCCAAGTATTTACTGGATGAACTTGCTTCAAAGGAGTGTACACAAGTGTATAAAGGACAAGATTAACTGCACCAAGCCCAGCTGCGAGCATATTGGCCTGCAAAATCCTTACAGAATAGCAGCAAATAATCACTATCAAAATTTTATTAATTGTTTCCTTGAGCTCAGAACTGAGAGATCAATGTCCACTCTCTCCTTTGATGAAAGTGCTTGGCTGCACCTGGCTTGCCAGCAAAGCAATTCCCCCAATACCAGTCGTTACAGCCCAAGCCATTGCATGTTGTGTGTTTATTCGACCTGCTGGAAGTGGCCTCTGCATTGTCCTCCTCATCTTCGCATCATTACCAACTTCAAGGATCTGCAACCAATAGAACCGATGGTGGATTGTCACAAGGTAACAAACCAACAGATGGGATGCATGCCTGATGCCAAAACTATTCCAACGACAACAATATGACGAACATATTTTCAATTAATTGAGGCATAGGGATTTCAACGCATACAGAACTAAAACAAATGTGCATGCATTTGCGCATCAACATCATATTTTCAAAATTAAGGACTAAAGATAAACTCGAGATAATGACAAGAATTTCGTCAAATCTCCACCTCAACGTCATATTCTGTGCACCTATTTGCTTCTACTCGCCTTTCAGTTAATTAATTAGCTCTTGTCGCCTCCGGATTTTCTAATTAGCCTAAGTCTCACCGCCTCCCTATCAAATTAACCTAATTAACCTATGCCGCGCTGCTCTACCCTGCCTCTGCCTGCACCTCGCCGCCTCCCTTCTCTCCCTTGCATCGCTCTCCTCTCTCCTATCCATCATTCTCCTCTCTCAGGCTCTCCTCCTCATCCCTCTCCCTCCCCTCCATATATACTCGCTCATCCTCAGCTCCCTCCCTCCCAACTCTCTCGAATCAGCACCTTGGGATTCGCACAAAGTTTCTGCAAACAGCACGTTGACTTCTCCAATAAGCCACTGCACTCACATTTCTCGATGCGCATTCTTTCAATCGCTTACATTAATCAATCCCCCCCCTCAATTTTTGCATACGTTCATTGCCCCCCCCGCCCGGCAAACAATTAATTAATACCGTCAATCCATCAACTAGGGGTCCCTGTCTCTGCCGATAGTGTCCAAGTCCCTTTGCTGGGCTTCCGTATTAGGGTTGTTTTTAATGAGATTCATTGGTCCAGGCACAGGCCCTACACACCCAGGGTGATGGCAGCCTTGGGCTGCATGAAGGTAGGACACTTCACCTTGAGAAGGAAAAAATGGAAACAAAAAAAGGAGCACATGAAGAAGGTGGAAGGGAGAAGAGCAAACGAAATTTTTATAAAAAATGACAATATCAGCTCCTCCTTTGAAGCTTTTGGAGACTGCTTAAATGGTACATTTGCATTTCTTGCACTAGAAGCTTTTTGTAACAAGGAAGCATTGCCGCACAAATTCCTAACTTTTCTTTCTTCAAGGTTTATATTGGCCACAGTCACAGAACTAAGCTAAGGCAGTCCACTATCTTATCTTATCATGAAAACCATTTGGTATAGTCCAATTCAACAAAGCATATGATGCCTTGGATTGATGAGCTTTGGCTCCCTGAAAAATTAGGAACCAGGCATTGCAAGGCTTTCAAACTTTTAGAGACTTTACGAGGCATAAATTTTTCTTTTTATTTCGGGAGTTCCTGATTTGCTATCCAGGTGTCAACTCCCCTTGCCAAAAGGCGCAACAATCCTGAAATTTTCATACAAGGGAGAAGAGGACAAGAAAGAAACAGGCCGCGGGGGGGGCAGGGAGCGGGGGCGGGGGCGGGGGGGCAGGGGGGTGGGGGGGAAGTGTTTAAAGGCATGCACATAAATCTATAGGAAACATAAAATGCCTGATCATCCACAATTTGAAGGAGCAATGGGCAGATAATACAGAATAGAAATTGAATATGTCACATATGAGAGTCATGATTCAGCACATAAACTAAGAATGTGGGCATGAGAGGCCAAGAGAGTTTGAGTGTGGATAAGCTTGTGAGAGATGCTTTGAGCAATGGAGAACCTTTGGAGTGGTGGAGAGGCTATGGAGAGAGGCCAAGAGCATAGCCACATCAATGCATGAATAGCATAGACACGATGAGAAGGTTGGGAGCTACAGTAACTAGAAAGCTAGACAATCTAATATTTGCTGTTACCCTCATACATTCCTGTCATTCCAATCAAGCACATGATACTTTTGGTATTATTATTTTCAGAACAGATCTAATCAAAATATCTCTTACATACAAGGCTCCTCTAGAAAACTGATATTATGCATGGAACAGGTTATGCCACTTTGAATGTTGTAATGAAGCCGGAAAACAAGCTGGTACTAAAGAGACATGGCACAGATTTGTGGGACCTGTTCAACATGATCCTACCTCTATGAAGATTAACAGAGGAAAGCACATAAGATATTCAGAGTGGTGGCTAAAGAGCACTTTTATTCAATGAAAGGGAGGCAAGCTGAGCTTCGTATCCATTTTGCATGCACCTTCTTGAGATGAGGCAAGCAAAGAGCTTTTTACAGCCACAAGTTCTAGATCCAAGCAGAAAGTTGCATAGAATCTCGAAATAGCATAAAGGTGATCCAATCATGGAAAACAATGTACATCGGCAAAAAAAAATCACAACTCTTACATGACTAAGGCACCCTAAGCTCATAGCGCGTGGAGGGACAGGTCAGAATCTGTATGCCCTCAACTTATGGCATCTAAGGTCAGTACTGAAAGCAGTCTCTCTGCAGTAATATGTTAATTGTCATGCTTTACCTGATATTTTGGTTACAAAAATATTCCCATCCTATGTAAGACCTAGATGGTACAGCAGTGGCCAGTGCTAGGAACATGTGGTACAAGTAACCGAGGTTAAGCAAATTGGCTATTGTTCTTGCTCTTCCATTGGTTGTTTGGCACCAGTGACTACTTGTCACATTACCTTGGCAGTAGATGCAGGCTAAAGGGCCCAAATAGCCAGCACAAACCAGTTGACTGAAAGTCGGCCAGTTTGGGGCTGGTTGGCTCAGCCCCCTATATAAAGGGGGGCTCCAGGCCTCAGCTCCCCTGCCTTCAGCCGCTCCTACAGCTCCTCTCCAGCCCCCTTGTGCAGCCCCTTAACACCTCCAAAGTTCGCCATGATCAGCCTCAGCTCTTGGCCCTCAGTTCAGCCTTTCTGGAAGGTGTCTACGCAGCACAACAATTGGGGATTTGGATGTACAACAATTGGGGATTTGGACCAGCAAATGGAGTAAGGTTTGGGTACTGTCTCAGCAGCTCTTTAAAGTTCTCTTTTGTAGTTTGCACAGCTCATTTCTCCGCTCTATATCTCAGTCCTATCTCAGCTCTCTCTTAGATTCTATTACTCCTAGCTTTCACTCTCTCACTCACGCAGTAACCCTGCATACCGGTCAACAGCACAAGCCTCTTCCTTGCCTTGCAGAAGTGCCCTACATTGTCAGTGTGGACAGCATCAAGGTCTCAGTATTGGTTGGAGTTGCCTCTCACGTCATTGGGTCTGCAATATGTGTGCACAGTGTACTCTTCAGAAGCGCGTTTCCGTGCTCTCTTGAAGAGTGTTATTTGTATCTTTCAGTTCTCCAAGTATTAAAGCAAATTCTCCCCTGATTGGGGGAGGGGGCCCTCAGTGGGTACAGGAACCCAATCGGTTGTTGTCTCTATTCTCTCTCTACCCTCATCTCCTTTCTCTCTCTATGGTGCATAACGCTAATTCCTCGCTAAAGGTTTAAAGAAGGCCTTGCTGTGATTACACGATCAGATAACCATTGCATGTTACAGCGGTTCACACCCATGGCAATGATGGAACTTTTGCATATAGTTTTGCAAGGCCTTGATGTTCCTTGAGAGGAGTGAGTTGTTTTGTACAAAAAATAAAGCCAGGTAAAGGCCTTGATGTTCCTTGAGAGGAGCGATTTGTTTTGTTCAAAAAATAAAGCTAGGTAAAGGCTCGAGTGAGGTGCGGGTTTGCAGCTTCCAGCTTTGAGGAATGGCTGTGTAATTTCTGGGATAGACTTGAAAGGTGTGCCAAGGGGGTCTCGCTCATTCAGTTAGGTAGGACGCTGGATCAAGGTTCTATTGTAGTGAAAAAAACATGTATTGCACAATTCTGAACCAATTTAATATTTTTCTTTGAAAACGGTAGATGCTTTGCTTTTGAAAACCATAGATAATACATGGTCAACATCTACGCGAATGCTATTGCAAAGCATCTTTCAATGCTGAAGTCATCATTACAAAAGTTTCCAAACAATTTGATGACACACAATACATGAATTGGTCTTCGAATAAGTATGAAAATAATCTTAAATGATTGAAATGCAGTCCTAAGTTATATTGTCTTGCACATCAAAATGAACCTAGGGTAGATATGATTGCAGAGCACATAACTTAAATTTTTATCAAGCTTACTACAACAAAAGAGCGAGAATAATTGAGAAGTAAGCATGCATTACTAAGGCAGAGCAAGGAAAGACTTTGAATACATAAATTCTTAAAGATGACCTGATTGATGGTGTTAGCTGCAGCAGCAATGGAAAAAGTCCCCAGGCATGTCCATAAAAGCCCCGCATAGTCTATGGATGTTCCACTACCCATGATGAATCCTGATCCTGCTGTTGTCACAACAAGCATACTATTCCAACACATTTGACCACAAATTAGAACTCTTACAACTATATACATGTTGCCATAATTTTACATAAAAAGAATAAGGTACAAAGGTAGTCTTAGTGAAAAGTCCACTTCCTGATCTTTTCTCGAGCCCTCAAATTGCTTACTATATTAAGCCTTGTAGAAACAGATTGAGAAAAAAAGAGGATTATTAGGATTCGAGCAACTGCATTCGAGCGAGGTGACAGTTTGAGCGAGGACTTTCATAAAATTGACATTCTAGTATGATGATTTATGTTCAAAAAGTAGCATGCATTGCTTACTTTTACAGTTGTTGTCCTACCCATGATATTGTGAGGAATCAATTGTCTTACACACAAACAACAAATTTTGAAAATATTTGGTAATATTTTTGCAAGGGTCAAGAAAGGAGGGGTGGAAGAAAGGGGTCAAAGTATGTGTTTTATTGTGAAATCTCCATTTTCAAGGCAAAAAATAATGGGAGGAGGAGCCTCCCAGAAGGCCGCGATATCGCGGCTCTTGGAAGGCTCCTCCTAGCAATTTTATTTCGGCCATAACTTGGTGAATCAGACTCCAAATATGGTCATGTTTGTAGTCAAAATGATCAAAATGATATGAATGAATCCATTTATTATGTTAGAGTGTCAAAATTCTAGAGCTTTACAGCCAGATGGGATGATAGAGATGCCCAAGCACATTCTATCATATTGCTTTTTCAGTCAAGAGACATATCATTCCTCACATTCAGTCTTGCAAAACATCAAAGGCTGCGTGGGACATCTTGGCTAACCTTTACCAGGTTCGCAATGAGGAAAGTGTTGCTTTCTTACCCAAGCAATTGGAGAATGTCACAATGAAAGAGGGGGACAGCATGGATGCACACATCACAAAACTCAAGGATTTTCAAGAGCAACTCATCAATGTGGATGAAATTATTTCAGATGCTCAAGTAGTGTCCACGACACTTAATGGACTTCCTGAGTCCTACCGAGGGTTTGCTACTACATTGAGGTTGGTTGCCATGGGCAATCCCATTGCTTATACTTTCGACCAGCCTGTTTCCTTTCTTCTGCAGGAGGAGCAGAGTCGCACAAATCGTGTTGCCTCTCAAATTGCAAATCAGGCTTTTGTCACTGAACACATCAATAAGGGAAAGAATAAGCACAATTACAGCAAACAAAAGTCTTCTGGAGGCTCATATACTTCTGCCCCGTCTGATGCAAAGAAGAGAAACAACAAACGCTGTAATTATTGCAGGAAGCCAGGATATGACATTGCTGAATGTCACAAGTACATCGCTTCTGGAAAGAAAAAGAAGCAAAAGGGACTTGCTGTCACTACTACTACTGCTGCCCCAGATCATGGTCATGAGGCAGCAAACATTGCTCACCATGAATGGGCTTTCACGGTAACATGCCAGTACTATCTAGAGAAGCATGCTACAGCCTTGTCTATCTTAGATTCTAAGTCAGATTGGTGCTTCGACAGTGGTGTTTCCAAGCACACCACTTCTTGCAGATCACTCTTTTAGACATTGGTGGCTGCTCCACATGGTGGCACAGTGACATGTGCCAACAATGCATCATATTCCGTGAAAGACATGGGCCAAGTCAAGGTCACTTCAGTTTCAGGTGATACGGTCACGCTCATGGACGTTTTGTTTGTCCCACGTATCAAGAAGAACCTCATCTTCATTGCAGCCATTCCTTGAATGGCTTTCGGGTTCTCTTTGATGGTTATCGATGTGCCGTGTATGACAACCAATACGATGAAAGCATAGTACTTACTGGGTCACTTTCTTCTAGGATCATCATCTTGATGTTTATGACAATCAACCTGCTGTATACGCAAATTTGGTAGCTGAATCTATAATTTCAAATTCCCACTTATGGCATGCAAGGTTGAGTCACCTCAACTACAGAAGCTTGGTTAAAATGCATTCACACGACATGGTGGTTGCTCTCCCACCCATGCATGCACCAGCTAAACATGTTTGTGAGGCATGCTTGTTAGGTAAAATGCATCGTTTCTCATTTCCAAAAGATGGGATAGTTGGTGCTGCATCCAGGAAGCTTCACCTTGTGCATAGTGATGTGTACGGGCCGATGCGGACAGCATCTCTTGGGGGCTACCTTTACTTTTCTACCTTTGTGGATGACCACACCAAATTTGCTTGGATATATGGCACGAAGGCCAAATCTGATGTGTTCCCATGCTTCAGACATTAGCTTGCCATGGCTGAAAATGAATCAGGGCACAAGCTCCTTACTCTACACACTGACAGGGGGGAAGAGTACACGTCCCATGAACTCTCTGATTTTTTGGCAGCTCGGGGTATTATTCATCAATGTACAATGCCTTATACTCCGCAACAAAACGGGTTGGCAGAGAGCAAAAATCGGTCCGAGATGAAAATGGGCAGGTGCATGCTCAAAGGGAAGTCTTTGCCAAATAAGTTTTGGTTGGATGTTGTCATGTGCTCCAACTATGTGCTCAATCGGGCACCCCGAAAGGCATTGAAGACTATCACACCTTACGAGGCATGGCATAGTCGCAAACCTGAAATTTCTCATATGCGGGTGTTCGGGTCATTGGTTTATGCTCATGTGCCATCTCAACTGAGGCACAAGCTTGAAGACAAAGCTGTAAAATGCATACTCATTGGTTATAGTGCAGAGAGCAAGGGATACAGGTTGTATCAGCCCAGCACGGGCAAGGTCATTGTCAGTAGAGATGATGTATTTGCTGAAAATGGGCCTTTACCTTGGCTAGAATGCAAAAAACAGCCTACTGTTGATTCCTCATATGTCTTTGATACATTGTTGCCTCTCTTTCAGTCGCCCACAGATCCAGAGCAGCCAATGCACAGTGTTGTGCCATACACTTCTAGCAGTGCCCATTCTCCACCTATAGCTCCTACTCAGCCTAATATGTCTTCACTTGATGACCATGCTATTGAGCAGGCAGTTGCACAGGAGAGTGCTTTCATTAGACAGCAAAAATCAGTCCCGAGATGGCTTTTGGACACACTGAGGGACAGCAACCAAGCTGAGCCTTTACCAGCTCACACTAGAG
Source organism: Dipteris shenzhenensis (assembly GCF_047967505.1). NCBI lineage: Eukaryota > Viridiplantae > Streptophyta > Polypodiopsida > Gleicheniales > Dipteridaceae > Dipteris > Dipteris shenzhenensis. The sequence continues at coordinate 20,575,067 of NC_141613.1, forward strand.
GTGCACTAAACAGATGCATGGCAACTATTTGGCTGTAGCTTTGGTTGCTACTGCATGCAATGAGAACCTTTATGTCACAAGGATGCCTTTGACAACAAGGAATGGATGGATGCCATGAAAGGGAGGGAGAGAGCAGCGGGGGGGGAGAGGGAGGGCGAGGGGAGGGGGCGGGGGAGGAGAAGGGGAGCCCTAGAAGGCACCCCCAACATGGTATGCGAAGATACATGCATTTTTGATAGCCTGTGGCTTTCAGAACAGCCCAACCGAGGCCACTCTTTATGTCCGAAAGAGTGCATCAGAATTTTTAATTCTGATTTTATATGTGGATGGCATGCTTATCACTAGGGCAGATATGGAACAAATTGCAGATTTCAAGGCTGATTTACAACAGTCTTTTGCCATGACAGATATGGGCCGGTTGCACTATTGCTTGGGCATACAGTTTGCATACGTTGAGGGGGGTTATGATGATGAGTCAGTCACAGTTCAAGTATATTGGACAGCTCCTTGATCGCTTCCAGATCGAGGATTGCAAGCCACTTTCTACTCCATTGGAGCCTGGCTTTCGTTTCTCCTCCAAGGATGGAAGTCCACCATTTGATGCATCCCTTTATCAGCAGGCTGTTGGTTGCCTCATATACCTTTGTCATACCCGGCCTGATCTTCAGTATGCCATTTCCCAGCTCAACAAGTACATGCACAAGCCTAGTACGCAGCATTGGCAAGCAGTGAAGCAGGTCTTTTGATACTTTAAGGCCACACAGCATTTCGGTTTACTCTATGATTCAGAAGCCCCACTTGTTTTGCATGCATTCACGGACAGCAACTAGGCAGGATGTTACGATACTAGGGTGTCACACAGCGGCAACTATTTTATGCTTGGAGCTTCATGCATCTATTCGTTCAGCAAGAAGTAGCCTACAGTTGCCACATCCAGTTGTAAAGCTGAGTACAAAGCAATTTGCACAGCTACAATAGAGTGAGATTGGCTTCGCAAGTTACTTGCAGATCTTGATATCATTCATCCCGACTCTACTACGATCTACACCAACAGCAAGAGTGCTTTGGCGGTTGCTAGAAACCCAGTGTTTCATGCGCCCACAAAGCATATTGAGGTCCACTATCAGTATGTTCGAGAGCGACTGTCTGGGCCCAAGTTTGAGGCATTTTCACATGTTTTACACTTGCCTCCTTTTGTTACATGAGGGATCACTCAATATCTCAGCTCATGAGACCTATCAGGAACTTCCTATGGAGTGCGTTAGATGGCACCTCAGATGTTGTAGCCAAGGTGGCTTGGGAGACCCTAATTCTCCCCACAGGGGAAGGAGGTCTCAATATTATTGATCTGAACTTGCAGTGTATGGCCTTGCTCTGCAAATTTGTAGTGAGAGGATTGATGTCTGGACAGGAGCCTTGGAAAGATTTTTTCTTACGCAGCATTCAATCTTGTACACCTTCTCATGGGGCAGATTCGATGGACAGCTCCAAATGGATTTTTACTTCAGCCCATCTTAGGTCTCCCTCTTCCCCTCTCATGGCTTCCATTTTGAAAACTTGGGGCAGCTTTAGAGACACTCTTCGGAGAGTTACACCTTACTTCAGCCATACCAGGGGGGGGGGGGGGGGGGGGGGGGGGGTTGTTAGCACTTAGCCCTGGTATGAGCCTTGTAGGTCAGGTCAACTCTACGAATTGACTTCTCTGGTCAACCACATGGTTGACTTGGGGGCAGTACTTCGTTCTTGCTTCAATTTGTTGTTTTCTCCCTTTGCACTTCATTCTCATTCCATTGCTTCCTGCACCCAACAGTTAATACATCTTTCTTTCTTTCTTTCTTCTTCCTATTTATCTTTAAGTGGTATCAAAGCCCACCCACGGTCAGCAAGCAATTGCATTTGAAGGCTTTCTTTCAGCTTCATCCTATTGCACACACTATTTCTTAAGTTTCTAAACATCCCGTGCATTGTTTCAAGCTGAATTTCAGCATTTTCTAAAAAATACTTACCAACTTTTGTGCTTCCCCAGGTAAGTCCTGAGTATTGTGCTGCCATATAAACATGGTCAAAATGGTCGTACAAATTACAATTGTGCCAGAAGCTTTGCAAGCGTTAAAATCACAAATAACACATTTCCTGTAAGAAAATGCATGCAGCATTTTTATGCAGTTTCTTGTGACAAACTATTAGCATGCATAACAATGCAATTTGCAACAGACTGCACACTTTTAAAGGCCACCTATATCAGCTTTAGTGCAATTTGACCGTTTTGGCATGCAAATGAGGTGGTTAGTAGTATTTTGATACTTGGTGCAAGTTTGCAAGTGCTGTGAGGAGGAAACTTCCCAACAATCCCAATTTGGCATATTATCAAACCCACCTAGGGTTTTCTCCTTTGTAAGATACTAGTGTCTTCTTTGCAATTGTTCAGCCACAGTTAGGTCTTTTTCTTAGCAGATGTGGTCTTTTTATTGGCAGGTATGGCTTAATATAATATGCATAGTGATAAGGGAATCGAAGCGGTGACATGTACGCAAAGAGGGCACATATTGACATCAAGCTCACCGTCGAGCTCAATCAACGCCAGTTGAGCCATGCATTTTTTGATTTGAACCTCGGTGATTAAGTACCAAAGTGCATATAGATGAGAAATCCTTGTACTTGACTCATTTGGTTAAGGTAATATTGTGCATTCTGTGGGAATAGCAAACAGTGTGGAAAAAAAGCTCACAGGCATGGGTATGACAGCTCACATCAAAGATGCTTCTCATTAGCAAGGGATCTGGAAGATTGTCAATGAATCTTCCATAAAACATGTCATAGATGCTAGAACAATAGAAGAAAGAGATGCAAAGGATGGACAATTCATGTGTTATCCCAAGCAACATTAGATTTCGCTCCTTAATCATTATATGAGCGTATACAATTCAACATATATATGATAGATATTGCAGGATAATTAATACATAAGCAATGTTCGCAGAATGCTGAAACTCAGAGGAAAGCTGTATCCTTGGAGGATATGAGAGGAGCTTCGCCCTCATGAGCGTATGAAATGATAGATAATTTGTAGATAAGCAATGCTCGCAGAATGCTGCAACTCAGAGGAAAGCTGTCTCCTTGGAGGATATGAGAGGGGATTCGCCCTCGTGAACTAACATACATCACAACTCTTAAAGACAGAATATAGAATGAAATACTTATGCCTGTCATTCTTAACATAAATTAGAAATGTATCTCCAGCTTTGATACGGCAGCTCACTTCAAGATCTCATGCAAGAAATGCTTAGAAGGAATAGAAACAGGAACTAATACGACTCATCGAGGGTAATAATGGCACTAACCAGGCAGCTGTAACCTAAGGCCCATGGAAAGGCAAAGGCAAATATACCTTTGTAAGACTAGAATAAGTCCAATCATACAAATTTAGATTTTTTGTTGTCTAAAGATCAAAATCTACAAAGAATATAAAAGAGAAAATGAAAGAGAAGAAAAAAGAGGTAAACAAAAACTTAAAAAAAAAACAAAAGGAAGACATACTTAGCAAGCAAAGCAACACTTATGTCGTCATCAGTGCCCAAGCATAAGCAGCTATACTGGGTTTCTAAAGACCCGCGGAGGCAAAGGCAAATATTTGCAAAGCATATAAAGCGTCTATCATCAGCAACCAAAACTATATATCATTCTGATCTTCTACGAGCAAGCCTCAGCCATGTGGCTTCACATACTGACATAACAGCAGCTCTGTCCTTTCATCCATTGAGCCAACTCAGTCTGCATCAGTAAAAGCCATGAAGATCCTCTGCCTGTGTTCTTCAAGATGGTGATGATGACGACGAGGAAGACGACCACAGCGATGGAATTGGCCAAAAATCCCATTTACCATGCAAGGACTAAACAAATAGAGATCCACCATCACTATATCAAGGAGAAGGTGATCAGTGGAGAGATTGACATGAGATCTGTCAGGACAGATGCCCAGGTTGCAGATATCTTTACCAACTCATTACGTAAAGATAAGTTTTGTCTTTTTAGAGAGGCCTTGGGCCAATGTGATGTACAATCTCATGTTGAGCTTGAGGGGGAGATTGTTGATGTATAGAGCGTATATATATGGATATAGAGTGTGGATAGCCAGGGTGATGTGGCATCTTTGAAGTAAGTGTGCGAAGAGAGTTAAGTATCTTCTTGTTCATGAGGTGTAAGAGAATGCAATAAAGGTGTAAGGGAGGGGGGTATCCTGTAATGAAGGAGCATAATTCATGAGCATTGTGTGTTATGTGTGGATTGTGTCTACACATAGCAGCCAATGTGCTGCCCATATGGCAGCCCCATAAACCCTAAGTACACCTTCTCTATGCTTCCCTCATATGGCAGCATACACATGGAGGTGACTTTTCCAACACCCCCTCCCACCAACACATCTTGGCCTGATCCCAACTTGTCAAAGAAGATGCTCCAATAACTCCCATGATGAAGCCCTCTTGAATATTGCGGTGTCGATGTCACTTCTTGGTCTTTCAACCAATTGCTCTTGTCCCTCCAGATCCGGTCTTGCATAAGCAAACCACCCTGGTACACAGGTCCCCATCCTTGGTAGCACCTGATGGTACCACCTTGGTTAGCCACGTTCCTGCCTTTGACCTCAAGCAATCTAGTTGCCCACATCATCCAGTTGTCCCCCTCATGATAAGTGAACAGCCTGGGGTCTTCCAGTCACCATGCTCTCAAGGTCTCTTTCGACCCATCCTCCATCTGGCAAGGTGTATAATAAAACAACAATCTCGATAAATCAATTCCCAAAACAATATCCACATTACATGGACCATAGGTTTCCATGTATAGTCCTTTCGTGCCACCCTCCTAAGTCAAGGCATCCATCTAACTCTGGGATCCAGAGGTCCTGTCAAAGAATCCTCCTCTGTGTCAGCAATACCAGTAAAGCACCTAGATGAATCCAAGCACTCATCATTGTCCTTCACCTTCACAAAATTTTCTGACTCTTCTTCCCACCACATCTCTATGTCAAACATCTTCAATCTCATCATCTTTGGTACAAACCAATCCACAGTGCATGGTAATGGCCAACAAGCTGCCTATAACAGGTGGCATCCAACAAAGCTGGCACACCTGGTGGTACAAGGATTTTTGTTCATAAAAAACTATTGCCACCTGAACCCATTTAAACATAATCAAGTTCCACATCCGTTTCTTCTGGCAAAGAAACCAATGGATCATCTTCATGATCATGTCCATGACTTGCATCTTGCATTGGGGTAACCTGTTGTCTGAACTTTTCTGTAAAAGTCTCTGGTTCATCTGTAATCCCATCAGGCTCTTTTGTAACAGGATCTGGCTTTTCTCTAATCATATCAGGTTCTTCTATATTAGGATCTGGCTTTTCTGCAACAGTATCAGTATCAGTGTATTGTTGATCTTTCGGCTTCCATGGGAGTTTATTAAGGTTTACACTCCCCGTGTCAAACGCTTTCAAAAGGTCTTTTAGATACTTTACCTATGAGAGGATAGCTTAAGCTGCCACATTTCAAAATCCAGACAATAATGGAAGTCCCTGTAACAGGCATGAAGATTACATGCTCTCTCACTAGCTGTGCCAATACAATCTACTGGGTGTGGAAGCCTGAATGCTAACTGAGAAGAGAGGGAGAGACATTGTGTGCATGCATAAGGCTCATCACATCAAACTCGTAACTATTGCATAAGGGAAGGCTAGGAGTTTCTGCAAAGTATTCTCTTTGGCACTCTTAGCACCAAAGCACCACTAAACACAAGTCTAGGCTTCCCTCACTCCACGGAATTATATACATCTTTTAGATCCTCACTGGGGCTACTAGCTGTAGAGGCTATGGCTGGCCATCCATACTTAGAACTGGCTGAGATAAATAAAGGCATTAGGAAAGATCCCACGATGGCACTGAATATTGAGAAGCTGAGGGAATGGAGAGGATGCTGGGGGGGCTGCTGCAGACTGAAGCAGAGGGCTGAGTGCTGGAACTGCTGCTTCTGATGGCTAAACAGGCTGATTCTTCTAATGAGGGGCTAGGAACTGCTTGAGCCGTGGATCGAATAGAATAAGGGCTTGGAGGGCCTGTTATAGGCTGAAACCCACCATCCCTGGCCTCTCTGACAAGCCTTATCAATGGTCTACGCTGACCAGGTCAACCAATAGTCGAACGTTGACCAAAAAGTCACTATGCATGTTAACCTGTTTTGTCTTCTACTGATGCTATTGCTATCCAATTCTGCGTGCTATTGCTCAAAATATGCATGATCTAGTTCTATATGTGGATGAGACTGGTCTGCTTCTGGACCACATGGCAGGCCTTGTAGCTCAACTGATATGCCTTAACTCAGATGGAGTATAGGACACCATGGTTTGCTCATAGGACTCCATGATTTGCTCATAGGACGCCATGATGCGATCCGCCTCGTACACCTTCTCGGATGTCCTGGTGAGAAGTGTCTTGAACTTTATCCCAAAAGCTCCTTCATAGGGTGTCCTGCCCACACTAGTGGAGTGGGTGTCAAAGAGTATGCTCACAGGAGTCCCTTGGCAGAAAGGCAAATCAGCCATTTCCAGGGGGGTTTCAGCCTATAACAGAGACCTCCACACCTCATTCCCTTCAGCCAGCAGTGCATGAGGGCTTCAGCCCACCCCAGCTCATCAGTACGCATGTCATGTGCACGGATCGGTATCTGACGTGTACTAGGTACACAGAACTAGCTCAGGTTAGCCTGGGGAGGCTTAGAGCTAGGCAGGCTTGATTCTCGGGTTGAGTGGCAAGGGTACGAACTATTTATAGGTCTTCGCTATTTTTGGCACCGGGGCCCGAGTCTATAAAAGAGGCCCAGGGGGTTCAGTTCTCAGAGTGCAGTTGGGAGCAAGTCTCGTTCCCAGGTGCTAGGTCTGATCCTGGATTGTGTCGCGGACGCGCGCCTGCATCTTAGCGTAGCCCAAGGCCCAGTGGCAGATCCAGGGCTTCACAGCGCCACCTGGTGGTATGGGACACCAGGCTGGTTGGGATCTGATTGGGAGTTCGTGCCAGTAGCTCAGCTCGTGGCTCGGGGGGACATCTTCTGATTCGGGATCATATCCCGTAGATGTCACGGTTGGGTGGTGAGCAGCCTGCTCAGTTCTGATGTTGTGTGTGGTTATTTTGCAGATCAGGGGTTTCAAATAAGGCAGCCCTGCACCCTATATAGGTGGGGGCTGGGTGCTAGGCTACCCACAAGCAGCCTTGAGTCTCGAGATCTCACCTCGAGATCTGTGCCAGCCAGCCTCGCCCTTCAGCAGCGCCCTGTTCGAGCAGTTTCCCTGCATCCGCCTTGCCTGCGTCAGCCCTGCACAGCTCCCAAAGTTTCCGTACCAGTCCGTACAGTTACAGCGACAGCCGTACAGCCTGTACGGACTGTTTCGCCTGCTCTTGTACTTGCTGCTGCTCCGTACAGCGACTGCGTCAGCTTCTGCAGCCACCGTACGGACTGCGTCAGCAGCCGTACAGGCCACGTCAGCAGTCCGTACAGCCTCTATTGTCGACTGCGCATCCGGTTGCAGATTCGGGGAGGCACCGGGACTCGTGGTCTTCCAGATTCCAGCATCCTTTCTGTCAGATTTATCTGGGACGGTTTTCTTCTACTCCATCTCCCTCCGTGCTCCGTTTCAGTTATTTATTTCTCTCCGTTTGTAATCGAATCAGTATTCAGCCATGTCTGATGCTCCGAATCCCGAGTTCACTATGGGGGAGCAGGAATTAGACTACACTCCAGTGGGAGAGGATGATCAGGGTCTCTATGACGACCTGATCACTAAGAAAGCCTTCAGTGAGTTCACGACTGCTCTGGATGGTAAATTTGAGCAGGTCAACGCTAATCAATCGGGGTTGACACAGCAACTCCAAGGGATACAAGCTACTTTGACTCTTCTGGCTAGCACGGTTCAGGCACTCACGCATGTGGATGCCATGGCCTCCGTGCTAGGCCCGAATATCACTCCGGATCCCTTTCCCGGTGACCAGAAATCAAGAACAAAGGAGGTGGTTGACACTTGGTTGCACAAGTGGCAAGTACACTTCCAATTTCACCCCTATCCAGACGAGAAAAAGATTCAGCTAGCAGCAGGGTTTATGTCAGGTAAAGCCTTGCTTTGGTGGAAAGAACTTCAGCCTAAGCCTGACACTTGGACAGAATTTGAGGGTATCTTCAAGAAGGAGTTCCTGAAGAAGGAAGATGACTATGATATCGTCGGCAAGCTCAAAGCCCTCGATATGTCAAAATTGAATTTAACTTTTAAAGTTTATCTTCAGAGATTTAGGGATCTGCAAACCAGGGCCACCAAAATGGATCCTGTAACCTTGTTAGGTTTTTTCGTGGATGGTTTGCCAGACTCCTATAAGTTACAGATTAAGAATAACAAGTGCACAACATTGCAGGAGGCCATGACATATGCGCGCATATATGATGATACCATGGCCGGAACCAAGGCAACCACAGTTACCGAGACCAGCGGAAAGAACAAACGCAAGTTCTTTCAGCATGCAACTGGTATTGGGGAGACGAAGTCTACGGACAACGCCTCCAGGAAAAGCTTAACTCCTGCGAAGAATGGTAAGGCCCGTTTCCTTCGCACTCTTAGGCTCAAGAAAGAGGGCCGGTGTTTCTATTGCGAGGAGCGGGGCCACACGAAGAATGAGTGTCCTAAGCGGAAGAACCAGAAATTGGTGCTAGGACCGAAGCTCCAGGCAGGTCCACGTACCGCAGCCAAGGGAGCCAACCAGGTTACGATGACAGGTATTTCAGTAAATGTCATTACCTGCCCCCTTTCTTGTAATTGTACCTTTAATACTTCGTTATTTGGTTCCCATGATCTTTTCCGAGTTTATGGAGAAGTTAGGGACCAACAGGTTCACATTCTCTTTGATCCGGGCAGCTCTCACAATTTTGTTAATTACAAATTTGTGCAGAAGATGGGGCTGTCCACAGTACCTAGCGACCACACCTACGAGGTGCAGCTTCCAGCTGGGAAGCAGTTTTGGGATCGCAAGGTTGAAGCGCTTCCCATCCGGATTCAAGCCTACACGGGAGCTCTCACATGTTATGTTATGCATTTAGAGCATGTAGACTTGCTGATCGGGATAGAGTGGTTTAAAACCCACAATATCCAGATTGGATGGACGGAGCATACGCTTTCTTTTGTAGACAAAGGCACCCAATTTTGTATTCAGTGTGATAAGATTACCCCTTCTCAGGGGCCTATTGTATCTGCGATGCAGCTTCGGAATATATTGAACACTTCTCATTATGATGTCTATCAGTGTGTTTTGATTCCACTTTCTTCATTTGTTGTTTCGGTAATTAACAAAAATGAATTAAGTGTGTTTGAACACCGCGAATTGAGAACGTTGTTAGATAATTTTAAGGACGTATTCCCAGCTCAACTGCCGGAAGGGTTACCTCCAGAACGGGCAGTAGATCATCGCATAGACTTAGTCCCAGGGGCTCAACCTATCAGTGTACCACCGTATAGGATGAGCCAGGTAGAGGAGGATGAGTTAGCTATCCAGCTTCAGGATTACCTGAATATGGGCTATATCCGCCCAAGTAAATCTCCTTGGGGTGCACCTGTCCTCTTAAGAAAGAAGAAGGATTCTTCCTGGAGGATGTGTATAGATTATAAACGACTAAATAAAGTTACAATTAAGAACCGCTATCCTTTACCTCGTTCTGATGATTTGATAGACCGTTTGGCCGGAGCGAAGTATTTCACTAAGATAGATTTGCGTACGGGTTATCATCAAATCCGTATCTATGCTAAACACATAGATAGGACTGCATTCCGGACTAGGTATGGTCATTACGAGTTCCTCGTATTACCTTTTGGTTTGACCAATGCTCCTGCTACATTTCAGCAGATGATGAACGATTTGTTCAGAGACTATCTGGGTAAATTTGTTGTCGTGTTCTTAGATGATATCTTGGTATATAGTAAAACGCTTGAGGATCATATAGGACACCTCCGGGTTGTCTTACTTGTTCTAAGACAGCATAAGCTTTATGCCAAGATGAGTAAATGTGACTTCTTTATGAAGGAGATCATTTACTTAGGACACAAGATTTCTTCTGAAGGTATTAGCATTGATCTGGATCATATCCAGAAGGTTTTAGATTGGCCTATCCCTCAGACTGTGAAACAACTTCGCTCTTTCCTAGGATTTACGGTATTTCTTCGGAAGTCAGTCCGTGATTATTCACAAATCACGGTACCCTTGACCAACATATTGAAAGGTCGTGGACGCAGGTCTACTCAGCCGATCCCTTGGAAGATGCAATGAACAAGGCTTTTGAAACCTTGAAGTTATCTATCAAGGAAGCACCCGTTCTTGCATTACCCGATCCTACCCGGCCTTATGTTTTAGAGGCCGATGCGAGTGATTATGCGATTGGGGCAGCTCTATTCCAAGAGGGCAGACCTGTAGCTTTTGAGAGTAAGAAGCTAGACGACACTCAGTATCGTTGGCCCACACTTGAGAAGGAACTTTATGCAGTAGTGTATGCTCTCAAGGTTTGGAGACACTACTTGTATGGTTCAAAGTTCCTTGTATTGACTGATCACCAGCAGTCAATTAAGTATGTGTGTGATGGATCAGAATTGAGAGGAAGGAAAGCCAGATGGGCAGAGTTAATGCAGGATTTTGATTTCGAAATACGTTATCGTAAGGGTTCGTTGAATAGTGTGGCGGATGCCTTAAGTCGAGTTAAGTTTGTAAATGCTTTGTCATTTACGGAAATATCCTCAGACCTATTTCAATCCTTGAGAGGGCTATACGCAACTCATAGTCATTTCAGTTCTTATTGGCAGAGAGTCCAGGATGGGAATTCCATGGTTGACCAGGACTCAGGGATTGTGCCACCTAGGATACAGGCGGCGGGAGGTCAGTGGATGATTAGGAACAGCTTGCTGTTCCGGAATGAAAAGATTTGTGTGCCTGATGTTCTGGACCTAAAATCCAAGATTCTCTGGGAGTGTCATGATGCTCCTAGTGCGGGACATCCAGGTATACATAGGACTCTGTCTCTTGTGAAGCATACCTTTTATTGGCCTAAGATGCGTGCATTCGTAGAGAACTATGTGGTAGGTTGCCGAGTTTGTCAGGTTACTAAGGCTGAACGCCTCAGAAGCGCGGGCTTATTACAGCCATTACAGATTCCAGGTAATAAATGGGAGAGTATTTCCATGGATTTTATTACTGGTTTGCCTCGTACGCGCAAGGGTCATGACTCTATTTGGGTCATAGTTGACCGTTTGACAAAAATGGCTAGATTCTTACCTACAAGAACAACTATTTCAGCTGTTCAGTTGGCTCACGAGTTTGTGGACCACTTGTTCAAGCTGTATGGTTTGCCATCTGACATAGTCAGTGACAGGGACTCAAAGTTTACAAGTAACTTCTGGACACTTGTATTTGAGAAGTTGGAAACTACTCTAAGTATGAGTTCCTCAGATCATGCACAATCTGATGGCAGTACAGAAAAGGTCAACCAGTTGGTTGAAGACATGCTTCGGGCATATGTATCTAAGAGACAGTCTTCATGGGAAGATTATCTACCCATGATTGAATTTGCTTACAACAGTGCAAAGCATTCTAGTACAGGTTATAGTCCTTTTATGCTTATGTACGGGTTTCAACCTAAGTCACCAGTTATGGTTGGATTAAAAGGGATTCAAAATGATGCTGCTAAGAACTTCTTGCAAGACATGCAGGAAATGTTGCAGTTTGCCAAGGAGTCTATTAGAAGTGCCCAAGATCGGGACAGATTTTATGCTAATAGACATCGTTCACCTAGAGAGTTCTCTGAAGGAACGATGGTATATTTGAGAATTCCTAAGGAATCCAAGAGCCTAAGTACTGGTTTGGTTCCGAAATTATCCCCCAGATACTGTGGCCCATTCAAGGTCATTAAAAGAATTGGACCAGCTGCATATCGACTAGAATTGCCTCCTGATGTTAAAGTACATCCAGTCTTTCATGTCAGTAGACTGAAAGAAGTATTGGGTGCAGATGATCAAATTGTTTCTCCTCATGAGATTATAGAAGTTACAGATTTAACTTTTATTCCTCACGAACCTGAATCTATTCTTGAATTTCGTGAAAGACAGATTCGAAATCGTACTATCACGGAATACAAGATTAAGTGGAAGGATCGTGTTGAGGAGGATGCAACATGGGAGACATTACAAAACCTCCAAAGAACATTTCCCGATTTCTTAGCGAACTCAGGAGTGAGTTCTTAGAGGAGGGGGAGTATGTCATGTGCACGGATCGGTATCTGACGTGTACTAGGTACACAGAACTAGCTCAGGTTAGCCTGGGGAGGCTTAGAGCTAGGCAGGCTTGATTCTCGGGTTGAGTGGCAAGGGTACGAACTATTTATAGGTCTTCGCTATTTTTGGCACCGGGGCCCGAGTCTATAAAAGAGGCCCAGGGGGTTCAGTTCTCAGAGTGCAGTTGGGAGCAAGTCTTGTTCCCAGGTGCTAGGTCTGATCCTGGATTGTGTCGCGGACGCGCGCCTGCATCTTAGCGTAGCCCAAGGCCCAGTGGCAGATCCAGGGCTTCACAGCGCCACCTGGTGGTATGGGACACCAGGCTGGTTGGGATCTGATTGGGAGTTCGTGCCAGTAGCTCAGCTCGTGGCTCGGGGGGACATCTTCTGATTCGGGATCATATCCCGTAGATGTCACGGTTGGGTGGTGAGCAGCCTGCTCAGTTCTGATGTTGTGTGTGGTTATTTTGCAGATCAGGGGTTTCAGGAGTGCTGGGATGTGTCAACGCAGCTCTTGGCCTCTTCATTGAGGAACAGCCATGGCTGTATCCAGCCTTAGAGGCTCAGATATATTCTTTGTGTGATAAGTGATTTGTCAGGGCCATATGCATTAGAGCCATAATTAACATACTCAAGTCTTCCACAGTGAGCAGTAATCTATGTGTAAGTATTACCCATAGTAGGCCTGATGCATGCACATGTTCTCTCTCTTGTGTCAGCCATTCTTCACACTTCCGCACTCAATCAGTTGGCACTAGGCAGGCTTGTGAGAGAAGGCCTTAGCTTACATCACCTACATCTGCAAGAAACCACAACCATACCACAGACAGCATCTCCTTCAATTCCAAAGAAACTCAGTTTGGCACGGTTTCTGTCACGATACCTCCTTCCATTAGCACCACCAGGTCAGCGAGTCAAAGACATTCTTCTGTGCACATCTAAATAAAAGGATCAAGGTTTTTGTTCACTTTGATGACAGCGGATCCAAGGATTTGGTTGTTCAGCATACATCCATGGCGGCCAACTCACTTACAAAGCACATTGCAAATGTACTTAACCTGCACAGCCACTTGGTGACACTCAGCATCTAGTTAGCAATCAGGCAGCATCAGATGTCATGATCCATCTTTATGGATGGCACTGATGCTAGCATTCATCATCACCAGCTTGGGACGGAGCACAGTGGCTTGCGGTCCACATACAGCTAGTGAGTTGAGAAGATTGCACCATCATAATCCAAGACACAGCAATACAATCTAGAATTCTTATGATGGTTCCCAAGCTCCCTCGTCGCAAGTTAGCGGCAGATCTCTCCATGACCGGATTCTCTCTTACCGAGAATGCCAGAAATTGAAAGGCATCTAGTTGAAGCCAGACAGGATATGGCGGTACCAGTCAAAGCAAGTATGTACTGTCTCCTAGGTGACAGTCGAGTCAAATCCAACATCCTAGAAGATCATCAGCAGGAGATTCCAGAGCAGATCTTAGAGGTCTCTAAGTCTGTTTGAGTCTGAGCACAAGGGAATGCTACAGGTCCATGAGCATCTGCCTAGGGCTGCCACAGGGGCTCCCAACAGCAGAAGCAGCCACCACAAGGGTTACATACAGCAGCAGCAAGCATAGATCTATCACGACCGAAGACAGTCCATATGGGACTGCCACGTCGAGTGCCAGGTGGGCAGACAGGCCCACAACAGGCCAAAGAGTGGGCAATCGGCTATCAGTCAGACCTAGATGCAATGATCCAACTCCAGAGGAGGTTTAACCTGTAGAAAAGACCTGTCCGCTCAATCAGCCTCCTCAGTCATCAGCTTCCAGCAGCCGAACATCACCGTAGTCTTCCAAAGTCAGATCAGCAGTAGCCGTCCAGCCAGTGGTGGACGAGGGCTTCAGCCTACCCCAGTCCTTCAGCATGCAGCTTTCAGCCTATTGCTTGCTAGTGGGGTTGCACGTGCAGCTGCCGGGGGGTGCACATGCAGCTGTTGGAGGATGAACCACCACTACTGCAGGGTTTGGTAACACTCTTGGTCTTCTAAATAGGCCATGCGAATCTCGGCTCCTTCCATTAATAGAAGATTGGGTGCTTCTAATTTTCATGGTATTCATGATACTAATGCAATTACTATTTTGTGTTGAAAAACACAAATCAATAGACCGGGTTGTGTGTTGACAAACACACAAAATAGTGTGAGGTGGTGTTGTGTTGAGAGACAGAAATGTGTGCTCAGAAACACAGAACACAATGTGTGGAGTTGTCCTATCCAAAAATAAGAAGGATAGACAATCAATACTAAATGAGCAGCTTTGATGCTAAGTAAACAAAAGAAAGGAAACACAGTTATAACCAGCCCTGAAGGCTCAGATAGATCTATGTGCACCTGGTCATTTACATGCATACTCAAGTCTTCTGCTGTGACCAATAGTCTATTAGTATGTGTTAGACATTGCATGCAAATGTTGTTCTCTCTCTTATCTCATTTAGTCTTCAAATTCGATACTCTGTCATAAGACAGAAAGATTGTCAGAGGTCTTACCTCGCATTCATGTTACAAGGCTGCAGACAAACGTCCATACACAATTTTACTGAGTTTCTAGAAGGTTGAAAATATCGAAGGGCAAGCTTAGTCATGATGTAAGCCACCACTTGAAGAGAAATTTTAGTACACATTAGTTGACAGGAAATATAGACTAGTATAGATACAAAGAAGTATCGCGATATCAGGCACAACCGGGTGAAAATATGGCAGGGTGAGATCTGGTGTCCCAGCATTCATCAATTAACAAAACACGACAGAAACATGCAAATGTTTTATAAATGTCAACCCGTATGCCAGCCCTACAACGCTCTGGAAATACAATACATAATCTTGATGTCTGGGATTTCACATTTGAAGCAATTGAGTTTAGCATTTTAAAGGGGGAACAAGTGTACCTGAGACGTGCTTTCGACAGCTCCCAATAGCACCGCCCATAATGTCTAAGGATGCGCGCTAGATCTGTGGTAGTGGTTACAGAAGAAACATGTTTAAAGGTTTCTGCCTTTTCGCCAGCAGATACAGCCAGCGAAGACAGTCTCCTGGAATTGCAGGACAACCGATGATTTCGCATAACAATGCCACCGGAAAACTGAGGGCTATAGAGAATGGCGCCATACGTAGGCAAACAGATTTGGAAAGGAGGCCAGCTTCTACATCGCCAATTGTCTTCGATAGGGCTTTTCTGAATGCACGCAGGCTGCCCGCACAATTTCACGGATTGAAAAACAACCGGTGAATTCCACGAAGCAGGTGGCACAGAAGCAACATTGGCAAGGAGCTGATCCAAAAACTTGCTACCTCTGATTCTTTGCATTTTCAGAACATCAGAGGAGCACCATGATCTGCAAAAAAATTCTCGAGTAACAAATCAACCGTCAAAAAACTTGCAGTGCAGAATCATCAGAGCAATGCAGGCTTCCAGAGCAAAAAGATGGATGTACCAAATCAACCGTCAAAAAAAAAAAAAAAGCGAGTGGAACTTTGCAGAATCATCCGTGCAGTACATGGGGTAGGGAAGGGCCACACGCGTGCCAAACTCGCGGCCGAAGACCAGAATCTTCCCGGATTTCAATTGGGATGGCCAACACGTGCCAGAGGGCGAGTTCAGACTAGGCCGACCAACATGTTCCCAAATGCAATTTGCAAGGGCGCCATCGCCCATGCGGTCACAGGCCCGGACGTTCAAAGTAACCTGAGTTGTTTGTGGGGTGAAGATGGGCGACCAAATAAAAAAGCACGCGAAAGGTGCTAAGTGGGGGTTGAACCCGCGTGGAGAGACCCAAACATGCATACTTTTCTTTTTTATAAGCATTGTCTATCGGGTGGTGTGAACTACCACACCGGCGGACTTGTCTTGCATTCTTTTCACACCACCTGTGTCCGCCGGCCTAGTCTAATGAACCTCGCCTAAGTGGCACCCACCTCTGCCACGTTGTTCACCTCTTGTGTCACTACATGTCTTCTCTGCTTGTGCGTCGCCATGCATGCACAGTCTGGTTGGTTGTCTGCCATGTGTGCTTGTGTGTCATCTGCTCACCACGTGGCAACCACTTGCTCGACACCTCATTGTCATAGTCACTTCGCTACCATTTCGTCCCATCACAACCTCATGATATATGGTTAAATATTCTCTGTGGTTTTGTTGACTTGTAAAAATGTCATTTATTTCATTCGTTGATGTGTACGTACATCGTTCGTTCGTTTGATTTCCTGTTGAGGTTCTGCCATTTTTTTACGGGATCGTTTGCCTAATGAGCCGCTTAATTTGAACGGCTCAATCACATCTGAGCAGAAAGGCGACCTCGACAAGGTAGGGGAGGGCCATGGAGGGGTAAGGCCAAGAGCTAGAATATTCTCAAATTCCGACCCAAACACTTAACACGTGGCCAACCTCAACAAGAACTCATTACACACTAGTTTGGTAGTAACCATATATTCGATTCCATAGAAGAAAGTGTTATCCTTTTTCCTAACCCATTAAATACTTCCATTGTTTAGTGAAAATGCATGTCTAGGGGTGGACTTTTAGTCATTATACCTACCCAACCATTATCACAAAACCTCTTCTAGCCGTAGAGTTTGGGATTGGTTATCAAAAATCGCAACAATGTAGACAGTAGTACAATTGATGCATGTGAGGATTTTTGTGGCACCCTTCTAATGGATCAATTTGGGATATGCTATGTATTGACTAACACAATTGAAAGCATGAGCAATATCTAGCCTAATGCTCAATGTATAGATTAGGTTGTCAATTAGCATCCTATAAAGACTACCATCCACATTTGGCTCTCCCGACTTAGCCTCCCAATTTAGCTCTATCTCCTTGGGTTGGGAAATAGTTTGTAGTACTATATACAAATTTTCAATTTTCTTTTTATTTTATATTTTTAAATTAAGTCCTTAGCATAATTTTCCTAACAAAGATGCCACCTTGGTGCAATTGCCCCAAATCTATCATCTCACTCTACGTGCAAAAAGTAGCCTTGAGTTGTTTCTATCATCCCCTATATATATATATATATATATATTATATATATATATGTATGTATGTATGTATGTATGTATGGTACATGCTCCATGCAAAAGTCTTCATTTAAAATGCATGTTTGGCATTGCCATGAGAGTTGTAAAACCATGAAAAGAACTCTTGACAATATTAGACTTTGCCACCTAACAAAATCTCCCCGCTCTTATTAGTGTATCCTTAGGCAACCAACCTTGCCTTGTACTTATCAATGGACTATTTGTTTAGCTTCTTTCTTATCAATGGACTGCATGCTTTAGCTTTCTTTTGGTATACTAACTTGTATTCAATGACATCTTCTCAAAATGTATCACAAGTGTTGCTTCTTTTTTGAATCTATTTTTTGATTCATTGCATTTTCCAATGCACATGCTTGTCTAGTTGTGGGTCTGTTCATTGTTGATTGACTCGGTCCATTCTCATCTAAGCATGCAACATTAGCCTTGCACTAGCACTTTGATTTTGCCATCTCGCAACTTGAATAACTTGCTTCTAACACTAGTCTCATATAGCTCTTGGACTTAGGAGTCCTAAATGGTTTTCAACCCATCAAACTTACTTTCTAAAGCTTGTTGCCATCATACAATCCCATCTTGGATTCAAATTTTCATATTCATCATCCCTATCATGTAGAGCTCCAAATACTTTCAACTAAAGCAGATAGTAGAGACACTTTTTAACTTGGACTTAAATTTTCATAATCCTCAGGCAATGCTCACTTTAGTTCCTCATGAAGAAAGGCCTCGTATAGGGAGACATCCCAGGCTATGCACAATTAGGTAGGGAGGGAGGTTCTATGTGTGAGTACATGGACTGTGAGGCAGATAGGTGTGGAGGGGAGGGTGCTGATACGGGGGGTGTTTTTTTGACGAGCTTTTTTTCAGTGAATTTGAAAGTTTTTTTGCCTTTTTTAGAGTCATATATCATAGATGACAGCAATTGCAGCCATCAAATTACAATCCATATGGTTTATTGCAATCTCATTGTAATGAAATGTTCAAACAAAGTTACAACGCCCCCCTGCCCATGCTCTTTCACACCCAACCACCCATTTCTTTGATCCACAAGAAAAATAATTTTGAGAAGTAGAAGGTTTTGATAGATATAATCCAAAAACTACAATGACATAGCATTTCCTATCAAAGGTTTAAAACATCCCAAAATTATGCAAAGCGATTTAAAGACATAGTTAGCATAACCAAAAAAGCTCTATGATATCAAGCTAGTTCTTGAAAGGTCAATAGCTGGAAGACCTCTATCGATATGAGGCTACACTTTTGTTACTTGAAAAGATGTAAAAAAAATTTGCTTCAAAAGATGGCAAATCTACTCCCTTTTTTAAGGATGCATCAATTTTACGAGCAAAAACCTATGAGCAGGTTTATCCGAGCGTTATTTTCAAGAGATTTAAAAAATAGTATTTCTTTAGGAAACATGGTATTTTCACTTTTATTTTATATAGACTAGTCACTCATTCATTTTTACATAACATAAATCTTCTTATTCATAGACATTCATTTGTACCCTTGTTATTACCTTAAAAACGTGTTGAAAAATAATTCCTTTAAGAAACATCCCTCATAATCACTCTCAATGTAATAATATTATACATAAATAATTACTTATTAAACACATTTATATCATATGGCAATATCTTTCTATTGTTTTTATAGTATTAATAACAAGATATTTATGGACATGTTTTTAAAGAAGTTTAAATTACTATAAACAAGTATTAACTTGGGCTTAAATATCACTTTCATAAAATGCATGTAATATTTGATACTATATATGCAAGATTTTCCAAAATATAATCCCATAGATGTGCTCAAATGGGGTTTTCCGATCAATTTGAGTGGCTGAATGACTATATTTGGACATTGGATGTGAAAGTTATGTCACTTTTAAAAGTGCTATCCAAGGTAGTTTCGCCAGCGAAACTACCTTGGAAGACTACTTCAAAGGGGTTTCGCTGGCGAAACTACCTTTATGGCTTGCTTCAATGAGTTTTCTTTAGAGGAGCCCTTTCATGAAGATTGGTTGAGAGACATTTTTCAATGTCACCCCCTATTAAGTAAAAGTCGTAAGAAGGATCATAAGGGAACTTTCATGGAGAAGTCCACTCTACATGTGGGTTTCTTCAAAAGCCATCCCATTCTGTTCTCACCATTCCCAAAGATTCATGTAAAGATTTGTGTATAAAATAGGTATTGCTATGATACTTTGCATATTTCTAAGTGAAACTATGTTTACTTCTGATCCATTTTTGCCATATTTTTGCATAGTTGGAAGCTTTTTTTTCCCTTCGCTCGGACGCTCGGAAGATTTTGCTCAGAAAATGCTCGTACCCCTTTTTTAATAGCCCTATCAAGGGTGCAGGTGGTGCAATAATGATTACATTGTTTGGTGACCATGCATGGGAGACATCATCTCCACAAAACTAGAAGAATTGCAGCTTTTGAACCTAATTGTGGTCCATTATTCCTTTAGAGCATGTTATGGATTTTTCCCGTTTTATTCTCATTATTAAGTTTTCCACACTTGCGACCAATATGTGAGAGACATGCTTGACAACACACCTTGCTTCCTCACTCAACCCTATGTGTGGACGAAAAGACATCACCGATACCTTGTTCATGTACTATATTGTCAAAATTAGGTGCATTCTACACACCTGGTGGAGGAAGTTGGAGGCCTCTCTCAATTGCTAGAGAATTCTTCTCTGGCAGTAGATGTTGTAGGTCTTCTTATCGGATGCATTGCATATGCATAGCTATTGTTGGTGGGGCTGTCATGAATCCTGAATCCTTCACCTACCCTTACTTCAGTTTTACACTTTTAAGGTCACTAGGAAGAAATTTAGGGTCATTGCCAACAACTGCAACACTAGTTGGAGAATTTGCAAATTTGATTGCTTGATATGGGCCAATCAAAGCTTGATCTAGTTTGACCAATCCTTGATGGGGAAAAGATTTTCCAAAGAGGGACCTCTTTCAATATGCAATAATATTTCACATTGTTGCTCAGATTGTGCAATTTGCAATGATGCAGTAGTCAAGTCCCCAACACAAAAGTATCATACAATGATAGTTGTCTTATATAACGGTCCCAATGCTAGCCAGCTTCCATGTAGACTTTGATAAGTTTGTCTTTAGAGTGTTGATAAGTCCTTATGAATCCAATAAGGCAACACAAATTGCATTGCAATCCAAAAGAAAACAAAATTCACACACAAATATATGTTGCTTGCTTGAACCATGAAATTAGCCCAATGAGCTATCCTCTCCTCCACAGACATCCATTCATCCAAGAATGGGATGTCACTTCCTTGTTTCTCCACCATGATCTCAAGATACGTGATTGTTGTATATTGCCTCTTCCCTTATTTTTGCATTTCTCTAGGCACTACAATGTTCTAAGTGTTTTGTCAATGTCTTTGGTGTATGTATTTGTATATGACTCTTTGCAATCCTTGCTTCCAATGAAAAAACACATGCTCGCTCTTCTCCTTTAATGACATTGTTTGGCCCTCCATTATATATAGTCCTCACTGCTTGGCAATTTGCTACAGCTTCATCTACCATAAACCCATGAAATTGTGATGGTTTTAATGCAAGTTTTTGTACAATTTCATTGGTGGTAAAAACAGTAGCGCTTCTATGTCCTCTTTCTTAGACTCACACATGGAAATTTTTAGTAGCTCCCTCACACTATTAACAGAAACTCCACTATGAAATAGACTTGCAATCCACTATCAAGATAGTAATACTCTTTAATAGTCTAGTCTCATACCATGGGTTATATCCATCCATGCACCCTTTGAACATGGTCAAAGTGTATGTATGACTTTTCCTCACATTTTCTCGATGCATTCTATTCACAAGATGCTTCACTCACATCCATCGTTGCCTCTCAAAAAATGGCCATGTGAATTGTATATCATTCTTGCCAATGATACAAACCCCAACAACCTTGCAAACATAATTGATGCTTATGTCACTTCCATTCACATTAAAATACCTTGGGTTTGTGTGCATGTTTTATACTGCAATGGTCATGTGATGTGTTAGCACGTGGTATCCTGTATTATTCTCTGATGATGAAGATGGGCTTCCATAAAAAAAGCAAAGGGGAAGTGACATGCTCTGAAGGAAAGAAGGAAGCCACTCGCACACAGATGAAGATCCCGCACATAGTGGGATTCTAAATAGTGTGGAATGAGAGAGCCCATGAGCCAACCCCTTTTGACTATGTGCGGCGTCACACACAGTTGAAGATCCCGCACATAGTGGGATTTTAAATAGTGTGGAATCTATGATCTGGGAATGGTCCTAGGAGAATAAATATATCTCTATTTGGTGCTGCATATGTAGTTCACTGATTTGTAAAGTGTTTTGAATCTAGCATTTGGTAGATCATTGAGGTCCTGAAGGTGCATTCATGGTCCATGCCACACCCTTCGACTGTGTGCAACACCGCACACATTCGAAGGGGCAACTTGAAGATCCATAGTGCATCATTAGACGTAGCCCTGCTTGAGGGAACACTTTGCACCACTCAAGCACACATATATGCACCCGTATCCATAGTCAGAGTACACAAGTAAAAAAGAAAGAACAGCAAACTAAGAAAGCCTAGTTCATGCAAGTGTTTCCCACATTAGTTTTCTGTCAGTTGCAGCTTGAAGGGTGCCCATAGGGCCCAGTGCTAGAGAGAGTGAGTGTTGGTGCATCCAAAATAACAAGCAAATAACCAAATAGATTTAACTAGAAGTTAATGTTGACAAAAAGAAGTGTTGATGCAATAAGTCCAAAAGGAAGCAGTAAAATAATTTTAGTAAGAGATTATACAAAGAGTTAAAACATGTACATAACCTAAATAGAAAACTTTAAAAGAAATTAGCTAGGAAATCATAAAGAAAAGTTTTAAAAGAGCACCCTAAAAGGGCTTTTTTAAAAATTAAAACGTCTAAAAGCTTTATTATCTATATATATAAGCTCTAAGAAATGGATAGAATGTGAATACTATATATATGTCATATATAATTATATATATAGTCAATCATTATATATATCAAGAGGAACAACGATTTCATAAATAGGGGGAAACGTTCTAAATTACTTTTTCTCTCTTTATATATATATATATATATATATAATAGAAAGATAAGTAGGAGAGAGAGAGAGAGAGAGAGAGAGAGAGAGAGAGAGAGAGAGAAAGAAAGAACTAAGTCCTAAGAGACTTTTAACCCTAAATTGAACTAACTTAACTAGCTAACTAGCACTACTCTAACTAACCTAACTACCACTGGCTAACTAACACACACGACACACGATGCTTAAATAAGGGTGGATTATAAATTTCTCATCTTATGGGTGTACATAAAATATGTATGCAATTGGTACATAAGTGTCGAATTCGTCAAGTAGTCCAAGCTCCAAGGTCAGGGTCCACTTACCTGCCACCATCCAAGAAAAAATAGGTGTTAGAACATCATAGTCTCAATTGGGTAGACAGGTAATGCCTATATTCCCTGGCATGTTATTACTTTACCTAGGAACATAAACAACCGTCTAGATTCACGAGTAAATTTTTGAAAATACCATGCCATATGTACAATTGGTGTCACAGATCTAGCATAAAAGAGATACATCTGTGACTAAAGTGTGTGAGATAATAAGAGGGGTAGACCTCACCCTTACAAGAAAATAATCAAATGGGGGGTAATCCACACCCTTAGGTTAGACCATGTTAACGTTAACAATGGGTGATAAACCTAAGAGATAAAAGAACCAAAACGACTAAGTCTAACATCAAATGGATGTGAGGGGAAAAAAAGTGTTAGGTATAGTCAATTAAGAACATATACATTACCAAACTTATATAACAAAAGAGACTAATTGACTGATCTCAGTAAGGAGGAGGAAGTGACAATTAGGAGAGGAAGGCAATGATGAAGGCCATGGTTGCAGGTTGTGTGAACGATGATGAGTCTAAGATTACATTGAGATTGAGAAGCCCTTGAAACTCTCTATCTTTCCTAACTTGTCCTTTGACTGCATGTGGCGCCACACACAGTTGGACTCAAAGACACCCCGTTGAAAAGCAAAAACGTATTTGTAGCCAAGTAGATTTCGGGAAAGCTATCCTTGAAGGAGCATATTCTCGTGAAGTATTTGGCTTTTCATGTGGCTTTTTTTTCAGCTTTGCACACCTTTGAATGATTGAACCTTTGAGCTATTGTTTACACACTTTTCAAGAGTGCTCTTATGTGCCGAAGTGCAGACCCACTGCCACACCCCACGACTTTTGCTTTGGAAGTGTGCTTTTTGTTGCTACAACTATCTTGCCAATGTTAGCATACTCTTGAAACAATTCATAATGCTCAATGAATCCTTATGATCCTAAATGGTTGCACCAAGTATCAACGTGCTCAAGTTTACAGTAAGAATCAAGTAAGAGCTGTAGAGTCATAAATTTGAGCTGTTGGATGGTAGAATTGTAAGCAACAGGATAATTTGGGTGCCCATAACCATGCTATTCAGGCTTGAAACAACACAATGTTATAGACTATAGAGGGAAATACATACGATACATTTGATGGAGGACATCTTCAAACTTGCTCGAGCTACTTCTTTCTACTTTTTTCACTTGCAGGTGCGGGTAGAGACACACGAGCTTCTATGAAGCTTTTCTTCCAAGCTTTGTCTCTTATGCAAACTTCTTCCCCTCAACGTTCTACATTTGGTTGGGCTCTTAATCTCTTCAAGTTCAACCTTCTCCTCCACAAGCTTCAATCTTTCACCGAATCTCCTCCTCAGATGCTATGCCAATAATGACACCCCTCCCATGTTTCTCACCCGCTGTTTCCCTTGTTGTCTCAAACTTTTCTCATCACGAGTTCTAATGAAAAATCTTTAATCTTCTCATCCAAAATTGTTGAAGATGAATCTTTGCACCCAGTGAAAGGTGATATCCATTATAGTTTTGTTCTACATGACAAGGATGAGCGGGTTAAACACTGGTTAAACATAGCGCTCTTGTAAACTAGGTTGGCATGTCCCAATTCGGGGGATGTCAAAAAGAGCAGTCCATGAAATCATTTTTGGGGGATTTCAAAACGACCAGTCACATCAAAGCATATCCAACTTAATGGTATGCATCCAACTCTCTTAAAATACTCCTTTTGGTGATATTTATGGATTGATGTTTTTTAATGCTTCAATGCCACCAAGATCTTCACAAATATGGCTTAGGCATACTCTTGTACTATCATGTGGGAGTGAATGCACTCTACTTGAGCTTTCCATGAAGTTAAGTAGTGGTTCTAGTGCATATCAAGAGCTTTTAAACACACCTCAGATGCATGGTGTTGTTTTGGAGTTGGGTAAATGGCTAGGAAAAGAGTCTCATGTGAAAGATGTTCATTACAAAAGGCCCCCCTTTTGTTGAGGTGATGATACATCCTCATGAGGATGACATGTGAATCAGATGGAGAGAACCTAGAAGGCATGGGAGCTTTGGATGATCTTGATGATAACTATGTGGTATCTACACTTCCTTTGATTTTGAAATTTAATTTGCATTTGGATCGAGGTATCTACTTGCTTTGATTTTGAAATTTAGTTAGAGTTTGAGGTTTAAGGGAGCCTCCATCTTGTATTCATGCATGCACTGCTTGGGTGTGCAGCATATTTCTAGTTTATGTGGAAGAGCACGCTTCAGCTTCCATATTGCAAGGGTGTTTCAAAACAACCCACATTCTAATTTTTTAAGTTCAAATGTATTTGTGTATTTTAGTCCCTTCCTTTAAAAAGTTCAAAAAATAGTGCCTTTAAAGGATTGGCATTTAGTTATGCCATACCATGAGACAACCCCCCCCCCTCTCTCTCTCTCTCTCTCTCTCTCTCTCTCGGCATCATTGCAGTCTCTGACACTCTCTCCTTTCCTTCCTTCCTCATCTTCTCCCTATTTTTCCACTCTCCCCCTATCTACAGACATATGGAAAGCTATGCATTAGCATTTGATTAGGCAAGTATCATTGCAATGCAGAGAATACATTTAAATGGAGGTAAATGTCAATAGCCACTGTTTACATGAAGACATTCTCGATATCTTGGCTATTTCCTTGACTAATTATTATAGCATTTGCAGTCGATTGTAGAAGGACTGCATTGTGAATTGTGGATCCTAACTCACATGACCTATATACTCTTACTATCATTAGGAACTATGAGAGAGAAAGGAAGACAAAACAATGAGAGGAGAAGAAACATATGAAGGGTGACGATGGAGTGCATGATTTTGATGAAGAAGAAAAACAAAAAATCTCTTTTGAGGTTGTGAAAATATTAAAGTAGAGAACTAAAGGCATTGTTATATAAGTGAGATGAGAAATCTGGAATCAAGTTATTCAATACCTTGTCTTGCTATGGCTTGACATGTTTTAATGATACTCTAGAAAAAATTGTGGACTCGCTACAAAAAAACTCGTTATAAAGTAAACCTCGTGCTGATACAAAGCAATCAAAAGTTGTCAGTAATGATGAGACTTTGGCATCAAGGCAAGCAATAGGGCAGGTGGCACATTAATGAAGGAGGAATAATGGACCATAGTCATATCCTAAACTTGATGGAACCTACGAGAAGGGTTGTCCATGATGATTTACCAGCAGATCTGCAATTGAGGGAAGGTGAGCCTTGTGGATGAATATATGACTCCATTGGAGATGAAGTTCTAAGTGCAGTCAAGGAGAATTTCACTTTGCAATATGTAGCTTTGACTATGCAAGCTTATCCACCTTGGAGGTTTGAAAACTTCTATTCATCTTTTGTTAAAGAAGGGGTGGAATTATTCACTGCTAGTCTTTCAGGCTTGAACAGAATGGTAGCTAGTTGGTTGATCCTAGAAGCTAAGGAGAAATTGATGCAAAACTTGGGTACTTTGGAGATACAATTTGCAATCATTACTGACTATATCCTTGTTGAGCTTGCAAAACTGGCGTATTATCACAACAAGTGGTTGTCCAAGGCTTTTATGAGTGTCTTGGATTGTCCATTTCACCCTGGAGGATTTATTTATTAGGGGCCAATTACGAGGAGCATCTTCCTTATCTAGATCATGTTTACTGGTATCTCACCTGTAGCAACAACGTACCACATCAAACATGGGATGCATCTTGAAGGAAGATGGTGCTTGGAGATACTAAAGGAGGTATTTTTCTTTGAGCAACTTTGGTCTCCTCCATGCAAGTTGTGGCTCTAATTTGTCACACTAATGGCTTGAGTGATCTACTCTTGGCAAATGTGCATGGAAATTTTTAAGAGGTCCCATCCTCCTCTTGATTTCTTTTCTAAGTATTGTCTCCAAAAGTCGCCAATGGGATTACAAGGCATTGGAATTCTTTTTCTGTACTATGTAGCATGATCCAACTCCCATGTGGGTGTTCAACTTGGATTGTCTAGATAGTGAAGCTGATAGATGGAAACATTTTTGGTTCTTTCCAATATGGGTGTATGAGGAAGATGTGCTCTTAAAGGAGAGGAATAAGTTATAGGGGATAGATAGGAGGTGGAAGCAAGTACTGAATTAGAGAAGGGGGGAGGAGGGAGGATGGCGAGAAGTGGAGGAAGAGCATGGAAAATGGCTTGGGCTACTTGAAAGTCCTATAAGGAAGGGTTCTCAAGTGGCGGATAAAAGTTAGGCGTTAGTAGATCACATGATTGAGACTCTTGGATTAGTTGAAAGTGCAAGAAGCATGAGAAAAGAGGCATGGTAAGGAATATTGGCTAGCCTGGATTTTAGGAAAGGTAAGATGTATGCTACTTGAGTCAAGGAGGGATGTTAGGAGGTAGAGTGGTGAGATAGGGAATGTTGGATTTGAGGTAGACCACATATTCTTCAAGAAATTTTGTTTTGAATTTCAAAGGCATTGTAACCTTCAACGTTGGATTTGACTTGGAAGAAAATCCCAAGGATGGTGATGATGGCTGTTGCAATAAAGGGTAATAGTCCATTACTACTTAAAGAGGAGGGATTCCCATTAAGTGTTCATAGATCTTTACTATACCTTGTTTGATCCGTAGGAGGCCTTCATGTCTTGAGAGACAACAATTTTTCCTCATCTTCATCTATCTTGTTGCATAGATCAAGGAGAGTATCTTCACCCAATGGCCGGTCCCAATTGAATTTAGGCAATGTCTGTAAATTTTAAGCTACAAGTGTCTCCATTGAATTTAAGCTCTTCCTTCAACATGATCATCTTATCTTAGGACTGTAACAAGATCTTGGTACAATGCTATGGTACTTTGAAGCAATAGATCTTTACGGACTCCTCTAGATCGCCATCAATCTGGTTTAGTAAGCTAGAGTTCCAGTTTGAGAATTATAGTCTTCTCACTTTTGTAGCTTTGTGCATTTCTCTCTGTACTTATTAAATGTGAGGTATAGTCAAGTTGTAGACCCTTGAACTATTGAGCTACTTTCTTTTGTGTTGGCAATTAATCATCAATTCTCGGTAGCTATATTAACACTTGGGCCTAAGCATTGGTTTCTACATTGGCATTCACGAGTTGCTGATGTTGTACAGTCTTGCTTTAGCACCTGCACTTGATGTTTCAATCCTTGAGACTTATCTGCAACTCATTGTTTATGTCTTTTGTTTCATGTATTTCATCATCTTTTTGCATCAAGCTTTCTTTTAATTGCACTATTTCTTTTTTCAGTTCATCACAAGACACTTGTAGTTGTAGAGTGAATTCTCTACCTCTTCCTTACTATTTAAGGCATATGAAAGCTACATGTATTTTTGTAGTAGGGTCACTGTGATTTGTATTGCATCCTTCTTACTTTCTTCTAGAGCACTTTGTATAAGAATTTGTTGCTATATCTACTATGTCATGCTTTCTTTGAGCCTTGGAATTTCTTCCTCTACTTTTTGCAACTTTGCTTGAAGTGATGGGATCATTGCCTTTCCATTTCTTGTTGCTACTCTTCCAATGCCATACTAGCAATAGTTCTTACAGTTGTTGAAATTGTTGACAGTGAGCCATATGATTGCTTGTATTGATTATATAATTGGTTCCCATGCACCCATGTAGCATCTTTTCCTCAATCTTGAATTTTAGCTTGCTATTGAGTTTCACTATATTTGTTTTGTAGTTGTGTTAATCAGACAAGAAGGTCAATGACATTGTTGACTTGTGTTTCCTATCTAGATGCTCTATTTGGTCCACTAGCAAAGTCTACATGAGACATGGCTACCTTTGTATTTGTTCCCTCAAGTCCATCTATGATGGCTGAACTAAGTTATAGCATTCTTTTGTGGAGCTCCTCATAGTTAAGAGTTGTAGAATTCTTTTGCGGAGCTCCTGATTGTCAATTTCAGTAGTTTGTATTTGCTTTGAGTGACTAACTTCCATTCATTCTCATTGAGAGTGGGTGGTGGCTCCATTTCCATACAAGAGATAATAGCAAGGCATTGAAGTCCTCTATTTCTTGTGGTGAGATTGGTGTAGGGTCTTTCTCTTGTTGTATCTCAAATCCAATTATGCTAGCCAGTAGATGCAAAATGTGGCTCTTACAATTGTGGGCTCTTACCACTTTTTGCTTACCGAGGAGTATCGAGGGTTTTACATGTATGAATTATTTTTGTATTCCCTTGACGTTTAGTACCTCTGCCACGAACCTAGCTATTTCTTTGCATGGAGGATCTAAAAACATGTCACATCGCATTTTGACTTTGTGCTAGGTGGAAATCAATTTGGGATTTTTGAGTCTCTTACAGTCTCCTTGCAGTTTGCTCATTTCAAAGGATAAGGTTCCTCTGGAGTTGAAAATGCTAAGGCCTCCTACACTTTTGAAGTCCTAAGGTAGATATGAGTAGGCTTCCCATTGTGAGTCACCATACCATATTTATCCTTTTGTGATTCTCTACTTTGACATGAAATAATGAATTCAATGACATATTCAGTCATTT
Organism: Dipteris shenzhenensis; assembly: GCF_047967505.1. NCBI lineage: Eukaryota > Viridiplantae > Streptophyta > Polypodiopsida > Gleicheniales > Dipteridaceae > Dipteris > Dipteris shenzhenensis. Next base: position 20,604,445 of record NC_141613.1, read on the forward strand.
TTGGTGTACACATGAGAGCTTTTAACCTCTTAAGAAAGCCTCATGGTCGCTTGGACTTCAAGAATGTATGTGAAATGTTATACGATGAGACTCTTGGCCATACAAGTATTGTATTGTACTTTCTTCTCTTGGCTCCACACTAGCTCAAATATTAGAGTGATATTTATCTAAATTTTGCATGGTTGGTGACTTTGCCTATAGTTCTCCCAACTGTAGGTCCTTGAGGGCTTGTAGTAGCTCTTCTTGGCATGTTGAATACATTTCCTCATCAATGTCAATGTCCAAAACCACTATCTTAGGTCGTTTTTGGGCTAGCATTTTGGGTGATTGGTGATTTGGGGAGGGATGTCAATGTTGAGCATGTAGTCGTTTTACGTGGTTTTGCTTTGACAATGGTAATGTAGATATTTTTTCCATCCTATCGAGCTATCCTCAGCCTAGCATTTGCATACATTGATTAGCTCCCTTTTTTACAATGCCTTGTGCCAACAGTGCCATGTTCCAATATTGCATGCTTCTTTTGTGAGTGGTTGATGCATTTTACTCTTTTTTTAATGAGGGTGTCATAAGTGCAGACAAAATCAAGATTCCCTTGGGGCTTTTTTTTGTCAAATTTATTCATGGTGTTCAAAATGTGTGAGTGATGCATGACTAGTGAGGTGGGAATTCCTCCTATATGCTTATTTTTCTAGGAAGTTTATAGGGCATGACCTAGTCATCACCTCTAGGACCTTGGTATGATTGAGACTACCTATAGTATCCACGTAAATATGCAAGTTCATAGGGCAACCAGGACCTAGTCATCACCTCTAGGCCCTAGGTACAGTTGAGACTACCTATAGTGTCTACGTAAATATGCAAGTGAGTGCTCATGATACAATATTACAATCTAGTTAACTCCCAAATTTTCAATTTTTGTGTGGAAGGCTTGCATGTTGATATAGGAGTGCATTAGTATGCTTCCATTGATTGTTAAAGAGAATTGGCCTCCATCCAACTGTCTCTAGTAGCACATCTCTAATTGGATTCATCTTTTTGACTCTATAAGGCCCTTGACCTAGGTATTTGAGTGTTCCCTTGTGAACTTTGTCATTGTGGAGTAGAACTAGGTCACCTTCCTTGATATCTTTATCTTTGAGGTCTTTGTCAAATCATGCCTTTCTTCTACGATACTAAACTCATTTATGTATGCTTCTCCAATTGAGAGACTTTTTTGGAAGGGACTCATGATATCCCATACCTTCTTGCATTGCTATGTATAGGCTGGGTATGATGAATTCGTGTGGAACCACTACCTCCACTCCAATACACCAATTGAAAAGGCATAAATCTTGTGCTGACCTTGAGTGTGGTTTGATATGTCCATAACACTACACTTAGCTTTTTCACTAATTAGATTGCTTTGGTTCCACTATCTTGGTGAGGAAAATGCATAGTATTTTGTTTGTGGAAGCTGCTTGTCCATTACCTTGGGAATAGTAGGCTCTGCTTTTTTTAATGGATAGCCATAAAGTTAGTCAAAGTTCCTTGATTACCTCATTGTTGAAATGTGTGCCTCTATTTGACACAATTTTGATGGAGCATCCATACCATATAATCATATTTCATACAAGAACTTTGCTGTGCTTCTGGGGCATATGCTTTTCATAATGCTTTAGCATCACTTGGTGAAGAAGTCCATGGCCACAATGATGTAGCATGCTTGTGCTCCCTTTGCAGCTAGATGTATGGGTCCCACAAAAATAGTCCCCCATTTTTCAAATGGTTTTTGTGTAACAACAATTGTTAGGGGGTTGAAGTCTTTTTGTTGGGTCTTAATTATTATGTGGCATACATTACATCTCTTCACATAGTTATAGGCATCTGCCCAAAGTGTTGGCCGCCAATATCCTGCCACGAGGATTTCCTTGCTGTTGCTTCACCTGCAAAGTGATCTCCTTCTATGCCCTCATCTTGTGTAGTTGACCTGCTATCAATTGGTTGGGGCAACTTTTAGGATCAACTTTCACACATCCATTGATTGCAATTCAAGTAGTGGTCTTCATATAATGAAATACCAATTATGTCTATGCACCAGTGAGGGCAGCATTAATTTGAAACAATGCTACATCTGGCAAGTCACCTTCTACTCCGTTTGGCTATTCTCTTGTCATCAAGCCTGTGATGTGATCTATGGTGTAAAGCTGAGCTCCTTTTCTCACCACTATTTTGAAGTTAAATTCTTGTGGGAGTAGAAGCTACCTAGTTATTTGTCTAGTAGTACATGGTCGATTAACAAGATACAACAAGGCTTGATGATCAGTGTAAAATACAAAGTCAATGGCCAATAGATAATGCCAAAATTTTCTTCATACTGTAGACCATTGCTAGGGCTTCCCTTTTTGTAGTGTTGTAATTCACCTCTGCATCATTCAATTGCCTGCTTGTGCAAAGTATTTTGGGTAGTCTTTGCTATATTTACCAGGTTGACAAAGTACACTCTCTACTGCACGATTGCAACCATGAGTACATGAGATATAATTCAATGTCACAGTTTGGAGCCATTAGTACAAGAGATATGAGCAATCTCCACTTGACGGTTTCAAATGCCTACTCATATATCTTCTATCCAAATGAACTTTACTAGTAGCTTGTATAGGGGACTTGCAATCATGGAATACCTAAGGATTAATCTTCTATAGTATTCTACATGGCCCATGAATACTTGGACACCCTTAGCATTTTGTTGAGAGGGGATTTCCATGATGATCTTAATCTGTCAGTAGCCATCTCATGTCTAGAGACTATGTGTCCCAAGACTAGTCAATGTGTGACCAAGAATTGGAATTTTAGAGGAGCCAAGGAGATGCCATACTCTCTGCTTTTTTTCAATACATCTTCAAGACATTTCAAGTGATCATTTTTACCTCACTATTTTATGGCAAAGACAATCTTATATTGATCTTTAGGTGTTGTAATCACTAAACCCATCCAAGAAGCTATATACTTTTGACCTAGCTACCCATTCCAAAACTATTTTTATCAATGGTAGGTGGTAGTGACCTTTTTTTTGTTCACTAGGTTAATAAGAAATTCATAAAAGTACTAATCTATTAATATAACATTAGGTGATATTGGTATTCATAGAGACACATTAGTACTATGACTTTAGATAATACATGAAATAGAAGTGATGTTGTAATATTAACAATAGAGTTGACACATTTCAAGTGAGGATAGCAATTCCCAAATTTCCCACTTGTACAAGAAGTGTAAGGCTTTTTCCTTCTTACACAAAAGTGTAAGTCTTTCTCACACGTACACTTTAAGTGTATTTCTCTCTCCTCCATGAAAATGGGAGTCTTTTTTACTCTAGATCATGATTTTACAAGTATGAACAAATCCTTTGTAGAGATAATTTTGCAATCCTTACCCTATTAGACCCATCAAACCATCTTTCAAGCTCAATATATTACAGGCCGAACTTTGCCACTACTCCATACACACAACGATATTATCTTTGTTGCTTTGTGTGTTCTCCTGCGGTAACACACATGTCATGGGGATCTTGGAGGGACACCGTCGGAGTCTCCACTCCCGAGCTACTCCTTGTGGGAGCCTTTAATGCAGAAGCCTACACTTGTGTCACACAAGTGCCTATCGGAAGGTATACAAGTCATTCCACGAGAGGAAGAGGGAGGGAGAAGGGAAGGGAAGAGAGGGAAGGGGGTGGGAGAGAAGAGGTGAAGTGTAAGGGGATGAGTGGCAATCACAAGGCAACACACTAAGAAAGCAAGCAACCATACCCATGAACAAGAGTCGGAGAATGAGAGCTTGTATTCCAAATGTTGCAACTACACAATGAAGACCAAAGTCAACCACTTGGCCTATTATACAAGTCACCTTTTGAAGGGAGGGCCAACCCTATTCCTTATACCACTCTCTCTCTCTCTCTCTCTCTCTCTCTCTTTACAACCACTTGGGCCCATGTGGCACCAAGGCATATGCTAATACTCTCAACCTTTCATTTGTCTCCAAATGGCACTTGTGTTATCCATATAAGGGATCCAAATTGCTCATGTATTTTTTGGGCTAAAAAAGTAGTTTTTTATATTATGTCTCAAGAGACTAATAATCACATAAAGTTCCAATTACAACTGGTTGTACATCAGTTATAGACTAAGGGTGTATTGGTTTTTCTTTAAAATCTTTGATCAATGCCTTGCCATCTCGGTAGATAGCCCATTTGTCTTCCTTTCTAGCCGCCTTCAGCTTTGCAAGCTCTGAGGCTTTGCTCTTCAGCTGAGTTTTTGTGAGTTCCTTTGCAATCCACACTGGAAGTCCTTTCAACTTGTTAGACTGTTTCAAGATCTGTATTCTTTCCTCTCTTGTTCCAAAAGTGATAATTGCATGAGCTCCTTCTTGTCCAATGTCAAATTCTACATCTCCCCACTCAATTCCTGGTAGAGATTTGCTGAGTTTTTTGAAGGTCTCACTCCCTCTATCTTTTGCTACTACAATCTCGTTGTCTGGTAGTCCTCCAATCCTTATTTTCTTTGAGTTGAGCTACCTTTTAGCTTGCTCCTTTACTTCCTTCCAAACTTGTGTACCTAAAGAGCTCTTTATCTCTCCTTTGAAATTCTCTTGAATCTCTCCTTTAAGCTTCTTGTGCAACTCTTCCATCTAAGTAGAGACTAGCTCCTCATCTAAAAGTACATTAGGGATAGGCTTATTGAGTTTGAGCTCAGTAGTTTTCACTCTCTCTTCTAGCTTTTGGAACCTATTTTTTAGCTCACTATTCTCCTTCTTTAGAATTCTTGAGAAGGAGAACCGGCTGTTGAAGAAGGCAGATGACTTCATTCTGCCTAGTATTGGGTAGAGATACTACTGTAGCATAGGAAGGTTGCTTCAAATTGCTCTCATGTTATCCTTGCCAAATTTGTGGTCCCGACGACTACTTCAAGATGGGGCCATTTGTGGCTCAAAACCTGTAGGGTCCAGATCCATAAAAGCAAAATCCTTCCTGAGTCATCTCCTTGGGGAACTTATACTTAGGGAAATTGTATATAATATTTGAATCCTTCTTTATAGCTCTCTGAATTGGTCCCAGGGCCACCACCATTCCATGGGCATGTAGAGGGGATGAATTCACCTTGTTTGCCTTTCAAGGGGTGCACTACAGTAATAGAGCCAAAATTGCTCCTTCTTAAAAAGTGGGATGCGCCAGTGGGGTTGGAGACCTGCACCCACGTTGTTGATGGCGAGACAGGCTCATTAGGAGATAAAGTATAGCTACCACATGTGTGCTTGGGGTTGGCCCACCTCTAACCGCCGTTGAAGGACTGGGTGATGAAAGTGGTGAGAGGGAAAACTTCCATTATCTCGTACAAGTGAATGTGAGAGCCTTCCAATGATGCATTAGCGCATTGTTTGGTAACTCTTGGAAGGACTAGAGGTCGGGCTGCCAGTGTACGGCTTGTGGCAGGGACGAGGGAGGAGCTGGAGGAAGATCATCATTGACATTGCGCATGGGTTCCTCCTTTGCCTGTCCTATAGTCAAAAAGTTCATTGGTCTGCCACCTACAACGGCCAACCACAGCAAGATATTGAGAGCTTTGTCATGTAGGTCAACGTGAGCATTCGAGGACATAGACTGGGAGGTCATGATGTGTGGTGCTAGTGTTGGATGTGTGGGAGGAGTACTCAGGCTAGTTTGTGTGGGGAGGGGAAGCTAGGATGGGATGCTTTGGTGGGGTTGATGAGGGTTTGTGGGATTTGTTGGGTTTGGGGATCAAGATTTGGAATATCAGTGGGTGGGGTGGTGGTGTTGAAAATTGAGATGGCTTGCTGACCACCCTCTTCGGTTACAGCTTTGGGATATGTTACATGAATTGTTTCAAAATCACTAACTAGGGACGCTCGTGAGTCCTAGAGAGCTTGTAGCACCCCGTTGAACAAAATAATGATTCCGAGGAAACTTTAGCAATGGACCTCGCATTGACCTTTTTTTAGCTCGATGCTCCACCTATTTGGTGAAATAATTGGTAGCTAGGATGACATATCTCACTCCCCTTCCCTTAGCTGCTAGGCTTATAGGACCAATAAAAGCCTGATCTATTATTATTCCCATTAGGGGCATCATGTCTACCTTATGGGGGCTTTTCACCCTTTGGCAGGGATCACATCGTTTGACAAATTCAGTTGCATCCCCAAAAAGGGTTGGCCACCAAAGGCCTGCTTGTAGCACCTTATGAGCTGTAATGTTTGTGGGCAACAGTGAAGTGGCCACCCGCTATTCCCAAATGTGCTTCCTCGAGCATGTCCACATACTCACGTTCACACACGTATCTGTGCATAATGCCATCTTTTCCCATGTGGTAGAGTTGGCCTACGATTAGTTGGTATGGTGCTACATCTTTAATGAGTTTGCAAGCCCTACCCTTCTTTAGGACTTTATCGAGACAAGTAACCCATTCGCCAAGTAATGGCCTATTTCAGCTGCCCATTCCAAAATTATGTCAATGAGAAATAACCGTGCATCTGAGAGGTCATCCTTAACTCCTGTTGGGAGGTTCTCCACAGGGGATCCTCGAGAGGTGGTCAGCTAGGACATCGGCCTTTCCCTTACGCACCACAACTATGAAGTCAAACTCTAGAAGGATTAACATCCACCTCATTATGCATCCCGTCATGCATGGTTTATTAACCATCCATAGTAGTGCCCGATGATCAACAAAAAAGACAAACTTGTTGGCTAACAAGTAATGCCTGAACTTCTTAAGTGCATAAACCACGGGTATACCTTTCCTCTCTCTTGTGGTGTAATTAACCCGACGTTGTTTGATTGTCAGCTAGCAAAGTACACAGGGTAGTACAAGTTGTACTCCCCTGGCTGAACTAATATGCACCCTATGAGTTTTTGTATTTCCTCCCTCACTATGAGTGCATATTTGGGATTCATAGGATAGGGGCATTGCTGCACTAGCCTAATATCATCTACCATGGGTATAGTGTGCTGCACGACTTCAACGGGCACACCCTTTATGTTTGTATACTTCCAGGCAATGCAGTCCTTGTACTCTTGAAGAAGAGCAATTAAGGCTTGCTCCTCATTGGGGGTGAGGTCGTCTGCTATGTATGCCTGTTGTGGCTAGTCGGCCCCTTCTGGTGCCAATTCACTTCCTTAACTTTGGCTGGGCCATTGTATCCTTAGAAGAAACCTTCTTCTTGGGCTCTCTTGGCCTGCTGGTATAGGATTTTATGGTCCTCTATCCTCTAGGCCTTGACATGCATAGAGCTAAAAAAATTGGTTATTTTTGCTTTTTGGAGCGCATGCAAATTCTTTTTGGATTGAAAGTTACGACTTGTCAAAGTTTTTATGAAGAGAGAGTGGGCTATTCATATGCAACATTCAAAACAATGCTTAGCAAGAGTGCTGAGATGTCACTATGTGACACGTGTCATGATAGGCATGTGTGCCATGTGGCACTCTACTGACCACCACTGATAAGGTCGAGAAGCTAACCATAGTCCAGATGGCCATCCCTATCTGCCATGTGACATTTCCACTTGGCCTAAGGTTATAAAACCTTGGGCTTCTGGAGAAATGTAGAGGTCTACGATGGCACAGCGATAGCATCACTAGAGAATGAAGCAACAGAGATGGATATGGCACTAATCCTCTTGATTCTTCTGTGAGTGTTGATGCGACTCTTCTGCAACTCTTTTCCTTCGTCTCATTGACGTTGCTCTTGCTGTGGCTAATCATCATTGTTTGTTGCAAGGTTGCTTGTTAGTGCTACCACGAGTTGTGCTGTAGTAGCCCATGGAAATCCATCCAAGTTAGCCTTAGTAATTGGTTAATGCAAATGTGAAAAATGTTAATAAAATTTTTGGACTCTGCTACACCCAACCAAATTGGACATTGTTGCTCTATCTCACAAGAACAAAATTATTATTTTTAAATCTACCTATGGTTGGAATGCATCTTTGGGTTTGTTATATTGTGGATCACAAAAGTGGTCTTCTAGCACCTTCAAATGCTAGAAATAATGTGACTTGAGATTGTGAAGATCTTTTTTATAATTTGAGAGAATACGATTTGTTGTTGACCATCTTGCATACATATTGTAGCTTGTCTCTCTTGTCATCAACAGTTTGGCATGAGAGGTGTGAGAATGTTAGTATGCAAGGTGGATTAGAGATATCTTTTGCCATGCTTGTCAAATTGTTGTCAATGCAAGAGGAGTGTTGTAACGTTGCCATATGTCATTAAGGAGATGATAGGGCCCTTATTACAAAGTGAAAACAAGCACGAATATAAGACGTGTATGAGTTCATTATCCCCAGCTTCATGTCACATCTTTGGTGGAGACATCGATAGGTTCAGCTCTAGAATGAATTTGCCTCTACTTGATGATTCTGCTGTGGTCATTACAAGAGCATGCATTTTTATGCTTTTGGACCGGAAAGAGTTGAAGGAGATTGAGGTTGCTAACTCAAGTGTGTGTGTGAAGCACAGGAATGGTGAGCTTCATGTGTTTTGAGGGACACAAGGAGAAGACCCGAGATCTTATTCACGAACATCATTTTCATTCCAATGCGTGAAAATGACATGATCACATTGGTAACCTGAAAAATTCACATGTGCACTAGAGAATTATATGTATAATACCAGTGATAATAAGTACGATACCGGTGGTAACTACATATATACTAATGGTTTATAAAAAAGTTCGGTGTACATGTACTATTACTAGAGGTAAAACCACAAATACCCGTGGTATCTTGGCTTGTGTCGGCGACAGTTTTGACTAGCTTTCTTGCCCATTTCATGTGTATAGAAAGCTTGCAAGAGCCACAAGCACTCTTCATTCGACGAGATTGTAATCCATAGCTCCAGCACTTAGCGTCCTACATGGATTGCACGGGCACCCTCCTCTTCTCCCCACTCCTGGTCTCATGTCAAAGGTCTCTTTCTTGCTCTTCTTTCTCTATCATCATGAGGTAGTTTGTCTGCTGACATCTAACATATGAGTCTATGAATGTTCATAAGATACAAGTTTTTTTAATGTTTACAAATGCAACATCAATGAATGTAACATGATGTCGAATGCATGCGTGTAACACGGTAGAGAACAAAACAAGCATGCAATATAGTACATATTGCATGCATGCCTGCTTTTACCGTTGAGTTACATGCATGAAATATGTATCATATTTCGTTGCAAGAGAAAAAATGGCATTCTATCTACAAATAAAAAACTGACAAAAATTTACATACATACATATATGTATGTATATATAATTTTTTTCTAGCTGCTTTTTCCTCTATAGTTGTAAATGGATCCTATGCTAATGTAACTCTGCCAATTCTAAGTTGTATATGCAACTTGTGCTAATACAATTATGAATTTGACCTTGCCTCAATGAGCTCCTTTCCTAGAATATGATTAGCAAGTGTAGATGCAGCCTATGCTAATGTACCCTCATCGTCGATAAAATTTTCCAAATGTGTTGTTCTCCCACTAGTGTGGTACCCACAACTTGAGTCCAATCTCTCCTCTCAACTCAACTCTTTGAGTCTAGCTTGATGCGGTTCCTTAAGGCCCCAAGGTGAATCTTGTTAGAAACTCACAAGCTTTTCAACTTGAGCATTGTGTGCTCAAATTTTTGCAATCTAGCATTTGTAAGGGGGTTAGCTTCCCTCATCTTATCCTCATGGCAGAAAAGCTGTGTGGCGCTCAATAGCTCCATCGTAATAACCTTCATACTTGAGGCAAGCAAAGAGGAGTGGAGGAAAATTATACTACAAAAAAGAGAATATAAACAACCATATGGTTCGACATAACATTTCAATGAATTTATTTTCAACAAAGGAGTAAGCAAATGAATTTGTGTCTAGCGATATGGTTAGACATAAGACTTCAATGGATTTAGCTTCAACAAAGGAGCAAGCAAATGCTCATGTAGATAAGAAGCAAGTAAAATTGATTTGAACCAACAGGAAGGCGTAAGAAGCATGAACCAAAACACTAAAAGAGGAAACATGAGAGAGGGAGGAAACATGAGAGAGAGAGAGAGAGAGAGAGAGAGAGAGAGAGAGGGAGGGAGAGAGAGTCCAACTCAAGCCAAATGACTTTTATGTTACTTCTCTTTAAGGAAGGTTTATATAGAAGGGGATTTTAGTGTCAACATAGTTTGCAGCAACATTTGTCAGAATTTCCCCTGAGTTATTCCCAAAAAAGAGATTGCAAAAAGAGACTCTAGAATTAGAAGGTCTCATGAATTTATGGCTATAAGGTATGCCCATGAAGAGCCAAGTCCTTTAGGATAGATTCAGGAGTTAGAACTGCATTTGTTATTTTCCTCTTAGAAGGGAAAAATGTTAGGCAGCCTAGCTACCATGACCTTTGGGAACTTGACCCATGATTATGTGAACTATGAAAATGCAATTCCTAGGTTAGAGAAATAACTCGGGGGCAACCTTGAAAATTTATTGCTGCAAACTATGTTGACACTAATTACTATGACCTTCCAAAATCTGATCTATGATCGTGTGAACGATGAAAATCCCGCTTGTAGATCCATTTCTGTTGTGTTAAAATTGCACATATATATAATGTATGTATGTATGTATGCACTCATGCATGCATGAATGTATGTATGTATGGTATGTATGTATATGTGTGTACGTACGTATGTATGTATGTATGTGTGTGTGTGTGTGTGTATGTATGTATGTATCTATCTATCTATCTATGCATGCATGTATGTATGTATGTATGTGTATGTATGTATTTATATATATGTGTATATACGTACATACATACACATACATACATACATACATACATACATACATACATATGTATGTATGTATGTATGTATATCTTTATGTGTGTGTGTGTGTGTGTGTGTAGATTTCACACCTACATGGGGCTTGGAGGCTTAAGTCCATGGCTAGGGAGATGACATTGCAACTCAGGATGGAGTGAGAAAGAAGTACAGGAAAGGTAGATGAGGAAGGATGAGGTAGAGGGAGGCAAGATGAGGTCAAGCTTGAGATTGAGAGGATAAGGTAGAGGGAGGGAGGATTAGGGAGAGTGAGAGATAGAGAGGATGAGGAAGGGAGAGATGAGAGAGTGGCATCCGAGTAGCTCCTTCATGCATGATGGCATCCAATCATCTCCAAGGTGTTTGAGTAGGCTCTAAGGCAATGAGGGCTCCAATGAGGACTTGAGCGGGCTTGTAGGTGGGATGAGGGATTTAGTGGGCATGCAGTTCTAATGGTATCCGAGATTCAATGGCATCCAATTAATGAGGATAGGTCTAATGGTGTTTGAGCGATGAGGGCAGCTCAATGGCATCCCAGCTTTGATGACATTCAAGCGATGAGCAGGCACATCACAATGGCAAGCGATGAGGGCAGCATAGTAGTAAGCAATGAGGGCATGGGTGATGGCAGTGAATGGGCAACAGTAAGGGGGTAGGAACAAGCAACAGCGAGAGCAAGTAGGAGAAAAGAGATGGTAGAGATAGGAGAATGAGAGAGAGAGAGAGAGAGAGAGAGAGAGAGAGAGAGAGAGAGAGAGAGAATGGTAGAGAGAGAGAGAGAGAGAGAGAGAGAGAGAGAGAGAGAAGGGGGGGGGGGGAGGGTTGAATAAGAGAGACTCGGAGTAAGAGAGTAAAAGAGAGTGAGTGTTGTTTCTATCTCTCCCAAATCCCATGTACCGAGGGTGTTGGTCACCTACAATCGTGTCATTGCTCATTGTAGCATAGGTATCCACAAGTGTAGCACAAGTAATCGGGCTGTATTTTGGTGAGAGGTGTAGACTAAAGTATGGAAATCAGCTCTTGTACTCGCATTAGTGAGAAAGAGGGTTGGATCACAAATGATGGGTGGAGGGTCTCACCTCCATGGGAATTCAAGGGTTTAGAAAATGGTTGCAGGGCTTAGAAGGGGGATAGGGTTGAGAGAGCTAACTAGGAGTTCTAGGGTTCAGAAGGGGTTATAGGGTTCAGGAGGAATCCAGGGGTTATAGGGTTCAGGAGGAATCCAGGGCTGAGAAGTGGAGAGTTAGTCTCCTTCACGACTTCAAGGGGTAAAGGGTTCAGGAGGAGGAAAGAGGAGGGGGAAGGAAGAGGAGGGGGGAGGGGGGAGGAGGGAGGAGGAAGATGGGAGGAGGAGGAGGAGGGGGGGGAAGAGAAGAAGAAGGGGCGAGGATGGGAGATTGCAAGGTTAGAGCATGCTATCACACGATAGTGTTGAGGGAGCATGGACCTAAGGGAAATCAATCACGTGAACATAATAGTGAGCTTGAACACTGAACCCCAAAGGGTCAAAGCTTCATTTCCTTAAGAGAGATTTATACATGTTGGTCTCTACACAATCCATAGGTACCTCTAGGGTGGAACCTTTTGGACAAGAGTCCCTTCATTTTTTTGGGCGGACCTCTTGGGTCTCTCCACAAAGTGGGCGAACCTCATGAGTCCCTCCACAAAGTGAGGTAACCTTTTGGGTCTCTACACAAATTGGGGGAACCTTGAGTCCCTCCATAAAATGGGGTGACATTTTGCGTCTCTACACAAAGTGGGGGAACCTCATGAGTCCCTCCACAAAGTGGGGGAGCCTCAAAAGTGTAGGCTTTTAGTATTCCTCTCTCTAGTACTTCTCTCTAGATCCTGATTTTGCAAGTACGTTTGAATCTTTTCTAAAGAGTATTTTGGCTATCCTCATCCTTTAAGATTCATCATACCATCTTTTAAGCTCAAGATATTACAAGTGCAACTTTGCCACTACTCTACACACAAGGAGTAAGAGAGAGTAAGAGAGGGTGTGATAGATAGTGAGAGAGAGAGAGAGAGAGTAAGAGAGTGGGAGAGAGAGCGTGAAAGAAATATATTATGAGAGATATTGAGAGCAAGAGGTTAGTAAATGTGGCGGCCATGCAACTACATGACTATTGTACTTGCAACATATGGCCACAATTTTAATAAATGATCATTCAAAGTTATGGGATGACAGTTAAGGAGACAGTGTCCCAAGTCTGGCAAAGTTTTCTCAGCATAGCAGACCTTCCTTTGCATTGCCAATTGGACACCAAATGCTAGACCCCAAGAGATCTTACAAGATTTTATTTGAGGATATCGACTTTCAACATTGTCGATGAGTGATTGTACCAAGTTCTTGCGCAATTGTCTTGAAGTTGTAGCCTTGACTTGGCATAGGACCTTACCAGGAGTGGTTGCAATGAATCTGAGGTTTGGGGCACAAGTTATGTGTCTTTGTGTATGACTGCCTATTTTTGTATCCTCTCTTTAGTTCAGTTGCCAAAATATTCCAAATGCTGCTCAATTTCCAACAAAAAAGTAAATATGATCCATTCAAAACGCAGTACCAAAGTACAATCATTACAGCAAAGGTGGGAGACTAGTCCCAAGCCTGCATAAAATCCCCCTACAACAAAGATGGAGAGAAAACTCGATCCAGAGTCTCTCAAAATCCTGCTCATGAGGTGGGAGACGGAAGTCAATCCCAAACCCTCACTACAATTCAACGAAAAAACCAAAAAAGCTGCTCATACCTGCGTAGGGGAAACCTGATGTCCTCCAACGAGATGTGCCTAACCAAAAAAGCTGCTCATACCTGCGTAGGGGAAACCTGATGTCCTCCAACGAGATGTGCCTAAGGAACCAAGATCCCTCCTCCCCCCCCAAACTTTCCTCTAGCATGAAGAACATGCGTCAAACTGTGAGGAAGGAAACTGTAAGTGAAAGCTTGAACCATCACGGGAGCAAATTGTGAGTGAAAGATCGAACCTAGAGGCAGCAAACTATGACATGAAAGGTCGAACCGCATCGAGGGAAGAAATGGGAAGGCAAAATACCCAGGTTCCTTGGCGTGCATCAAGAGCTTTGGGCAAACTCGGTCTGATTTAAGTACTCTTCAAAAGACCCCTAACCAATTTGTTAACAAGAGTGGCAATGCCCTCCGTTGTCAGCAGCCCATGATAATGTTGGGCTGCCCTGATCCCCAAAAGACCCCTAACCAATTGAAGTATTTCCCAAAAGACCCCTAACAGCCCATTATTATGTGACTTTGGATGTGAACATATTTATCCTTAACTAAGAGAAAGAAGAAAATAAGAGGTGTTGTTATCCATCTCACATAAATGTTACAGCTTGTCCCTCGTCATGGAGAGCTTGGCATGAGAGGTGTGAGGATGGTGGTATGTGGATGAACAAGTGGATCAATCACTCTACTTACCAACTTGAAATCTATGTGACAGGAGTGTTATGCCCTTGTTATGTATCATTGAGGAGATGAGAGAGCCCTTATGGCAAATTTAAAAGAAGCAGGAAGCTAAGAAGTGTAGGAATATTTCAATACCCCCAACTTCATGTCATAATGTACACATTAATATCAACTAAAATCTAGATCCATAAATTTAAAACAGTTTTGGCATTAAAGCATGCATATTTTGGTTTCATTTCAGTCAGTCGCAAACTGTGCTGATGGCAGATCCCTCATTACTTTTATTGTTATCTCAATTCTGAACTCCCGATCATGATCACCTTTGACTATAGTCACCAATAATCTCCACATGAACATACTCCATTCTTGAATTGGTGGAACTGGTTTGCATCCCTTACAGCTAATTCTCTGCCAGCAAGCTTGGAGATATACTTAATAACAGTATGGCAATCTTCACACAGCCGAAGGTTTGTAACAACACGGATTGCTGTCAAAGGGGTTGTGCTCATGAGCCCATAAACAATAGCCAACTTCTCACTGTGATAACTAGATGGAAATTCACTCAATTCCTCTGGATTTTGAGAGGTAGGGCCGATCTCAGGGATATAGCCAGCTTCCTCAATTTGCAACGCCAACTTCTTTAACTCTTCAAGGATTTCTTTCCCTTGTGGATGGGACAAATTTTGTGTCACAAACATGTGCACTTTATTGTTAATCTCAATGAAGCTATGCCCCAGCTCCTTTATTAAAGGTAATTCCTTCATCTTCTTCAACACATTTGCTTGATCAACCCATCTATGAGCTGTGGCATAGACATTTGCCAGGAGTACAAAAACAGCTGTGTTGTGCGGATTTAGCTCAAGAATACAGTCTGCAGCATATTCTGCTAGCTCTACATGACCATAAATCCGGCAGGCCCCAAGCAAGGCCATCCATACCCCAGCACTAGGTCGGCATGTCATCTCTCGTAGAAAACATACTGCTTCTTTCAGTTGCCCTGCACGACCAAGCAGGTCAACCATACAAGTGTAATGCTCCACTCTTGGCACTATACCATGTCGTTGACTCATGGACTTATAAAACTCGACACCTTGATCAACTAGGCCTGCATGGCTACATGCAGAAAGAACCCCAAGACAAGTGATATGGTTTAGCTTTACACCTTCCTGGTGCATTTGTTGAACAATTTGCAGAGCTTCCTCATAACCACCATGTTGGGCATATCCTGTGATCATGGCAGTCCACAAGACCACGTCTCTCTTTGGCATTTTGTAAAGTATGCATTGTGCACTCTTAAGATTCCCACATTTGGCATACATGTCAATGAGAGCACTTCCCACGTATAAATCTGAATCAAATCCACATTTGATAATGTCAGCATGGATTTCCCTACCCTTTTCAAGGGCTGCCATGCTGGCACACAAATTGAGAATACTCACAAAAGTACTATCATCCATCGTAATGCCTTCTTGTACCATTTGCTGGAAAAGTCTCAAAGCTTCCCCAGCCTGTCCCTGGTGAGTATATCCTGTGATCATTGCATTCCATGAGACTGAATCTCGCTCATCCATATGGTCAAACACTTGACGTGCAATCTCTACAGCGCCACACTTGGCATACATGACTACTAGTGTGCTCTCCATAAAGATGTTTGGTTTGATTCCACTTTTGATAATATAATCATGGATCTGCTTGCCTTCTTCCAGTGCGGTTAGGATAGCACAAGCATTGAGGATGTTCAAAAAGGTTACCTCATTTGGTTTCACACCACCTTGGTGCATTTGCCAAAAATATCTAAAGGCTTCCTTTGCATTGCCAAGTTTAACATATCCTGCAATCATTGCAGTCCATGAGACAACATCTCGTTTACACAATGTGTCGAACACTCGGCCTGCAATCCCCATGCTCCCACATTTTGCATACATGTCTACAAGCGCATTTCCCACAAATAAATTTGGCTCGATTCCACTCTGCATCATATAGGCATGGATTCGTTTGCCTTGCTCTAGATCGCCTATACTGGCACATGCACTGAGGACACTCAAAAAAGTGACTTCATCTGGCTTCACACCTTCATTTTGCATTTGCCAAAAGAGTTTAAGAGCCTCTTCACCACGTTCATCTCTAGCGTATCCTGCAATGATTGCTGTCCAAGAGACCACACTACGTAAGGGTGTATTCTCAAACATTTGATATGCATCCTCCATGCTTCCACATTTTGCATACATGTCAATAAGGGTGTTCCTGATTAGGAGGTCTTGATAAATTCCAATTTTGATCATTTGACTATGCATCTGCTTGCCATGTTCCAAGCTCCCTAACCTGCCACATGCTTTAATGATGCTGACAAAGGTAACTTCATCGGGTATCACACCATCTTGTTCCATTTGCAAAAATAATTCAAAAGCCTGCTCAGGAACGCCATGCCGAGCATATCCTGCAATCATCGCATTCCAAGAGACAACATCTCGTTTTGTCATTTTGTGGAAAACTTTGCAAGCCTCATCAATACTCCCACATTTGGCATACATGTCAATGAGAGTGGTCTCTAGAAAAATGCTTGGCTTAAATCCATTCTGGATAATGCGAGCATGGACATGCTTTGCTGCTGCAATGGCTTTCAACTTAATACAAGCGTGCAAGAGAAACATCCAATTAGAGCTAGCCTGAATGCCTTTCTCGTTCATACTATCCAGCATGTCCAGTGCCTCTTTCAACCGTCCCTGCTTACACAGTGTCCTGAGATCCTGAGCCATGCTACCCAACTCGATGTTGATCCTCTCTGTGCTATATTCTGAAGTAGTCATGCGATTGCCTTTGGAGTTCCCTTGATGCTCGACAGGTGATTCCACAAGATGCAAACAAGCCAAACGGCAAGGTTCTGACGGTAGGTGAATCACCTTAATTAAGTGACATCGTCCCATAGTAAGGGCAGACTTTCCATAAGATAAATTTCTGAAAGGAGGAGTGATTCAAATTTGCATGGATACCCAGCGTACTCTGCCTGAAGCTCCATAGGCCTTATCAGAATAAAAAAACACCCACCAGATGAACTGTCTTTGCGACGATACTTAGCTCTCAT
Organism: Dipteris shenzhenensis; assembly: GCF_047967505.1. NCBI lineage: Eukaryota > Viridiplantae > Streptophyta > Polypodiopsida > Gleicheniales > Dipteridaceae > Dipteris > Dipteris shenzhenensis. The sequence continues at coordinate 20,621,763 of NC_141613.1, forward strand.
TTAACAAAAAAGTAGCCTCAAGCACCTCTCAATCCCCAACCAGCCTCGCCTGAAATCTGGTCTTGGAAGTCAACGACTCTGTAACAAACAGCCAGTCTGTAACTCGGTGTCTACTGAAAGCCTCAAAGCTCTCTCTCTCTCTGTCCCTGGAACACACACTACATATTATCTCCCTCAATAGCAAAGAAAATCAAGCTGACAAGATATAATTTAGTAACACTTTCCAGAAATCTGACCAATTGGAAACGCTATATTTCCTAAATCTTAGCATTACCGCCTTTCCTACCAGAAACTTACAGCACATGACAGTAGTTCCTCCAATGTGAACTATCCAAGGCAAATGCAGGCTCTTGTCAACCCGAACTTGATATCTGCATACAAGAGTTTTGAACCTGGCATCCACTTAGAACATCAGGGCAACACCTTGCAAACATAGTCCTACGTGATGGTGCACGGCATGGAGTATATCATCACGAGTTTAGATTAGTGGATTGGTCTCCAGGACATTAAAGCATGGCTCAATCATGCTACATTGCACCAGAGTTGGATTCAGTCGTCAATCAGTGGTCTTTGTCCGAGTGCACATCACATTATCAAGTTTGGTCATAGAGCGCCAGCATGCACCTATGGATGTAGTATACACTCCATTTTTTGGCCCTGCAAGGGTCCTAAGGGATGAGTTGGTTAGTAAGTTGCTAATCAGGGCCATAGTTTTGAAGTTAGTTCATTTGGTCAATTTGACCTTGCAAATCATGGTTAGTATGAGGCTTAAATGGGGGTTAGTAGAAGTTTAAGGGCTTCTAATGTGTTTAGGGTGGTGTAAGGTTTTTGTTTGCTTGTGGAGGTCCTAAATGCTTTTGTCTTTTATTCCTAAAGATTTTGTCTTTTGTTAGATATTTCTCTAAAGATGGAGGCTCTCTTTGTCTCTTGTATGACACCACAAATAGGCATGTCCCCACTTTTATTTAATGCCCATCCACCACACACATACACACACATACACCTTTTCACCTCTTTTCTATACTCTCTTTCACTCATCTACCTTTCCTGATATGCCTTCACCTTCACTTACTTTTTCTTTTTTCCTTTTCTTCCAATTTACACCTATAGTTTCCTTTCACAAGTTATTCGAAATATTTATCGAGCTACTTACACTTGGACTTATAGTGTCACTCCAAAAGGCAAGGGCATAGAGGGATCCCCACCTTGTTATACACGTTCGTTAGTGGTTGGATTTAGATCTATCCCAACATCAACATTGAGTATCTCACATGCCTCAAGGATACCTTATGCATTTTTCAATTGTATTTTAGGATTCTAGTCCTGTATACTATTAGCTCCTTTATGAACTATGATAGATGCTACATCCTATGATGATGAATGTTTATCCATGCACATAAGAATATCACCTTCAAGTCATGATAGTGAGCATGTAGGTTTGATAGGTTACCGTACCTTATTAAAATTTTAGACCACCATAGCAAAGCATAGTACGGTATTTGCACCTTTGGCCCTAGCTTTTATATAGCCCCTGGATCACTCTATCCACATAGACCATGCAATCTTCTATGGACCTACATCCTATAATAGAGGTAGCATACCTCAAATGGTGTTTTTAGCTCTTTTGGGTTGGTGACACTCTTGTTTGGACCAACCTTTTGGATTGCATCTTCATGGCTATCACTAGCTTCACATGCGGTTGCATCAGTGGTAGAGAAACTCTGCGGTCTACCTTAAGTAATGACATGTTTACATGTCATTAGCATGCAATCGTACATGCATTTATTCATGTGGTCATCGATTGATCGAACAATCTTTGATCTTGGAAGACTTAACTAGCTTTGCATTCTTCCCTCATCCCTTCAGCCTATTCTCTAGGTTTTATTCCAAAAGATAGAGGATGACCAATAGCTTAAGAGGGAGAAATGCACATTCATTTATAGGAACTTATAAATTGTACTCATTGTACAAAGTTTCATTGTATAGTCACTCTATTCACACATGCACATACTGCTCTAATTCTTTTGAGTTTTCCTTTCAATTTTTGGTTGTTATCATATGCACCAAATGAAATGCAAAAAGTTCTCGCACATGCATCCTCTACTTACTTACCTACTTCAATTTAGGAGGAGGTTTAAGGATGGTGTAAATTGCACGATACCATAAGGGCATAAGATTAAACCCTAACCCTAACCCTAGGGGTTCATGTACATTATCATGTTTACGTTCAATATAGCTTGCACAACTGTCTCCCAAGGTCCTCTAATATATCCTCTTATCCTTCCTACATCTAAGTACATACTAAGTATTTAAAAGTAATAGTCCTCTACAAAGTACTATATACACAATTAGATTGGACAAGTCCATACTGTACATCACACATTCTATGTATTTGGTATCAATAGTACTATTTGCACAGTAGTATATAGACAATTAGATTTGCTAAGTACATACTATGTATTTAGTACTAGTAATACTAAAAGGGCTTGTGCACATGCAACCCAAAGTGCGTAGCTGGAGGGGATGCACTTTGGGCCACGCAAAAATGTGGACAGGATGCATAAATGCACAACAAGTGCTCTATTTCACACCTTGAATTGGGGAGGTGCCATGTAGCACACCAAAAAGATATGTCATTTGCACTACCCTATCACAAGCTAATAGGTGGAGGAGAATGTAGTTGGCACTATTGAGGACTATCCAAAGCCTTCAGATCGCTCAACCTATGTCCTTATGTATTGATCCCCAAAACAAAAACAAGTTACTATGAAGTTTGATTGATTTCAAACTTTGAAATTCGTATTAATCCACACATTGGCTTGAAATTTGGACTTGAATGACCTATCAATCTCTTATCTTTTACATTAGTTTGCATAGTGCTGCTACACTCTAATAGATCTACCAGCTGCTAATAGATTTGTGAGCTAGTAACAAACCTACCTACCTGTTAGAGTGTTGCTACTCTCTAACAGATCTGCCAGTTGCTTATAAATTTGTGAGCTAGTAATAAACTCACCTATCTAGTAATCTACCAATCCATTAATGCGATGCCTAGGCCAAATAGTCTTGCTATGATATACATATCGTAAAACTACGCACACTACTAGGTCATAAAATTTAGAACCAACTTTGTTGCTCTTAGAATTGCACTACTTTGCTACTCTAAACCACAATTATGTTAGCTACCAACTTTGGCGAGAGTGTATAAATTTTGGTCTCTCTGATCTTTATCTGGGATTTCGTCATGATCTCATATTAATGTTTTGGTTTGCTACAACCACAAACAGACTATGCATGAGCTTTTCAACGTTTTATTACTCTATCACATTGAAAATAGCTACATTACAATAGATACGAGGCTCTTTCATGAGCCTTAATAAAAGTGAAGCACCCCAAAAATGAGATGTGGACAAACAAATCAAGATTCTTACATTTTATGTAGTAATCATTAGATAGCACATAGTCCCAAAACTTGAGTCAACCTATAGTCTTGATAGTTCCTATCATGCACAACCTCTATATACTCAAGGTCTTCGAGATTACATACAACTAAAGATTACAATCTCTTATGCTCCATTAAACTTTCATAAACAAAGATACTAAAAACCCATCTCTTTCTTTTAAATCTTACAAAGGTTACATTTGTAGCTTTACCTTCCTCGAGCCTTCCTCCTTAGCCTTCTTTACACCTCACACAATAGAATTTACTCCCTTTACTACTTTAAAGGAGAAACCAAAAGGCATCACAAAAGTCTCTCAAAGAAAAATGTGACAAAAAAAATGCAACCACTCATGGATCAATGGGGTATTTATTCCAACACGATTCTCCAACCAAAGGTCTAATTTGATACCTATGAAATGTCTTCTACCTATTGAGATCATCTTCATTGAGCCCATCAACTAGGGATCAACTCACTAACTGCTTCATCTAGAACTCACCACTCCTCCTCCATAGAGCTACCAACTCACCCCCTAGCATTGAATGTCATAGGGAAGACACATAGCCCAAATCTATATCAATATCACTTTGTCTACCATACTATAGAAATCCCATCTACAAGGGATGCATCAATTTAGCTTGCCAAGTATGGCCATGCCTTTAGTAGAAATCACCTTCTAGGTACTAAAAAGTTTGCTTTGATACTAGTGAAATGAATCCTACCTTGAGTTTTATATTGAGATTGTGAAATCTAGAGGGCAATCTATACCTCCATGCAATTACATGGATTGAGACACCACACTACATTATTTCTCATTTGAAAGAGAAAGCAAAGATTTACTACACTACTATTACTATTATTGCATGTGGAAAACACCACAAAGACTTCAATGCAGGATCCTCCTCATCTTGAGACCTTTCAATACATCATTGAAAGCTAAGACAAGAAATTGGGAATCCTACTATTGAAGACCTCAACACCGATCCATCTTGTAGATGAAGCTTAAACTTTCGCTGAGCTCACAAATGAGCTAATCTCATTGTAGATCCAATTCATTAGGTGGGAGATTCAAAATAAAAATCTCGCATACCAAGGAGATGCCAAATAGTTGGTGAGTGTGCAAAGAATCAGGGGCTATCAATGAATCTAAGACTATCTGCATGCCTCAAAACACTTACACCTTCCCAAAACAAAGAGAAGAGTTTCCAAACTAGCATATAGAGGACAACTAATGAAAAGACTACCTCTTAAGAAAATAGAAAAGTACTAAAAAACATATGAGGCTCATACTAATCCGCCTTTATTTTGCACAACCTTCTAATTGCTTTAAAAAGCCCACACACTGCCCATCAATGGTGCTTAGGCTTGAGATACATCGGCCTACAAATTCCTCAGTAGCAACATGTGTTGATTCTTTCTTCTTCTCAGCATCTCTATTCTTCCTTTCAGTGTCATCTCATTTCTTGAAGCAAAATTGCTCCTTGTACCCAAGTTTCCCACAATATTCATCAAAGTCTTGCATGCATAAACCCTTTTCTCATTGACTTGTGTCTGCCTACGTTTTTCATCCAAGAGCATTGCAATCATTTCTTCTAAATTGATATGGGCACTTACTCGCAAGATTTTCATGATGTCAACGTAAAATTGGGGGGAGATTAGAAAGGATAATTACCTTTGCATCATCATAATCCACATGAACTCTTAGATATTGTTAGTTAAGGGGATTCAATTATCAAGAGGTGGAATCAATGATGAAGCTAAATAATAATGTAAAGCAATAAGGTCAAAACTTGCATGTGAAAGCTGTAGACCATGAGATGCAATGCACTTTTCCTTTCTACTATGCATGAAAATAGATTATGGATAAGGGTTTGTGTGGCAAGTCTTGTATGCTATTTTAATGGCACTCTATCCCATTTTGGATATGATTCTACACTAAAAAACATGAAGTGGGATGGGAGAAGAGTAGAGATGAGGAGAGAGTGCGCAACAAGAAAACACAACACAAACGATAAGATGTACATTGTAATAGTTGAACACAATGAATGTATGCAAGCCTCTTAAGTTTATGTTTGGGGTTAGGGTTTCCAACCCTTATGCCTTTTCAGCACTCTTTTATGTTAGTGCTATGTACAATATAAACATGTAACATCATGAATCCTTAACATCTTCCCTCAAGACCAATATCAGGGTGTAGGACTTCCCTCAAGATGATGATTATTGGGAAATGAAGAAGTATTCGAGCACTACATTTAGTCCAACCCCCTTAATGGGAATGTCCTTCCTCTAAGTAAAACCAAGAACTTGTCGGTGTTTTCCAAAAATCACTTTCACTTTTCCAAGCGGTTTGGTAAGATTTCTGCAACATTATCTTTGTTATACAAATGTTGTGATGTGATGTCACTAAGTAACAATCTTTGATGAAGCACTCTCTGACATGAATGTGCTTTGTCCTTGAATGATATACTAGATCTCTTTAAGTCATAGAAACTTTTCTTAAGGTGGAAATTTTGATTTCCTTTGCCTTACTCAACATACCATGGTAGTTGTTGTATCTATGCTTCCTCATCTAAGTATCCATTGAGGAAAGAAATTTTGACATCTAGCTGGTACATATATCATCTAAGTGTGGCTAGAGGTATAAAAAATTTGATGGAGTCCATCTGTACTATGGGTACATAAGTCTCATCATAATTTAATCCACCATAAGTCTCATATGTACAACTGGTGCATAAGTATCATCATAATCTTATCCATACTATTGTGCAAAACCTTTAGCAAATAGTCTTCTATCTTTGTATCTTTCAATGCTTCCATCAAGATTGGAATTGAATTTGTGGTTATGGGGTCATAATTATTTCTAAAGAAATTGCTAGGAGGTTGAAGTTCAAGTCCGTCAAACCATCACCTTTTCAAGTACACATAGTAGATCAATGGCCAGATGACCCAAAACATATGTTACAGGATGTTGTCATCTCTATAGGTGGAATCTATTATACAGTTATTTTTATTGTGATTGCTATGGAGTAACATGCCTGTCCAATACTATTGGGACAATCTTTGCTCAAAAGTGCAAAAGTACTCCATGATTGGGGTTCAGAAGAGATGGTCATTAAAACAGATAGTCAAGATGTACCCATTCTTACAAATCCTTGGAAGGTTTTGAGTAGTTGTCGGCCAAAGTATATGGAAGTCACAGATCCTTTTCCTCAAGATGTCGAGTCACGATTGATGGAATTACAAATATTATTTGTGAATGAGATTGATATTTTTCAAGTGACTACAAGCATCAAATAGAAGCCGAAAGCCAAGCAAATTGCTAAGCAAAAAGACCTCTTTCCAAGCAACTTCACTAAAGACATTGGAGAGGAATGAGAGTTAGCTAAAATATCGATGACTATCATGAGACTTGGTACTAAGCAGTTAGTACCAGAGCTAACATAAGAATTAAATCTTGAAAAAGAAGATAACCTTGCAATGGTAGTGGTGAGTGCCAATCTTTCTTCCGAGCAACTAAGGGTTACAAAATATTTATTTATCAGGCATAAGGATGTTTTTACCTAGAATTACATGATCTATGAGGAGTTCCTTTTGAGTTGTATCAGCATAAGATACCTTTAGTGCCAAATGCCAAATTGATAATAGAGGTATAGAATGAATCCGACTATGCTAAAAGCCAATTTGGATCAACTTTTTCGTGCTTGTTTTATCTATGCTATTGATCGCAGTGATTAGCTATTGATCATAGTGATTGGCTATTCCCTATTGTGGTTGTGTGTAAGAAAAATGGTAAACTCCAAGTTTGCATTGATTATCAGAATTTAAATGCATAGACAATCCGTGATCCATTTTCAATACCTTTCACTAATGGATTCTTGGAACAAGTTGCAGGACATGAGATGTACTCATTTATGGATGGTTACAATGGTTATAATCAAATTACTATAGCTTTAGAGGATTAATCTAAAATTGCATTATCGTGGAATGGGGTGCTTATGCAATCAAAGTAACGCCCTTTGGAAATGCCCCATTAACCTTCCAGAAGTTTATGGTGGAGATACTCCGTGATTATCTCATTGAGTTCATTGCCATTTACTTAGATGGTTTTGTGTTTACTCATCAGACAAAGATCATATCGGTCATCTAAAAAAGGTATTTCTAAGATGCAGGCAAGCGGGTATTTCACGCGACCTAGCTAAAAGTGTATTCTGTGTCCGAGTGGGCATATTGATCAATCACGTATTTCTCAAGATGGTATATGAACTGAGTCAGGTAAGATTTGAGCTATACAACAAATGCTTGAGCTTAGAAATCTAACTCAATTGCATTCATTTGTGGGGTTTATGAAAGAATAAAGATCTAAGTAGGCTCATAGTAAGAAAGACTCATAATGGAAAGCTAGACCTACCAAGCATAGACTCAAGTTCAATTAGGCTACAAGATCGAGACTTGTATTCATATAAATACTTGAGAGATTGCTTGTCTATATCAACAATATAAGATAGGCCTCTTATATAGAGAGAGCCCTTAGAATAGTCAACACTTGTGGGATACTTTGATCCACATCTCTCCTTGTGGATGTCCTCGATCCACATCTCCACATCATGCAGTCCACATCCTAGGGTGGCTACTTTATTTCTTTCCTATACCATACCTTAGCCTCGAATATGTGCTCATGGCACCATATCTCAACACCTCCCCTTGGTGCCATGATCCATTAGCTAACTGCAAGGTGGTTAGATGTGAGTTTACATTCCATCACCTCCCCTTAGTGCATACATTGCTACTTAAGGTGGTCAAGTGTGGCTTTTACAAGATTAAATCCTCCCCTGGGTGCTTACATTGATTACAAATATATAGGCTAAAGGTGGAGACGCTTTTGCTTCTCAATACATGTTGTCGATGGTGTTCTCTTCTTTGCTGTTGATATAGCTCGATGCATGATGCTTTGTTTTTCCATGTGCCCTAACACTTTATTGTGGATGCCATGTTCTGGGCTATGGTTATCTCATGCACTTGTGCTTTTGGCATTCTTTGTGCATTCATGCATTGCTTTTCCATTTGTTGCAAAGGTTTTACCATGAGCTTCATTTTGCTTCAATGGTAGTGCCTGATTGCTAACAATGATTTAGACTTGATACGCGTGTAGAGCTCAAAAAGGCAATCATTTTTCCTTTTTGGAGTGTGTGCAAATTCTTCCTGCAGTGGAAGTTACGGCTTGTTGAAGTTTTATGAAAAAGAGGTGGCCAGATGATGTGGCATAGAGATTCCCACATTGCTTACAAACTGTGCTTGGCAAGGGACTGTGCTGAGGTGGCCCTGTGCCATGTGGCAGTCCTTTAACCCAATTGAGTTAATCGAAGGTTTAAACAAACGTAACCATGGTAAATCTAATCTTGCCACGTGTCAATTTGTTGACCACGAAGCAAGTGAGAATGATAGCCCTTATCTATACTAACCCTACATGCCACGTGTCAGGTAAGGAAACCTTTGAAAAAACAACTGTGCGAATGGAATTTTGAGCATGATGGCATCATCATTTGAAGGGATTTCGCTTGTAGCCGAGTTGTTTTGCTGAAGGTCGCTAGGATTTGTGGGATGCAAGAGCGCGTCTGTCGATTTGAGAAGGTGCTTGTGGCACTTGTGTTGAGGCAACTTGTGAGATGATCATTACTGGAGGTGCTGCATAGTTGATGAAGAGCCATTGAGCAAGGCTTGCTATTGCAATGTTGGTGTCACGGGAGAGTTCTAGAGGCTTTTGATGCCCAAAGGAATGGATAGCGCTGCGTAAAACATCAAAATGATCGACTAATTCTACCACCATTGAAAGCCGCTCAGCTTGCAATTTTCAAGGAATGATTCTTCCTCGCCTTCTCCATCGATGGCATCATCAGCTATGGCCTTTTCCTCTTTCTCCAAATTGACTCCGATCATGTGCACCACTCATTTGGCACCACCAATCTCTTAAATTGCTACAAACGGATACACGAGCACCTCAGGTGTCACATAGAATCTACCGAGAGCGTCAACCCTCAGTGGGGCTCCCGCTTTGTTGGAAGTGATTTATGGCTTGAGCATCGTGAAGGCCAATCCTCATTAGGCTCAGTTTGCTATGACTTGTTTTTGTTGGAGCTACTTGGAGTGATTGCTAGTCAATCGCTTGGCTAGCCCGTGAGGTATACGTTGCAAGCTTGGTCGGTGGAGCACGAATTGGCTCCCTTCATTGATTCATAAGTCGGCATCTACTAGTCGTGAAGGAGACCTAGTGCTGGCCGCTAGAGAAGGTGGTTTTCTTTAGTTGGAGTAGCTATGTTTCATCTGTCAAGACCTAGAGTGCTAGTTGAAGAATGCTATTTGCTAGAGTCTTTCTTGGGTACTCACACTTTTGTTGGCCAATTCGTTGTGGCATGTAGGCAGCTATTCGTGTCAATGCGGTGAGGGAGTTGCAGGAGGTTGAACTTTGAAGCTATGTAGTCTTTATTTGCATTGCCTTTGACCTCCACTACTACACACAGATCCTATTGCGATGTTTAAGTACCAACGTTTAGCACGCGCGGGGCACTAATCATTGGTATGGGAAGCGTGTCTTGTAAAGTGTCGCTATATAGCAACTTTAGGCAAACGTCACTATATAGTGACGATTACTAAAGTCGCTATATAGCGACGTTTATCAGAATTGTAAGTGTCACTATATAGCAACAACGAGATACTTTTTTATAGCGATGTTTTACAGAGAGATTTTTTTCTCATATCGACCTTAAAAGTTAGTTTTCTCCAATGGCAATTTTTTTAAAATTTTCATACATTTTTGATCTTTTGAGAGAATAAAAGTATGAGAGCATGTACATCAAGCCTTTGAAGCTCATATATTCATGTCCAAGTTTGAGATAAAAAAAATTAATGAAGAGCATTTACATCAACGGTTTCATCTTGAGTCAAGTCTAACATGCCAAACAAGTCTATCTCTAACTCTATACCGAGTTGATCTCCTATATCATCATCGTACTCTAGCATCGTACGTTCACCTAAAGTATGCCACAAATAATTACTTAATTATGTCAAGAGGTAAGAAACTTACATGCATCATACATCCAGATGATAACTCTCGCTCGCGCTTGTTTATTGTCTCTCCATCGCATTTGGCTTTACATAGAGCCAGTTGTAGCCAATCAAGTGACATGTGAGTGGGGAGAAGAGCTAGATCCCATGGATATGGTTGCGATCGCCTGCACATTGCTCTGAATCTCGTCCTTGCATTTATTCTTTCTGCTTTGGCACTTCATATCTCTCAATCCACTTCTGCATCTCCTTGCTATTGAGGATACAAAACTTATTGAATTTCTCCGTTTGCTCTTCACTCATCTTTCTTTCAATCCCTTTTCCTTGGGGAACCTCGCCAATGATGCGATCATCATCCTTGTTATGCCAAGCTTGCGGCATATCAGGATCCGTGGATGCAAGAAACTCCGTGATATATACTAATGACTCTTGCACAAGCCATCCCTCTGCCATGCTTGCTTCTGGTCTTGCTCTTTGTCTTACAAATCCCTTTAAAGTTTTCATAAACCGCTCGAGAAAAAACATCCATCGACTATGAATGGTACCTGCAATAGCGACCTCATCAACTATGTGCACAAGCAAGTGAACTTGAGTTGTCATAATGCTCGAGGGAAAGTGCTTCTCAAGCAAGAATACGGATTCAATGGATTCCACCCTAGCCTTCTCAATGCTCAATATGGAGATCTCTTTTTGAGATATCCACCTATTTCACATGCCCATGTAAGATATTTTCATAATCAGTCTACAGATTATTCAGCTTAAATTGAAGAAAATGTAATCAATGCGATTTGATAGTAAGCATACCTCACAATACCACTGATCTTGAATATAGCATTTCTAACATCTTCTTGTAAGCACCGTTTTATTGTAATTGGAAGGATGAACTATCAAAGCAATAAAGAAGTCATGTCAACAATATAACATAATCATAATTATGCTAACGCATCACGATTATCGGTACACTAATTCTACAGCTTAGAATACCTGTAAGACCTTGTGCCAATCATGGGACTTGAGCCCACTAAGCTTATTGTCCTTTGAAAATGCTCCTTTCAAGCAACGCATGTACCATGTCGGTGTTTGAAAAGAGGCAATGTCTGCCTTGACCGCTGCCTCCTCTCTCGTAGAGAGGATCCATGTTGCTTTCTGGAGGATAACTTTTTCCGAAGCATGCACTTGGGGCCACAAATGAGACATCCTATTCATAGCACACAAGTCTTCTCGCACTCCTCTCGAGTCTTTGGAACCAACCAAGTGTGCCCAAATAGTAGCCCCCACATTCTTGAAGATATGCATGGGATCCAAGAGATGATTGATTTGTAACTGACCCCAATAAGGAAGCTCGTGAAAGATCGATAGCCTCTTCATACCAAGAGGAGGTTCCTCTCCATTCGCCCTCCAAGCCTGAATCTAGTCACTTGCCTTCAAATATGGTGGTGGTGGATCAAGCTGACACCCACGCGCGAGATGGTCCAGCGGAAGGTATTGAGCATGACCTTCATAAACATTTTTCCTCATATGTTTGGAGTATCGTGCAAGAGATTTCAAACCCGGTCCACAAATAGGACAAGCATGCTACCCACTTGTAACAAGTCTTGCACGCGTGCATGAATGTGTTAGTATAAGACATGCATGCGAAAGCGAGTCATAAAAGCATAATCCTATATTATACATGTAGAGACACAACCACGTACTTGTGCACTCTCCATATCCTGGGTAGTCATGCATGGTCCACATCAAGATACCCCTAACCAAAATATCATTGGTATGTCTAGGAGCTCTTGAAATATCAAAGACCCGCACTTCTCTCCATAATATTTGTAACTCCTCTATCAAAGGTGCCATGTACATGTCCATATTTTTTGCCTTGTACTTCCATGGCACAAGTAGTGCACACATGAGGTGTCCCTTTTTTATTGTTAGCCATGGTGGGATATTGTAATTCACCATGACTATGGGCCATGTCGACCAAGATGTTGAGCGTAACCTGAAAGGATTCACACCGTCCATGGCGAGCCCCGAGCCCAAGATGTAAGTTGCATGGCTCCCTTGCAAAGTCCGGTCACTAATAGCCTATGTGCTTCCAAGCTGCACAATCTGCAGGAATCCTCAATGTGTCATCAGTGGACCGATGAGATGCATGCCATGTCATCAACTCCGCTATGGATTTGCATCGAAACATGTGCTGTATTCTTGCAATGATGGGAAAGTGTCTCAAGACCTTTACCAGTATCTGCTCACCCTACAAGTCATCTCTATATCGTTGTTCTCCATATTTCGGACAACTAGCCAAATCTCCATGCTCACGACGAAAGAGAATACAATCATTACGGCAAGCATGGATGGTATCATAATCCATACCCACCGTTGTTAGCATCTTCTTCGCTTCATCTCTTGATGCGGGCATGGTATTTGGTGTAGGCAACATCTTCTGGAGCAACCTATCACAATTGAAACATACATAGGCTTCAATTAATGCAAGAGCTAACCTCATTAAGGCCGAGACACTTGTATCTGACCACCCATACTTTACTTGCAGATTCAAGATTGAGAGACAAGCATGTAGTCTAGACATCCTAGCACCCTTGTACAACTATGTTGATTGCAACTCTCGCATTTTGACCTCAGACTCTGACATTACATGTACATGGGATGTAGTGCCCCTAAAAATAGAATCCATGATGTCGACCATACCCTCATCATCATCCAGGAGACTATAGTCTTGCTCAAAGTGTGAAGGTATATGCGTACCCTCGTCAGCCTCCTCATCCTATTTTAAGATTTCGTGTAAATATAAGATCTTGTCTCAAGGCTTCGTATCATAATGGTATCCAATATTAACCACGAACTTAAATAGCTTTGACTTACCGATAATCCATCAACACGTGCAACACCAATGGTGGGTATTGGTTCGGGCTCCTCCCCATACATCCGCAAGTGGCGCATGATAATACGATGATGTCATACTTCTCGCTTGCAATGAGTGCAATGACAATACAACCTCTCCGTAAACCACTTTGTGCTCTCGGGCATTGCTGCATCATCTGACGAGCTTCCACTCGTCCCTTCCATCTGCACACTTATAAAATCACAACATAAGTTGCAAGGAAATATATTAACATTAATAAAATAGCATCCAGGAGCTTCTTTTTTAACTTTAAACAATAAGTGTCCTGAAGCGTCACTATATAGTGACGTTTTGCTCTGTTTTGTCGCTATATAGTGACGATTTGCTCTGTTTCATCGCTATATAGTGACGCTTTTAAATATAAGCATCACTATATAGCGACTGACCAACGTCGCTATATAGCAACGCTGTGGGCTAAAACCCGAAACCTCGCGATGCGGTGCTTTCTTTAGCAATCTCTATTCTGAGAAAAGCAATCTCTCCTCCCACCTATATCCAACAACCTCGCTTTCCTCCTCTCGATTCTCCACTTCTCACCACTACTCACCCCTCTCCTAACACTTGTGCTCCCTCTCCACCCTTCTCCCTCTTTGCTTGTGTGAAAAGAAGTTTTTCAACAAGGTGAGTCTCTTTGAGCAATGTAGGTTCGTTTTTTGTGAGATTTCGTTTTGTGAGTGTTGAAGCATGTTTCTCCTTGTATTGCTAAGGCTAGGTGCTAGTTTTCATGCTTGATTTTCAAGGGTTAAAGATTAAAAACGAGATTTTGTGAAAGAAAAAAGGCTCACCTCTTCTAGTCTTTTTTGTATTTCTCTTCCTCCTCTTTCTCCTTGTCTCCTCAATCTAATCCCTTTGAGAAGTTGCTTCTTTAAACTCCTCCTTCCTCTAACTAGTTATTTGAAAAATGGTATATTTCCTCTCTTTTGTAGGGTCAGTCCACAAAACACCAAGCGGGAATATTCCAGGTAAGAAAGTGCTTCCTCTTTTTTCCTTTTGTTATTTTTGTTATTTGCATTGGCTTGCAGCTAGCGCCTTAAGCGCTAGCTGCAATGATGGGTGTAGGAACCCTCTCTTCCCCTCTCTTCCTCTCTTTTCCCTCTTCTTTCCCTCTTTTCTCCTCTTCCTTCTCTTCTTTTTCCCTCTTCTTTTTCCCCTCTTTCAATCTCTTTTCCCCTCTTCTTTTCCCCCTCTTTCAATCTCTTTTTCCCTCTTTTCCTTCTCTTCTTTTTTCCCTCTTTCAATCTCTTTTTCCCTCTTCTTTTTTCCCCTCTTTCAATCTCTTTTTCCCTCCTTTCCTTCTCTTCTTTTTTCTCTCTTTCAATGTCTTTTCCCCTCTTCTTCCTTTCCCTCTTCTTCCTCTAATGCATAAGCATAAGCATATGTCTCCTTCTCTTATGCTCATGCATAAGCATAAGCATGAGCATATGTCTCCTTCTCTTATGCTCATGCAATGACAAGCAACATAATATCTTTCTCTATTTTTCTCACATAAAGTGAGAAATCTGCCGTGGAAATTTGAAAGCCAATAGTGACAAGATACTATCCTATCTTGTCAGACCATGCTCTAGGTGCTTGCTTCAAGCCATACAAGGCTTTCTTCAACCTGCAAACAAACTCAGGATGAACAGCATGCACATAACCTGGTGGCTGCTCCATATAGACCTCTTCTTGCAAATCACCATGCAAGAAGGCATTCTTTACATCCATCTGATGTAAAGACCATCCCTTTGATGCAGCCATAGCAATGACTACTCTTATGGTTGCCATACTTACAACCGTACTGAATGTTTCTTCATAATCAATGCCATATGTTTGTGCATACCCCTTGACAGCTGATCTTGCCTTGTATCTACTCATAGAACCATCTGCATTGTGGTTCACCTTATAGACCCACTTGCAGCCAATTGCATTCTTGTCTTTAGGCAAAGGCACCGATTCCCATGTAGCATTTGCTTCTAAGGCATCCATTTCTTTATCCATGGCTTTCTCCCATTTTTCATTTCCCATGGCTTGCTCAAAAGAAGTGAACTCTATAAATCCATCATATTTCAGCCTATCCACAGGATACTTTACTCAAGTAGACCTGCGCAAAATAGGCTCACTATCAGGTGCTCTCAAAACATCCCTTGTCTTCCTTACTCTAGATGTAACAACAGAAGGAATACCCAACTCATCATCAAGGCTCTATCTTCCACTCCGATCGGAGCTTCGCTGTCGCGTTAGGGATCCTCAATAGGTGCTTGGCTAAAACGTGGATTTTGCCCTTGCACACTGCGACTGTAAAGTCAAATTCTAATAGGATTAGCATGCACCTAGTGATGTGTCCCGTCATGCAAGGTTTGTTGACCAAGTATAGCAATGCTTGATGGTCCACAAAGAAGAAAAATTTGTTCGCTAACAAGTAGTGCCTAAATTTCTTGGGGCTAGGTTCACTTCCATGACTGGGGCCGGCGGTCCATCATACCCTTGAGAACAATTGTCTCGTTGGGTCCTCTTGGCCTATCGGTATAAAATCTTGCGATCCTGAATTGTATAGGCCTTGTAGTGGGCTGGCACCTGCCGTAGGTCTTCTTTATCCTCAATCTCTTTCTCATTATGTGCTGGGGTAGTGGAATTTTTGGTCCTTGTCTTGCTTTGGATGCAAGGGATTTGGGACCTGAAGGGGGCTCCTCCCTTGTACTTATAGAGCCGATAGGGGTGGTTACCCTACTCAACCTGTTTTCCCAATTAGAGGAGAACTCGTAGTGGGCGATCGTGGCACCTACATAGGTCAGCCAATCAAGATCTGAGTTTACCCTTATTGTTCCGTTGCTTACCTCTCATGGTTTGAGCATATTGAACATCCTTTAAGGGAACTACTAGGGTCAGATTCAAGCTCTGGGGTGGTGATTTGAAACCCTACTCTTTCTAGGACATCTATGTTGGCTAAGATGTGCATCCAGTTCTGCGAGAATTCTGGCTCGGGAAGAAGTGCATACCAAAAGTCATAAGATTCCTTCTCATCCTCTCCCTTGTCAGAAGGTTGGAATAGTTTTATGGAGGTGGTTTGAGCAGTGGTGTTGGACTCCACAGCAAAGAGGTATCCTAACAATGGGTGGGCCTTGTAAGTGTGAAGGTCCACTCTCATGGTTTGCTCCTTGTGCCGCAGGTAGATATTATCATTACGCCAATCATGCATGAGTCCAGACATATGCAAGAATGGTCTACCTAGGATAGCTTCATACTTGGGTTGACGTGTGAAGTCCATGACCACAAGCCTGACAGGGTATGTGAAACCAAAAACGTTAATGTTTATGCCTATCTGTACTCCCAGAGGTTTAGCGGTCCCTCCATCTGCTAACTTTACAACCAGATGGGTCTGCTCAAGTGCGGCCCTTCCCCACTTTTCCCAGCATTCCTTAGAACAGACACTCACTCCTACTCCCCCATCCAGGATGGCTTCTACCTTCTGGTTTTGGTAGACTATGGGAATTGAGGCGTTTGTGTCATCGCCCTCGGAATACTGGCCTAGCTTGTTGATGGGAATCTTGGGTAGGTTTTGCCCCTTATCTAGTGTTGATTGGTTGGGCCTAGGGCTGGTGGGGGCTAGAGGTAGGAACAGCTTGTTCATCTAATTAGATAGATCACGCCATAGGATGGGGTTTCCTCTTAGTAGAGATGCGATCGGCATTTTCACTTATGTAGATAGGAAGGCATCCAACCCGACACTATTGGAGGGTTCCGATGAAGCTTCTTCCTCCATGGATAACATGTCATTGAAGCCGTACAGGTCTCCTTCTTCTTAGAGGTTGTGCAGCACTAGGTCCTCTTGGAACATCCGTTGCATCAGATCTGGAGAGTTTGATTGCTCCACACTGAGGTGTTCTTCTTGTTCTACTCTTTCTAGAACCTTGAGAGACTTCACTCCTCGATGCCCCATCAGGTGGGCTAGATGGATGTTATATGATCCCCTACTAGCCTTTAATTGATGCTCGAACTTATCCTGGCACTCATGCACCAAGTCCTGAGCATCTTTTAAGTATTGCTTTTCTAAGACTGGGTCAAGGTAGGCTTCTTTATAGGTGGGAGCCGGTGCTAGGCCCTGAGCCTGCACTGGTTTGTTTACTTTTGGGATCGGAGGTACCTCAGGGTCATCCTGGATGGAAGACTGTTCGGAGGCAAAGGAGGTGGCAATGGTAGCTATCTCCTCATCGGAACCATCCTGGATGAACACTGGATCGGAACCGTCACCTACTCGAATGGCTTTCTTGGAATGGGTTAGCAGAGTGGGGAGGGATCTCGGAACTAGGAAACGGGGATACCGTGCCCTTCTTGGTGAGCTTCTTCATAGCTTTGCCTAGTGCTTTGGCCTACATCCTAGTGATGACTTTGTAGTGGCACATGGCCTTGTTCAATGCTAAGTAGATTGAGGCTAGTGCTCTTGGGCGGGGTGAGTGGAGTGGTCGATCTTCTCATGGGACAATCCTGGAATAGATGCTCCGTACCACATCCTACGCACAAGGGAGTGGGGTTGGTAGATAGGAAGGCATCCAACCCGACACTATTGGAGGGTTCCGATGAAGCTTCTTCCTCCATGGATAACATGTCATCGAAGCCGTACAGGTCTCCTTCTTCTTAGAGGTTGTGCAGCACTAGGTCCTCTTGGAACATCCGCTGCATCAGATCTGGAGAGTTTGATTGCTCCACACTGAGGTGTTCTTCTTGTTCTACTCTTTCTAGAACCTTGAGAGACTTCACTCCTCGATGCCCCATCAGGTGGGCTAGATGGATGTTATATGATCCCCTACTAGCCTTTAATCGATGCTCGAACTTATCCTGGCACTCATGCACCAAGTCCTGAGCATCTTTTACGTATTGCTTTTCTAAGATCGGGTCAAGGTAGGCTTCTTTATAGGTGGGAGCCGGTGCTAGGCCCTGAGCCTGCACTGGTTTGTTTACTTTTGGGATCGGAGGTACCTCAGGGTCATCCTGGATGGAAGACTGTTCGGAGGCAAAGGAGGTGGCAATGGTAGCTATCTCCTCATCGGAACCATCCTGGATGAACACTGGATCGGAACCGTCACCTACTCGAATGGCTTTCTTGGAATGGGTTAGCAGAGTGGGGAGGGATCTCGGAACTAGGAAACGGGGATACCGTGCCCTTCTTGGTGAGCTTCTTCATAGCTTTGCCTAGTGCTTTGGCCTACATCCTAGTGATGACTTTGTAGTGGCACATGGCCTTGTTCAATGCTAAGTAGATTGAGGCTAGTGCTCTTGGGCGGGGTGAGTGGAGTGGTCGATCTTCTCATGGGACAATCCTGGAATAGATGCTCCGTACCACATCCTACGCACAAGGGAGTGGGGTTGGTTGTGGTCAGGCGGACGATCCTTGTACGAAAAGTCTTTCAAGAAGTGTGGACCCTGGCATTTGAAACAGGACACTGGCGGGTCCGAAGTGCCTTGCTAAGGGCATTCATTTGCTCTATGGGGACCTTGGCAGGTATAACATTGGAGCGAGGGCCTCCAAGCCATTGAGTTCAGATCTCTCACCCTTGTGTTCACGGGGGCATTCTGAAATACAAGGACTTGTGGATCGTTTGGCAGGAGGTAGTGGGCTAAGGCTCCACTTCCCTCCTCGTAAGGGTAATAATCATGAGGTCCATGATGTCCATTTCCTCCCAGTCATTGGGCAACTCTTTGACCAACACTTGATTGAATGGGGCGATGCGTGGTAGCGAGGGTTGTGGGCCGAGTATGGGTGGAGGCAATGGAGTGGGCTGAGCATGGTGCTAGCTCGAGCTGGTGGCTCCAAGGCCACCTTGCGAGAGTTAGGGGTTGGGTGGGGCAGTTAGGCCAATGGGGGCCGCATTTGATACATAGGTTGGGGAAGGGACCTCGGAAAGCGACATTGGGAGGTATCATGGTTTCCCCACCTATGGTAGTGTGCATAGTAGAGTGCTAGTGCTTAGGTATGGGCACTCATTAGATGGGTGGTTGCCATTGCATACCCCACACCAGACATTGTCTCGTTGTGGAAACAAGTGGGGGTTGCTCGGCACTTCCTTGGAGGTTCCTACCCTCCATTGTTGACCTAGTTGCTCCAACAAGGTGGAGACTAGCTCACTCACATCCAAGCTTTTGGGCTCATTAGCTTCCTTCTTACTTGACTCTACACTCGAGGACCTAACTGATGGGGCTACTTGGGGCCGAGGCCTTATCCAAATCCACTTTGTCCATCATGTTGTCACATATACAGATGGCCACTTTGCTGCATAGATCAAAGGAGGTGGGGTTCATCACCATGAGGTGGTCGTGCAACTTTGGGTCTGCTAACCCGATAAGGAAGCATGGCAATAGTCATTCGTCACTCATTCGCTCATAGGGTTCATAGCGAGGGTTCATAGCGAGCATTGAGGTGCTTAATCCTTGGAACGTAATCCCTAAGGGATTCTTTGTTGTTTTGTTTCACCCCATACAACTGGTTGATCGGGCTCCATTTACGGCTGCTAGGGAGCGAATCCCACAATAAAAGCCTTTCTCAATGTCTCCCAGTTGATCTTTTCCTCCAAGGTGAGAGCTCTATACCATTGACCTGCCTTGCTGTCCACAGGCCGAATGCGTTGGCCATTTCAAGGTCGCCTGGTGCACCAAAGGCTTCACAAATCTACTCGAACCTTTCCACGTGAGAGACCGAGTCTTCTTCCCCAAGGAACTTGGTCATCAGCTTGGAAATGGCTATGGGACGGCTCCTCGAGGGATTTGCCATCCCTGCAGGGAACACTGATGCGGTTGGAGGTGGTGTTGCCCCCCTTCCTAGGGTGTTCACCAAAATGTGCATAGCCTCATCAGTCAACACCGTTTGAGCAGCTAGCGAGGGTGGTGTGGCTATGGGCCTAAGGGTCATAGGGCTGGTGGCCTTGGCCTGACAAGTCGCAAGGCTGGTGGCCTTAGGCCTTGCCCAGGTGGTGGGGTCCATGTAGTTGGTGGTGTCGGCATCGGGATGGAAGTACCCGTGCATGCGTTCATTGGTGCAATTGGTATAGATGGGTAGGAATGGACTCCCGGTGGTGGTGGAACCCGGGGCATGGTAGCATTGGTCCCATGTTGCGGGCGGTAGGGTGGAAACTGCGCAGCTCCAAAATTGACGAAGGCTGGGGGGGCTGGGGCAGTCAGAGGGTCATAAGGCATTCCACCTTGGAAGTTCCTAGCATCCCCTCGACTTGGGTCTTGTCTATGGAGTTCCCTCATCCATGGATCCTCATCATCCATGTTCTTCCACTGAGGGGGTCTGGTGTAAGAGGAGGAACCTAGATTGGCAAAAGTGGTGTCTGGCCCAGTTTGTGGCTTGGGAGCAGTATATTGTTGGCCTTCCCTTCCTGCGGACATGCCAACTGTTGGTCGACTCTGTTCTTCCCAAGCGGCTAAACATATTAGAGAATGTACCTCTAAGCCTGCATGCAACCAAAGGAGCAGGAGAGTTGGGAGAAGCTACACTCATGAAGGGGACTTCCGATGCCCTTGGACCCAGGTCTTGCATTACTCCTTCCAAACTTTTTGTGTCATCTGAACGAGATTGAGTTTCTGGACTGTGTCCTATGAATGAGTGGAGGCTTGGGATCGAGCTGTCGGATCCCCAACTAGGACGGAGGGTGGGCTAACTGTAGCTTGAGGCACTTTCCTTTGGCACTGGACCCTTTGGCAATATCCTTCCGATGCCCTTGGGCCCATGGGGTCTTGTATTACTCCTAGATTTTCTGTGTCGTCTGAACTAGATTGAGTTTTTGGACGGGGTCCTACGAATGAGTGGAGGCTTGGGATCGAGCTGTTGGATCCCCAACTAGGATGGAGGGTGGGTTGAGTGTAGCTCGAGGCACTTTCCTCTGGAACTAGACCCTTTGGCAATATCCCTCTGGACCTCAGGTGCATGTGGGGTGCCTCCGGCTGGGGACACCTAAGCTGAACTGAGGTTTTGGAATTTTTTGTTAATTCCTTAGGTATCCCAGAGGTACAACATCGGTCGTGGGGTAGTACAACAGCATCGGTCAGTGGGCTAGCACTACAGCACCGGACGACAGGCTACGGGTATAGCAATGGTGGTGTAATATGGTTTTGGTGGTGAACGGTAGCATAACCTTTCCGTGATGATCGGTGGAATAAGGGAATAGAACCGGGCAGTGCGATGGATATATTGCAATGATCGGTGGGGAAATAGGTGCCACTTGGTTGGTGCGATCCGAAAGACAAACTATCCCCATGGGTGTAGGGATATGGTATGACACCGGTTGGCAGGGATATGACTCGACGGGATAGTATAGCGACAACAGCGTACTATGTGGACAACACCGGACGGTGGGATTTCACAGCGACAGGCGGTGTGATGTAGTAACGCAATGGCAGAGGGAAACGATTATGGCTACAGACGGAGGGGTAGGTTCACCACACCGGCAACCGGATAGTAAAATAGCAACGGTCGATCGAGAACCACCATAGCACCGGTCAACGGCCTGTCAGATCATCGGTGTGGAAGTAACTCTGACAAGCATTAACTTCGGGCAGCAGGATAGACTGTGGTCAGGGGTTAGGTCGACGGGGAAGTGCTACCCCACCGGGTTAATGATGTTTGACCAGCAAGATCTAGCTAACGTGCCGATTAGTAGGATATCTAGTTGGTGTGGTACGCTACCATGCTCACTCGATGGGATAGTCAAACACAATTATGCCGACTGAGATTGGGTGATTTCTTATGATTTTGCAGTTTCTGTTCATGATTTTTTGTGATGGGGGGGTGCTGCACTACCTAATCTACCTACTCAATGAAAAAAAACTTGAAAACAAACACTTTTTGGAAGTCAAAATGCAAAAACTCAAAAAAGACAAGTTCTAAAACATGAAACTACTTCAAAACTTGATAAAAATCCTTAGTTTTGTTGTTTTTTGAGGTGATTAGACTACACACACACCTTAACAATCAAGTTTACTACATTCCTATCAACTTGAAACACCAAAAAGCAACCAAAACAAGCTTTCCAAGCTAAAAAATGACATTCCTACATGAAAAAATAGATTTCCATCCTATCTCTCTCTCTTTCTCTCTTTCTCTCTTTCCACCTCTCTTCTCTCCTACAACTTCACTAACAAGCTCCAAGTTAAGCTTGAAAACTTATGCAATGGGTAGATATCGAAGGGAGACAAGTGCAAATGCAAAAGCATACCTTTTATCCTTGGCAGCAATGCCAAAAATGTGTCATGGTCTCAGCGGTGACTCACGTGTCATGGGGTAGTTGAAGATATGCCAATCGAGCTTCCACTCCTGGCTACTCCTTGTGGGAGCAATGCATAGCATGAGCCATCTGCAAGTGTCACTCAAGCGGCCTCCGGATTGTTGTAGTGTGGTTTCACGCGAGAAAGAGTGAAGGGGAAGAGGGGAGGGGAGAAGGAGAAGGAGGGAGAAGGGAGGAGGAGGAAGGGAAGAAGCAAAAGGGAGTGAAGGGGAGTGGAGTGACAACCACAAAGGCACTACAATGGAAACAAGAGAACACCCAAAACACTCTCTTGGAAGAGAAGAGGGAGCTTGTATTCAAACTTGTGCAAACAACAATGAAGACCAAAGTCAAACTTTTGGCCTTTTATACAAGTCACCTTTTGAAGGGAGGGTCAACCCTTTTACTTTTTAGCACTCTCCCTCATTTTACAACCATGGGCTCTTGGGCTCGTAGGGCACCAAGGAAGATTGCTCTTCTTACCGACTCTCCCTACTAGCGAAAATAGCACTTGTGTTAACCATATTAAAGTGCTTGGGACAACCCTAGTATTAGGAGGTGATCCTAACCGGTTCCCAAATAGCGCTTGTGTTAGCCTCGCCACTCCTAGGCTTGGGTGATTTGGGTCTCAAACTCCTTGAGCGCCCTCACACCTTCATCTGTTTGGTGTCTGAACCTCAAAACCTGGAGCGACGAGGCTAGGCTTCCATGAGACACCCCACGACAACCGTGAATGTTGCTTGGAAGCCTTTTCTTCGGAATATTTGGGGATCAAACTCCCTGAGTTTGAGTTGTCTTCTTTCATGGTTATTTCCATTGGTGTCGCTATTTCCTATGGATGTGGAGCTAAATAGTGCAAGGCGCATGCACTCTGAATTGTGCATCTCCTTGTTCCAACACCTCTTGGTTCTAGGTGGAGGCAACTGGAACATACAACCTGTGCACGTTGCCTGGAATCTTTGGACTTTTGGGCGGGCTTGGGGTATTTGGGGATCAAACTCCCTAAGTTTGAGCTATACTCCTTCCGTGTGCACATTGCTTGTAATCATTGGCCTTGGTGTATTTGGATATCAAACTCCCTTGAGCTTGTCCTATTGAAGTCAATCATCCTGCTTGGTCACCTTTACTCATTGATTACTCTGCATTTGGTGGTTGTACTTGTGGATGTTAACACAAGTCAATTAAAATTTGCACTCAAGGAAGGGAGGAGGTCAGGACCCTCATCAACCATTTAGAGGAATCCTTTTTTATGCATGGATTGAGCATTTCAGTGGAGAAATATTTTATGATTTTTGTCCTTACAAAGACCAAGCTTTTCATTGTTATTATTTTGAATGGCTATGTAATTTTTTTGCAATGCTTAGATACACTAGAAATATTTGTAGTGAAGTGAATGTCTTGACATACTAAGATTGTGCCTATTTTCTACTGCTTGGAGCTGCAAGGTCGAGAGATCATGAGTGTCGTGGAGTGCAAAGTGAGAGAAAACTGGCTGCAATGTTTGCGAAAATAAAAATATGGAAGAAAGTGCTACAGGGAGTATCTTCAATCGATATGCACTCCTGCATAGACCTACACAAGCCAGTCAAGTACGAAACATCTAGTTTTGCTATCTATGTGTTAGGAACATTTTACAAATGCTTGAGGCATGACTCTTTTACGGGACATGGAAGGACATAGTAACTAATGTGGTCAACCTCTTGGAAAATGCCAAGATCCTTGGTGGGTTTTTGAGTTGGAAGTCGAAAAGATTCTGAACTTCTTAGACAATCACGTCATAATTCTAGGTATAGTTGAAATGGAGGGACATAGGTAGTTTAATGACACAATTGCCAAAACTTGAAGCAAAGAGAATGCTCGAATGGACTTGCAAAGTCAATCTTGAGATAAGAATTTTGTCCACCAGTACTATACTATGCAAGTGCATGAAATGGGAAGGAATTTTTGGTGATGGCATTTGCTGGTAATGGCACTATTACAGTGATCACTCCAAGATGTTGCAGCCTCAGGATGTTGAGGACAGTGGTTGAGGTGAAATGAGAATTAGTTGAAGCAGGGAGATAGAATGCGATAGCGATTGAGGACAATATTTCGGGTGGAGGAAGAGAATGAGCAAATGAAGAGAGTTCACGAATGTTTCATACTCGATCACCAATTCATGTTATAGGCCGTGGCTTGCCACGGTTGCACACTAGTTGTAAGAAATAAGAAAATATGAATTCTAAACTACATAAATAATATCCAAATGATATCAAATAGATATGATACTTTGCACAAGCCTTAAAATAAGAAAGTTTTAAGGCTTTTGCAAAGTATCACACTCATAGAAAATAAGCACATAGGCGAAAAGCACATTGATGAATATTTTAACATCGAGCTTACAAATCCATACTTTAATATGAATTTGTATATAACTTTCCTTAGTTTATGATTCTCTAATATTCTTTAGTATATGTTGATATCTCAATTCTTGCTTTGCAATTTAAGAGAGAAAATTGAAGTGGGTGCTATTCTCTTTTGATTGAGCTCTCTACTCTTTCACCCCACGTTGCCATCTCCCCTATTGTGTCAACAACACAGATGCCAACTTTCTCCAATGCACCTTCAGCCTTTCTTACGTCCCAATCGCTATGCTTGATCTCCTCCTCTCTATATGAATCAGCCTTCCTCCCTAAGCTCTCTTTGCTTCCGGACATTGGAATCCCTCCACAATGATGGTCCATCATTCTTGTCTGCCTCATTTCTATTCATCTTCCTAACCTCAGGTTGTGATCCCTGGGGGACCCCTGCAATGATCTAGCTTGCAATTCTTCTAGAGAGGAGCTTCGATCTCCAAATAAAGCCATTTAGTTGCCGATCTTTTATCAAGCCTTTTCTCATGTTCATGACTAGTAATGTTATAGGTCTCCCAAATCCAAGTTTGTTGGCCATGAGGAAAAGACCCAATTTCTTTTGTATGATTGAGATGGAATTTGAACTACATTGAATGATACAGATACACTATGAATAGGCCATGGTCTCTTTGCTTATGGTTTGCTCACAATTAATGGACATCTTCTTTCAAGTGAGCGTTGATTTTCTATGGACCACAACCCACCTATGCGCTTGGTTGGTTGTTTGCATAAGATGAAGGAGCTCACACTAGGCACATT
The DNA here is from genome assembly GCF_047967505.1 of Dipteris shenzhenensis. Classification (NCBI taxonomy): domain Eukaryota; kingdom Viridiplantae; phylum Streptophyta; class Polypodiopsida; order Gleicheniales; family Dipteridaceae; genus Dipteris; species Dipteris shenzhenensis. The sequence continues at coordinate 20,647,558 of NC_141613.1, forward strand.
ATGTTTCCACGAGCCTAATGGACTTGGTCATACAAGGGAGCCTATCTCGCTGAATGGTATTTTCTTTGAGAAGATGAGCTTTGCCTGGCTCTTGAATGCTTAAAGAGGGTTATGCTCACTATCTTCATAATAAACAACTTGGATGTTTTGTGCTCTCTTGAGCAACGACGTTATGTGCTTTTATCTACATGAGAAGCATCTTCTCTAATCCTTACAACCGGGTTGTTCATCTCTATATTTGTATCTTGCTCTTCAGCAATGTCACCGATTCCTCCTAGAGAGAAGAATTTCAATTGTGGAACCAAATAAGAAAGTACCTTCTGATTATTCATAGCCAAATAAGAAAGTATGTTCGTTCTAATGATTGCATCAAGATCGGAACTATCTAATCAATGTTGCCAACAAAACGATCATTGTACTATATTATAAGTGCGACCCTTGGGTTGCCCTTCAGTGATGCTGCTACCTTTGACTTGAAAAAGCACCGTCGATGTCGCTCGGCCCTACATCGTTCGCTCCTCGTTCACCTACTGGTTGACCCCGTCTCCACTGTCATCGCTCCTATCTGCATGTCTCCTCCACTTCTACCAACCACTCCATCCGGGTCATCTGTATTGGATCCACCCATGCTGACCATTGTTCGCACAGCAACAGTTGGTCATGAATTGTCGCCCTTGGTGGCAAGTTCAAATCTTATCGCTCTTGCAGTGACACCACGTGCTCAAATTCATTTGGCCAAAGAGAAGGGGGCATCTAGAAGTGTGGGAAAGGGTGTGTGCCGATTAGGATAATGCACCTCCAGGAACCAGTCGGCTTCCTTCCACCAAGGGGGTTCAAGCGGTAAGGTGAGCGCAAAAGAATGTGTGGTGCACTCCAGCCAGAAGCACAGCCACCGCATCTTTTCCTTGAGCCGATTGACTTGGGCTGTTGGCCCCTTGATAGCACGGGCTTTGATCTCCGCAAGGGCATTGTAGCGGTCTTCCCATGACTTCGTGAACTTGTCCGCTACTACCTTGCCTTTACCTGTTGTGCACTCATCATCCTCAATGGTGCTCTGTTGTAACCCGGTGACGGTGGTGGTCAGAGCGTGACACGTCATTGTTCCTTCCGCATGCAGCTTGAGAGATCACGTGCTCCTCTGCCTACGTCTAGATTTGGCAGTCATCATATGAGCAAGTCTCCAAAACTACGGCTTGTTGCCACTGCACAATCTGGGCGTTCCACTCACGCCACATCTCGTCTTGCAGAGTGGCCAGCAAATCGAACCCTATTGACTATCACTAGGCTCAGAAATGTCCATAGGAAATGGGCTAGTGCATCTGACGTCCGTCTGCGGTGGAGCTCTCTGAAGGCTCTGTGCAGAGTGTGGACGTGCTTCGCAGCCTGCTCCGCATTGTGTACCTGCTCTTCAAGTGTGTGGAATTGAATCTCCTGCTGCTACATCTGTGCCAACTGGCTCTGAAGCTCGGTGTTCTGCATCTGCAATGTCTCATTCTCCCTTTGCAACTCCTCCAATTGCACTGCATCGGCCTGCTGCACTGTCAACTGCCTTGACAGCTGCAACAAATAGCGTCCACACACCTCTAACTGCGTAGGCAGTGACACGGGTTGCGAGGGCCTCGGGAACAAAGTCATTGCAGAGGACCCTGCCGTGATGAACAATGCTCAACATGACCATGGAATTCAAAATCTTCTCCTACCGACGTTGGAGAGACTTCCCAAAACCTGCTGTGAAATCCAAGGATCGAAGACACAACAACATAACTTATCGCACTTGTTTCCGCAAGCGCGCTTGTGACTCCGTTCGACCACGGCATCTTTGCAATGCTGGCCCTCAATGTCACACTTTGAATGGTTCCTGTAGAGCTGATAGGCGATGCACAGGCTGCTTCTGAGATTGGATGTGGAGGGGTAACTACTTTGAACACAGGCTGAGATGAACTAGGCGGGGGTAAGGGTGGCAGTGGCGTCACCGATACTGCTGTAGAGGGAGGGCCACTCAAACCTAGCATCCATGTCTGCCGACGATGAACTACTACCCTCCTGGTTGCTCTTCCTTTTCCTTTGTTTTACAGGTAATACAATCCTTGGACCGTCTACTACCAACGCTGTGATCACTGCTCCCAGGCACAAAGGAACCTCTGTGTTTCCTGTAACAGGGAAAAAGAGATTAAGCAATTGCCCAACCTTCATCATCATCGGTGTTCCTCTTGTTGTTGCCTTAGGCACTTGTGACACTTCTGCTTGGAGTCTATCCTTTAGAACCACTTCCCATGCCATCGGCTGTGACTCTGCAAGTGCCAGCATCCCTTGGGTGTGCATGGAAATCGTATATGCCTTTGCCTATAGGAACAAAGCTTCCAACAGCCAGCGGTAGCCTTCACAAAGCTGTACACTATCGTGGTTGCTGAGGCAATGCTCCCCTCAAACTGGTATCCAAACTCTACCTCTATTGCTGCTGAGCCAAGCGGAGGGAGGTTTATTGACTCTTCATCCATTGGCAAAAACAGTCGCTCATAGATCAATTCCACCATTAATGTGCATGACCCATCCAGTGTTTGCACCATGTCTCCTTGCACAAGCTATCGGCAAAGCCGTACTATCTCCGGATGGACAATAATATGAGACCAGTCGATGCTTAAAAAACTTCGCAGACATAGCCAGCTCAACCTCGTTTATGGCTTGTAGTGGCATCAAAGTGTTTGTTTGGATCAGTCATGAGGTTGGGATCAAAAGGAGAGGTAGGCAGAAGGTGGGAGATGGAGGGAAGAGCAAAGAACTAAGGGCACGAGAAAGGAGATGAAAGAGCACTGAGGGTGAACAAGAGGTAAGATGAAGGCAATGTCGCGGCCATTGAACGGGTCACTAGACGGTAAGTTGGAGCTTTACGTGCCTGTTGAAGCGGTGGCTTTTTGCAATCCAAGGTCGAAGGTGCCCCATCTATGAGCGTTGCAACCTCCAACACTCCGCAGTCGGTGCTCTCTGGATCAAGCCTAGGTTCTGGGAACTACCTATTGAAAGTAGGATTGGGCACTCGTGCGAAAGAGCTCCTTATGGTTCTTAACACCGAAAGCAATTTAGCTTGGACTCAGTGGACCCCTTGCGATTTAGCAGCCTAACTATTGAAGATATGATATGTAGTATGTAGAGGCCACAGCCTTTGAAGCTAGTCGAGGTAGGCATTTGTAAAGGCTTGCCTTTGTTGGAGGTGCTTGGAGCATAGATTCTCCGTCTCTCAAAGCTCTCGAAGCATCTCTCTGTCTCATAAGAAAGAAACTAGAGCAGAGATTCTCTTCACAACAACTAATCGCTCAAGAAGAAGGAGCATATATCTCTCTCTTTCGCGGAATAAATTGAAACTATCTTTCTTTCTCTCCCAAGAATCTCTCAGGAAATGAAGGATCTCTCAAAAATTTCTCACAAATTCTCGAAGGAGATGAGTGGAAATCCTATGGACAGAAATTCTCTTTCATAAACCGAATGAAAGGATGCTCACTCAATCGGTCTCAATCTCTCAATCAAGGGTCGCAATGCCTCAGTAGAAGGCAAGGGAGCTCTGATACCAGGAAAAAATATGTGTGACTCAGGATCTATGGAATGCTCTAAGGTGGATGGAACCTATGTGGAAACATGATGAAGAGAATGTTCATGACATGTATCTCAAGTCAATTAGGTTCCAAGATAAATTAGCTTGGACTCATAAACAAAATCTTGAGCGAATGTGCATTTCTTCTTTTTCAACAATACGTGATAGGCCTCTTATATAGAGAGACCACATCCTAGGGTGGCTACTTTAATTATTTCCTATACCATACATTAGCCTTTAATCTATGTGCTCATGGCACCATATCTCAACACCTCCCCTTGGTACCATGATCCTTTGGCTACTGCAAGGTGGTCAGATGTGAGTTTACATTCCATCACCATGCATACCGCAAAGGCACACTTCATAGGATTGAGGTTAAACGACACATCTCGATAGCGTTGGAAACATAACTTTAGGTGTCCCAAATGCTTTTCTTTGGTGTCGAAATGCTGAGATCATCTAGAAAGATTCTTATGAAGTCCGTCAAGCACTCACTGAAAATCTCTTGCATGATGCACTGAAAAGTGGATGGTGCATTCTGCAACCCGAACCACATTACTATGCATACATACACCCCCAATGCTCGCATGTCAGAGTAGTCCCATGCAAACACGTCCACAAAACTCTGTCTAAAGTGCCACCAACTCTATCCAAAAATCCTTCCCCAGGAAAGTAATGATCTTTACTAGCTTGGAGCTCTCATTGGCTCCCAAGAACACCGTCTCTAGTGCATCTTCCTGCACTCGTGTCATTCACATCATGCACTCCTCAAATTCTCGCTCTTGCTCAAGGACATCCTTCATGTCCATATCCGTAGCAAGCATGTCCTCCATTGGTTCCACTTGCAGCTGTGGTATCACTAGACTGACAAAAGTTCTAGGCAAGAGATATTGTGAAGAGATTTCCTTTACATCGACCATGAACAACGACACTAGGTCCAGGTTACTTCGTAGGAATTCCTCTTGTTCATGATCTTCTAGTCCATCTGCCATACTGACTATCTCAGCCATCATTGGCCGCACTGCACCCTCAAGAATACTCACCATGCCCATCGACACGTGCACTATCTATTTGCCCCTTCGTATCAATAAGGTGATTAGCTTCTACTTTTATTTAACTTTAGCTTGCCGCAACCAAGAGTGTCCCAATAGAAAACTATACTACAAGTACGTGCTTCCATGTTAAGCACAATGAATGACATGAAGTAAATACTTGTGACCTCCATGCACATAGCTTTCAATATCCTAAGTGGTAAAACTCGCCACCGCTAAGATCAACCATTTGAACTGAGAATGGTGCATGCTCCCATTGTGTCCAGCCCATCTCCTTTCACATCTTCAGTGTCAGGAAATCCTTCGCTCCTGATTCATCGATCTGAGGAATTGCCATCTCTGGTTGCTCATCTGCCATTGCTGCTTTGGAGAGCCCTGGTTTCGAAATGGGCTTCAAAATCTGGGATGACTCTCTCATCACTGCTGCAAGTTAGTTTAGGTCTTAGTTCTAGACTTTCTCTAGTCTTAGTTTAGGTGCTGGTGCGACCTCCTTTGAAGTCGCCTTTTGAACCCAATTGATCATTATCGTCTCACCACTTCTTGAATAGGCCACTAGAGTAGTGCCAGCTTCTTCTCAAATTTTCCTTGCACCATTTTGCCTAAACGAGTCACCACATTTACTTCTAGCGAGATGGCTAGGTCATCTTCCACAATATGCACCCATCGACGTACTTGGCATCGTCCTTGCCATTGTCGTTCTAATTTTTGCCGATCCCATTCTTGAGACTCTGAACATCCTTTCCACCAATGGCCTTCCCCTAAGTAGAAAAAACAAGTCTTTGTCCAAGGACCACCCCATCCACCTCCCCGTTTGTGACCATGGCCTCCTTTGCTTCCATCACCTTTCGAGGGAGGTTGTTCCTAGGTCTCCACAATCCCAACCTCTTGCACATAAGAAGCTCCAAGCTTAGTGGATGGAGGTGTTATCCCTTGCATTTGCCCCTGCACTCGTGATCCTCATCCATTGTAGTGATGTTGCTCTATCATGTGCGTGTTGGTCAGGCATATAGCACACAACTTCTAGTACAAAGCACACTCCTTTGCGGAGTGCCCCCGATTTTTGCAATGAACACACCAAAGGTCCATCTTTGCACACCCAAATGAGTGACTTTCGGAAGCCGCATAACCCCCCTTTCCTCCTTTCGAGGTCATTTTGGGCTTTTTCTCCTCTTCTGCCTCCAACCCTCCGTCACTATTTTTATCATATGAACTTGCCTTCAAACTAACGGATCCGGAGGTCCTTGTGACCTCATTTGCATTCATACCGTGCTAGTTAATTCCGTGATTCGATAGCTCATACAATCTCTTTTTGCATGAAGAAGTCAAATCTGCCAAACCAATTCATTGGCAAAATGACAATCACCAAATTGAGCGTATTGTGGTTGTGTATTTAGCACGAATAGTTCTTCAAGCACACTGCTAATCTGTTGTCACTTCCAGTGCAGGCGAGCTTGCAGATTAGTAACCAAAATCACAGGTCGTGGTCGAGCCAGATGTCATCCCCCCGACAATGCGGACATGACTAGTGTGCCATAGAGCTCGACACGCAGCCTGTATGTGTGAAAACTTGTGAGTAATTGTAGTCGCTAATGTGTAACACCCTAAGCAGAAGATGCTATGGAATATACTACATGCATACTCACGCACACGTGGATCACGCTCAAAAATATGTGAATACATAAAGAGACAACTCTGCGAATCCGAATATGTGAAACTGCATAGAATGACAAAAGACACTTGGTCTCATGGATATACAACGTGCGGTTATAGTCGTTGATTGAAGGCTTACAAGTACTTGCATCTCTAGGAATCCACAATAACCCCGTAGACTATTAATGCCTTAACATTAATCATCATATGCAGTTTTGTTATCATTCTATGTAGCTACATCTCTTTGTATCACCACCACAACAAGCCTGGTAGGGAAGAGAGGTGGCTCCTAGACTTTATCTACAATACAATTATCTTTGGAGTGATTTCATATCTCGTACTATTGTCTCTTGCATGATATTGCATATTATGTATTTGTCACAATTCATGCTCTAATTCCAATAGTAGAGTCTAACCACAATGCTAGAGGCATTAGAGCTACGAATATTGTGTATTACAAAAGCAATTGAAATTTGATAACCTCTTTATAATCTCAGGGGGCTCACTCATCATCTGTAACTGAAGGTTATTTTTACTTCCTAAATTTTACAAAAATTAATTTACATAAGGGAGTATTTAAAGTAATTTTGGGAAATTTTTATAGACTTGTATAGGAAAAGAGTACATTTTGATAAGAAAAAATTTACTGATAAGGGGTTTTACAAATTAGCCTTGAATGGGCGTGATGTAGAGGGTCTACACACAGTGACTTCCTTGAGTTTACAATGGGGCGATGCTCCCTTTAAATCCTACTTTCCCGTTAATGGCCATCCACAACTTGTGATGATGTAGAGCATCTAAACTAAGAGATGTTTTACTAATCGTGAGAATGCCCTATGGCAGCGGTCCAACTTGATTATGTATGTTGTCTCTGTGCTAACATGGACTTAGGTAGAACAGAATGTGTGTGTAGAGTAGCGTGGGCAAAGCTCCACTTGTACTTGCATAAGGCTGGAAATAATCCCTCTTAGAAATCCAACTTGCATGTTCTACATGCAAGTTCTACATGCAACTCCTACATGCGAGTTCTACATGCAACTCCTACATGCGAGTTCTACATACAACTTCTATATGCAAGTTCTACATGTAGAGAGAGAATGTCTTACAATTCCTACATGCAGAGAGAGAAGCTCTCCAACTTGTATATATACCCCATAATGGAATGAAGCCCACACTCTTTGGGGCATTGTGTTTAGTTCTACTTTGGTATTCCAAGCAATTGTCTCAAGTGTCCATGCTTCCTTGCACTCCACCTCCAAACCTTGCAACTTCTCCTCCCCTCTCCTCCAACCTTGCAACCCATCCTCTCCCTCTCCAACCTTGCAACCCATCCTCTCCCTCTCCTCCCTCCTCCTCCTTCCTTCTCATCCTTCCTTCTCCTCCTCCCCCTCCCTCCTCCTTTCTTCTCCTCCTCCCTCTTCCTCCTCCTCCTCCTCCTCCCTCCTCTCTCTTCTTTCCCCCATGCTCTTATACCTTCTTCCTCTCCCACTCCTATGCTCCCCCTAAACCCTTAGTTCCTCAACCCTTAACCTCCATGATCTACAAGGGAGACGGGTTCTCCACCATGTACTCTACCCTTAACCTTGGAACCTCTTCTAAACTCTAGAATCTCTCTTTAAACCTTGGAACCTCTCTCTAAACCTTGGACCTCCTTCTAACCCTAGAACCTCTTGTAAACCCTAAAACCTCCTTCTAACCCTTAAACTCCTCCTATACCCTGCAACCCCCAATGAAGACGAAAGCCTTCATTACCTCAACAATGATGATACACATTCCTTTTACACATGCATGCACTATGTTTGCTTACCACACTTAAGCCTACGTCTCTCACAGGAACATGACTTGAGGTCCTAAGCTGCACGTATACTACAAACGACAACCCCAATATATCTGTAGGTGGCAAAAAGCCTCGGAACCTTGCAAATTGAGAATACCCTACTCTTCTCATGGAAGCCATGGGAAAGAGCCAACATTTGGCACCACTGTCGAGGAGACTAGTGTCTCAAGTAACCAAGTAAACATATGTAGGTATGTGTAAAAAACAAACTAGTTCGAACTTTCATGAACATATCACTCAAGAGCTAGGAGAGTTAAAAATTTTCCAACTCAAGTTTAAAAATAATAAATAAATAAGATCCTAGTTGAAACTTTTCGTTACCACTTTAGGAAAATGCATGTTTTCTGGAAAAACAACACCTTAAGGAATAAATCAGACCATGTGATGATTGTCAGAGTGTAGAGCTTAAAATTATGAACATTTCTCCTTTTAACGGAGGCACATTCTAACACAACCACCAAAAGTTATGCGCAATCAATGATTAAAGGTTCTAAATGCCTTAACCCAAAATAAAAATTAAAACCACCTCCCTAGTCAAATGTGGACAAATTCAAAGGTGCAGATGTGTTTGACTAAGTACACAGCTCCCCCTCGTTCCCTATAAAAGAGCACCCATCCCTCTCATACTTTTTCTTTCATAGCTTGCCTCCATCCTCTTTCCCACATTCTGAGCCCTATGCAAGACACTCCTCCCTCTCCATTGACCACCACCCTACTCCCATCCTCACACAGTGAGTTACTTCGAGCCCATCTCATAGCAACAAGTGATAACCTAGCCATCCACCCACCATCCATTCACCCTCAACAATCCCGTTACATCGAGAAAGACTTGGAGAGCGTTAAGGTAACCATCCCTTACTCCGTTTGAACTTTCGTCAAAGTTTTCCCTCTATCAAGTTTCCTCCACCCCCCTCCCCCTCCACCCCCCTCCACCACCCCCTCCATTCCTCCCCCTCCACCCCCCCACCTTCTCCCCCTCCACCCCCCTCTCACTGCGATGACCTAGCCATCCATTATCTTCGTCGACAATCCACCATCCATTGTCTTCATTGACAATCTCGAAACATCAAGAGAGTACTTACTGCAGGAAGCGATTGAAAGTGATCATCTCCCCTTCTCTCTTTATTTTCTATCATTTTTTATTTCCGTCATTTAAGCTTTCCATCAAGTTATCATTTCTCTCTACCCCCTTCTTCCACTCTCTCATCTCTCTTCTCCCCATTTCCCTTCAATCCTCCCTCTTCCTGTTTCCATACTCTCTCACTCCTCACACACTCTCCCCTTCCCCCCACTTATTTCCCCCCTCTTTGTTTTTCTACCTATCTGTCTTCCACTCTTCTCTTAAGAACTGCCTCTTGACTTCCTCTATTCTTATGTTTTCCACTATCCCTCCCTTTCTTTCACTTTCCCGCACCCCTTCCAAGAAACCTGTCCCTCACCCCCTTGACTGAAATCTTAGATTTCCCTCACCCCTCACATCACTCAGCCTCTTCTCTTGGCTGTTCATCTATCCTTCACCCTCTCCTATCTCTTCTTGATCGACAGCAATTGAGTCTCCCTCCCCCATTCCCTTGCCCTACCACCTCTCCCTCCCTCATGCCCTTCATTTCGTCTCTCATCTCATTCACAAATCCCTCCCTCACACTGCTCATGCTCCTCTTCCCTCCCTTGTGCCTTTACTTTCCCTCTATATTCCTCAATCTCGGCCCCCTCGAAGCTCCATAGCTCGGACTATGAACATAATGCTCAATTCAAAGCAACGACAATCCATGGTGGGAATTCCTTCCATCCCTTGGGAGACAATCAATTCAAGCTGTTCTACCTTCCTCTTTGAATTCATTTCTCGATTCGATTCATTTTTCAAGCAACTTCTCTACATTAAGACACGGTTAAGTTTGCCCAAAAGCTTCTCTACGTTAAGACATAGTTAAGTTTGCTTTGGGCAATCTACAATCAACAACTCTAATAGTCGCTCAGCGGTTCAATGAAATGATTTTATGGATTATGTTAGCAACTGCTTGATTTTTGGTTTGCCTTTTCACTTCGAAAAGCTTTTGACGCATTCTTCTATAAGCCATGAAGATTTTACGCAAACCCACAGGAGATTACGGTTTTGCTACTAGACATGCTTCCACTATTCTCAAATTTTCATTGGTTTGGATTCGATATAGCTTTGATTCTTTCAAGGTAGCATTTCAACTCTTACAAGCCCTGCATTGGCTCCATTTCCACCCTACTCAAAAGGTCATTCTTGAGTACCACCATCTGTCAAACCATCTCCTACACATTGGTTATCTTTTATGATTCCTTCTAAATCACATCTACGTTCCTCCGGTGAAACTGTGTAGTGTGACGACCAAAATAATATCAACCACGTATTTGGATAAGAAGATACTAGGAAAATGATCCTTATGGTAATAACTGGCAATGGCATCTGCACTGCCTACAATTTTATGCACGAATAAAGCATTGCAAACAAGCCAATAGAGGTAGATTGGTGAATTCAGAATCCGTTTTCTACGACCCTATGGATTTGAATTAACCATGGAGCACAGAGCTTAGATTTAGAGTAGCCATATAGTTGTGATTCGAGTAGTTACAAGGAAAATGGTGGATGGTGAGTGCTAATGTAGCCCAGGAGGGTCGTTTCTCTTCTCCCCTTTCATCTCCACACCAACTTTGTCATTCTCCTGAGTCATACGCAACTACATCCGCTCAAAGGGTCACCGGGCTGGCTACTCTCTTTTTTCAGATCATCGTAGCCTATAGAGGGAGCGAGGGAGATGGGGATGAAAGAGTTCCCAAGTCTAAAAGTGTGGCCAATGAAACAGCTCATTACTGAAGAGTTGGGAAAGAAATGGCTGATAGGATGCTGCACTTCATCTAAATCTAGAACAAAGGAGATTTGTGCCGCTCCTCTTGCTGCTCAATGTTGCAAAATCTCTCCATCTTCGATCATGGGCAAAAGGAGGGCTTTATTCCAACACTGACCAAAGGCACTATGTTGCCTATTATCTCCTATAAGGGGATTTCCTATGCGACCAGCAAAAAATATTCTTCCCATTTCTTCCCTTAATCGGCCATTGGGATAAACTCATGGATCTTGGTAGCACTCTTGATCCAATCAAATGCCAAGCCAAAGCTGAATGAAAGTACAGAAATGATAAACAGAGAGATGAAGATAGACTAACGACACACACAGAGAGAACCGACGGTAGGATAAAACCAAACCTAGGTTCGAACTAACTAACTAGAGTTAGTTAAACTAAATAGAGTTAACCTCAGGTAAGGTTAGAATTACTTAACAGAACTAACCTCAGCTAAGGTTACTTAACTAAAGTTAACCTAACCTAGATAAACTAACTCTGGTTATGATGTTGAGGTTTATTTCCCATGCTACGGGGCATTTTTCAAGCCCATTGCACACCATTTTGGCATCCCTAGCACTTGCTCATTCATGCCCCCGTGCGGGCCTCGTTTCGCACTAATTCACTCGTATCTTTACGCCGTGACCTCCGATTGATGATCCATCTACACCGGCACATTTTCCCACACATGTAGGACAATCTTAGGAACATTATTACCATTACCATGATAATCTCCACAATATTAACACAACTCTAAACCTCCAAACAAAAACATCAACACCCGCACTTGCGGTAGAGACACCCTTTGCAAATCTCGCCCAATCTGCATGTAGCTATGTTTCGGCTAATGCCTCCGACTCCAATGCTCACCAAATCTGCATACAACTCCGCTACAACCACTGCCCCCCACAATCCTTTACCCCGAATCCCCCCTTGAGATTCAATCACTCCCTTTAACTCCTCCATGCCACAACATGGCTGGATGCCATTGCGACAATGATGGGGATATCGACCTCGATGTAGAGGCTGATAATTTCTTTAGTTAAAGAAATAATAACACTCAAGGGGGGCACCCCTTGGGAAAATTGAAACTTCCCAAATATAATGGTAGGGGAGATCTAGCCCGATTCCTCCAGCATTTTGATGTCGCATGCCGAGTAGGTGGAGATCAATCCTATGAAACCAAGGCGGCTTCGTTTCCCATGGCCTTAACTACTGATGAAGCTTCTGAATGGTACCTAGACCTTCTAGTGGAAGAGTGAGCCACATGGGACTTGCTTTAAACAGAATTTAAAAGACACTTTCAAACGAAAAGGCTACAAGATGATCTCGCTCTCCAACTAAGCAAGATCGAACAAGGCCGTCAAAAAGATGTACACACGTACGTAGGCAAGATGAAAAGATTAATCGCCAAATGTAACCCACGCCGAGATGCAAAGTACCTCACGGCATGATTCATTGCAGGACTAAGAAAGAAAATCCGAAAGGATATGAAAAAGATTAGCAGCTATGAAACAATCAATGCTACTCATGCGCCAGCCATTGACATTGAGGATGGCATGACCGACTCTGACATTAGCAATGATGATAGCAGATCTAGTGCACGAGATAAGCGCTCGAAAAAAGGCAAATCCAAGTCCACTGCCGAAACATCAAATGAAGATCGCCTAGAGGCCATGACCATGAAGCTGAAAGAAGACATGATGCAGGCCATGGAACAAAAACTTCACTTGTCTCAGCCGTGAAACAGAGTACCCAGTGTACTATGTAGAAGGTGCAGAGTGTCTAATACCAGTTTATGCAAATCAAGTACGTCGCAATACATATCGAGCACCAATCGAGTACTGCGGTTGTGGAGAAAATCACCGGATCACAGAGTGCCCTCATCGTGGTAGCCCCGCTACATTCCAACCACTCTACAAAGATTATGGCATAGGACATGCCTATATGGATTGTCCCATGAAAAATAAAGTCCCACAACAAACAGAGGTTAAGCCTGACGTCCCAATCAGCATCATTGGGGTGGACCATCAAAGTCTAGGTCTGGCAAGTGTAATATCACAACTTGTAAATGTAATTACATGCCAACAAAAAGAGGCCACCAAGGACCCTAACATTCCAATCCAACCAAAGCGACTTCTTAAAAAGAAACCACAAGTGCCTCCACCTCCGCCAAGCAATGAGCAGCCAAGCTAATCCACATCAACTCCCGAGCCTCAAATAAAAGAAGCTCCATACTCAAATGCAAAGGTGGAGAAGGCTCATTTTCAGGCACTTCAACAATGGGTACTAAAGGAACAAGCTCAATTTGACACTGAGAAACAAGCTCAATTTGAGGCTGGAAAACAAGCTCAAGACCCAATCCATGACTTGGCCCCACAAAGTATTAATACTGTACTCGAGTCTCTGTTCCAACAACAGACTCCACAACATAATGTACCGCCACATCAATTGGAAGGAGTCGCACTCTCTAGCATCTTGAGTTGCCCTGTGTCAATTCCCATTGGAATCCTCCTACGGAATCGTCCCAATCTCTGGGAGAGTTTCAAAGGATGGATTGAACTCGCAAATCCTCTTCCACCTATGAACAACATCAAAGATATCCCTATGCGCATGGGTGAGAGAGATGGCATATGCAAGATTACTGTGCCTTTGATCACAAGGCATATAATGAAGTCCAAGCCATAGTGGATGGTGGAGCAGGTGTAAATGTCCTATCAAAGGAGCTCTACAAAGAATGGGGTCTCCCACTAATGCAAAAGGCTAATTTTAACATATGCCTTGTCGATGATTCATAGGCTAAACCCTTGTGAATAGTAAATGGCGTGTCCATAAAGATCGTAGGAGTCCACTTTTCCCTTCAATTCACAATCTTAGATCTCCCCAAAAAATCCTATCAAATCTTACTGGGACATCCTTGGTTATGGGAAGCATCAGTCCTCCATGACTAGGGAACTGATAGACTGACAATCCAGAATCGCGACACCGCAATCAAGGTGAATGTGGGAACAGGAGCTATAAAACCAATTGTGCCTAGAGCATTGGATGACACATCTTCAATGACAATCTCAAGCAAATCAGCTCCCTTGCAACAGCATGCCATAGCGGGTGATTCACAGAGCAATGTAAATAACTAGATACAAACATTGGCAACCATCAATAATTGCCATCCATTAGACCCCATCTTCTCACAGATAGATGCTAAGGCGCTATAGGTAGATCCTCCACTCACACATGAAGAACCAATTGATCTAGAGATGCCATTCTTTATGGCTAACCTCGAGTGGGATAATGAACCTAAAGAAGGTACCCATACCAATGATGATTCTGATTTTGCTTGGGACCTTTAAACAGAGGCTGAGAATGCTAAAATTGAAGATCAAATCTTTGATAATGACTTAGCCATTCTGCATGACCTAATGGCAGTCAAACTCCTAAAAGTTGAACCTCGAAAGTTGAATAACAGTAGAAGATCCCACAAGAAAGCTGAAGGAGGAAAACACAGAAAAGCTAAGGCCGAACACTTCAATGAATTCAAACGAGTCAAAACAAGGATCGTTTAATTGTACCTTGCAAAGCTAGCTCCCTCAAAATTAGAACCACCGCCTCTTGAATGGTCCCCTGAGGGACTAGAAGGAGTATGTGCAGCAAATGAACCCTTATTGGGGGGGAAACACCTTATTAGTGGAAAAGTTACCCCACGGTTCCCAACGTAAGAAGTTTTGAAAATATAAGCCACATTTGGCTCATCCAACAATCAAATGGGAACGTTCCATAGGAACCAAAACCCTATGCATAATTTGCCAAGACTTGTTCGAAGATGAGAAAAATATCTTCTGCCTATCTACACATGCCAGGTTTATAGCACTCGGGACATGCTTTCATTGCATATGTATGCCTCATGGGTAGTCCTCCCGTCAGGGTTATTGTAGGTTTGTTGCCATTGCTACAAAGGCCATCACTATTATTTGCAAGGCACGACATAACCAACATCCCACCCATGCAGATGATGATCCCATTGCACCAGCAAAAAGAAGTGTCAGAAGATGATAGGGCCTATCTCATATCCAACTTCCCATACCTAACCACTCTTTTTGCCCACCTCATAACCTCACTTACCCTTGATGCTACCACCCTCTTAACCTTCCCCGTGCTCCATCCTAACATTTATTCCCTCCATCGTCTCTTTGCTCATGCCTCTCACCATTTTCAACTAACGCAACAGTCACAAACTTAGGAGCGCCTCACACCTAGCTTCTTCCTCTCCCTTGCTAATCCTACCCTTGAAGATTACCAAGTTGCTCAAACCATTTGCCTAGTTCTTCCCCCCCTCTGCTCTGCTCCCCCTTCCGCAACTAACACTCTTTCATATTTCTCCCCCATGTCCCCAGATTCTCTCCCTACCTCGTCATTACCTCTGACACTACTTGTGCTTCCATCAGCAGAATATGACATAGTACTTGATTTTGTGAATATCAGGATCCGAATAATCCAATTCATGCTCCCATGCCAAGTTCAAATGATGGGTATGATTTTGATGAGATACCACTTCCTAGTAACCCCATCAAGGAATTTTGGAGCAAATATCTTGATTTGAAAACTCAAGGTGGATGGACCTTGGACAACTTTCCTACCAACCTCGTCAGCGTCAAAGTAGTAAAGGATGGATTAGCAAGTTGGATCCACAACCTGATTGGCGCTACCCCAAGCTCTTTGATGTAATCTTCTTGAAGGAGTACGTATGTGCACCTCCATGTCTCAGAATCCATCCTAAATTCAATGCAATTCCACGGTGTAAAAAATGGGAAGCCAACATACACACTTTGGTTGAAGATCAAACCATTAATTGGCCAATGATTGAACCATACTTTGGTGTAGAATGGAATATCCAAGGCACGATGGTCCGAGCACTTTAGCAGCAATGTGCGACAACATTGATTGCTTCCTTCGCCTAAGTGCTATATTTTGTAAAACATTGGAATTCATTCTGGAGGTCCCATGTTACCTCGATTCCCATTTGCCTCCACTCAGTTTCAATCCCAATGAATGGGTTGATGCTCAGATTACAAGCCGGCTCTATTAAAGAGTGATCTTCTTAGAAGCACACCACATATCTCTGTTTGAGCAAATGGTGGATACAGGCTACTTGGAAACTGAGCAAAAATTGTATGGTGCCAAGGCTTTATAGCAGGATTGACTGGCACGACACAAGTTCCACAGCCACATTTAATATTTTCTTATGAACATGGTGTGGACATTTTGGAGTTACCTCTAAATTTATGAAATTCTATCTCCAATTTCAAGGAGGATGAAGGAGCTCGGAAAGACCTATAACTTGAAGCATGGAGTCTTGAGCTTTGATGGAGGAGGCAGTGATGAAAGGGAAATGGTGAGTCGAGCAAGTAGCCTATCTCACGGGGATGGAGGAGGTTGGGATCGAAGGCCAGAAATAGCTATGCTTGCTACTTGCATAAAAGAATGCATTACGAACCTTCTGGATTTTCGTTGAGGGTGGCAAATACGAATCTTCTCGACTTTTATGCTTTTATTTCGAGCATTGCCCTTACATTAATTCACCGCGATTACCTTACGTTAATCTCGCATTTGCACCCTCCCGCCTCTACAACTAATTAATTAATACCTTTTTTCACCAATGGGGGGGATGCCCACCTTCATAAGTGGTCCCTCTTGAATCGCACCTCAAGTGGCTCCTTCTTGAATGCCCCCTACTTCGATTATTCTTTAATTGAATCTCCTTCTTTCCCCCTTTATTCCTTAGTTTAATCATGGTTGTGCCATCTTTCTTTTCATGTTCCCCATAACAAATTAATAGGAATTGACATTTTTGGCCTGCCGTAAGGTAGGCTATATTGACGATTCCTCTCTTAAGAAGCTAAAATTCACTGATTTTTAAAATATATCTAGCTTTTACATGATTCGTTGAGGCTCCACTTTTTCTTCCCCCTTTCGAGCTCTTGTTTCTATTTTGGTCCTCCTTTTTCTTGGTCTTGATCCCTTCACGGCCAAGTGAATGTGGTTCAACTTGTTTCAGCATGGATGATGGTGGGGATGCGAACTCCTTATGTCATGGAAGGGAAATATGTAAGAAATAGCTATTTCTGTTATGCTGTGCAAATGCATCATGGGAAATAGGGTGGGACCATGGGAAATAGCACTCCATGCTCTAGACCTCAAAGTGCTATTTCCCGCACTCTTGAGAACCATTGATGTGACATTTCCTTTATAGCATGTCTCATTTTCTCTTGGATCATTATGTCATGCATCATAGGAAAAACATCCAAAATAAGCTCTTTAAAGGGAAAAGCATCCAAAATAGCCAACGTAATTTCTCTCCATAACATAAGTCCCTAACTGAAAATTAACATACAGAAGATATGATGAAACACATATAATTAAAGTGCACGTGGAGTGACTATGACTTTTGTTAGCACTGGCTCTCCTAGAGACAGTGCTTTAGGATTGAGTTGAGTCGAAGTTTTGTGATTATTCTTAGTTTTTTGGGAATTTTTATTAGGAATTTTTAAAATTCTTTTAAGCTCTACTTTTAGATGGTTGTTGGCTTTTTAACTTTTAGCTTGGGTGTGACTCTTGGCTTTTCATTAGCTTATGTGTGCTTTTTACCCCCCTCCGACAAGGCTATAAATCAATTCGGGGTCTCTACTCTCCCTCATTGCTTGAGCTCTCCCTAGAATGATTGCCTTGGCTTCCTCTAGCTACAAGTCTTCAAGTCACTTCAAGCTTTCCGATCGCTCATCCAGGTCTCATGTGTTCGTTTGTGAGCAAGGTGCTAAAGCTGGTTCGCATATTAACTGGTTGAAGTCGTTGCTTGGAAAAAAAATTGATATCCAGAAAGCTGTTTGCCAAAAAAGCAAGTTCGCATGTAAAAAAAAATCCGTTTTCCTATTGAAAGGGCTTCATGCTAGCCAAACGGGGTTTATGCCTGCCTAACGGGTTTTATGCTTGCCTAATGGGCTTTATGCCTGCCGATGAAGAGATTGTCGTCTACTGGATTTGTTTATAAAAATAAAGCCCAAAAAACTTCAGAAAGTTGACATCAAAACTTTGTAGGTATCATTTGTAAAATCTTTAAGGAAAAATAACGTCGATTTACCTTCCAATTAAAAAAAAAAGGCACTATGAGAGCATGCAAATAACTATAGAACCTTGAAAAATCCTAATGGATCTTGAGAGTCCTCAAAGAGTTTCTTTTTTATTAATTCTTACCAAACAATCCACAAAAAATAATAATCAATGGACATGTCCAAAGACCACAAGTTGGAGCCAAGTGCTTTAGTGCATACATGCACCCTTGTTTAAAGATTTTGTGGAGAAAATAATATTTTTGGGAGTTGAAAATTTGGCCGCCGACTAGACATATAAATTAAATCAAGACGTGTGTGGAGGGTATTCTCAGGCTCAAGCTTCGATTCATCGGAAGCCCAACCGTGTGTTCCTCAGCTCAATCCTCACTCATGGCTCCCTCGCTGCAGATCGATCACCTTGCCACTGAACAAGCATTGCCACCTCCAGCAGCTCCCGCCGATGCCGCCGAGCTCCGTCTCAACCAGCTCGGCTACAAACAAGAGCTTCGACGCAGCATGGTGAGCATTGCCCAACGCTGCAACGCTCTGCACTTTGCTTCTTCATGGATCCTCCACACGAAAAAAACAACGAACACCACTTTACGAGTGCACGGAACACTTTGCTATACGTTTATCATTTCTTAGTTATACTATCCTCATCCGGCCGCGTCGTTTGGAAATTGGAAATGACAGTCGCTGATGGAGGCTGTGGGCATCTCTTTCTCTTCGATCACGCTCTTCGCAGGGATCATACCGTTTTATGGCTTGAGTCTCTCTTTTACGGGCCCTGTTGGGGTGGTTTGGGGCTGGGTCATCGTTTGTTTCTTCTCGTGGTTCGTGGCGTTAGCACTCGCTGAGATCTGCTCTTCTTTTCCGGTGAGTTCTTTTGCAGAAATTTGGTACAATTAATTAAGTACGACGATCGTAAACTTTCAACGATACCAGTAGAAGAGTAGCGTACTCGTGTGGAGGTTGTCTGTTTGCGCGCAAGGATGTCTCGCAACTCGAATCATAATCAACTCGTACTTTCTCATGGTGTAGTCTTGAATGCCAGTTGTCTTAGAACATGAAGATGCCAAAGAGATAGCTTTGTAAAGGGTTTAAAGTGCTTAGAAATCGATACGGCACTTTGAAAGCTTGCCGCTGAAAGAGAAAGTAACGAGCGATACGAAGAACAAAGAGGAGAGTTTCACAATCCTGCAAAATGCAACGTGGCATAGCACATCTTCAAGAGGAGATTTTCGCAGTCCTGATAAGGCAAAATGCAAATAGCAAATCAATATAGCTTCTATGGCAAACATAGAGAGAGACGGAGAGCAGATACGCATGCCGCGGGGGGGGGGGGGAAAGAGAGAGACAGAGAGAGAGAGTCGCCTGCTCCCACTCCGTTACATGAGTATTGAAACTATAATAGTCACACCTCTGTGTGAGAGAGAGAGAGAGAGAGAGAGAGTGAGAGAGAGAGAGAGAGAGTCGTCTGCTCCCACTCCCTTACATGAATATTGAAACTATAATAGTCACAACTCTCTCAAACCATGTTTCACTACGTCTTATTTTTTCAAAGAACTTTTGTAAGGACGTGCGATTATATTGTATGGCTTCCCCTAACTAGAGAGATGGGGTCGTAGATCATCTAATATTGAGAACTTCAAGCACAGTGATATGGTACACGTTGGAGGAATGATGCTCATAAACTTAATATTTCGTGTCCAACATATAGAAAATAAGGCCGGAGGAATGATGCTCATAGACTTAATATTTCGTGTCCATCATATAGAAAATAAGGCTGCCTAGCTCCTATGTGCTTAGGTAAAACCCCCAAATGCATAGCTTTGTAATTAGGTCCCTCATGTTAGTATGGTACATTTAGAGGGTGAGTCACTTGATGCACATGAATGCACATGTAGAAACACATTTCAACATGCGCATGGGTGTACCATGTAGTGGATGCACAATCTTGTGAAGCTAAAAAAAGTAGTGCTTTACAACCACTCTTCAATATGTTATAGAAGCATAATGAGGATATATCATTCTAATTCAAAACAGAAGATTACAAAAGCATGGTGATGGTATTTAGAGCTTTTGGAAAAGATAACTATTAAATTTAGAGTGAGATCTCAAGTTTTTCTCTTCCATTGCTTTTGTAAAAGATGCCTATCATTTTACTTACGATCATCATATGTTTCAGTCCTAAATGTTTTAGGAGTAGAAAGTCTTATAAGCGTCTCTTTGTAGCATTTCAACAATGGATTCAAATAATATACACCTCATGGTCCCTGAAAGTGTGATTTACCATGACTAGAAATTAATTTCAAACGCATTTTCTCAGCTTCCTCTCGTGTGTTGGCATGCTTTATACATCTTGAACTAATTATGTAGACATACAATGTGCTTTATAATAAAATGCATGTTGTGATATCAAAGTGTGTTACTTGTATAACTATAACATAATTATTATAGAAGGATGTGATCTTACATGCTAAAAGGTGATTGCATCGCATTCTTTGAGAAGAGGCCTAAGGTCCTTTGTTCTTATTCTTCCCCACTCCATCAACGTCACTAGCACTTTCAAGTTGGAGAATCTCCTCAAATTATCTTGTTGTCCTTTGGGATTCAATGTCTCTTGGATATCATGATCCCACACATGGTTTAAAAGTTATTTGAAACCTCTCAATTTGGTAGATCACAACCTACAACTCCCAAAAGGAGTGGGTGCCCTTCTACCAACCCATCTACCTTACAACTTATGCATGGAGTCCCATAAGTAAGACATTGACACATGTTGATGCTTAAATGCTTGTATTGTGAAATTGAGAGTCATAAGAGGAGCATTGGAAAGGAGACAAGGGGAAGTGCACCTATCATCCGTGTTGCACATGCACAAGGAAGTGTGGAAGAGAGAGAGAGAGAGAGAGAGAGAGAGAGAGAGGGCTTATTGGAAAAGGGTCAATCAAAGTCATGTATTGACTAAGACATATCAATGAGGCTTATCTACAAGCTAGGCCCCAAAAGAAAAGCATAAGTTGAACTTGGACTCATAATGGTGACGTGAAGTCTCGCTAAATATATTACTCTAGTTTCAACAATTCCTCAACAAATCACTCTAGAAGAGGTTGACCAAGTCAAATCAATAGTCAAAGAGGTGGAAATTGGAATAGGCCAAACCAATAGCCTACTTAATCCTACTAACAAGGAGGGTGGCTATTCTAGAATCATCTCACCCACAACCAAGTCACTATAAGGTATCACCCACAATCAAGTCACTATAAGGTCCTACTTGTTAGGCCCAGTGTCTCCACATATATGAAAAGTTGCCTCCTTCCTTAAGCTAGACAATGATATCCAGCCTCCTCAATCTTTGAGATCTACCTTTATGTGAGTCATGACCCTTTCCATTGGGACAAAATCCTTGTTTCTTTAAACTCAATCTTGCTACAAGCCCCTTCAATCTTTCTTAGGAACAATGACCTATTTGCTACATCTAGTATGTTTGCATGAAAACTATAATATAATGCAGCTTCTTTCAAGCTTGCTTTTAAGGGGCACTTTGCATCAAGAGACTTTAACACCATGAGGAGACGATTATGTTTCTATAACAAAGCGTGAAGGTTCAAAGTCACATATTGAATGAGACATAGACAAGCTAATCAATGAGGTTTGCCTATAAGCTAGTCCAAAAAGAAACCCATGAGTTCACCTTAGACAGTGAGTGATTGTTAAGTAGGTGGAACTAGTCAAGCAGGTTGTGGGCCTACCACAATAGAGGAAGGTGGATTTTTTTAGATGACTAATGGCTATGAAATCCTACTTCTTAGGGGCATGTCTCCACATATAGATATTGATATCAAATAAAATCCAGGCTTCTTAATCTTTGAAATCTACCTTCAGTACAACCCTCAGCATTGTAACATAATCCTTAATTCTTGAAAATCAAAGCTCACTATGAGCTCCTCCATTCCATCCTATGATGAATGACCTATGGTTTATATGCCTATATCCAACAAGCTCATCCATCTTTCTTGATCCTTAGGGACACTTTGCATCAAGGAGGCATCAAGAGTCTTTGGCACCATGAGGAGATAATGATGTGTATGAGAAAAACATGAAGGGTGCAAGTTCTTTATACAGAGCATTATAACTTGAACATATATGTGATGTGCCCTCTTCGTGCAAGGGTAGGTGTCTATCCACTGTAACATGCATGCCATGTAGTAATAACAACATAACAATCAAGGATCCATATGGACTAGTCTCCTACACCAATCCTCTTTGAAGACATCAAGTCTTGTAGTTCTCCATCTTTGATACTCATGTGTCAAGCTATCAGTTAGAGCATATGAAAATTGCAATAGAAGATGCAATCATACCATGACATGTGGATGGAAGGGAGCAACCCTTATCATATAAAGTGTGCATATTTCATTTGAATAGTTCTTGTGGTGTGCACATGCTTCTCTCTCACACCCATGTTCTCACCATGATATCAAATCCAAAAATTACACCGTCCACTATGGTACAAATTGAGCCATGGATCCAACATTCTTGGGATGGCTCATTTTATGTAGTAGTGAAAAATACAATTTTGGGCATGGAAAATAATATAAAACAACTTTTCCTCATATTCATGGAGATTCTAAGTCTCTTCCAAGGTCTCTTGTGTGAATTCTTGATGGAAATGGGAACACCTATCCACACTATAGTGGTAATCATTTCCATCCATACTTATGATTCTCTAGAGGTTAGAGGGGGACTGCTTCCCGCTTGCTTTCCAACCTAGTCCGAGGAGGTTCTCTATTTGTAAATAGCTCATCAATCAATGGTGTTATTCCCTTTTGAATTTTGTTTATATAGAGTTACAAATGGTGCTATTCCCTTTTGATTTCTGTTTATATAGAGTTATATTACTCGATTTCTTTAGTCTTGTTTGCGTAGGTGTAGTTGCTCCAATACATTCAATTCCTATAAAGGGTAGGAAAAAGGAAACAATATGAACACATATTCTTACTAGGATTGAAAATTCATGGCTCTCTTCCCTCTAAAGGGAATATCATTCCTGAATAAGGGTCCATTGAATTGCCACAACCCTTGCTAAAAAATGATCCATCATACTTGTCCATGAGGTACCCTTGCTTGTTTAATGCTAACAAGAACTTTTTAGTGGTTTCCATCATCTATTCCTATAACTTTAATGATATATTCCACAATCTGATCGATATAACCTATAGCTCTCTATAATTTCATTTCCATCTAAATGATAAGGGCATGATTGATCCCCCGAGGGAGTCACTCTATTAAAAACCATATAGCACAAGCAAGAAAAGCAAGCATGCATTTAAAATACCCAAAATTTTGAAAATTTACATCCCCTTGAAAATGTATACATGTTTCTTCAAATTTTGCGGGAAGTTCAAAAAGAGAATACTTACAAAGAAAGAAAGGAAGAGCCTTTTCGTTGAAAAGACAGAGCTTCAATCCATAAGTGCCCTAAGGCTTTACAAGCATCATTTCTTTGACCAGAAAAGCATATCGCCTTGCAAATTTCCTCTAGACAACTTTCGATTGGCATCTTGCCATATCTTTGAATGTTACTCCATTCCTGAAGCTCCTAAGTTGCAACAAAACTAGGGCTCTTAAGGGCTACAACATTTGGTAAGTCAGTTCATTTTGACCTCCTTTGTCCCCTAGTAAAGCCATCTTCCAGTTTAGCTTCACTGCCATGTGCAGGCTGCTCAACTTGCTTTCAACCCCCCTCCAAAGTTCCCTTGTAATTGGGCATTCCCATAGAAGATGCATATGGGTCTCTTTGAAATTGTTACATAGGGGGACATAGGGTTGGAACTCTAGGTGTTCCTTCCTCTTGAAAATGTGTACATGTTCTATAGAATTGTTCATCCTCTTGAAAATGTATACATGTTTCATTATGGAATATAAAGCTCCCCTTGTATCTTTACAAAAAGTAATTAGGTGAGACTTTTTAAATCCCTTTGTGTATGTAAACAACATCCAACTATAAACCCCCCCCCCTCTGTAAACTAAGGTGCTATGAAGCACATGTTCATGAGGCAATCCCTCCAAGGATTGACCTTATTTCATTTGTGTGACATGCGAGCTTTCCATTGGAGGAAGCTTGTAAACTTCATGCTCATAATTTGCTCAAACAAACAGAGCCCCTATCTAAGTAATCTTAATAGGGCCTCCTCCACTTAGCCATAGAAGGTTAATCATAGATTTTGTGGAGAGATCTAATCATTAAGGAATGTGAAGCTTTCATAGGCAATTCATATAAGATGTATGGGCCTAGGGGCAACTTATTGTATTTCTTCTCCCTAAGATCTTAAACTTTGAAAAGCATGCTGACATATTATCTTGTTTGTTTGTATCTTTGCATGCTTGAAATGATATAGGCATTTTGAAGTCTCCCCCAATGATCTTTGGGTAAATGTCACATTTTAGCTCTTTCGTTGCACACGTCTTATTTGATTGTCTTTGTTGAAACCATCTATAGAGATACCTTACCCAAGGCCCCTATTAGCTCTCCAGCATGTTTGCCCTCCCATTAATTGTTCCTTATACTACCTATCCCATGCCTCTGCCCTTTTCTTTTTGTGCTTTCATTGCTCAATTGCTTTCTCCTGTGACATTCCCCCTTCCCATTGGCTCCTCCAATATGTAGGCGCTTCATAAGAACTTTAGTACCTTTGTTTAATATTGTAGCTAATATCAAGATGAAGCTAGCGATGAAGATCTCATGTAGATTATGGGGCTTGGTGTCTTAAATCTATCGTAAGAGGACTCCCCTCGCCTTCATTTTACAACATGAATATATGCTAGGTATCAAACAATATATATGTTATACTCTTATTGGATCGTAAATGTCTTAAGTGTTTGACAAACATGAATACATATCTATCTAATTCTATGATATTTTGAAAGTACTAGGTATTGCCTTTGAGACAAACCTATTCCAACTAATAAAATGTGGATGGAATTATGTACTTAGTCAAGGTGTGCTTATTACTGTGTATGATCCCTTGGTTCATGTCCATTTACATCAACTATCGAGTTAGGGTTCTAATTAATCCATTACTGTTGAATCTATTCCATTTGGTGAAACATGGTCAGTTGAACTGGAAAGAATCAGCTCGACTGTCCACGTGATGATGATAAATAACACGAGTACTCGAAAAGAAGATGCATTCAGACAAGATAAGGATATGTGATTCAAAAGTATTTTAGGTGCTCCCTTTAATGACTATCAACATGTGTGGATCTACTTTACAATTCGTTAAGTAGGATTGGCCTTTTTTCATTGAAGAGAATGAATTATTCAAAGCAACACCTTCATTAAAAAAAGGTACAATGTAGAGTGTATTGTGAGCTTGCATTTTGTTTTTGTGCAAGAAGTATTGTGAGCTTGCATTTACACATGTGGAAAATCCCAGATGTAGTGCCTTTGTGACTCCTCTCCAAAGCCATGTCTTGAACAAGCCATCTGTCTCCATTGATATCCCAGCTATGCGTCCACTCCCAAGGCTATGAGGTATCAACCAAAGAAAAAGAGAGATCTTCCTGGGCCTGAAATTGTCCCATAGATTGTGCCAAAAATCTGATAGAAAACTCTGAGAATGTTCCTGTCTGTCCCAATGAGCTGCTGCTGCGTGTGTGCTATCAACTCCCCAGACAGAGGACAGCAGAGAGGAGACCAACAGGGAGGATTATGCAGGTTGTTCCATTAAAAGGCTGCAGATAATAGTTCAGTGTCAGAGGAGGTGGTACATAGGTACGGACCCCATCACCGCACAAGCCATAGATTGGAATATTTGGGTATGGGAGAGGCGGCATTACAGAGGTTGGTGTGAATCGAGGCGAGTGATTTTGGAGAAATCCCAGTGTTTTGGATGCGCCAGAGTGCACTTGTTATCTTCAATTCAGTGGTGTCACTTATCATGGTTGATCAACATCATTATGATTATATTTATACCATCTTCACATGGTTACATTACCATTTTCAGTATGGTGATGGCTCTTTAGTTAGCCATAGGTGGGTGTTCATCCAGTCACTACTAGTGACAGGATGTTGGAAGCTAATGCATGAGGTGGACTCCACATGAGTGGAGTTAAGAGTCTTTCAACTCCTAGATATCACTGTACACCTGATCATTTTATTTTTGATTGGTGCACACTCCAACACTGTCCGAGTGACTTCGTGAAGGCAGGTTTGGTGCTAAAGTGGCCTCTTGCACCATCACTCAAGCATTTCTCTTTCACTTTAGTTACCCTTCTGCACTCAGTATAGTAGGATTGTGAGAGAATAAGATAGCTTGTTTGGTTGTTACATCACTAGTACCTTCTGCAAGAGCAAACAGCAAGACTCTATTCCTAATGAGCCACTGTACTGCAAGAGTGATCTCATATTACAGACTAGTGACATGGCACCCAAACGGTGAAACATAAAAGCTACTTGAGTGAGCCCAATATGGCCCACACAGCTCCTACAATGTCATTGATTTGAATGTCCCGTCAGAGCCCTTGCCTGAGCGCATGTTGTATGCAGGGTTTCCTGTTGTTGACCTTTGTCCTATGTTTGGACTGAACTTTTGGATAGACTTCAAAGTGGACTTCTGGAAGACTTGGATGCCCAAGTCAGGAAATGCAAGAGTTGATGGCATCTCGGTGATTGTGAGCTCTTGTTATTGTCTTTTCATTATCCTACTGACGCTCCCACATTGTGTCACACGATAGTTGCATATTGAGTATGAAGACCTACACAAGAAAAACCCCTCACAAGGAAAACCCCTTGCACCAGTAATCTTTGACGACTAGTGATGCCTCCAGCAGAGTGCAAGCCCCTGCTTCAGATGATGCAGCTAGAGTTTAAGGCAATATCATTGTGTGCTGATAAAGAACAATCCAATGGAATTTACTTTCCAAATCTTGTTGCACACTTTTTTTATCGGTGCCTGTAAATGGCTCACAAAAACTTCTTTGCAATTATCAACTGCCAAGCACTATACCAGGTTGGTATTGAAGCAAACCTCCTAATTGGATGCTTGGAGAAGTATCAAGGGGCAAGGAACCTGGTCTTCCGTTTTGCACACCTTTTTGCAGGTCAAATTGGTGCTCTTTGGCTAGCCTGTAGTGAATAGACCTGCTATTACCCCAACCATTTTGTTACTCTTCTGTTGACAACCCTGCCATGCTTTGATGACTCTTTCTATTCTCAGCTCCTCTATGTCATTTTTAATGCAGCATTCTATAGAATTTTTTCTATTGTCAGACTCTTCTATGTCTTGTTCTACGAGGCATTCTGTGTGTATGAAAAAATGTGTGTGATTTGATGCACACGACACATACCTGTCTCTTTGACAAGCTCTTTCGGACAAGATGTAGGTGAGAGCTAGGGCATCATGTTTTATGTAAGCCCGAGATATTTATGCAAATCGATGTTTATATTTCAGTCATCAAGGTACACTCAGAATCAATTGCCGTTCCACTCAAAGTCGATTTCTACTGAATTCTGTTTGCTGAACCCAAATTACTCGTCAGCAATGGATGAGTCTTATCCTGTTTTAGCTATCTTTTAACAGTTCTAGTTAATCTCTTGCAGACCACTGGATCATTGTATTTCTGGGCTGCTCATCTTGCTGGACCAAAATGGGGACCATTTGCCTCATGGTGTTGTGCATGGCTTGAGCTAGTGGGTACAATTACAGCAATAGCGGCCCAGGTGCTATTTCTCTTTCTTTGCAAGCTTATAGCAAAGCACAACGGTTATGCATGCCATCACCAGTTGACCTCCAAGAAGAATTTTTATCCTAAAATGTTAAGCCTTTCAATAGAATTTTCAACTGTGTGCATAGAGAGGGGTACTTTGTAATAAATAGAAGATGGATATTTCTTATTATAACACATGTCTTTGTATCTGAAATACCTAAATTTGCTGCAAGGCATATGCAGGATCACAAGTGATGCAAAATATCATACTTCTCAGCACAGGAACTAACAAACATGGTGGCTATTTGGCACCCCCATGGGTATTTTTGATTATGTATATATTTACGGCACTCATATGGGCAATTCTGAACACCTACAATTTGAATGTAGTAGCTTACATTGGTGTTCTATCAACATGGTGGCAGGTATGCGTTCACATGATATAAGTAATTTAGTACTGCCTGCAAATTTGAGTATTTTAGTTCTTTGATAGATGTACCTATCTCAGGGAACGAATTTGGCATACCATTTAGAGAAATAACTATGATAGATATTAGGTGTTGTTCACCATTGTCAGGTTAATCTAAAGTTGTTTGGAAAGATGAGTCGTTTTTCGTCACATATACTCATGGTGTGTACTGGTTTTCCTTTAATTGTCAAAGAAAAATGATTATTCCTTAGTCCTCTTCTGGAAACAAAGAGAAAACCTAAACGCACAATTCAAACCCCCCCATGAATACAGGGGAATTCCAAGTGTCCACCCAAATATGCTGATATTATTTAGAAAAAAGGTATGATGCATGGAAGAGAGAACCATGGAGGGTATCTGTTTATGAAGAATATCTATGAAGAACCAGCATAAAGGTGTGTTGTGCCACTCCATACAATATTTTGATACGGGAAAGAAGATGTAGCCTTGTCACCCTCTAGGAAGCCTCTATGAACTGTTAATGGCAGGCTAGAGGTCACCAAAAAGACGTCCCACTGGCCCCATAGAGTGTATGATCTCCCTTCAAATCTGTGACAAGTTCCTGTCTGAGACTGAATTACTCTAGTGACATATCTACAACGGGGGGACACCAGATTCACCAAATCATTAGATGGATTAAACTTGGATAGGTGTGAAAAGTATAACTGGATCAAGCAATCCATAGACTGCCAACTCAACCATTGGCTGTTATAAACAAGGTGAAGAAAAGGTCCAATCGTGTGGCTCTATTGACTCTGAGCTGGCTTCCAGACATTATAGATGAGTGCATAAACACAATGCTTTGCACTCTCAGCCTCTGAGAAACAACATTGACACAAGGGACATTTTCTCATCCTTTCTATCCAAGAGTACCAATTTGAAGGCCTCTAGTTGGGTGAGCTAACGAAGATGAAGTTTCTCCATATTTATGAGTGATGTCATTTAAAGGATTGACAGCATAACCATACATTGGTGATTTGCTGAATTGACCTCCACTCTAGGAGATCTCATTTGGCTTGAGAAAGTCAACGAAAACAAAAGTCTCCAATCCAATTCATGCTCTTGAATATCCACAAGATCTTTTCTCATCCTTTCTATCCAAGAGTACCAATTTGAAGGCCTCTAGTTGGGTGAGCTAACGAAGATGAAGTTTCTCCATATTTATGAGTGATGACATTTAAAGGATTGACAGCATAACCATACATTGGCGATTGTGCTGAATTGACCTCCACTCTAGGAGATCTCATTTGGCTTGAGAAAGTCAATGAAAACTTAAGTCTCCAATCCAATTCATGCTCTTGAATCTCCACAAGATCTTGGATGATGGGTGTATAAGCAAAGGATCAACTTACATGGAACCAGACCTACAAGTTCCTCATACCGGTAGAGCCTCAAAGCTCTGTCACAAGCGAAGCATTGGAAGCCTACATTTACATAGAGTTTCATGAAAAGGATGGCATCCTTTGTAGAAGAAGTGGCAGATCAAAGAGAGGTGACATCCTCGAAATTGGGATGTAGAAAATATGTCTCCATTGTTGTGAAATAAGTATTTGCATGATCACTAGAACCATATAGCCTTAAGTTGCTCTATGAGATTTTCCCATTAAGACATTTGTCACTCCCTATAGAAGTTGTACCTGTCCTAGTGCATCTGCCGATAGGGAGTGGTTAGAAAGAAAGAAAGAAAGTAATATTAACGTCTTCAGGAGGCCTCACGGGCCTATGAGACATGGTACAATCAATAGAATAGTTCATGCAAGCTGCCATGGGCTGAAGCAAAGGCTCACGAAGGCCCTTGTTGAGTGCTAAGCTAAGCTAATGATTTCAAAAACTCAAAAAACACACTCTTAGAGCTCTCAAGAGACTCTAGTAGGCAGTGCAAAGCTCCGATAACATATGCAGGAGTCGTGGTATCTCTCCGATAGGAGGCAAAGACGTCTCTTTTTTTTTAGCTGTCGAGCTGTCTCCTATCGTAGTGGGGGTCGTGGTCTCCGAGATCTTTGTGTCCGATGGGCAGCATAAGGGTGACACCTCTGGTCGGGTTGGTCTCCTTGGAGTAAAGCGTTGATGGGCTGAACATCTATCGTGCGTGCTCTTCTGTGGCGCCCTATCCTCTGCCCTGTGTCGTCTCTACCCATTGATCGAAGCTGCCCTCATGTCGGCTATCTCCTCATCCTATACCCCAATGTGTCTTGGAGCTGACTCAAAGGCATAAAAATCAGTGACGTGTCTCTATGTTGAATCAGTGTCCCATGGTGCTATCTCCTCCTGTTGTCTGATCTGGTGTACTAGAGTCTCCTTGAGCCGCCGCATCTCCATCAGAAAGAGGCCATCATGGAAGTTGATCAATTGGTAAGTTGATCTTGGTAGGAACTCTTGGTTCCCTCCCCAAGTCTGTGATGTATAATATGTAAATCCAACCGTATGATGCGGTTGACCTCATCTCGTGGGATCTGAAGGGATGGGAAGTCCAGACTATACTGAAAGGGGAGGAGATAGTCCATCTGAATGCCCTGATACCAAAACCATTTGGAGATACGTGCATACCATGATCCTGCTCTCAGCTAGCCGTCTAGATGACTCTACAGAAATAGATAATAATGGAATGGCATGAGAATAAATCTACACACACACACACACGCACACACACACACACACACACACACACACACATGCACGCACGCACGCGCACACACACACACACACACACACACACACACACCCCCCTTTGTAAGACTAGAACATATCCAATCGTACAAATTTTAGATTTTTTGTTGTTCTAAATATGAATATAGACACGTATAAATTTCTTTTTCTTTGTATGCCACAAAATGGGTAAGTAAGCAAAGGCAATGACAAAGGACTACGATAGGGTGGAGGAACAATGAAAGCAGTAGACCAACCATGATGATGGATGGAGCAATGCATCAACAGATCAACCAAGAGGTTGTTGGGCTAGTCATGGTGGAGATTGATTAATCAAGACAATAGAAGGCCAACCATGGTAGCAGTGGATCTGGGTAAGGAAGGTGATTGACATACCAACAAGGAAAGTAAAAATAAGGAACTGACAAAATACACAAGAATTCAACATGCATGTTAGACCATGAAGAGTTTGGTGGTGCTTGAAGAGTGGAATGGCTCTCATAAGTGGAGTTTGGCAAGAAGCATCCAAGCCCATGAAAGGCCTGTTTCAATGAGGCATGCTATTAGCGGAGTCATTGTTCCTTACTACTAGGTTAACTAGAACCGCTTGACTAAGGGAAACAATGGATGCTGGCCGCCCATCACATGGCAAGAGCAAGGTGGATAAGGTGACAAACATGAGAACCCATGGGAATGTGAGAAGTATGAGACATGGAACTTGAGACAAGAAATCATAAAGTAGATAGAGTAGGAACTAGGGGATGAGAGCGCTAGCCCTAAGAAAACTAACTTCCATATATGTGTGGACTTACAAGCCCTCAATGATGCTACTACAAGGGATCATAGAAATCATAGAGTAGATTGAGAGGGCCCTAAGAAAAATAATCTTCGTATATGTGTGGGCTACCAAGGGCTACTACAAGGGATTGGAGAATTCAGATGGCAATCTACTCTTTAATGAAAGGAAGGCTACTCTTTATACATGGCTAGAATGGCTGCAACAGAAGTAAGAATCTCGGAGTACTTACCTGAAACTACCTCCTTTACTTATTAGGATACTCATATTTGCACCTTGATGACCTTTGGCACGAGTAATGGCACGGCGTGCTTTCAAGAAAATGTAGGTAACTTTTATTCACACATTTTTTGCTTGTTGTATACTTCCAAAGGGGGGCCCTATAGGGATCCTCACAAACATGTGGAGCAAGCCAAAAAGTAAGTTGGGTTAAGAGTAACAAAAAGCAAGCCAAAAAGTGCTTGTTCTTAGCCTTGTGGGAACCACAGGATCCCACCAAGTTTGAGATCATCCCTCACTTCTTGTCCCTAGGACTCCACTCAACATCAACTTCTTTCTAGTGCATATTCACTCCTATTGGTGGTATGTTAGCTTTTATGTGTAGCAAGCATCCCCTAGCTACCTCCTCAATAAGCAAACCTCTATGGGTGGAGCCAAGAGTGACACTCGGCCTTCCAAAATCTAAAGACATTTACTTGTTTACCCTCCTCAACCCTTGGATTGGGAGAGGGAGAAAGTGTTCCATATTCATATTGACACAAGTGCAATTTCTGTAGGTGTCATAATTAACAATTGGATGAAACAACAAGAGTAGACCCTCCCATTCACTTCAAAAGATGGCAACTAAATTCTGTAGAGAAAAATTCAATATGGAGTCCTAAGCCATGGTATATGCCCTTAAAAAGTATAGGCTTTCTCTTTTGGTGGAGGTAAGGTTTATTATCATCATAAAGCACCAAGCCTTCAAGTATATCCTTCACCAAACCTATCTTTTTGTTGAGTGGAATGCAATGTGAAGGAAAACAGCTCAAAGTACTTACATGAATGATAATAGATGAACATAGCAAATACATCCATAGGACGACGTGTCCTAATTGTCCTAACCCTGGATAGGACTAACTTTACTAACAATACTAGCAGTCCTCAAGGGACTAAGACTAGCCTCCAAGGCTCATACCAGGGACAATGTGGCAACAAACCCCTCTCGGTGTATGTTGGAAACATCGGAGCCGTAGCAAATGAGAGACATGAGTGATCAGTATTCGAGAGTGCGGGCAAGACCATAACAAATGGGGAACTGTCTCATGGTGATGAGAGCAACGGGGGCAGGAAGAGGAAGCAATACGGCGTGCTTCCAATTTCACCCCAATGGAAAAAGCTCCCACTATACATCTCCAAAGGAAGAGCCTCTGTTTCAATGGCAATTTAGCTTTCCAAATTTTCTTGAGTTTTGATTGCCACCAAGATAAAGGCCTATCCAAATTCCAAAGAGTGTTGGCATGCTTATCAATCCATGGCGGTGGAAGAAGAAATCTGTAGACCATCGAAGATGTCAAATTATGCAGTGAAAGTGAACAGGTAGCATGAGACAAGGAAATCAGATTCTAGTCCAGTAATCTGTCCTGAACAAATAACGGAGGAATAGGAACAAATGGCTGCAACATAGTTGTAAGTATTCTCCAAATGGGCCTATGATGCAGGCCCAAGGGGAATGTCCTGCAAGCTTGTGGAAATGAGAGCACATAACCATTTGCTACGGCTCCGGCTTCCCTCTATCAGATTCGGGAAACTCTTCTGAATGTTTGGATGCTTCTCACCTCAGATGTCTCCATTCCTCCTTTTCCTTCACTGGGCTCGCTTTTGGGTACTATGGACTATTTGGACACAGAGATTGCATTTTAGGATGGGACAACAGTTTCCTTAGGCATATGCTTTCTTCAGAATGTCCCTCAAGCAATCTTTATATGATAGTTATGCTGCGAGGGACTTGGATGCTACTAGCCTTGAAGTGTTTTCTCACTGTTTTTATGTTCTCTCATTAGGCTCCCCTTTGGAGTCTAATGTCATGTACATTGATTTCATGTTAATTTTATAGTTACTGGTTTCACAAAAAAAAAAAGTATGTTGGAAACATCACAAGAATACCTAGAACCTTAATCATGGTTGCACATGTTCGTCCATAAAGGATATAGCAAACTATGATAATATAGGGATAGAACTATCACGTAACGTCCATAAAGGATATAGCAAACTATGATAATATAGGGATAGAACTATCACGCAACAAAAGGTACAAAGTGTAAAGCTTGCTGAAAAGCTTCGAACTTGGGTCGTGGTAAAGCCTTCATGAAGAGATCTGCCAAGTTGTCCTGCATTGGAACATAGATACCTGTATGTCTCTAGCTGTCAGTCTCGCTCCTTGACATAATGATAGTGAACCTCTATGTGCTTAGTACGTGCATGACAAAAGGGACTGCATGCAATAGCCAAGGCACTCTCACTGTTAGTGTAGATGGTACTAGAAGATGTCTGACCAACATCAAGATCGGCAAGTAGCTTGTGAAGCCAAACACACTCCACAGTAGTTGTAAAGGCTACATTGTAGTCAGCCTTCGAACTGGAAGTAGCAACTGTGGGCTGCTTGTGTGTGCCCTTCAAATAATGAAATACATGGTTCACTGCTGCCAATGCGTGTATTGGGCTTGTGCATAACTCGCTTAACTGGGAAACGGCATTCTGAAGATCAGGCCAAGTGTGACAAATTGGATGCCAATATAATAGTGCAACTGACCCATACCTGTCATGGCAAAAGACTCCTGCAAATCAGCCTTAAAGGCTGCAATTTGCTGGCCCAGTGATAAGTATGCCATCCACATTAAGAATAAGAATGAACAAATCTGCTCCACACTTCCGACATAACATGTTGTTTCAGTAGGGCTGTTCTGAAAACCAAGGCAAATCAATGTGCGCGAATTGTTGCATACAATGCCCGGGGTGCCTGCTTCAATCCACATACGGCCTTACGCAGCCAGCATACATTATTTTCAACCTCAAAGCAGGCATATACCTCCTCAAGCAGGTCATCATGAAGGAAGAAAGGCTTTGTAGCATAGCCTGGGCATACCTTATTTTCAGATCCCTTAACCTCGAAGCCTCCTCAATGTTGCTGAGCATAGCCCTTGGCAACAAGACAGGCTTTGTAGCAATCAACACTGCCATCAGCTTTCTGCTTCAATTTGTAGACCCACTTTGTGTCGATGGCATGCTTGCCAGGAGGCAAGTCACACAACTCCATGTGCCATTTTGGTGAATGGAATCTAGCTCTGCCTTCACAGTATCCATTCACTCTTTACTATCAAAAGCATCCTTGTGGCATAAAGGTTCATCATTACAGGCTGTGGCAATCAATGCAACATCTAAAAATGACTGCATTTGACGTTGCGCAACTCTAGTACAGCCGGCTAAAGGTTCAGCCTGCTTGCTGTCCTTAAGTGTATCCAACAGCCATCTGGGGACTGTTTTGTGCTGTCTAATGACAGCCCTTTCCTCGGTAACTACTTTCTCAATAGCATTGTTGTCATGTGGAGGCATATCAAGCTGATCATCTGCATCAGGCTGAGGCTGAGAACTTGTAGCAGGTGAGGGATTTGAACTCTCAATGAATGATCTAAATTTGTACCGGACTGAAAAAGGGTGGCAATGAGTCAAATACATCTGAGGCATTAATAGCAGGCTGTTTTTGACAGTCCAGCCAAGGCAAAGCTGCTTGCTCAGCAAAGACAACATCTCTGTTGACAATTACTTTTCTAGTGTGAGGCTGATACAATTTGTAGCCTTTGCTTTGTGAGCTGTAGCCAATTAAAATACACTTCACTCCCTCATCCGCCAACTTGTACCACACCTGAGATGGTACATGTGCATACGCCAAACAACCAAAGACCCTCATATGAGAAATCACTGGCTTACAGCCTGTTGATGCCTCATAGGGAGTAATGGTCTTTAATGCCCCCTGGTTGGTGCTCACATAGTTTGCACACATGATGGCACCCAAACAAAACTTGTTGGGAAACTTACCCTTTAACATAGACCTGGTCAGTGGCCATTTCCATTAAAGTCCAGTTCTTTCACTTTGCAATCATTTTGCTGTGGTGTGTATGGCATTGTGCACTGATGTATGATGCCCCGAGCTGCTAAACAATCAGCAAAATCATGGGACATGTACTCACCCTCACTGTCAGTGTGGAGTGTGAAGAGCTTGTGTCCGCTCTCATTTTTAGCCGTAGCAAGAAAATGCTTAAAACAAGCAAAGACATCTGACTTGGATTTCAAAGGGTAAATCTAAGTGTGCCTGGTAAAATCATCCACAAAGGTTACGAAGTAAGAGTAGCCTGCAAGAGATGTTGTCCGCATCGGTTCACATACATCACTATGAACCACGTGCAACTTACGGAATGCACCAACAATTCCATCCTTGGGAAAGGAGAACCGACGCATCGTCCCTAGCAAGCAGCCCTTACAATGTGCTTTGGAAGTGCAGAAGATCTACCACCATGTCCTATGAATGCACCTTCATCAAGCAACCATAGTTTACATGCCCAAGTCTCTCATGCCATATGTGACTACTAGCAATTGCTGAATCAGCTGCTGCATGTGCCTCAACACACGCGCGCGCACACACACACACTCACGCACACACACACACACATACGTATATGTAAATACATACTTTTTTTTTGGGGTGAAAAATTTGTAGCTTGATATTACAGAAGTACTATCCCAAAGACAGGATGTGGAAAAATACATCGCGAGAAGATCTCAGTATAAAACAGATACATATCACGATCTATGTACTTAGTTTGCAAGCAATCATAGAAAGATTGCTGTAGAGAGTGCCTAAAGAAAGAAAAAAATGAAAAGGTTGGATCTTACAGACTCTATGATTTCGATCCTTCCATAGAGTCCAGAGTGCCCAGTAGCGAACCCAAACAAAAAATAGATCAAACTCCTATCTAGGTGGGTGTATCCGAAAGATCCAGAAAAACTTTCCAAAGGTAGCATTTGGAAAGCGAGCTCACAAATGCTGCCCAAGGAAACTCAAAAAATCACTAGTATGGGAGCAATGCCGAAAGAGATGAGGCATAGTCTCTTGTCGAGCCACAGCCGGAGCAATATTCCTGTGTGCCAAAAGTTGCCTAGATGGAAGAACTCCCGACAAAACTCGCCACAAGAAGACTTGTTGTCGGAGCGGAATTTTGGAATTCCAAATCTGTCTCAATCTCTTCCGCCACCACTTGGCAGTGCGATTCATTCGCCAAAGCTGATTCGCATTATGAGAAACCCATGGCAGAGGCAAAAGCACTTTGTATAAAGAAGAGACAGTAATATGTCATAGTTTCAAAGGGCGACAAGATGACCTTGGAGAAGAACGTGTCCGGTCTTGAAGGTGGTCCTCAAGCTCTAAAGGCAGAATGGGCTGAAAAGGCTGAAGCATTCCAGTAATAGTTTGCCACATAAATTTGTAATGCATACCAAGACCAAATTTCGCAGCAGCCAAAGGAAAGAAAGGGGAATCCTATCATGATTGCAGTGGTCTAGATGGGAGAGAGGCCCTGCATCCACTGTTGGATCTTGGAAAGCTTTCCAAAAGCTTCTAGAGGATCGGAGAGTTTTATCAGTTGGTCATCTCAGAGCGAGTGCAGGGAGGATTGAGCAGATTGATGCTGCCATTCCAGTGGAGTGGATGGATATAGATGATATGCCCCTTATGGATTCCACTTGGTTGGGTGCTTTCACTGGGACGGGTATTCCTATTCATGTTATTGCTTTGTGGGATGCAAATGAGGATGCCCTGGTTTTTTATGTTCAGTCTGGACGGAGGCTACATATGCCTTCTGATGATATCCTTCAAGGGATTCCCAAACCTGTATCCTTCTCCTTCATTCTTTTAGTCACTCCGGCTTTAGATCCTCTAGTAGGATGAACATGTATGAAATTACGCATGTTAAAGATTCACACCTTCAACCATACAGGATGTGATGTCTCTTGGACCGTGGCTGGACTCCACAAACGCAGAGTGGTCATGACTACTACATACAAAAGTGGAGTCCATATCACTGGTCCTCCCTCTCTTAAGTGTTCTTATATCTCCACCCACAGATCCTCCTTCACCTGGTCCTGCATTACAAAATTAATAGTGAAAGTACTATCATAGAAAAATGGACACTAAGAACAGTTGAGGATAGCATCGCAATACACACTTGTAATAGGCGTCACGTGCTCGCCATCGGGAGAAGTAAACTCGATATCAAGTCGACCATCTGCACATGAACATAACAAAAATTCAATAATATAACAACCAACTTGCTATGATGAAAAAACCACATATAACAGATCTACAAGAAGTTGGAATGCCAAGAATTGATTTGGATCTCTCAGAAATTGGGCTCCCTCTATGTACACATGTACCAATCTCTATTGCTACATGATCAAAGCAAATAAAGTGGTACATGTGACCGCATTGTAATCCAAACACCTCAAATGACTGAGTACAAAAGGAAAGCCACAAGCTGAGCAGTGGCTGTAGTCACCGGCCTTCAAAAGCAAGCCACCCACACCATCAAAAACTGGTGGATGTGGATGAATAACAATGGGGGGCCTGTGCTCATCAAAGTCAATGCCTTGTTGCTGTGCATAGCCCTTAGCAACAAGACGGGCTTTGTAACGGTCCATTGAACCATCAGCATTCCGTTTAATTTTGTATACCTACTTAGTCCCAATGGCATTCTTGCCAGGAGGCAAGTCACACAACTCCCAAGTGTTATTCTTATGGAAGGAATTCAATTCAGCTTGCATGGCCTGCAACCAACATTCATTTCAAAGGCATCCTTATGGCATAACGGCTCTTCATTGCATGCTGTAGCAACCAATGCAGAAGCAACCAAATTAGCAGGTGCTTTCTTGATAGCTGCTCTAGTATCGGACGGTAGAGGAGCATCTTGTTTGCTGTCTTTTAGAGTGTTAAGGAGCCAATGGGGGCTCCTGAATTTCAGTTCTCTCTTGGTCAATGGCCTTGTGCACAACATCCTGATCAATTTGAGGCATATCATGCTGTAAATCATGCTGATTTTCAGACTGCACTCGTGGCTGTAAATGACCATTAGAAGCAGGAAGAGTCACCTCAAATGTGGCATCATCAGGAGAGTCTGACGGAAACAAAGGCATCAAGCTGTCAAAGATATCTATGGCATCAACAATGGGCTGTTTTTAACAGTCCAGCAAAGGCATAGATGAATATTCATAGAAAACAACATCCCTACTAACAAAAACCTTGCTCGTGCAGAGCTGGTAGAGCTTGTAGCCCTTGCTTTCTGAGCTGTACCCAATAAAAATGCATTTGACAGGTTTATCATCCAACTTTGTTCGTGTTTGGAAAGGCACATGTACATATGCCAAGCACAACCAAAAGTCCTCATGTGAGAAATCTTGGGCTTATGACTTGTCCAAGCCTCATAAGGTATTGCCAGCCATAGTGTAGAAATGCAAGGCAAAGGAAGAGAGAGAGAGAGAGAGAGAGAGAGAGAGAGAGAGAGAGAGAGAGATGTATTAACATCTGCGAGAGGCCTCGCGAGCGGGCCTATGAGACCAAGTACACGCCCAAATGGTAACTCATACAAGCGATTGAGGGCTGAAGCAAAGGGTTCACTAAGATCATTGTTGAGGCTTAAAAGTTAAAAGTGCTAAAACTAATGAATCAAGTAGTGAAAGCCAAATAACAGAGTAGTGTCAGGTGCCTAGAGCTAGCACTCCTAGTACATGCTCGGGTTCCGTATATCCAAGTAACCTAGTGGCTCTTTGATGAGATGTGAGGGGATCAAGGAGTGCAATCTCCCAAATCCAAAACGCAATTCATTGCACAAGCTTCAAAGCTTTTCACATAAATGTGTGGCTGTCACAGGGTGTACCTGCTGCAAAAAGACTCCCAAAAGGCAAAACGAGGCCTTCCACGGCAACACAGGGCCTTTCCACAATGCCAATAAAGCAAAGAAAGGACTGTTTTACTGGAAATCAAAGAAAATTAATGTAGTAGGAGCTTACCAAGTGATGTAGACCAAAACTACAGCAAGAAAATGGCTCCAAACTCGAGCACAGGTTGTAGGAGAGGTGAAATGGACAGCAAATGGCAATGAAGGGTGCCAAGAGAAGGCTGGAAAATGTAACTACAGCAAGAGTATGTACTTCCACAAGTAGGAGAAGACCTCGAAATGAGTGCAGCAACAACCAGAGGTAAAAAGCTCTCAGCCGGAGGTGAAAAACCAGCAAATGTGAGCAAGGGGGCTGCAAGAGAGGTCTCTGGATGGTAGCAGCAGGCTCCAGAGTCCAAAGCTCAAGTTGGTGGGTGTAGGCACTCCAAAATGCAGCAGCAGGCCACCAAATCAGCAAGTTGGCTGAGCTGAGGCTTCAAAATGCAGAAACAGGTCACGAGAGATGCTCCTAACTGATCCGAACTCCAATAAATGCTCCGTACAGTCCCGAAAAAAACGCCGTACAGCTCACTCGTGTGGTCCATACAGTTCTGTACAGGCTCTTAAATGTACTAAAGTGCAGAAAATGACCTCAATGGAGCACTAGAAACAGGCGGCTGTGCAGCAGCAGCTCTGAAAAGTGTTTTCCCGCAACAGAATTGTTTGGAGAAGCCCTGAATGCTCACACATGTGGAAGGTGCCTAGGGAAATGAGCAGACCAGCAAGACAATGGGCCGATCAGTGAACAGGCCGTCAAGAGCTTGGGGAGGCTGCAAATGGCTAAGGGGAAAGGTCCTTAACCTACTCTGATACCACTGTAGACTAGGGCAAGCAATGGAAGCACAAGAAATGAAGCAATGGAGACAAAAATGAGCTGCTGCAATGATGAAAAGAGTACAAAGTACACCCTATATGATGAAACCCTAGGATAGGGTGTCCTAGCGGTACTAACTATACTAACTGCTACATGGGTTGACTGTACCAAGTGTCCTAACTGCCCTAACTAGGCCTACAAGGCATATACCAAGGAATGAGTGGCACCTATGGATAGCAGCTAGCCCATAGAATAGCCTACAATTTGCTGACTCATTATTGTATTCACATGCAATAGGAGCATCTCCAACTGCAAGTCTTGATTGCTGCTTCTTCTTCTATCTTTCTGCATTTTGAAATGCCATGTGCAATATTCTTGTAATAATTGCATCTCTTTTTCTTCTTTCGATCACTCTTGCTAGAAGGAGATGAAGTACCAGCATTATTCTTAAGCTTGCTTGAATTCTTGTTTCCCTTGCCTTTAACTTTATGGTCAGTGACAAAAGCTTGATCTACATTCATGGAAGCAATCCGATTTGCCAGGCTCTGCGCCTCCTACAAAAGCAATGTGACAAGCTCATAAAAAATATATTGGTTGGGATTACCCTTGCCCACCAACCTCAATGTCCTAGCGAAGCCCTGATAAGAATTAGGAAGTCCACTAAGTGTAAAAGAGACAACTTGATGATCTGGCACAATCTCATCAATATTAATAAGCTGCTCTTTGTAGTCCTTTATCTTGGTCAAATAGGCACCCGTGTTGTCCCCTTCTTCCATCTTAACACCATCCAGCAAACACAAAAAGGCAGCTATGGCCTCATTGTTATCTTATATACATATGCCAATTGATCCCACGTAGCCTTTGCCATCTGCAATACCAAATATGAGTGTCTTCATTGACAAGGCAATCAAAGCACGTGCATGTGCATCTCTTCCATCCCATCGGATTTGATCTTGAATAGGAGACATTACGGCAGTTGTGGTAGATGATCTTGAGCTAACGATGGTACCACCACCCATGGCAATGGGTGCACTGGTCACAAGTGCCTGTGACAAGGGTCTCACATCAATTCTTGCAAACATATTCCACAAATTTTTGGCCACCAACACGTGGTGAATCATATACAACCACATAGGATAGTTGGTGCCATCAAGCTTGTCCTTTCCTGAAAACATCCCAAGCAAGTCATTGGTTGCCATTTCAAATAAGCAACAAAGGAAAATCCACAAATGGATAAAAAGTGCCTTTGCATTAGTGAAATTGCCCAATATCATTGCAAATGAACTTGCTGCCTGCAAAAAATAAATTCCAAATGGCTACAAATGTCAAGCAAAGAATGATGGCAAATGCCTGTAGATGTGACTACAATGCCTGTGTCCAATGACAGGCAAATCTAGCAAGTAAAAGGACACAAAAGCCCCAATTTCAGATGACCAAGGTCACTAGAAAGTCAAAGTGTGACCAACGATGGTTGTTTGCAGCAAGATTGTCAATAGACAGCTCAAATTGGCCACATAGATATGCCCACAACAAAAAAGCCAGATTTGGCAACGAATTTAGTGATACCTCATCTTGATTTCCAAGTAGCACAAGCATGACGAGCAATTTATGGTAGTCGATTTTCAGCCACTTCTGTTGACTTTGGAAAAACACGACGCGCATTTTCCAAGGTCCCCAAGGAAGAAAGGGGTATCCTGTTTCACCAAGCTGGAACTTATTCCCCCTGATCCACATTCTCCTAAACCTTTTTACCTTGTTTTCTTACAATGTTGGTTTCGAGTGTTTGTAATTATTTTGTTTATAGATTCAGGTTGGTTGTAATCTCCCCCCTCCATTTCAAACCTCTCTTTTGCGTAAATCACTTAAACATCTTTAGTC
The DNA here is from genome assembly GCF_047967505.1 of Dipteris shenzhenensis. NCBI lineage: Eukaryota > Viridiplantae > Streptophyta > Polypodiopsida > Gleicheniales > Dipteridaceae > Dipteris > Dipteris shenzhenensis. Next base: position 20,689,991 of record NC_141613.1, read on the forward strand.
CATTGTAACTTTTTGGTGAGCAGACAATATTTTGAATGGAATGCAGATATTTACTGATGGTTCCACCGATGAAACCTTAGTATAGTTGCCGGAGTTTGCAGCAAGAACTGTAGGAATGCTCTTTTAAATAGTAAATGCTGAGCATTTATTGACAAGTCATTGGGTGTCCGCTTTGTGCGGTTGGTGTAGGTCATTCTAGATTTGAGTCCTTTCTTGTGCACATAAGTTTATTGCGTCTGTATCCAGGAGCAAGCTTAAAACTGTACGCTTACATTTTGAAAGATTAGAGGTAATCTTATAATTTGAACTTGCACATTAGAAGATTAGATGTAAACCTCCTCCCCCCCCCAAAAAAAAACAAAACAAAACCAAAACCAAAAACAAGGATTTAATGCCCAAGGTAACATACCCAGTGATTATCTAGTAGGGGGTCTCTGACCTTCAAAAAGGTTGATATGATTGTGTTATCCTTAAAAAAATGATCAGTGTAAGGAAGTGCTTTCATGTCTACAAAATTTGTGGTATTTGTTGACATCCCTTTCATCGATACTTATTGACAGGTCATTGGAGGCATATTGATGGTGCTATACCTTCCATTTGTGGCACCAAGAACCCAAACAGCATCCTTTGTCTTCCTACAGTTTCAGAAATTTCCAAATTTTGGAACAGTACCCAGCAAAGCATATGCAATCATCCTTTCCCTCCTGGTTAGCCAATTTTCATTATTTGGTTATGATGCTGTAGCACATTTGACAGAGGAGACAAAAGGAGCAGACATTAATGGCCCTATTGCCATTCTCTATAGCCTTGGTATTGTTTCAGTTCTTGGTTGGGGTGTTATTCTAGCTTTGACTTTCAGCATCCAGGTCTGCCCTCTTAAACCTTGCCTGCACTTGAATTTAAATTTTTAAACTTTAAAAAATTTTGCTCTAAAGGCAGAGCCAAGAACAGCGTATTGACAAGCAAGACTAACACGTAAGAGCCAGCAACAGAGTTCTTAGCAAGTGAACTTTACAAACAAAATAATCAAAACAAAAAATAAACTTGGTAGTCAGAAAAAAACCAGCCTGTTTCCGGAGACCCGGTTCACTGCCTAGGGAATCTCTGTAACAACCAAGGTGGCGGTCCATACATCCATTGAAATGCCTCTTGCCGTGATGACATAAAATGTGCTTGCGGGCCAAGCCTTGCAAAAATGCTCCTGCCTTTCAGCAGTCACTCTAGAACTAGGAGTCTGGCGCTCCCATATGGTGTGCAAGGTAAAAATAATGTCCTGCCAAATGGCAACAAGAGTGGCTGCCGTGGATACTTGTGTTGGAGGTCAACATCTACTGATGTCACCTAGAGAGAGGGCCTTGGTTGCGGGTGTGCCCGCCTAGTGAGTGAGGCCAAGGTAGATGAGAGAGGGCCAATGTTGTGGGTGTGCCTGCCCCTCTTGTGAGGCATGGGTAGAGTAGAGTTTGGCAGGATGCTCAGTGCGGGAGGGCGTGCTGGCCATGTGGAGGCTGTTCAGGGCCTTCCTGAGGCCTGCTTTGTTGCTGCGTGGCAATCACTATTGAGGCGCCTAGGGAGTCGGCTGTTGCAGGTCCCTTATGAGCAGGAGGGCAGAGGGTGGTTGGTTGGTACAGCTCCCTATGTAGGGCTAGAGGCAGTTGGTCCTAGGACCCTGCTGGTCGGCTGGCAGGCCCACACTTTAGGGCCTTGTACAGCCCTTTATAGTAGGCTGTTGGGTCAGCCCTGTAGGCTGCTGGCCGACTAGGCGGCTGGGGGCTATTTATAGCCCCCCCCCCCCCCCAAAACTTGAGCATTCCATCACACATTGGAGGGCCTGGCAGAGGAGCAGAGCCAGCCCTGTTGTCCATCATTTGGAGCAGCAGATCGTCTCTTGGACGCTGTTTCCAAGGTTTTCCCCTAGATGTAGCGGGGTTTTCACCAGAGAGCACTTGCAGTTCTCCTGTGCCTCTCTCCCCTTTCTCTCCTTCTCAGTGTGTGTGTGTCTCAGTGTGTGTGTGTGAGGTGTGCTATCTCTCTCTCTCCCCCTCTCCCTCTCCCGTTCATTTCTGCTACACTTCTCACATGGTATTAGAACCGGAGTTGGCTTATGACCCGAGGGGCGGAGGGAGTGTTGAGCCAACACACAGAGAGGAGGATTAGGGTGATGTTCGGAGGTGTCTTTGAGGAGGAGCGTGTTCGAGGAGTAGTAGAGTGTTCGGGTGACCAGCAAAGGGGTGACTTTGAAGGGTGTTTTTAGATCAGAGAGGAGGTGTTTCCAAGGGATGGAAAGCGAGGTGTGAAGGTACATTGGGATGTCAGCCCCTTCATCCTCTTCTTCTGCCTTCTCCTTGCTTCAACCCTCAGATCCCTTCCATCCCATCCACCTTCTCTTTCAATTCATCGTCCTCTTCACTCCGACATGGCGACTTTGTCCGAGATGGCAGAGAACAAGACTCGAATTCCAGTGTTGTCCACGTTCCTAGTTGACTGGCAGTTAGATGGGCGCAATTATGGTGTTTGGCAGGTGATGATGGGATTTGTGTTATAGTCATATGACATGGCTGATTTCGTCTTGATAGTATTGCCTGACCAGATCCCCTAGCAGAGGACCTTGGCATCCTGGCTTGGCAGGAGGCCGTGACTCAGTCCCAGCTATGGGACCGTGGTAAGATCATTTATATTTCTTAACTGTACTCCTCAAGTGATTAATCACGTGCAGCTTATGACAGTGGCCAAAAATATATGGGAGCATTTGCCGTCCATGTATAACCGAAACCTCTCCGATGAAGAGGGTTTCACTGGAGCTCCAAATGAGGTTGTTGGATCCCAAGAAGTCTTCATCAATGCGGGAACACATCAACAAGTTACAAGAACTTCAGCAGGAGATCCTCCAGGTAGGGAAGCATATTTCATTAGCGGACATGGCCATAACTCTCCTGTCCCAGTTATCCTCTCAATATGGGGCCTTCTATTCATCCCTAATCACCAGTGGTAGGGTGAATAAGTTGACCCGGGAGGAATTGGTCCCCATGGTGCTTGACTAGGAGGAGCACTTCGTCGATTGTACCTATGACAATCAGCCTGAGGCTTTGACAGCTGATCAAAGAGGAAGAAAGCAGTTGACAGTTGAGAAACAAGAAGCTCTCAAGGCATCCTGTACGTGTAATTGATGTGGTCAGAAAGGTCATTATTGGTGTCAGTGTCTCAAAAGGAACGTAGAGGGGTCCAGTAACCAGGTAGCCAATAGTGTGATTGTTGTGACCATGATTACTCCAGCCTTTTAGTGGCACTTGGCTACTCAAGCTCAAGTCTTGGACCAATGGTCAAATACCAATGAAGCCATTCCTCAACAAGAACAGGTCACCTTTGAATGAATCAACATCTCTTTGTTAAAGGTGGACAATGCTACACATTCTTTCAAATGAAGTTAGTAACATCCACTCATGTCTTTTGGAGTAGAGAGGATGATAATTTTTATCCTAGACCATCATTGCTGCGATGGAGACAACTACTAGCACAATTAAGAAATCTGCATTAGATCGACATGCACAAGCCTCACCAGTCAAAATAACCCAACTTTGTGCACAACAACCATACGGAATCGATATCTAAGGCAGTGCTCATAAGTACTTGTACCCTCTTGATTGGCTTGTACAGCCCTTTATAGGAGACTGTTGCATCGGCCCTGTAGGCTGCTGGCCGACTAGGGGGCTGGGGGCTATTTATAGGCCCCACCCACTTGAGCATTCCATCACACATTGGAGGGCCTGGCAGAGGAGCAGAGCCAGCCCTGTTGTCCATCGTTTGGAGCAGTAGGTCATCTCTTGGAGGGCCGACCACCAGCCTCTTATAAAGGGCTGTCTAAGGCCCTGTTCTCCACTTTAGGGCCTTGTACAGCCTTTATAGGAGGCTGTTGGGTCGGCCCTGTAGGCTGCTGGCCGACTAGGGGGCTGGGGGCTATTTATAGGCCCCCCCCACTTGAGCATTCCATCACACATTGGAGGGCCTGGCAGAGGAGCAGAGCCAGCCCTGTTGTCCATCGTTTGGAGCAGTAGATCGGCTCTTGGAGGGCCTGGCTGAGGAGCAGAGCCAGCCCTGTTGTCCATCGTTTGGAGCAGTAGATCGGCTCTTGGAGGGCCTGGCTGAGGAGCAGAGCCAGCCCTGTTGTGCACCTGAGGAGCAGGGTAGTGGAGCAGTTTATCCACTCCCTAGTGCTCCCTCACTTGGTTTTTGAGCTGTCTGTTCCAAGCTCTCGAGCAGCCCGCTGTTTCCGAGGTTTTCCCCTAGATGTATCAGGGTTTTCACCAGAGATCACTTGCAGTTCTCCTGTTGTGCACCTGAGGAGCAGGGTAGTGGAACAGTTCATCCACTCCCTAGTGCCCCCTCACTTGGTTGTTGAGCTGTGTGTTTCAAGCTCTCGAGCAGCCCGCTGTTTCCGAGGTTTTCCCCTAGATGTAGCGGGGTTTTCACCAGAGATCACTTGCAGTTCTCCTGTGCCTCTCTCTCCTTTCTCTCCTTCTCAGTGTGTGTGTGAGGCATGCTCTCTCTCTCTCTCTCTCTCTCTCTCTCTCCCGCTCATTTCTGCTGCACTTCTCACATGGTATCAGAGTGGTGACTGTGAAGGGTGTTTTCAGATCAGACAGGAGGTGTTTCCAAGGGATGGAAAACGAGGTGTGAAGGTACATTGGGCTGTCAGCCCCTTCATCCTCTTCTTCCGCCTTCTCCTTGCTTCAACCCTCAGATCCCTTCCATCCCATCCACCTTCTCTTTCAATTCATCGTTCTCTTCACTCTGATATGGCGACTTTGTCCTAGATGGTAGAGAACAAGACTCGAATTCTAGTGTTGCCCACGTTCCCTGCTGACTGGTAGTTGGATTACGGCGTTTAGCGGGTGATGATGGAATCTGTGTTACAATCATATGACATGGCTGATTTCGTCTTGATAGTGTTGCTTGACCAGATCACCTGGCAGAAGACCTTGGCATCCTGGCTTGGTAGGAGGCCGTGACTCCTTCCCAGCTATGGGACTGTGGTAAGATCATTCATATTTCTTAACTGTACTCAAGTGATTAATCACGTGAAGCACATGACAGTGGCCAAAAGTATTTGAGAGCATTTGCCGTCCATGTATAACCAAACCTCTCTCATGAAGAGGGTTTCATTGGAGCTCCAAATGAGGTTGTTGAATCCCAAGAATTGTTCATCAATGTGGGAACACATCAATGTACAGCTTGTGATTGGGATGGTCTTCACAAGAAGGGTTTTGCAAGTCCTGGAAGATGGCAGCAACCTCAGGGGCTGAAAGATATTCCTCTTGGATTCCATGAATCCACTCCTTGTATATCTTAGGGAGAGCATAGTGTACATGCCCACATCCCAGATGGAGACTCTGCCATAGTGTTCTCCTCCCCTGCTTTATATTCCATGCCAAAATCATAGTTTTGAATGATAGAATGCCACCTCCTTTGCTTGGGAGAGAGATTAGTATGGAATAGAAAATACTTGAGAGTTCTATGGTCAGTCCTCACCTTGAATGGCTGCCATACAAATAATGATGCCACTTTTCAATGGTATGGAGTATAGCCAACATCTCATGGTCATATGCATGTTCTTCGGTCTTTCCCCTTGGTAGTAGAGCCTTCTAGACTCTCTCTCCACTTGATGGACGTCGGTAAGTTTCATGTGCTTGTTGAACCAACACTCTTTGGCTGTGTGGCCCAAGCAATTGCAAATGTTGAAATACTTACCCAACTGACACTCATTCACCGTATGGCCATTTGCCTCATATTTGTGGCACCATACTTTGCCCTTGTTGGGCACCTCTGATTCCCATCTCCTTTAGAAGCTTTTTCAGCTCCTCTTTCTCAAACTTGGTGTCTTTTTCAATCGTCAATTCATGTTCGTTGTCCTCTTCATTATCCACTTCTCACAATAGCCCTTCTTTTTTCCTTGGGGTTTGCCACCTTCGTTATCGAGCGCAAAGCCTTTGTGAAGCAATTTGTCGTACGTCTTTAATGGGTAGGTTCTCTCCATGTTGCATATCTCTAAACCCTTGACAACCAAGATTGCAATCCCGATTAGTCTTTTGTTGTTTGGTTGATTGGTTAGTACCATCATTTGCATCGCAAAGTTGTTCACGGATTTGCTCGTCCATTGATTGAGTTAGTTGAGCTTCAACATGATGTCCTCCTTGCTGAGTTCATGTTGGAACCTTTTAAAAAAGGTAGCTGTCAACTTGTCCCAATTGGCGAAGTGCTTATTCGGGTATTGAGCATACCATCTGATGGATTCAATGGCTTTGTCCACGAATGTGGTGGGGAAGTACACCGTATTGACTTGCAATATCATGATTGTTTGTAGGAAACTCTGTACATGGGATTAGGAATTCTCTCCCTCTCGTCCCATGTATTTTTGGAATTTCATTATTTTCTTTGGTCTTCTTGTCACTTCGGCATCTTTGGGTAGACTTATGGTGGGGTTGCCCCAAATATATCCATTGTGGCTTGTACTATTGGACTTTGAACTTCATCCTTGTGATAGTTATGAGGATTTGCTTCTGCATTCTTCCCATAACTCGCTTGAATTTGCTAGAGGTGGGGTCCTTGACTCTCTTGGTTGTCCCATTCTTCCTTCTTTACTCTCTTGGTCATCCCATTGTTCGGTGTCGTCTCTTGTGAACTGCTCGGCCTGCATCTAGATAAATCCAGGAGCATGCCCAAACTCATCCTCTAAAAACACAACATAGTGCAGTTTCAATCTCATGATAGTCACTCATAAGGTTGAAAACCATAAACTCCATCACATAGCAGGGACTAGCTACTATGGCATCCCCACTAATGTCATCAGTGCCCAACAGTGGGTGTAGACCATAGTAAAAACATATGGTCTCACACATATACATCCACACCCCCACACATACCTGAGCATCCATTTATACAAAGTCTTTGTACTAAGTTTTTGTCGGCACTCTGAAAGTGAAGGGTAGACTCAGCCATGACGAAGGCTAGCACTAAAGGAGAAGGTAAACTGCTCGGCCTGCTCACTCCCTTAGTTTGAGTCTCTTATTTGGTTACCATTCAGAGTCCCCTTGCCTGAGCTTGAATTCCGGCTATCTAGTCCTCTTTACTGTTGATATCTTTGCTGGGTTTGCACCCTTGCCTCCATTGTTTCCTCATTCACTAGCGAGTTGATTCACACTTTTTCCATCACTTGCTTTTCTACCGCAAGCCACTTAATCCCCAGCAGGATCGGCAAAATGTTCATGCCTGAATGATGGTGGTGTGTACTAGTGCTTTAGTTGGTCCCATTGTGCTTCACCCTTTGCTTTTTCACAAAGTATGCGGGGTAGATTGCAATTTCCAGTTTGTGAGGTGATGGTTTGCTTCGCAACAAACGAGTGCGAGCTAATGCGATGTATGGAAGAAGTATAGGGGAACAAGGGGAAGCACTCTTAGAAATAATATGAAAGCAGTGAGGTTAGACAAAACGAATTGGAACTGAGCTTCTTCAATTACTTAGCCAAATTGGCAGTCAAGATACAACCGGCACTTGGCTGCACTCTAGCTGCTCTAGCAACAAGACAATCCTAACTCCTAGGACTCTAGAACCTTATATACATGACGTTTTGACACTACGTGGTAGGTACTACCCACTTGCATTTACAATCCTTCACGGGTCCTTATGGAATCAACTAGGATGTGATGCTCGTGTTGTTGATTCTTATGGAATCAGTTAGAATGCGATCTCCAGATACACTTTTCGCACCTACCAAATCTTCTGACAGTTGCAGTCCTCGTCGTCTCACCCTTGTCGCCAAGGGCTACGGTTACCTTGGATTCAGCATGTTGAAGACAATGTTGATTTGCGGGAAGAGGTCACCTCCCAATTCGCTGTGTCCTTCACTCCAACTAGTTCTTCCGTTCCTTCAGCACCTACTCCTCTTCCATTCATTCTCGCTTTAGTTGAATCCTCGAGACGTCGATTTGGGGGTTCAAGACACACTATGATCTGATATCCACTCTATCGAGGAACCGCTCCATCAGCTCCCTTGCAGAACATGTTGAGGATGTCTTCATCCTTTGGCCTGTAACCTGCACCTCCAATAATTCATTCACGAACAAACAAATCCGGTACAATTACTAGTAGTCATGAACACTCCGCAGTCTTCAAAATCCCAAGGCATCAACAAATTTATCTAGTCATTCCCTTTAAAAGATAGGAACAGACCAAACCTTGCAAAGTACCACGGATCTTGGGTCTGCTTCAACCTGTCATCAAACCAGCACCATCTGTTCCCTTCACTGTGAGATGTATGTGGCTGCTCCACATTGATACCCGTTGGTAGGAATCCCTTAAGCTGTCTTTGATATATTATAGTTACCCAGTGGTCTTCCCTTGGCACGATCGTCCTCCTTTGATCTCTCAAATCCCACCTCTCCACTTCTAAGACTTTGTAGGATCATGACATGGTCTTTTCCAGCATCATGCAACAACGGGTTTGCTTGGAAAAGCCTCATGATCACATCCACTAATCAGCAACTTGAACTTGTCAAAGCCTTGTCACTAATTCAAGAGTAATCTTTAGCAAGTATCGAAAGCCTCCATAATTATATACGGAGGGCTTTCGCTCTTCATTTTACGTCCAACTGAGAATTCTTGTACAAAGAACCATCCCAAAGTATATACCTTTGTAAGACTAGAATAAGTCCAATCAAACAAATTTAGATTTTTTGTTGTTCTAAAGACAAAAAATCTACACACAAAATAATAAGGGAAAATGAAAGAGAACCACATCCCAAAGTAATCTATTGAAATCTCAATGATATATAATTTGGATACAACCCTGACAACTCAGCCTGGTGTTGCTTGCCGCGTTGGAGCAAGCCAGGTACCTCCCCCAAGTGCCCTCTTCTTCCATGCCTTTTAGCTGTATTCATGCTCTCAAGCTCCATCCTCCATCTCTGTGCAGGTGGTACTGGACTGCTTCTCAGATCCCAAGGCTGAAAAACTCCTTCCAACGCCGTCTCTTTCAACAAACAATGAAGAAGTCTCATGAAGAGGGCCTCAAAACAAGAGAGTTTAAAAAAGAGAGACTTGATAACTGCATGCTTTCTAATCTAGTCTATCAAGCAATGTAGGCATTGTTGATACAAAAGGCAACTCTCCTTAAGCTTTGGATGTTTATACAATCAAGTTTCAACTGCTGAGAGAGGGCCCTCTCTCTAATTGCTCTGATCTATTAGTCCATCTCTCTAGATAGTGTAGGGACCCTTCGGCTGTGAATCATAAATAGTACATAGTTTGGATGGTCTCCTAATGGTTCAGACAAAGAGCTAGTCTGCTGTTCAGACGAAGGGCCATGTCAGTTGAGATGCATTTGTGTTTCTGCTGGCTACATATACAAAATGTTTGCGAAGAAGTATCTTGAAAGTTGACATTGTCATTTTACTAACGTGGCTAGTTGAGTATCTCTCCAAAAGGCCTAGTTGACCAGGTTTTGGATTACTAAATGAGAGAAGGATGACCTGAGAAGAACCTTCTATGCAATAGACTCGCCTCTTGTGGCCTAGAAAATGCTGAGTCCAAAATGACCTGATGTGCCTACTCTTTGTTCTCAAATAACTCTGCCAAACCTCTGAAATGCATAGCATAACGATATTGGCCTGAAGTCAATCAGGGATCCCTTTGGCAAGAAAATGATGTGACCATTGGTAGCCAGCTTTGCCTCATACTTTTTGATGCTCCCGATGGGAATCATCACATCCATATGTCGTGTGGAAGGTCTCTCTATGTCTAATGTGATGCTCCGAAAATATAGGGGCAACTAACATGCTGATACGAAGAAAATTGAAAAGCTGGAGGATGGTCGCCTGGGGTAAGGCCCAGGGTAGGTTCTAGTGGAGGACACTTTTGACTTCTCAAACTTCAAACAAGAGTATGCAATTGCATGTGCGCATTGCCTCCTACTATAGTGGTAAGTGCTTTTGGATGCAAAAGAGAAAGCTTCAATTTTGCTAGGATGACCTCCACAAATGGCAATTTATAGCACTCAACTAAATTAAATTTTTGGCCTGCCCCTAATGGGATAGGGCTTAGTAGTCGTTTGGTTGCGAAAGAGAAAATTAGAGAATTAACTTAAACTTTTGGGTTTTGTCAAAATCAAGGATGTGATTCGTCGAGTTTAGCGGTGTCAGCGGCCTCTCTTGCACGAATATTGATTCGGCGTCTTGTCATCCACCAAAATCACTGCAGGATTTCTCTCTCGCGAGGGGTTTCATTCTATTTATTTCCTCTCCTCTTCCCTTTTGGAAGGCCCTTCTTGGTCTCGGACGATGGCGCATGCCCTCATAGCCGATAGACAACTACGACCTGAGCATTGTGGATGGCTTCTTCCTGGGCGTGGGCATAAGTATCACGAGAGACAGCCAAAGCTTGTCTTGCAGCGCCGATCACCCAATGAATGCACGAAAGATGGAAAGTGACCATTTCAGCTCTGATTCTTTAACATGTTAGAGAAGAAGCTTCGCGGTGGGAGGACTTCCGCGGATGAAAATTGTGCTCATCACTTATATTCGCGTAATGATATAGCATGCTATACATGTCGTGCAGGTGAGTAGATCAGCCTATGGTGCTAGCTGAATGGAAAGGCCGAAGCCAGGCTGGGCCTTCACAAACACGGCTGAAGCCAGGCGACTTTATTTGGGCTTGGCTCCAAAAGAAGTTCCTTCCATAAAACCACAGGACTCTTGTCAATCAGGCGACATGTCCGGTGGACTCCCATCGATCGCAACAAAAAATCTGCAATTTTAGGAGGCAGGTGATACTCCTTGCGGAAAAGTGCGACAATGCCTCTCGTGAAGCACAGCCACCACAAATTTGTCGGCTTGAAGGGATTGTTCAGTAAGCTGCAAATCATGGGAGTTCTTATAAGGAAACATGACTTTGTCAACAACAAACACGTCTGGATACAAAAGTTCTTTCAATATCGTTCTAGAGGTTGGGAAGGCCGGCCCAAAATTTCGAGGAGTGTATAGCTTCTTATGCTGCAGAGGTGCAGGTGTGTTTGTCCTACTCTGCCTCTAATATTCCAAATCTGAAGGCCTTGCGACTCTATCCAGTAGCTATAATTGAGACAGTACGCACCCATCTGCACTATTCTCTGCTTGTGAATCAAACCCAGCGAGTCCCACCATGTGTGGACTTCCACATCTTGGCCCTTGATTTTGTAGCTTGATATGCAGGGTAGAAGCAAGGAGGAAAGAAGAGTTGCTTGAAGTGCAATTTAGCTGCAGCAACTTGTTGTGTGGTGTTTAGCTTCAGCCTGCTTTGTGACTTGTCGTGCGTCATTGTTCGCCCAGATTCTTCCATTTTCTTTGGCTCTGGCATTCAACTTAGGAGATGAACTACAATACCCAATTACCGGGCAGGCCTAATGAATTTATTCACCTTGTTTTAAAATTACATGTGGAAATTCACAAAACGGTTTCAATCCTCCACCATCGTACTGCCTCTCTAAGTAGGCAGTGCTTATAAATATTTATTCAAATGCTAGGGCATGCAACAAACATTAGCTAAATAAGATACCAGTGATTTCGAAGTTAGAAAAAGCTTGATATGGATAATTTTCAAAAAGCTTGATATGGATCATTTTGATTGGAGTGCCCTTACTAAAAGTATGTTTTAACAGACAAGCTTGTGTGTGCTATTTCTGAATATGAATACCATTCACAGCTTACAAAAGTTTGAGCACCTTGAAAATTTTCAGGATCCACGCTACCTATATGATCCAAACAATGAGACTGCTGGAAGATATGTACCAGCTCAAATCTTATTTGATGCATTTCATGGGCGATATCATAATGTGATAGGAGCAGTTTTCATGCTTATTATCATCTGGGGCTCCTTCTTCTTTGGTGGGCTCTCAACAACTACATGTGCTGCACGTATGGTGAGTGCAAATATAGCCCACAATGAAAATTTAAAAAAAATGCATATTTTGGATCACAGAATTGAGTGATGTTGTGATGTTTTCTAGGTGTATGCCTTCTCGCGTGATGGGGGCTTACCCTTTTCTAGAACGTGGTGCAAGTTGCATCCTCGATACAAAGTCCCAGCAAATGCCGTGTGGGCATGCACGTCAATCACAATTTTGATGGGCGTTCCAATCCTCAGGTTGAATGTGTTGTTCACAGCCATGGCTTCTTCCTGCGGGATAGGTTGGGTGGGAGCCTATGCTGTCCCTCTTCTTGCACGCATGATTGTCCCAACAAGTGCCTTTAAGCCTGGGCCCTTCCACTTGGGACGGGCTAGTCGTATGGTATGTGCAATAGCTCTCATGTTTGTACTATACACTTGCTCAGTATTCCTTCTACCAACTGAGTATCCCATTGGATGGGACACGTTCAACTATGCATCTTTGGCGGTGGGTTTTGTGATGTTGTCGAGTATGACATGGTGGATAGTGGATGCTAGAAAGTGGTTCAAGGGACCTTTAAGGGACAAATGCTAGACGCCCAATATTTTAATGGAAGCAGCAAACTATTGTTTTTGAAACAGTTGTAAATCATGCATTTTCTAGATTTGTTGTGGTGAAACTGATGGAGCTAAATCGTTAATGAAGGAACATATGGAATGGACCTTAAAAAAGTGAAGCAAAAAGAATTCAATCTTAAGAAAAGTTTTCAATTAGTTCATAAACAAATCTCATGAAGAGTGATAAGATATGTCAATGCATTAATAAATAGCATGAGAGTTCTATTACAAAAGACTTAGATGTGTTACATGAAATGCTTTCTTAAGCAACCCAAGAATAACCATATATCATATAGCTACATTGCTCTCCATTTTGATTACAATCTACATATTGTCTCTTAAAGTTACATAACTTGGATAGAAATATAGGGGGATGATACATGCATCATGCTTTCTTAGGGCAAGTACACACAAAGAATACTTACCAAATTTATCTACACGACTGCAAGCCACTCCCAACTCCTATGGAAGGCAACATGAAATTGCCAACCCTTGACAATTCTGAAGCTCCAAATCCTCATCAGTATGGACACTCCTTAGCAGCCTAATCTATTTGACAATCACTAGGTCCAACATCTTTACTCAATTAGTGTAAAATCTCAAGAAGACTCACCTCATTGTAGCAAAGTGGGTACTTAAATGCATGGATGGTACATGAGAATGTGGATTATGGATAATGGATTGCATTATGTCAAGTCTTTCAATGTACACTTCCATGGATAAATTGATGCAAAATCTCAAGAAGACTCACCTCATTGTGCAAAGTGAGTACTTAAATGCTTGTAGGCTACATGAGATTATGGATTATGGATTGCATTATGTCAAGTCAATCAATGTACACTTACATGGATAAATTGATGCCAATTGGGTAGGTAGTGTAAATGACAACATTCACAAGTGGATATAGCCTCAACCTTGGCTCTTTAACTTTTTCATGGCAACCAAGAAGCAACCGACAGTGGCCTTGTCTTCCATTGAAGCAAAGTATAGAGGATTCACCAATGTTGCATGTAAAGCACTTCAGATCAGAAGGTTTCTATCAGAGATTGAGTCTTTTTGGAGACTCTATAGTGCTCTATTTTGACAATATGAGCAGCATTAAACTTGCAAAGAACCTTGTGTTTTATTCTAGAATGAAACACATTGAAGTTCATTCATGCAAAAGTCCTTAATGTAGGCCTGGTTCACTATCTTTTCAATTTTTTCTTTTTTTAGCTTTTTTGTTGTCATATACATCAAAAAATTCACAAAGATATCTTGTGCATGCACCCTCTACTTATGCATTGTAGTTTACGAGGGGATGCTAAGGATAGTGAAAATTGCACTATTCTAGGGAGGACTATAAGGCATAGGGACAAACCCTAACTCAAACACTAACCCTAAGGGATAAAGATGTGTATATTATGCATCCTATTCATAATTAGAAAGTAGTGCACAGTAACATATCATTTGCACTACTTTCTCCCCTACTTTCTCAACACTTGGATCTTGTGCATTCTTTTTTCTCGTTTTTTGTGTGGATCTTCTCTTGTGTCTATTCATGTTTTAGATCTTTCTCTTCAATTTTAATCTCTATATTTACTTTTATTGATATATAGTTAATTGTAGCACTAGAGGTTGATTTTCAATTGTTATTTCCCTATCAAATATAGGCTTCTTTTGACACATTAGACTATGAATTAGTCATAAAGCTACTCCACTTTTCCATGTTCATTGTTTCCAACCATAATGTGGCTTTTAGATTTCACATCTATCACTTCCCAAATAGTTTAAATTTTGAATTTAAATTTTACATTTATGAGAACCTCATAATTCAAGCTATGGGCCTATCGTACCACGAAGTCAACTTATGGGCCTTAAGAATTTGAGTACTAGATGACTTGCATATTAAGTGCCCATATTACTAGATGACCATGGGTTTTGGTCTTCAAAAACTAGACCATGAGGAATTGAAATATCAAAGGGCCACAAGTCCAAGTGGTTCTTGAAGTTGAACTGCAAAAATTTGAGGCTAGTAACTCCATCCAAGAATTTGGAAGCCACAAAGTCAAACACTTGCCCATTGGTTCTAATCAAGTGGATAGAGCAAGAAATCTTAGAGTCATAGGCAAGACTCCCTAGGCTAAACATTTCTAGTGTTCATGGCAATTATTTCGGAGTTCAAGGTGACGTGACATTTGAGGGTCTTAGTGATTTGGGATATAGATCATGCCAACTTGTTTTGATGACATTAATGGATGGAGTAAGAGAAAAAGCAGGTACTTCATTGGAAAACAGGCTTCTCGTATAAGAGCACAAGAAGGTACTTAAATAGAGAAGAGGCTTATTAGATCAAATAAGGTATAAGAATTTGTATGTGAGATATAAACTCAAGAAGTCCTCTAGTGGCATGCAAAAAGAGCCAATCTAGGCAATCGCTAATGCCATTAATGCATTGATTCTCTTATGGACTTGGATCTACAAGAGGAGTGGTGGTTAAATCAAAGCTGTGACTTAGAGGGAAAAGAAGTGGTGTGAAGAACAGTGTGGAGGAGGAATGAAGAACTTCACCCTTCTTCTATTTCTCTCCTTGCTATTGGACCCCCTCGGTCTATGGGTTCAACTACCATCAAGGAACTAAAACACAAAACCCCACTTGTGGAATCGCCCAAGGAGTGCCCAAGGATTTACTGAGACAAGCCAAAAGGGGAATGTAGAACCTGACGTATTAAACCAAGAGATCCTCACCCAAACATCAAGTCGGTCATGCCTATAGATAATATGAAAATAGGAGCATCCACTAGTAAAGGAGAGTTCAAGAATGGGGGACATAAAGTATAATGCAAGCCTGGGAATGGATTTAAAGGCCTAAAGGTTAGTCTAAGCATTGAGTGTAGAATCTACAACTTGCTTCCTACTATTGAGACTTTTTTGTTGAACAATTTAAAGGAAACAGAGAAACCAAAACTAACCAATACGGTTGATAGTTTGGCCATTATGCTTATCACCCAAGCCTCACTAATAGATGAGGATATACTAGTCATCTCTATAAATATGTAGGTGGAGGTTTAAAAGTAAAGATAATCTTTGAAAACTTGGGGGCGAAGTAGTTGAAATCTTTTCCACAATCGGACCCAAGAGAATTTTCAAAGTAATATGCATTGGTGTTGATGGACTATAGTACATAGGCAATCTCATTGAATAGCTATGTAAGCAAACACTTATCCTCTTCTACTTGGAAGCTATGGTCAAGGAAGACCAAGGTCTTGCATGACTTTGAAAAATGAGCAAATGACTATTTGGAGTGAAGACACCAACATTAAGATACTTACCAGTCTAAAACATACCTTGACTAGTAGTAGACCTCAAGACTTAGAGTTTGGAGGTCAACTTTTCCAAGGTCTAGGAATTCACCTCATGGAAATGTACATCATTCTTATTGGAGAGATTGATTTATTCAAGTAGCAGTTGAGATTAAGGAAGTGTTAAGATAGTGGGAGAGAGGGAAGGAGTCTCACTTGAGGCTTTCTCATAATCACAATGGGGGAATACACACAAAGGTGGAGGCTGAAAACGGTTTTCCTCTTAGTTGTGAAAGCCAAAAGAACTCAGGTACAAGGAAAAAATAGAAGAACCCTATATGTGGGTCTCAAACCAAACTCAACTAACTAAGGTGGCATACTAACTGAGCCACAAACTAGAGTAGATATGAATAGCTGTCATCCAGCTATTATTCGTGGGCGGTGTACCAACCGCATCTCCAGCTAACAAGTCGGTGACATAAATACACAACGGTCACCCTGGCATATCGCGAGTGGAGCTCGATATCTCAACACTCCCCCTCGAGCTCAATCCCAATTCCTGCACACCAAGCAGGTCTCTGAACTTGCACAGCTTCTTTGCGCCCAATGCTTTCGTGAATATGTCAGCTACCTGATCCTCTGTGCTGACATAAACTAGATCAATAAGACCTAGTAAAACCTTCTCCCGCACATAGTGATAATGCACCTCAATGTGCTTTGTTCTAGCATGAAAGACTGGGTTCTTTGCCAAGTGTATGCTGCTCATGTTGTCACAATAAATGACAACTGGCCCATCTGTAGACTGATGCATATCATAGAGTAGCTTATGCAACCAAGCTACCTCACATGCAGCCATTGCTGCACCCCTGTACTCAGCCTCTGTGCTCGACAAGGAAACTGTAGGCTGTTTCTTGCTGCTCCAAGTGACTGCAGCACTCCAAAAAGAGAACACATATCCACTGGTAGATCGTCTATCAGAAATACTACCAGCCCAATCAGCATCAGTGTATCCATGCAACTGTATCTGAACCCCAGCCTCATAAAATAGTCCATACTGCAATGTGGACTTCACATACCTGAGTATGCGTCTAGCCGCATCCAAATGCGGTTTCCTTGGAGCCTGCATAAACTGACTTACCAACCCAACAGCATAGCTCAAATCTGGCTTGGTAATAGTCATGTAAATCAAACTTCCTACTATGCGTCTGTACATAGTAGGGTCTTCCAGAAGCTCACCTGCATCTGCGCTCAGCTTCACATTCTGCTCCAAAGGAACTGAAATAGGCTTACAGCCTGTCATCCCATATTTCGACAGCATGTCCAATCCATACTGCCTCTCCAAGAGCTGTATCCCACTTGGTGATCTAATCACCTCAATGCCCAAGAAATAACGCAGCTCTCCCAAATCCTTCATCTCAAACTTCTGCTTCAATAACATTTTCACATGAAGGATATCTTCATCACTATCACCTGTGATGATCAAATCATCAACATAAATGACAAGCAGCATAATCCCTTTCTCTGTTTTTCTCACATAGAGTGAGAAATCTGCCTTGGAAATCTGAAAGTCAATAGTGACAAGATACTGTCCTATCTTGTCAGACCATGCTCTAGGTGCTTGCTTCAAGCCATACAAGGCTTTCTTCAACCTGCAAACAAACTCAGGATGAATAGCATGAACATAACCTGCTGGCTACTCCATAAAGACCTCTTCTTGCAAATCACCATGCAAGAAGGCATTCTTTACATCCATCTGATGTAAAGACCATCCCTTTGATGCAGCCATAGCAGTGACTGCTCTTACGGTTGCCATCCTTGCAACCGGGCTGAAAGTTTCTTCATAATCAATGCCATATGTCTGTGCATACCCCTTGACAACTAATCTTGCCTTGTATCTATTCACAGAACCATCTGCATTGTGCTTGATTTTATAAACCCATTTACAGCCAATTGCATTCTTGCCTTTAGGCAAAGGCACCAATTCCCATGTAGCATTAGCATCCAAGGCATCCATTTCTTCATTCATGGATTTCTCCCATTTTTCATTTCCCATGGCTTGCTCAAAAGAAGTGGGTTCTGGTTCCTGTATCACTTTGACCATATAGGCATAGTGAATGGCTGTAAATCCATCATATTTCAGCCTATCCATAGGATACCTAACCCTGGTAGACCTGCGCAAAATAAGCTCACTTCCAGGTGCTCTCAAAACATCCCTGGTCTTCCTTACTCCAGGTGTAACAACAGAAGGAATACCCAACTCATCATCAATGCTCTGCTCTGAGCCACTGGATTCACCATCCACAAAAGAGTGACCTGCATTCACATCAAACATGGGCTGATCTACCTTCTCTTTTCCTTTTCGTGATACCTGCATACCACTCTCTGCATTGCTTTGAGGAGATTCTCCTGATCTCAATCTGCCTGTCCATGGTGAGGTATGTGAACCACTGCTAGAGGACACTCCAGGTCCACTGATGTTTTGTGATTGCTGTTGTGAATTCTGTGCAGCATTACCATTTTGTGCATCTACATCAATCATCACATTTACTGGTTTATACTAGCTACTCATCTCATAAAAAACAGCATCTCTGCTCACTGTGAACTTACGTGTAGAAGGGTTATAGCATCTATACCCTTTCTGCTGCAGAGAATAACCAATAAAGACGCACTTCTCAGCTTTTGGATCCAACTTGACCTCAACTCATCTGGCACATGGACATAGGCAATGCAACCAAAAATTTTCAAATGAGAAATATCTGGTTTCCTACCAGTATACGTCTCCTCTGGCGTCATGCCATGTATTGCTGCAGTGGGAGTCGTGTTCATTATATAAACTGCTGTAGCAACTGCTTCAGCCCAATAATAATCTGGTAGACCTTTTTCATTTAGCATAGCCCGAGATACCTCTCCAATATGCTTGTTTTTCCTTTCTGCAATTCCATTTTGCTGTGGGGTATGACTGCATGAATATTGCTGCTTTATACCATGCTCCTACAAGAACCTTGCAAACTCATTTGAGAGGTACTCTCCCCCTCCATCTGACCTTAGGCATTTTATTTGCAGGCCTGTTTCTTTTTCAACCATAGCTTTGAAAGCTTTGAAGTGCCCAAACACTTCACTTTTCTTTTTCATGAAATACACCCAAAGTTTTTTGCTGAAGTCATCAATAAATGTGACAAAATAGTGACAGCCTGCAATAGATGCAGCTTTAGTAGTCAACACATCAGAGTGGATTAATTCCAATGGCTTTTTACTCTCTTGAACATGCTTAGGAAATGGTTTCCTTGCCTGTTTCCCAAATTGACAGGCTTCACAAACCTTGTGCATTTCTGCAACCTTGAATTTAGGCAATCCTGCAACAATATTTTGGGCTTGCATTGATTTAAGTCGATGTATATTAACATGACCAATGCGTTTGTGCCAGATATCAATATCTGCAACTACACCGGTCCCATGTGCAAACATTGCTGCACTCAATTCAGGCATGTCCGCATCCAACGTAAACATCCTGCCCTTCTTCTTTCCTTTTGCTATCAAGCGACCATTATTTTTCATATCCTCAACAAAGCATCCATGAGGATTAAATCTGACCTGCAAGCCCTGCTCAACCATCTGACCAACAGAAACCAGGTTCTTGGTGATGTTCGGGACATGAAATACATCAGACAAGTATTTCTTTTTCCCATCTTGCATAGACAAAGGAATTTTGCCAATCTGCACAATAGGATGTGTAGTATCATCACTAGTCTCCACAAATCCTGGTTTTTCCATTTTCCTTGCATCCTACATCCATTCAGCATGACCTGTCATGTGGTTTGACGCACCTGAGTCAACATACCACACATCATTGCTTTCTTTTGCACTTGTCACAGAATTTGTCATATGCTGTACCATAAACAAATGCTCATTTCTGTCATCACCCTGTCTACTAGAGGATGCATAATTGCCTTGCTGCAATTTTCCATTCATAATGTCATTCTGCTTTTTGTAGCAGTCTTTAGCCATATGACCCATTTTGCCACAATAGTAGCATTCAACATTGCTGTTTGCATTTTGGCCTCTCTGCCATCCACCATGGCCTCTTTGGCTCCCCTTGCCTCTAGAGTTACCACGTCCTCCTGCATAGGACTGGTTTTCTTGCATTTGCTGCATATTCTGATTTCTACCACGGCCTGCAGATCGGCCTCCTCTACCTCTGCCTCTACCTCTGCCAGCATTTGAGTAGAAGACAGCTTCTTTTAAAGTTCCTACTGAAGAAGATGCACCACCATTTCTCTGCTCTTCAGAAATTAGAAGAGCAATCAACTCCTCAAAATCAGGAAATTTTTCACGGACGGCAATGGATGTCCGGAACTGTGCATAATCCTTTCCTAGACCATTCAAGGTCACAAAAACTAAATCGTCATCATCCACTGGCGACCCAATGGAAGCAAGTGCATCCGCAATTTTCTTCACCTTCATGTGGTAGTCATTGATGCTCATATTTTCTCTCTGCACATTGTGCATCTCCTGCTTGAGCTGCATATTCCTAGCCTGCGTATTTGTGCTGTACATTTTAGCCAATGTATCCCATGCCACCTTTGGCGTACTTGCATCCTGAATATGCACAATCATGGAGTCCGAAATACTGATAGACAACCAGTACATAACTTTCCTGGCTCTCTCATGCCATCCTTTGAATGCCTGCATTTCCTGTTGATTGAGAACATTAGGAAGAACAGGTTCTTCTTCATTTCCTGTAATGAACTCCCAATAGCCTTTTCCCATCAAGAAATTCGTCATTCTAAACTTCCATGCCTGGAAGTTGTTCTTGTCAAGCTTTTCAGTGACAATCTGTGAAAGAGAATCAAATGCCATTACAAAACACTGCAAAATATCCTGTCACTGTAAAAAACACAGCTTTTGCCTCACACGGGCAGATCTACAGAACTGACGAAAGTGGTATTTTACCACACAGTCACTTCCTAGTGACGATTTTGCATCAACAGGCAACAAGCATG
Source organism: Dipteris shenzhenensis (assembly GCF_047967505.1). Lineage (NCBI taxonomy): Eukaryota > Viridiplantae > Streptophyta > Polypodiopsida > Gleicheniales > Dipteridaceae > Dipteris > Dipteris shenzhenensis. The sequence goes on from NC_141613.1 coordinate 20,710,798, forward strand.
AATCTGCAACTCCCAAAATCTCTGCACACAGGCATACGATGCAATTACTGTGGCAACTTTTCACCGACTTGCCGAGTAGTGGTCGCACAGCAAAAACAGGGCCTTTTTCTGAGTGCCTGCGGAGAACTTCCGCCTCCAAAACGGGCCCTAAAATGGCCTCGAATCAAAAAAATAAAGTCATTAAGGGCTTCGCCCTTACCCACAGCATATAATGCCCTCTCGCCACACTGCGAAGGGCGTCTCAATCTGAGACAGTGCACTCTTGCACTTCCGGCTGTGCTACCTGCAGAGATTTGCTCCCAAACTTGAAAAAGGAAAGCAACACTTGTCCTCTTACCAGGACACTGCGAACTTGGTTTGCTTTCTTGAGCTCCTTACCACAAACAAGGCTCTGATACCATGTTAAGATAGTGGGAGAGAGGGAAGGAGTCTCACTTGAGGCTTTCTCACAATCACAATGGGGGAATACACACAAAGGTGGAGGCTGAAAACAGTTTTCCTCTTCTTAGTTGTGAAAGCCAAAAGAACTCAGGTACAAGGAAAAAATAGAAGAACCCTATATGTGGGTCTCAAACCAAACTCAACTAACTAAGGTGGCATACTAACTGAGCCACAAACTAGAGTAGATATGGATAGCTGTCATCCAGCTATTATTCGTGGGCGGTGTACCAACCGCATCTCCAGCTAACAAGTCGGTGACATAAATACACAACGGTCACCCTGGCATATCGCGAGTGGAGCTCGATATCTCAACAGGAAGTACAACAAGTAGATAAGATTGCCAAGAAAAAAGAGTGATATCTTAGCCATTTCATCAAAGATCAAGAGGATAAAAAAGAGGCCAAGAAAACCCCAAGAACTATGATGCATCGACTGGGAGCCAAAGACTTAGTCCTCAATCTAAGAACCAAGGAGGACCCTCATATGGTTGAAATCAGTCAAACACTCAAGCCAATTCTCATTGCTAGGTATGAGTTTTGCTCACCCCAAGTAAAAGGATTTTTTTACTTCAAAATACAAAAATCTTAGAAGTTAACTAGAAAAATTCGATTCATGATTCAAAAAGTTTGGGAATTCGGGACAAATGCTACATAAAGGTAAAAAGATTGGGCAAAAAATTTGGAGCCACATCACGTTTTCTTGTGATTCGCCATGTAATCAACTTATATTCATATGAATAAAACTTATTGTACAAATACCTATTCATATGAATAACTTATTCGAGTGAATAGTTTAGGCTACATAATTTGGCAAACGACCATCATATGCTTGGTTCTCTAGCCGAGCAGAATAGATCAAAAAAAGGAAAAGAAAAGAAGGCCGGCCTATTAGGTTTCTCTAGAAAGAAATGTTGAAGGTATAAACTAAAATGAAATTTGTTTTATTGTTCATGTGAGTTTTATAAGGGTCTCTTTTTAGACTCTTAAATCTAATGTGTGAAATGTGATTTTTGTTCTTTCCTGTGTGTTTTAGTTTGTGTGAGGTATATGAATCTCAAATATATCTTGTGTGAATAGTGTTTTTTGTAATTTGGTAGAGTTCTTAGGATCCCATTTGAGTTTTTAAGATCTCTAAGATAAGATAATTTATGAATAGTGCTTTATTGTAATTTAATAAAGTTCTTAGGATCTCGTTTTTTATTTCTTAAGATCTCTAAGATATTCTATGTAAATTATGTTTTTGGTAGTTTGATAGACTTATTATGATTTTATTTTTTAAGTTCTTAAAATCTCTATTAGTTTATGTCTCTAAATTTTTCTTTTTTTAAGTTTATAAATTTGATTTATAAATTAATTATTGAAATTTGGTGAGTTTTCATATAAGTTTTATATATTTTTTAAAAATCTAGAGTTGACATTCTTAAACTAAAATATAGATAATCATAACTTGCATTCTTCCACTTATTATTGAGAGTATTTTATTCTCTCAATATTATGTGAATGAATGTGTTGTATCTTTATAAACTTAGAGTTCCTGCACTTAGTATTGAAAGAACGGATATGTATTCTTTCAATTTTAAGTAGATGAACTTTTAATTAGTGCATTTTTACACTTCCTTTTGAATGTATATCTTTATTCTTTCAATAGTATGCAAATGAATGTCTCACAATGTGTATTCTTACATCTACTTTTGAGATAAAATATTCATTCTTTCAATTGGATCTGAATGAATGCATAACTATTTGAAATCTGCACACTTAATTAGAGTTTTTGCACTTATTATGGAAATAATAGATATGTGTTCTTTAAATTTTTTGTGAAGAACGTTAAATAAGCGTTCCTTCACTTACTTTTGAATGAATAATTTATATTCTTTCAATAGGATGTGAACGAATTTCTCAAATTTTGCATAAATTTTATATTTGTCAAGGTTACATTCTTCCATTTACTCTTTATAAAATATATTTATTCTTTGAATTGGATGTGAATATTCGAATGCGTAACTTATTCTTACACATATTTATTATTTTAATTGCAAGTGTAAGAACTTTCAAGTAATAATACTCTTACACTTACTTTTGAATTAATATTCTCTATTCTTTTAAAAGTATATGAATGAATATACATATTTTAAGTAATAACATTCTTACACTTACTTTTGAATGAATTTTCTCTATTTTATCAATAGTATGTGAATGAATGGATATATGTTATAAAACTTTGATACACTTTGAGTGTATCTTTTATATTGTTTTAGTAGTATACTTTGAATGTATGTGTGATTATTTACATTCTTATACTCTCTTGAAAGAATACATATAACTTTTAAATTGAATGTACACTCGTTTATTTTTATTTATTTATTTGGACAAAAAAGGAAGTTTGTTAATATTATGTCTTAAGAGACAGATAATCACATAAAGTTCCAATTACAACTGGTTTCACCAATACATCTAAGAAACCAAAATAGAAAAAGGGAAAGCAAATGAAGACCATACATCAATTATATATTGAGGGTCTATTGATTTTTCTTTGAAGTGTTTTACCATCTCGGTAGAAGTCCATTTTCCTTCCATTATAGCCGCCTTCACGTTTGCAAGCTTTGAGGCTTTGCTCTTCAGCTGAGTTCTTGTGAGTTCCTCTGCAATCCACATTGGAAGTCCATTCAACATGTTAGATTTTCTAAGAATATGTGTTCTTTCCTCTCTTGTTCCAAAAGTAAGAATTTGTAATTCGTAATTCAATTGGATGATAGGGCATTCGTAAACTGTGAGTTGCTAAGAATACCCAGGAAGATACATAAGGTCATCCTGTATCGTTGAATTGAGCACCTACATTGCATAGATTGGGTATACAAGCGTTTCAACCTATTTTAATAGAAGGGTGTGATATTCGTTTGCATCCATTGGTTCATGGCGCTTCAATGCAGATTTCAACAGAGATCCGATGGTCGTACATGTACATCTCAAGAAGCTCAAGGTAAGGCTTGTTCTCCAATGTTTTCACATACAAATTTATTATCTCCTACTACGAGGGATCCCATATCTGTACCAAGTCTGGACATGCTTCTCGGGCTTTATGTACCAATGATTGCGAATAAACAAGGGATTTATGAAAATAGACAATCTCTTGCCACCATAGACGGGGAGCCCAATTTGTCCTCCAAGATACCTTATTTCACTAGTTATGATGATGTACTCAGGGCCAAGTATTGAGGGAAATAGCTTTGTATAGTCTTTTATGGCTTCGATGGAAGATGGATCTATGTATGATTAGCTCTAGAAATCATGAATTGCCCATTGAATTTTCAATATGAATCCTTGGGAAATTCTTCCCAGTTTTACGACAATTATCAAATTAGGAAGGATGGAAGGGGTTACATACTTGTGAGTTTTTCAAAGGTCTCACTCCCACTATCTTCTACTACATTCCAATTATCTTGTAGTCCTCCAATCCTTATTTTCTTTGAGTTGAGCTACCTTTTAGGTTGCTCCTTTACTTCCTTCTGAACTTGTACAATTGTTTATCAAATTGCATTCTGACATGTGTATTTAAATATGTATACTTATGAACAATTAATGAATTAAAGTATAATAATTTGTATTATTATCTTTGAAACTTATGATTTTTATTTATGTTTTTGTTTGTTACTCTTAATTATGGTGCATGGTAAAATTTGGTCATTCTGTATGGAAATATGAAAAGTGCATGCCTCGGTCTTGTATTTATAGACACCTCTAGTCACATCAAGTAACATTTTTGAAGGATTGGCACAGATGTTGAAGCTTGTACATGACATCCTCCATCTGATGTATTGCCCTTATGCAAGTCATATTTAGAAAAGTTAAAGCGAGCGGCTACTCTTACTTTAATAAGAAGTGTTGCAAGTGTTATATGCTGAGCACTGAGGTTGATGAAAATGAGAAAGTGGGAGAGCCTTCTAATGTGGGAGATACAGTGGAGAATGCATATCTATTAACAAGTGGATCATATTGGTGCATGATGCCTTAAATATGAGTCAGGGTAAAATGAGAAAAACAGTAGGACAAACATCCATGGAGGATGGTTTGCAAAAGCAATAAGTGCTTGTAGAGCATTTGAGATGGACGGAACCATTTATAAAGAATGGCATTGCATTCAATGTCATGAGAGATGAGATGTTTTGTAATGCGTTAAGTGTCATCATGCGCAATAACTGGATTTGTCTTACCATATTATAATAAAATGAGAACGGTCCATCTCAACAAAGTAAAAAAAACAGTGGCAAAAGGAGTTTTAAAAAATATTCTAGATTTTATTCCAACAAACAGATGTACTCTTACTTTTGAAGGGTAGACGAGTAAGCAAGCTAGGCCCTTAATAAATGTAATGTGTATTACTCCAAAGGGAACGATGTTTGTAGAAAGTATTGAAACTTCTCTAAAAGAAAAAAAAATGCCTTACATTTATAAAGTGTATGAAAGAGCAATTGCTAAGATTGGTGGTAGTGATAATGTTACTACATTAGTAATAGATAATGCGGGCAATTATAAGACTATAGGTGAGATGATCATGGTATCCCATGCTAACATGGGTGCCATGTGGTGCTCATATTCTCAACTTGTTGTTGAAAGATATTGGGCAATTGTCATTTGTACAATTAGTGATACAAGATGCTAACATGCTGGGTTATTTCATAAAAAGCCATCAATGCTTGCATGCCAATACATGGAGAGTACTCAATGAAGCAATTATGGCAATTTCGTCAAACTAGATTTGTCACATCTTTCCTTATGCTTGAGAGAATGTTGGAAGTATGATAGGCTTTACTCGAGACTTTGCAGACATGCGATGGGAAAATTAGCTGGAGAAAAAGAGACTGTACACACTACTTGGTAACAAATGTGCACACCTTGTACAATCAACTGCATTTTGGAGGAATTTTGAAAGAATAAAAGAAGGCATAGAGCCATTTGTGTTGCTGCTAAGGATGGTTGATGTAGATGCCTTTGTTATGGGTAAAGTGTACTAGAAAATGCATAAATCAATTCAATTGGTAAGGAATCCGTGCGCTTCTTAGTCAAGGAGAAGCAACAAGTCACGTAGTTGACTGATATGAGATGGGAGCAGATGCACACTCCTTTTACATGGAGATGCATTTACACTCCATCCAAAATATTAGATGCATGCCCAATGTCCAAATTCGGAAGTCATAAGAAACTTTTAAGAGGTTTGTAGAAAGTTGTTCCCAGGAGAACAAGGTAAATTGGCCTACCAACAAAGAGTAAAATACAAAGACCGTGAATGTTCATTTGGAGATCCTTGGCATCTTGATGCTATAAAGACCATCGCTACACCTACTTGGTGGAAGGAATGTCATGGAGAGATGTTAGAGTTGCAGCATGTTGCCACACGTGTGCTCTCTGTTGCTGCATTATCTGCTGGTGCATGTGAGCAAAGCTAGAGTGCATACAATTTCATTCACTTGAAGAGACTCGACCAATTAAAATCATCACAAGCTACTTGGTTATCGTTTAAAAAACTTGTAGGTGTTGAAAGGGTTGAATATTGCAGCCAAGAGAGCGAGTGGATCTAATGCTTCGAGAGTCGAGGCACCTTCAGTGAAGAAGAGGATGAGTTTGAGCTACTCAATGACAATGGTGACATGGAAGTGATTGATGATATCGTACTTTTTTGCTAATTGCAATTTAGAATACGATGTCCAGATGCATGCAAAGGGATGGATTTGAGAATTTTGGTGCATGTGAGATGATGGGTATGAGAATATGCTCACTCAGTTTTGATGCATGCGAGGGGATGGATACGTGAATATGTTAACTAAAGAGTGCATATGCTCATATCCATCTTAACTCTTTACATATCTTGCATTACTGTGCATACAAATATGACAACAGATTGAAGAGTATAATGTTTGCATCAATTTTTTTTGCATACGAGGGGATTGATATGAGAATATGTTAAGTGACTAAAAGTGCTTATGCTCTTATCCATCTTGTCACTTCACATACCTTGTCTTGCGGTACCTTGGATTATATCAATTTGCAAGTGTTCTCCACTTATTTTTCAGATGTACCATCATGTATTTCTCAATTATCAAACCATTTCATTGTCATCCATTAGATTAAAATAGTGATGGTAAACTTGCAAGGGTTGGTGTAAGCTAGTTTTGGAAGGAATAAAGTCTTAGTCTCACAAGACACTATGAAAAACGTGTCACATAAGACAATTCACGAATCAATGTAGGACCCACATGGAAAACAATATGTGTATTTCAAGATGGTCGAACTCATTGTTGTGAATGCATTTCATTCAACTTTTAAGTGGAAACACTTTGTTTAAATGTGATGAGTGAAGACACTTTGATAGACAATTTAAATATAATGTTGCATATTCATGTTCCCATAGAATTTAAAATTTCAAAGAGTGCCATGTCTCAATAATTAGTTGCAATAAAAGAGTAAATGCCACATTACATCTATTTGAAACACTTTATCTTTGACATGATATTTACATTTCAACCAAAAAGAAAATGCATTGGTTGAAGACCTCAGTACAATTTTTTTCAAAGAACATGCTTCTCAAGGTGCTTGCATGCTTAACGTTGCATCTTGGCTATCTACAGTGCATTGGGTGCTAGGTGGTGCATCTTGACTAGCCAAATTAATCAACATAGCAACATTGAATGAGTCAAATGCCTTGTCCGTGTCTATATCTCCAAAAATATACTTTGTATCTAGCAAGCTCATCTTCCAACCTCTAGACGTTCGCTCTCATAGGGTTTCTATATCATTGTCTAGGGCTGTAATTTGAGCCTGTAGGTTTTTTACAACGATGCTCTATTGACGGAGAGATAGGCTAGTTGTGGCTAGGTCAATCAGATCACTGTGTGCCTAACATGAGGTCTCTATGACAATGGCTCCCTACTCTTAGACCTTGCCCTCATTTGCTCAGTTTGTCGACCCTCTCCTATTCCTGATAGGTGGTGTTTATCCATCTAATCGACACGTTGGTGCAATATTTCATGGATGTACACCTACTGAATAAAGTGTACAAGAATTTATTGATTTGGGAATGTTTCCTTCTACCTCTTTAACATGCTGAAGTAGAATGTGAGCTAGGGTTTTGTGTGTAAGGTCTGTAAGCTTTGATTACACGTTGTTATTGCATGCATTTTTGGATTGAAGAAATAATGTGTTTCTTATGAACTTAGATGGGCAAAGATTGGCCATATCGCAAAGGCTAAGTGGCTTCCCTATCATGGTGTCATCATCTATGGGCCCCATCATGAACTGCCCAAGAGACTCCTTTCCAAGTAGCTCTCTGTGCTCATTGATGATTGCTTTGTGCATCTCCATGATTCAACTAGTCATCTATATCTGGTTCTTGAGGCACAGAGCCCATGGGTTGGTTTGGCATGTCCTGAGGGGCTCTTCATTCATGTGTGCTTGTTTCCTCTGCACTCATGTTCATACCTACATGATGCCTTATTTCATTAGGACAATGCAAAAGTACTTGATAAATCCTTGTAAGAAAATATCATGTGACAAGACATTAATGGCAGAAATAGTTTGATTATCAAGTTTAGGCATGGCCTCAAAAATAGTTTGATTAAACTTTTAAGCAAGGAAACACTTTCTTCATCAATTTAAATAGACCATTGCATTTGCTATGATTCCAAAAGGTATAAAATCTTAAAATTTGCAAGCAAATTAGAATTATTATTATTGCACAAAGAAATTAAAATTTAAGGTTCATCAAATTGCTCATCATGCATGTTTCAAATATATATAAGAGCCATGTTTTAGAAATATACAAGAGACATGTTTCAAAAATATATAAGTGCCATTTTGGCAATATATAGTGAATATCCACTCATCCAGAGGTCTAAGCCCCTTAGACCTACTCTCCATGCTATATCATAAACGTCACAAAACTCTACTTTGGAAGGATGTTTGCTTGGATTTGCAGACTTCCCATGCTGGGCTATTGGGCAAAGCCTCTCCAATAGAGCTTGCATGTTACCAATATAAGAAATTGTTGACATACATACATCCATCATCTTAATGATGTGATAAAACATCTTGCTCAACACAAAAGGGTGGGGGTGCTGTGCTATAGAATTCTGGTGCCACGTGATGGTATTTGTGCGAAAAAGTTTACATGCTGCTTGAACTAGTCTTCCTTTGTGCTGGATAATGCTTCTTAGTGCTTATCAGTGTCATCATATCCCAATCACAAATGCCCAAGTACACCTCTAAGGTTGACTCAGAGAAATGTAACAAAATGTTATGCGCATGCAAATCATTGTGCAGGACATTGTGTTGGTGCATGAAGTGGACTATGTGCATAAGGGCTCGTAGGAGATCCAAAACTTGCTCTTATATGCATGGAGCTCTAGTAGGAATTTATAGGTCATCTCGGTGAATTTCTAGAGATGGTCTCTTCCTGTCACGTCCAAGGTACATCAGCCATCTATCCAAATGGTTCCCATTTCAATAAGAAATTATGATCATCAATTTCTTGTCTTGGACAAGACCAATGGCTCAAATGATGCCTTGATGTTGGATTGCAGGTAGACATGTGGCCTCCTCTATATCTATCACTTACAACTCAATAGATGCATTTCCTCTACCCTTTAACACTTTGCAAGCATATAAATTCCTAAGGTCGAATGGCTTGACCATGATGTTGCACAAGCTTAGTTTGTGCACTAGCTTGTGTCGACTACTACATATGATATGAAATGAAACGAACATCTCATTGTTGGAGAAGTTGGAGTCAAAGCCTTTCTAGCTTCACATCACGAGTAGGTTGTGATGGCATGGTGGCTTCAACGTGTTCCTCTAGTGCTATAGGTGGTGAAGGCGAGGTGATGACAAGTGCAGGCATTGGTGAGTGTGTGGGAGAGGGAAAATGATCTGGACAGGCAGCATGTGGTACAACTGCTCATGCAATTGAAGGTACAAAACTAGGAGGAACGTAAGGTGAGCTAATTCATCATAAAGAGGAACTTAATTCATCATAGAGACTCAATTGTCTCAATAGAGATTAATTTGAAAGCACATGTGGCTGCAAAAGAGGTAGAGTTGGCAAACAGTGATTGCATAAATATTGTAATTTCTAAAAATGCAAAATAGGTGGCAAATTCCCAAAATTAACATATACTCTGCACTAAAGCTCTCCCTCTAGGGAAGCAATGCTAACAACAATGAAACAAAAGGAAGTGGTAAGCAACTATATACATTTAAGATATGGAAAACATGGCTATTTTGGAGCCTATTCACACAAGATGGGTGGTTGTAAACCACCCTGTTGTTGTCTAGGCTAACCAAGACTGACCTACAACCAATTTTTTTGTTGGCCCCCTACTCAAGAGTAGGGACCCAAGGAGCAACCTAGTTTTCCAACAAAAACGAGCCACGTGTGAGTTGCCAACCTGGCTTGCAAACTATGTCCTTCGGGTGAACATTCTCTTATGTAGGTTTCGCAATTGTTTGCTGATGTGTCTACTACTCAATCAAAATTCACACCTTAGGTTTGGGGCCTTCACCCCCATCCGCTCATCGTGTTGATGAAAATGATTTGGCAGCCGAGTCATAGATAGGTGGGGGAAATTTTTTGGGTGGCCTCAATGTGCTACCCATAAGGATGTCCGATGGAAGTGGACCAATCACAACAATCAAACCTAGGTTAGGGAATGACAGCCTTACCAACTTGACATGCTTTCCTTGATGCTTAAAGCTGCTTCATTTATTAGTGTTGCCTTCTAGAGAGTAGTGCTCTACTAACATTTTTTCGACATCCCATACCCTAATCAATTTTGGACACTCATCCCCTTCATTAACTCTTTCTATACAAAGCTCTCTCTCTCTCTCTCTCTCTCTCTCTCTCTCTCTCTCTCTCTCTCTTGTTTGAAGGGTAGAGTTATAACCTCTAATGTGTGCAATCAATGGGACGCGCAACTCCCTCAATCCACTGCAATTAAAGAGAGAAAGAGGAAGTTGGGAGACGATGAAGTTGTATATCAGGTTTAATGTGCACAATCAAGAGAGAGCATCGATATCGCCAGCTAAAGGCCATTGAACTCATAAGTAGAGCAGTCAAGATGGGTGAGTCCAGAGCAATTGCATCTTTCAAGGGGGATAATGCCAACTACCAATGAATTTAAAGCAAGCGAGAGATTCATGACTTAAGAGTACTAGTCTAGGAGAGCTAGAGGAATCATCCCGAATAGACTATTGAAGGAGAGGTTGAGACTTTGGAGCTTGGAGGGGGAACCTAGCCTAGGAGGAACAATGCCATATAGACCCTTGTTCGATAGATCAAGAGCAATCATACTATTGTTATTATTCAGAATGTTGTAAATTGTACCATAGGGTTATCGGACAAACCCTAACCCTATTCTTAACCATAAGGGGTCCATGTATATATTCATATTTTCATTGGAATACAAGTTAGTATAAAGTTAGTCTATTCTTGTGCACTCCTCTCTCTCCCACTCTCATCTCCGTTTTATCATGGTATCAAAGCCAATGGTGCTCACAAGCCCTTGCTTCTTATCAAGGCATCAAGCCCTCCTTGGTTGAGGCATTCTTCCTCTTTGATTGTGAGAGTGAGTTTCTGTTTGAGAGACTTTGTTTTTTCCTCCATCAATTTCAAAGAGAGAGAGAGAGAGATAGAGAGAGAGAGAGAGAGAGAGAGGTTTTTTATTAATTTCCCTTGGAGTCTCTCTACGTTTGTCATTGAGAGAGAGAGAGAGAGAGAGAGAGAGAGAGAGAGAGAGAGAGAGAGAGAGAGAGAGAGAGTTGTGAATACTTGAGCTTTTGAGAGAGAGAGGGAAAGAGAGACCAAGCTGAGCTTTGTGGTGGCAGCCTTTTATAAGGTCTTCTAGTAAGAGAGACATCGGTCTCTCTCTACTAGCCTAGAGACCGATGTCTCTCTTACTAGAAATCGGTCTTTAGGCTAGTAGAGAGAGACATCGGTCTCTAGGCTAGTAGAGAGAGACATCGGTCTCTAGGCTCTTGAGACCGAGAGCCTAGAGACCGATGTCTCTCTACTAGCTGCTCTCGGTCAGGCTAGTAGACTGATGTCTCTCTCTACTAGCCGCTCTCTACTAGCCGCTCTGATACCGAGTGTAAGGGACCTGAGTCTGGACTTAGTCTCCAAGTCATGGCACCTCACGTCAAACCCATTGTTGAGTCCCAACCTCCCTTATTGTCTCGGTTCTGATACCACCATCCCCTTATGTGCAGCATTAGCCAAACACGACCCTCTGGCATGGGCTGGTCGCCGAATATCCCACTGTACCATGCCCCACTGGGCAAGCCCTTAGGCTTCACGGTCTTCAATCTTCAGAGTCACACGGGTAACCAAGACCCTAGGAACATCCACCGTGCAATGCCCTGATCAGCCCATGTTTCCTTCTTGGTTGGCGGCCTTTACGTGGGTCGGCATGCTTGATCCCTTTGGGCTCACCTCGAGTCCCAGCTCGGTACCCAACAGTTCACGGTTTGTACAATGATATGGAGAACAAACATGGCCCTCACTGTTCGCCACTCACTTTCACGTGCACTCAACTGAAGACTAGGCTAGTAGAGAGAGACATCGGTCTCTAGGCTAGTAGAAGACTAGGCTAGTAGAGAGAGACATCGGTCTCTAGGCTCTCGAGGCTAGTAGAGAGAGACATCGAGAGCCCAAGAGCCCGAGAGCCGAGAGACGGATGTCTCTCTCTACTAGAATCGAGAGCCTAGAGACCGATGTCTCTCTCTACTAGCCTAGTCTTCTACTACCAGCCTAGTCTTCTAGTAAGAGAGACAACGGTCTTTAGGCTAGTAGAGAGAGACCGATGTCTCTCTTACTAGAAGACCTTACAAAAGGCTGCCGCCACAAGGCTCAGCTTCTACAAGCGAGCCAGGCAACCTCCAACAATCGGCCTACATATAGCACAGCAAAGCTCCCATGGATGGCTATACAATAACAACATGCAATGCGCATCGACAAAAAGACATTGACAGATTGCACGCACACGACAAGCAATAGCTGAGACCGTAATAGAATGACATGCGACAGTGACTCTATAGCCAGTCGATGAGTCTACAAAGCAACACAGTCTCCATACAGCGAATAAAGCTCAATGATGGATTGCACGCACACGACAAGCAATAGCTAAGACCGTAACAAAACGACATGCAAAGGTGACTCTACAGCCAGTCGATGAGTCTACAAAGCAACACAGTCTCCATACAGCAAATAAAGCTCAATGACTACTATAACCTACAGCATGGATGACCTACAACACAAAAGCCAACAAGCAAGCTTCACACGGCGATGCCTTCACCAACCAAAGCAATCTAGCTTCAACATAGCAAACTACTCTAACAGCAAAAGGCTCCAACGCCTCGCATCCATGACGCACACAATGACTTATGACCATCATGCACTGTACTTTTTGTATTGTAAAAGAGAATCATTAAAACAATGAAGATGCACCTATTTTATAGCATATATTGCCACAAATAATTACTTAATTACGTCAAGAGATAAGAAACTTACATGCACCATACATCCAGATGATAACTCTCGCTCGCGCTCGCTTATTGTCTCTCCATTATGTTCGGCTTTGCGTAGAGCCAGTTGTAGCCAATCAACTGACATGTGAGTAGGGAGAAGAGCCAGATCTCGTGGATATGGTTGTGATCACCTATACATTACTCTGAATCTCGTCCTTGCATTTATTCTTTTTGCTTTGGCCACTTCATATCTCTCAATCTACTTCTGCATCTCAGGGCTATTGAGGATACAAAACTTATTGAATTTCTCCATTTGCTCTTCGCTCATCTTTCTTTCAATCCCTTTTCCTTGAGGAACCTCGCCAACAATGCAATCATCAGCCTTGTTGTGCCAAGCTTGCGGCATATCAGGATCCGTGGATGCAAGAAACTCTGTGATATATACTAATGACTCTTGCACAAGCCATCCCTCTGCCATGCTTGCTTCCGGTCTTGCTCTTTGTCTTACAAACCCCTTTAAAGTTTTCATAAACCACTCGAGAAAAAACATCCATCGACTATAAACGGTACCTGCAATAGCCACCTCATCAACTATGTGCACAAGCAAGTGGACTTGAGTTGTCATAATGCTCGAGGGAAAGTGCTTCTCAAGCAAGCATATGGCTTCGATGGATTCCACCCTAGCCTTCTCGATGCTCGATATAGAGATCTCTTTTTGAGATATCCACCTATTTCACATGTCCATGCATATGTAAGATATTTGAGATATCCACCTATTTCAAATGTCCATGAAGAAAATACATAATGCGATTTGATAGTAAGCATACCTCACAATACCACAGATCTTGAATATAGCATTTCTAACATCTTCTTGTAAGCACCCTTTTATTGTAATTGGGAGGATGAACTATCAAAGCAACAATGAAGTCATGTCAACAATATAACATAATAATAATTACACCAATGCATCACTATTATCAGTACACTAATTCTACTTAGAATACCTGTAAGACCTTGTGCCAATCATGGGACTTGAGGCCACTAAGCTTATTGTCCTTTGAAAATTCTCCTTTCAAGCAACACATGTACCCTATAGGTGTTTGAAAAGAGGCAATGTCTTCCTTGACCACTGCCTCCTCCCTCGTAGAGAGGATCCATGTTGCTTTCGGGAGGACAACCTTTCCCGAAGCATGAACTTGGGGCCACAAACGAGACATCCTATTCATAGCACGCAAGTCTTCTCGCACTCCTCTCGAGTCCTTGGAACCAACCAAGTGTGCCCAAATAGTAGCCCCCACATTCTTGAAGATATGCATGGGATCCAAGAGATGATTGATTTGTAACTGACCCCAATAAGGAAGCTCATGAAAGATCGATAGCCTCTTCATACCAAGAGGAGGTTCCTCTCCATTCGCCCTCCAAGCTTGAATCCAATCACTTGCCTTCAAATATGATGGTGGTGGATCAAGCTGACCTCCACGTGCGAGATGGTCGAGCAGAAGGTATCGAGCATGACCTTCATAAACATTTTCCCTCATATGTTTGGAGTAGCGTGCAAGCGATTTCAGAGCCGGTCCACAAACAGGACAAGCATGGTACCCACTTGTAACAAGTCCTGCACGTGTGCATGAATGTGTTAGTACAAGACATGTGTGCAAAAGAGAGTAAAAAAAGCATAATCCCTCATTGTACATGTAAAGACACAACCACGTACCTGCGCACTGTCCATATCCTGGGTAGTCATGCATGGTCCACATCAAGATACCCCTGACCAAAATATCATTGGTATGTCTAGGTGCTCTGGAAATATCAAAGACCTGCACTCCTCTCCATAATATCTGTAACTCCTCTATCAAAGGTGCCATGTACACATCCATGTTTTTTGCCTTTGTACTTTCCTGGCACAAGTAGTGCAAGCATGAGGTGTCCCTTTTTTATTGTTAGCCATGGTGGGATATTGTAATTCACCACGACTATGGGCTATGTCGACCAAGATGTCGAGCATAACCCGAAAGGATTCACGCCATCCATGGCTAGCCCAAGATGTAAGTTGCATGGCTCCCTCGCAAAGTCCGGCCACTGATTATCTATGTGCTTCCAAGCTGCACAATCTGCGGGAATCCTCAATGTGTCATCAGTGGACCGATGAGATGCATGCCATGTCATCAACTCTGCTATGGATTTGCATCGAAACATGTGTTGTATTTTTGCAATGATGGGAAAGTGTCTCAAGACCTTTACTGGTATCCGCTCACCCTGCAAGTCATCTCTATATCGTTGTTCCCCACACTTTGGACAACTAGCCAAATCTCCATGCTCACGAGGAAAGAGAATACAATCATTACGGCAAGCATGGATGGTATCATAATCCATACCCACCGTTGTTAGCATCTTTTTCGCTTCATCTCTTGATGCAGGCATGGTATTTGGTGCAGGCAACATCTTCTGGAGCAACCCATGACAAAGACAGTATCCAAATGATGATTCTCAAAACAAACAATATACAAATAATGAGTCAAATTAATGCAAGGGCTAACCTCATTAAGGCTGAGACACTTGTATCTGACCACCCATACTGTACTTGTAGATTCAAGATTGAGAGACAAGCACGTAGTTTAGACATCCTAGCACCCTCGTATAATTGTGTTGATTGCAACTCTCACATTTTGACCTCAGACTCTAACATCACGTGTACGTGGGATGTAGTGCCCCTAAAAATGGAATCCATCATGTCGACCATACCCTCATCGTCATCGGAGAGACTATAGTCTTACTGAAAGTGAGAAGGTATATGTGTTCCCTCGTCACCCTCCTCATCCTGTTTTAAGATTTCGTGTAAATATAAGATCTTCTATTTCCTGGTATACAATAAGATTGCGAACTTAAATAGCTTTGACTTACCGATGAGCCATCAACATGTGCAACACCAATGGGGGGTACTGGTTTCGGTTTCTCCCCATACATCTGCAAGTGGCGCATGATAATATGACGTTGATGTCGTACTTCTCGCTTGCAATGAGTGCAATGATAGTATAACCTTTCCGTAAGCCACTTCGTGCTCCCGAGCATTGGCGCATCATCGGACGAGCTTCCACTCGTCCCTTCCATCTACACTTATAAAATCACAACATAAGCATAAGGAGGACATATTGACAATTATAAAAAAGCATGTTTGAGCTTCTCTTGATGCCACATCAAAAAAATGACAGGATTAGCGTCGCTATATAGCGACGCTGTGGGTTAAAACCCGAAACGGCAAAACGCATGGCGTTTTGCTCATTCCATTCTCTAATCTCTCAAGTAAGCAACCCAAAATCTCCTCCCACCTATTTTCGACGACCTCCCACCTATTCCAAGCAACCTCCCACTCTATTTTCCACTCCTCACCCTTCTCCTACCTCTTGTACTCCCTCTCTATCCTTTTCCCTCTTTGGTTTCTTGAAAGAAAGTTCCTCAAGAGGTGAGTTTGTTTCAACAATGTAGGTTGTTTGTTTGTTAACTTTAGTTTTGTGAGTGTTTCTTCTTGTATTACTAAACCTGTAAACTAGTTTTCATGCTTGTTTTGAAAGGATTGAAACAAAAAATGAGATTTCAAGAAAGAAAGAAAACTCACCTCTTTTTTCTGTATTTCTCTTCCTTCATCTACTTCCGCATGAGCATAAGCCTGAGCTTATGCTCATGCATGCGCATGAGCTTATGCTTAAGTTTCCGCATAAGCTCATGCTTATGCATGAGCTTATGTGGAAATAGAGAAGGAGAGAAGCTTATGCTTTTCTCATTCTCTATTTCCGCATAAGCTCCTTCTCTACTTCCGCATGAGCATAAGCATGAGCTTATGCTCATGCATGTGCATGAGCTTATGCTTAAGTTTCCGCATAAGCTCATGCTTATGCTTCTCTCATTCTCTATTTCCGCATAAGCTCCTTCTCTACTTCCGCATGAGCATAAGCATGAGCTTATGCTTATGCTTATGCATAAGCATAAGCATAAGCTCATGCTTATGCTCATGCATGCGCATGAGGTTATGCTTAAGTTTCCGCATAAGCTCATGCTTATGCATGAGCTTATGCAGAAATAGAGAATGAGAGAAGCTTATGCAGAAACTCATTCTCTATTTCCACATAAGCTCATTCTCTATTTCCCACTCTATTTTCCTCTTCTCTCATTTCCTCCTCATCTCTTTCCCCCTTCTCTCATTTGCATAAACTTTCCCTCTTTTTTATTTCTCTATTTCCCACTCTATTTCCCTCTTCTCTCATTTCCCCCTCATCTCTTTCCCCCTTCTCTCATTCGCATAAGCTTTCCCCCTTCTTTATTTCTCTATTTCCGCACAAGCTTTCTCTTATGCATGAGCTTATGCGGAAATAGAGAATGAGAGAAGCATAAGCATGAGCTTATGCTTCTGCCATTCTCTATTTCCGCATAAGCTCATTCCCCCTCATCTCTTTCCCCTTCTCTATGTCCCCCTTCTCTCATTCTCTATTTCCGCATAAGCATAAGCATGAGCTTATTCTCTCTAACTCTTATTCTCTATTTCCCTTTTCTTCCTCTCTTCTTTCCTTTCCATCTTCTTTCCCTCTTTCCTTTCCCTCTTCTTTCTTCTTGCCTATGCCTATGCCTATGCCTATGCTTATGTTTGTTTTTTTGTTTTCTGTTTTTGTGTTTGTGTCTATGTTAGACATGGGATCACGTCTCGCTCATCCGATGAGTATGGACAGCCTCGCAGGAGGAGAGCTCATGATCTATATGCTCCAGAGGAATTTGATTCCTCTCAGGTGACTACCCCGAGGACTAGACTCCTCTCAGACGTAGCACTACGACTACCCCTGGTTCGACTCCTCTTCCACGTAGCACTGCGACTACCCCTCGAGGAACTCCTTTGCTAGCCGTGCATGGCTTTGTCGGGAGTCCCGACGAGTTTGTAGCGTAGATGAGCGATGAGGAGGCAGCGAGATTCTTCTCTCTGCTCTCTCAGAGGACCTCAGCAATTCCTTCCCCTACACCGACGGGTGGACGTACTGCCCAGCCATCCCCTCGCGCCCCTTCGACCACGGGATCATCACCTGCGCATGCCTCTCGCAAGGGAAGGAAGAGTAGGATGGGCAGCTCATGTTGTGTTGACTCGGGAGATGTAGACGAGTCAGCACACTCACACTCCTTTAGGTCTCCACTTGGTTCGGAGACACAGTATCAGTCAGGTCCCTTTCCCTCTCCTAGTCCCACTGCTACTCCTCGCTTCGGAAGCACTCGTGCACGTTCCACTCCTTCAGACTTTGGTACCGTCAGTCCCCCTTACTCATTAGGGGATCTCTTCTATCAGATCACATCTACCGGAGAGAAAATAGAAGATAAAAAGGGCAAAGAAGTGATGGCCACCATGAGGAGGTTGATGAGTCATCACTTCAAGAGTGGCATAAATACCGATTGGCGGTATCAAGATGGCCAAAAGAAGCAGGCGGTGATCGATGAGTTAAAATGAAGATACCCTAATCCGCCAAATGTGGAGTTTAATGACAATTATATGCGAGAGCGCATGGGTTTGGTCCTGAAGCATCGTAGATCAACCTTGCGTACTTCCATCACAAAGGGGTTGGCTAAACCCAGCTGGGCAGACAAAGCTGATTGGGAGTACTTCAAGAAGCAACATAGGGACCATCCCGAAATGTTCGAGGGTCAAAGGAGGACTACGAAGAGATGGCTGGATGTCGTAGGTACTTCGCACTTTGGTGCAGGCGGACGGTATGCATTCGAGGCAATCGTGGTAAGTCTACTTCTTCTCATTTAATGTATTATTCTATTTGTTTTACTTACATATTACATGCACTTTAGCTAACTCTAACTCTCGTAAATTGGATCCACAACAAGCTGCGATGGGCCATCTTCCTACAGATGCAGAGACGCAATGCGCATTTCGGATAGGAACAAAGCCGTGGTTCATTGAGCAAGAGGCAATGGGAGCGACGATCGATTGGGCTGAGGTGGCTGCTCACACGGTATAAGTTTACTCCTACTTGTAATCTCACTTTTTAATTTAAGTTCCAATCTAATTTTTGATTTATATGGTTCACTCTTAGGGTCAAAGCTCAAGCGTCCCATCATCGGAGGTGAGCGATCAACAGGGCCAAGGATCCTCAGACGCAGGTGGCGACGATGAGGGAGAAGACGCAGGTGTTGAGGACCAAGGAATAGGCCAACAAGACGAAGATGATTCGGATTCGGATGAGTAGTAGTGGTAGTAGCATTTTATATATCCGCTCGTTTGAGCAATTTTGTATCGCCCTTTCAAAAGGGTAATTTTGTTACAAACACTGTTGTATATGTCCGACATGTATATGCATTTGTTACTCATCATTTCACAAGAACAATTTTGTATCACCCTGCAAGCAAGGGAAATTTTGTTATAAAAAAGTTTCTTTTGTAATTACAAAAAAAAAAAAAGGATTAGTGGGGCCAAACAGGGCCAAAAGGAAGCCCTGTTTAGCCCCACTAACCCTTTTTTTTAACTTCTGTTAATCGTCGCTATATAGTGACGTTTACCAGTGTCGCTATATAGCGACAATTAACAGTGTCACTATATAGCGACATTTGCCAGCGTCGCTATATAGCGACGGTCATTTTTTGATGCTTTTAGCGACTTTTATAGCGACGTTTGCGCCTGTGAAAAAAAAAAATTTAATGTAAAAAGTGCCGGTATTTCCATCGGAAAATGGACTATGCCTTGTAGTGAGTGCTTGAAGCGCTAGTTATAAAGTAAGGCTCCATGTTGATGATCTCCTAGCAGGTGGACTACAACAAACGAAGGGGATGGAAAGACAAAGGTCCTCAAAATGAAGCTTAATCAGCTTGAGGAGGATCTCAACAAGGACTCCATGGATTAGATCAAGTAAAGACACACACACAACGGCCGCACCATTTCCACCATGCCATCTCATTGACGAGTCATCACATGTGGCACCTTGCCGTGTTAGTTTTGCAGCACTTCTTCGCAAAAGCCTTAGGAAATGACACGTGTCAAAACCTAAGTCAAGTTCAAACAACCTTGATTTAACAGGTTTGGTCAAGGTTGTGCCACATGGCACCCTATCCACACGTGCCATGTCATTTGGACACATGGTAGTGCCTTGTCATCTGTCTGCCATCTCACCAATTGCCACATCACTTGTCCACATGGCAATGCCACATCCTTTGGACATGTGGTAGTGCCACATATTTACTACCTGTGCCATGGGGCACTCCCAGCTCATAGCACCACATCAGATTTTGTGCTTCAAAAGCACATTGTGTTTTAGCATATGAACACACAGTCCACATCATCAATGCATTTTTGGACTCTCTTGTGATCCAAGTTTGGCCATTCTTTTGGCAGCTATAACTTACGATCCGAGTGGAATTTAGAGAAGCTCCAAAAAGCAAAATTGCTCGGCAGTTCAAGCTCTATAATTTTGTCACCTTTGATTTTACATCTGGGACTTCCAATTTGTAGTATTGATAGAAACCTCTTCATCAAACCCCTCTTTATCAGATCGCATCCTCTCCAAACCCAGCTCATAAAATAAATCAAAATATATTTTATTTTGTTGCTTTTCATCTCGATTGACATGTAGACTAGTTATAGAACTAGCTACCTTAGAGGAGACAACTCCAAAACAAGCCAACTGAAGACATGCCAAAAAATTTTAGATTATTTACCAAACAGCGTCAGTCTCTGCAAAACCTATCATCGGTATTCATCTCACACATATCAAAACCTATTCGATGTGCACATATTGCACTCACATGCCACCTTGTAAAGTCACTAGTTGGTTATTTGGCATTTGCTCCTACACTAATCTTCAAACCGTGGAAAGCCTCTATCTATCACTGGCACTTAGTTGCTCTTTGTATATAGGTTTTGATTCTTAGTGCATATGACTTACCATCACAAAATCACATGCTGATGTCATGTTACTTGATTAGAGTAGCAAGCTTGATGATAATAGCTATGGCAATTGGAAGCTCAAAATGTTGAACATTTTTTCACTTGAAATAGGTGAAGGGCTTACGGAGGATATGATGATCGCTCTTCTTTGTGGTCTGACCTTAGTTGCACTTTCTTGGAACACTTTGGAAAGAAGGTACACTGTGAACAACATGTCACATATTCTCTTGTTGGAGAATCAGTTGAACAACAACCCAATGCTTCCGAATTAAGTAGGTCCTAATCTCTTACTCAAATTGAAGGACCTTAGGGAACAACTCACATCACTTGGATAGGTTTTCAAAGAAGAGAGACTTGTCCCAATTGTAATCAATGGACTAGGACAAGATTATGGGTAGTTTGTGATTGCATTAGTCACTCGAGATACACCTCATCATTTCAACTCATGTCAGACATGCTCATAAAGGAGCAATTGAGATGAGATCTCAAAACTGATTCAAAGAATCATGACACCGCCTTCATAGCCACAGGAGGAGGAAGAGGGTCGTATAGAGGAAGAGTAATCTACTTCTTGAAATAGAAGTCTGATGCATTCAACAATTTTAAAGACTTCAAAGCTTTGGTAGAAAAGAAGACTGGCAAGGAAGGTCACCCCTTATAACAATGTAGGTGAATACAAGTCCACAGAGTTCAATGGCTTTGTAGACATTATGGCATTGCATGTAAGTTCACATGTAGGTATACTCTGTAGCAAAATGGAGTTGCTAAGCAAAAGAACAGGGCGATTGTAGAGTCATGTATACTCCTTCACAAAATGGAGCTGCTGAGCAAAAGTATAGGGCAATTGTAGAGTCATGTAGATGCATGCTCGATGAGAAGAATATTTCAAGACGGCCTCAAGCATGTGACACAGCTGTGTACCTGATGAATAGGAGCCACCACCTCATTGCAAAACATGACACCAGAAGAGGCATTCATAGGTTCCTAAGCACTTTGTTGATCGCTTGAGAGTATATGTCTCTCTTTCTTATGCTCATGTCCCGATGCACTCAGGACTAAACTTGATGTTAAGTCAATCAAGTGCAATTTTAAATTAGGCTATGCTATAGAATCAAAAGCATACAAACTTTATGATATAGTTAAGTAGCAAGCGGTGGTGGTTGATTATATCCAGGTATGTTATCATTGATGAGGCTCCATCATACTTTGATAGTCCGATTGCAATTCCAGTTTGCCTCCGTCAACAATGCCAATGATACGTTAGATTTATGTGCATGTACAGTTAGATAGTATGCAGCCCATAGTGACTAGACAGAGTAAAGTCAAAGAGAAGATCCTTGACATAGTGGATACAACCATTGAGACCTCTAGGAAAATATTTCTAAATTTCAAATGCATTTTAAAGTTTTTTTTTTGAATTACGATATTTTTTATTCAAAATGTGAATATGTAAATATCTTATTTTTTAAAATCATCTTTTTAAAATAAGAGATTAAAGTTATTTTTTAAATTAGTGCTATTTTTATTTAAATTAAAAAACGTTTAAATTTTAGTTTATAGGAATAATTATAAAATATTTTTAAATTTGAAATGCATTTTAAAGTTTTTTTAAATTATTTTTGAAATTATGTAATTTTTTATTTAAAATGTGAAAATGTAAATATTTTGTTTTTAAAAATCATCTTTTTAAAAAAGGAGATTAAAGTTATTTTTTAAATTAGTGCTATTTTTATTTAAATAAAAACACGTTTAAATTTTAGTTTATAGGAATAATTATAAAATATTTCTAAATTTGAAATGCATTTTAAAGTTTTTTAAAATTATTTTTGGAATTACGTAATTTTTTATTTAAAATGTGAAAATGTATATATATATATATTTTTTAAAATCATCTTTTAAAAAAAAGAGATTAAAGATATTTTTTAAATTAGTGTTATTTTTATTTAAATAAAAAAACGATTAAATTTTATTTTTAAAAATGATCTTTTAGAAAAAAAGAAAATAAGAGTTTAAGGTAGCTTTTATGTTATGTAAGTTATTTAAGTTAGTGAAGTTTTTATTTAAATGTCAAAAAGTATATAATTTGTTTTTTAAAATCATCTATTAAAAAAAATTTATAATTGAAGTTTATAAATTACTGAAGTTTTGAATTAAATATAACGTTTAAATTTTATTTTTAGAAATCATCTATTAAGAAAAAGAAAATAAGAGTTTAAAGTAGCTTTTATATTATTTTAGTTTATAGGAATATGTAATCTAATTATAAAATATTTCAAATTTTCAAATGCATTTTAAAGTTTTTTTAATAATTTTTTAAATTACTTAATTTTTTATTTAAAATATAAAAATGTATATATTTTGTTTTCTACATTCATCTATTTAAAAAAAGAGAGATTAAAGTAGGTTTTATGTTATTTTTGAAATTTGTGCTATTTTTATTTAAATAAAAAAACGTTTAAATTTTAGTCTTCAAAATCATCCTTAAAAAAAAAAGAAAATAAGAGTTTAAGGTAGCGGTGTGCGTTTATCAATCTTTATGTGGAATATTATAGATTATATAGTTGGTTAAGAGTTGTTTCATAATTTAGGTAGAGTAAGTAGGCTGTATAAAACACCACATGGGCATTATCCCTAAAACAGCACACCACATGGGCAAAGACCCCAACACTAGAGTGGTTAGATGCATAAGCGTATGGCTAATTGGATCTTGTAAATGCATCAGCGCATGGAAAACACATACGTAAATGATTGTCCAAAGGTCTCCTCTCTCCCCAGGCATGGGAACCAAGTGATGATCTATAGGAATGGCCACTAGTTGAGGTGGATTGCCCAACCAAAATAGATAATATTGAAAAGGCCTAATTATTTTCTCAAAGTTCTCGCTTTAAAAGGTCTGTAGTGTCAACCCGCTCTCTTTTTTAATGTGTAGTCCGAGAAATACTAGATGTGCCTTGCTTGTGTATCGTTCAAAGTAATGTATTAGATATCCTTCTATCTCCTCCATATCTATTGCAAACCCAAGGTAGTAAAGCATTCAAAGAAGGTCTTATTAACCAAACCTCTCCACTATCTATCCTTAGTATAGGGGCCATAAGTGGACAATGTGGTCCTTACACCACATGTGGAAAAGTTTCCAAAGAGCGAGAGAGGCATTTAAAAAAATACAATTCTCCTTATTTTGGAAAAGAAGTTACTCAAGTATAATAATACTTGCCCCAACCATGTGTATTATCTTGGGGAATAAAATATAGAGATTCTCCTCAATACCATCTCTTAAACCTACAGTCTTGTCAGAATCTGTATAGTTAACAAACACAGATCATAATGAGTCTTCTTACTAGGGTCCTCAAAGTACTGATAAATGCAAAGAAATACAAGGGTTACCAAGAGTGTGTTGCATGTGTGTGTGTGTGTGTGTGTGTGTGTGTGTGTGTGTGTGTGTGTGTGTGTGTGTGTGTGTGTATGTGTGTGTGTGTGTGTGTGTGTGTGTGTCTGTGTGTGTGTGTGTGTGTGTGTGTGTGTGTGTGTGTGTGTGTGAGTGAGTGAGAGAGAGAGAGAGAGAGAGAGAGAGAGAGAGAGAGAGAGAGAGAGAGATTCCACACACAAAAAAAGTGTGTGTGTGCTTAGATTAAAAAGTCCCATCAATAATTGAGCCATACAATTAATTCCATCAATTGGATAAAAAGTAAAAAAAGGGAAACATATAAGGAAAATATATTTGAGACATCTAAGTTTAAAAATGCAACAATTAGAGTTTGAAAAAATTTTAATCAAAATTAAGAATTTCTAATAATATTGAGTTTGATAAACATAATATTGAGCCACACATTTGGCCCATCTACCGATAGGTGCATAGGATGATCCCAATGACATCCTACCTCATCAAGGAGTACGTACAAATAGTTTTCATTACGTAAATAGATTATAAGTCATATTGAATAGAATATTATTTTCATTACCCAAATAGAATATTAATTTCCATGTGTTTTTTTTGTGCATGCGCTAGCCAGCGCACAGGTTCTGACACCACTATTCGTATGCAGATAGAGATTCTGAGAGCTGAGATGAGGGCACTACAGGATGCGAGGGCACCCCCTCATTTGGTTGCGAGTCTAGATTCAGTTATTGAGGCTCTGGGTCGATTGGACACAGTTGAGGACGTTGTGGATAGCTTTCAGGCACAGGCTGAGGCAGAGATCACTAGTCATCGCTTGGATATTGGAGAGCCATTCGACAGTTGTTTGAGCATGAGTCACATCACAGGTAGGCCTTAGAGGATATGTTTTGGGATGGTCACACTGAGGCGATGCGGCTGCCCTTGCATATTTTACGTTGTAGGCACCCCATCATAGCAGCACACATTTATCCGAGATATCTTGCTGCAAATGGTGGTCGATTGCCTCACAACTGTCAGATAGCCAGGTCATTTGCCATGCAGCTATACGCTGAGTTTGTGCTTGGTCATCGGGTAGACTACCTTAGTACCCGTCCAGGATCAGGAGCGGGACATGGTAGGATGGGGCATCAGGAGCGTCAGACTGCAGGTGTTCTCGGCATCGACGCGAGGCACCAGAGTTGCACACTATCCCTGCACCGGCATTGTGAGCTATTGGAGGACGGATTAGGGGGGATGTTCATTCAGTGGCATCATCCTTGCACCACATGGTCTCTACCCTATCGAGATCACTTTCGATTCCACCTCCCCCACCTCGATCATCGATGGAGCCTCCCACATCTACACCACCTCCCACATCTACACCGCCTCAGCATGAATTGGAGACTCGAGACGCACGGATTGCAGAGTTGGAGGCATTGTTGGCCGAGTCTAGGGATGAGGTTAGTTACTCTGATTATTTTAGTTTATTTTTTTGTAGCGTGTTTTGAACTGAAGTTTTTTGGTTAATTCTCACCATGTACGTGACATGTTTGCATTGCAGGCACATCTATTGCGACAGGATATGGAGTCTCGTGTATGACTGTTGGAGGTAGATTTGGAGGAGCAAAGGATTCGGACACGCATAGCATACCATCGTGCGAAGCACTATATTTTGCAGTTGAGACATATTAGTCGTGATCCATCTCGCCATAAGATCGACCCCAGCGTGGCCCTATACCACCCTGCTCCTCCTGTAGATGTGCCGACTAGGACACCCATAGACGCAGCAGTCATAGCCAGGCTTCCTACCGCCACTTGCGTCCTTTGCCACGAGGAGTTTGACACCGTAGGGTGGTTTGGACTAGGGTGCGGCCACATCGCACATCTCCATTTCATGACCCGCCACATGGTGGCACGATCAGTCTGCCCTGTATGCTTTGCTGACATTGATGTGGCCACATACAGAGGACTAGGCATGGATGATCTGTATCCTGGTTATCGTCAGGCCATTGATCCATTCACCTGCGTGGTCTTGACAGAGCACTATAGGGAGGAGGCACAGAGAGCTTTGCTGATGCAGGAGGGTGCTGATACATCTGTGGTTGTGACGTGTGTTCCACGACGCTTCTCATATGGTGATTTCATGCCAGGTGACGAGGCACGAGTAGAGGAGGCATGCCGTATTGAGCGAGAGGCAGAGCTACAGACATCATTGCAGTAGTGGGTGGAGCAGCAGCTTGGGCGGGGACGAGACCAGTGTCTTCTACATGTAGAGATGATTACTCGCGCTGGATTTGAGGCACGAGTATTCGCAGATGCATGACTATGGGAGCTGAGATGTGCATACATAAAGGAGGCGAGGGAGGCAGAGATGGCAGCGATGGCTCATGCAGCATGCCCTCCTCTTCATCAGGATGAGGCTGGCCCATCTCATGCAGGAGATGAGGCTGGCCCATCTAATCCGACTGGCTTTGCCTGAGAGGGCACACAGCGGACGGTTGGGCAGCGGGTCATACAGGAGCCATGTCAGAGGATGACTAGAGGATCATATGTGGAGTTATCAGATTCTAATTCAGGATGATTGTTTAGGCTTCACACATTTCTTGTTTAGGGATGCACTTCTGCACGATGATGATGATGATGTACATATTCATTTTGGTACTTTCATGATATTGTTCTTACTTTTATAATGTATGAGCATTCTCATACTTTCATGATGTTCTTCACACTTTGTTTATCTCAGTTTATAGTTTGTTCAAATTTAACATAAACATTTAAAATTAGGAGTATGATTTTGAATTTTGAATATCTCAATTCACACATCTAATACATAAGGTATTTAAAAAAGAATGCCATGTGAAGTAATTGTAAACATTAAGCATTGAAAAAGTATTCAAGTATAAGCTCTCTCTCTCTCTCTCTCTCTCTCTCTCTCTCTCTCTCTCTTTCTCGTGCTATGAACTTTATCATTTTGAATATCATATTGAATTTCGTATATATCAATGCTTGCAATTATTACACTAAACCTAAGAGCCGTGCGAAGTTTCATCCCCATGTGCGTATTTAAAATTAAGAGTATGATTTTGAATTTCAGATATCTCAATTTACACATCTAATACATAAGGTATTTTAAAAATAATGCCGTGTGTCGTAATTGTAAACATTAAGCATTGAAAAGGTGCTTGCAAAAATGTACGCATTATACCTTCCACGTGGTGCATACCAAATCAGTTGGACACCAAATCTTGCGTGGATGTACGTCTAGGGTAGCTAAGAGCCGTGTGAAGTTTCATCCCCAATAGGGTTAAGGATTTAGGGTTTAGGGTTTAGTCGTGCTAGTAGGGATTGTAAAAATGTACACATTATACCATCTACGTGGCACAAACCAAATCAATTGGAGACCAAATCTTGCATGGATGTACATCTAGGGTAGCCTAAGAGCCGTGTGAAGTTTCATCCCCAACAGGGTTTAGGGTTTAGGGTTTAGTCGTGCTAGTAGGGATTGTAATTGTACGAATTATACCTTCTACGTGGCGCATACCAAATCAGTTGGAGACCAAATCTTGCATGGATGTATGTCTAGGGTAGCCTAAGAGCCATGTGAAGTTTCACCCCCAACAAGGTTTAGGGTTTAGGGTTTAGGGTTTAGTCGTGCTAGTAGGGATTGTAAAAATGTACGCATTATACCTTCCACATGGCACATACCAAATCATTTGGACACTAAATCTTGCTTGGATGTATGTCTAGGATAGCGTAAGATCTGTGTGAAGTTTCATCCCCAACAGGGTTTAGGATTTAGGGTTTAGGGTTTAGGGTTTAGTCGTGCTAGTAGGGATTGTAAAAATGTACGCATTATACCTTCTACGTGGCACAAACCAAATCAGTTGGGAACCAAATCTTGCATGGATGTACGTCTAGGGTAGCCTAAGAGCCGTGTGAAGTTTCATCCCCAACAGGGTTTAGGGTTTAGGGTTTAGTCGTGCTAGTAGGGATTGTAAAAATGTACGCATTATACCGTCCACATGGCACAAACCAAATCAGTTGGACACCAAATCTTGCGTGGATGTACGTCTAGGGTAGCCTAAGAGCTGTGTGAAGTTTCATCCCCAACAGGGTTTAGGGTTTAGGGTTTAGTCGTGCTAGTAGGGATTGTAAAAATGTACGCATTATACCGTCCACGTGGCACAAACCAAATCAGTTGGACACCAAATCTTGTGTGGATGTACGTCTAGGGTAGCCTAAGAGCCGTGTGAAGTTTCATCCCCAACAGGGTTTAGGGTTCAGGGTTTAGGGTTTAGGGTTTAGTCGTGCTAGTAGGGATTGTAAAAATGTACGCATTATACCTTCCACGTGGCGCATACCAAATCAGTTGGACACCAAAATTTGTGTGGATGTACGTCTAGGGTAGTCTAAGAGTTGTGTGAAGTTTCATCCCCAACAGATAAGTCCACGTGCATATTTCATTAGTACATGGGCCATTTTTCATACGTAGTCGTGCTAGTAGGGATTGTAAAAATGTACGCATTATACCTTCCACGTGGCGCATACCAAATCAGTTGGATACCAAATCTTACGTGGATGTATGTCTACGGTAGCCTAAGAGCCGTGCAAAGTTTAATCTCCAACAAATAAGTCCACATGCATATTTCGTTAGTACGTGTGCCATTTTTCATACGTAGTCGTGCTAGTAGGGATTGTAAAAATGTATGCATTATACCTTCCACGTGGTGCATACCAAATCAGTTCGAGACAAAATCTTGTGTGGATGTATGTCTAGGGTGGCCTAAGAGTCGTGCGAAGTTTCATCCCCAACAGATAAGTCCACATGCGTATTTCGTTAGTACGTACGTGTATTTCGTTAGTACGTACGTATTTCGTTAGTCACGTTTTTAAAATGTCCTAAAGCACAAAACAAATTACAACATTACTTCTAATAAATAATTTTTTGTTTTACAAACACGACAAATCCCATTGAGAAGACATCGGACATCATGTATAAAATAGAATCTAATACAATGATGTGTATGAATGTGTATACAACCATCAGAGTGAAATACAAAATATGAGTCCATGAAAATTACAATGGTACGGTCACACAGTGAGCCTATACATATCGAATACAAAAATGTGTAATCAACTAGTGATACCCAATAAAAATCAATCTGATCAACTGATGATCCCAAAAAATATGATATGTAAAGTGCTACTCCTCAGGATCAGCTCTCATGCCTATAGTTGCAAGTATGCTCTCGTGATCCGCCACTGCAAGGCGCCATCGTGGAGTGGACGTCGCCTTGCGAGTGCGAACACGACTCAAATTAATCTTGATCCCAACAACAAGATGAGAATACATGTATGCCTCCTAATCTGCCATGTACTCCTGGAACTCAATATAGCGACCACGCCTCTGTATCTACTGAAAATAGTGGCCACCTACGATCATGCTATGAGCATTGAAGTGCATCCCATGCCCATCCACTGTATCCTCATTCAGCACACTCTTCAGCATAAAGCATCGCAATAAGTAATAATCCACACCCTCCTCATTGCCCTCCGAAGCAATAACCGCGAAGATATCACCAATACGCAAAATATCTGTAAGCTGGTCATAATCTCTAGAGGAACTGAATCCCGCATCCTGATCATCATCCTGATCATCATGTACCTCCTCCCAAGGCTGGAAGGGAGAAAGCACTCGCCGTACCCATGGATCGGCCCATGGTATCATGGAGCACCCTCCCCAATCATCATATATGCATGCAAAGCAAAAACATGCAAACCGTCAAGAAAAGATCGCGGGGTGAGACTCATCTACGCTCCTGATGGAATGGAAATCAAGAGTGCCAGACACAGAACGACAATCAAAAGGCCTAGACCGATCAAGACTCCCAATGTCCATGCACCAAAAATACCGGCTCACCACCCTATCATCACACGACTGAAACGAGGAGATAGCACTAGTGAATAAGTGCTCGCTGCACCATCGCACCACATCATGTGCATCCTTGAAGCGATAAGCACTGTGACGCAACTGGTATCGATGCAAAGCATGCTTCACGCAAGCACCTGCACCATCATGCTCTCCCTTACCGTGCCCTGTCTCGAAGTATCTCCATGTGATCGGAATGCCTGTCTCACAGTGCCACCTGCAGAACCAATAAAACTGTCTAGCGGATTTGAACTAACCACCACAGCCGTCTGACCAGATCCAGCGCCGCTGCCATGTGACACCATGATCCCTCAAGAAACTATCATGCAAAGTGAAGCAATGCTACACAAAATGAGCATCATGTGATTGATCATCACTAATGTAGAAGTGATACTCTCGCACAATGACACGTGAGTCCATGGTGCTATCAATGCCATCCACATGAGCCTGAGCATGACGATAGCTAATGTGCACAAATATAGCAACCTACAATATGGCATTGAAAAAAAATATGACTATTGAAATAATTCAATATAATGAGGCGGGGAAAAAATCAATACTCAATCACACGTCACCTATTCGGAGAAATAATACTCCGATTGGATCTCATGCTGTGGTGCAAAGGTGAAATTCTCCGCAAAGTCCACCACTGAGACAACCACCCCTGTAGGAAATGTCCTCAAACATGCACGGAACTGACGATCCTCCCATTTCGCAGTGTGTGAGTGGCATATGTAGCGGTACAGCTTCCCTCGAAAACTATCAATAAATACAACACGTGGTGTCTCCTTCCCCACAAGCTGCAACCTCCTCGACTGTGCACCACCATCTAATGTCAAGGTACTGTACTCATACTGCTGCCAACGAACCATCTGCACATCACAAGTATCTAGTGCAACTCATGGCACTCTAGCAAAGTCACCACACAAAGTACACCTGCCTTCCACACAATCAAGGGAGTGGAATAAAGCATCACCATCTCGTGTACACAATATGGAATGAATGAAGTCGCGAGGGCTAATAGGAACCACTCCCCTATGACCATCAAGGGAACGGAATACGTCATATATCAATCCAAAATCCACATGGTAGCGACAACAGCATGTATCACGCTCTTGAGAGCATCGCACAAACCATGGCCTGCGTCGCTCAAATGAAGTCTACCCAATCCTGAACTCCAGGTGTGCCTCTACAAACTGAGTGTACAACTCAGTCTGGGTACACTCCAAAAAACACGCACCATGCTCAATGTACACATCGCATGACACCCTCTTCTGCAATGCCTTCTTGAACACCGGGGATGCTCTGCAATGATCCTCCCAAAACTGTTGTATGAAGGACCTAGTGGAATCATCCAACAATCGATCGCTGCGAGGTGCACGACCACTCGAAGCCCAAAGAGCATAAGTCTCACTATCCTCTAGACTCTGCCTCCTAATCATGCCTGCTCGCAATGTGTGCAGTGCAATCTGAAGAAGACATGAAGCGGTACGCACATGGCCTATCATATGAGGTCTACTAATGGCAGCCACAATAGCACGATGTGCTGCCAAGGCATCACTGGAGTTCCTATGCTTAATAGAAGCATAGGAACGTCGAACACTGCTAAGGACCTCACTAGATACAACCCTATCTCTACGTGCACCAAGACCAGCAAGCCTCCTACACTCTACCAAGTCAGGGTGATCAATCAAGGATGTGAGAAGAGAAGACTTCGAAGCTGGCGTGAGGTCACAAAAATAAGACTTCACAATCTTGCTAGTACGACGATGGATAGTGGACTTCGGCAAGTCACGTCGTGAAGCAACACTGCTGCTGCAAGGTGGGGCAAGGGGATCAATGGGAGATGGTAGGGTGGACGGGGGAAGGGAGGCACCAAGGGGAACGGGGGGAGGGGGAGGGGGAGGGTGGAGGGTGGAGGGGGAAGAGGTAGAGGTGGAGGCCAAAATGTAGGTGGCTAGGGGAAGGGCGGAGGCTAGAGGTAGGGGAGCGGATGAGTATGGGGGGACAATGGAGGTGGGGGTTGGGGTGGGTGTGGAGGTGGAGGTGGAGGTGGGATGTAGAGGTAGAGGTGGAGGTGGATCGGTGGTGGCAGCATGAGCTCTAGCTTTAGAGGCTCTCTTGTACTCACGAGCCTTCTGCTTGCACTCCTTGTCAATGAGATTTGGGGGGGGGTTCCTGCATCTTTCACGTCTACTAGCTCTACGGCTTTGAGAACCCATTCTCAATGAAAATAGGATGGAAGGTGTGACAAAGTGATGAGGAGGCAAGAATGGCTAAGAATGGGTGAAATGAACCAAAACCTGGTGTCTTATAGAGAGCCTCAACTCATCCACTAGATTGCTCTTAGATTGCTCTTCATTATTATTGGTGGAGAAGGTGCTAAGATTGAAACTAATTGGCTGGAATCCAACGTAAATTTTGAATATTTGCATCGTTTGATTTTATTCCAGTTTTGTACCTTCAAATACCTCGATCGAGGTATGTTATGCCAAGTCATATACCTCGATCGAGGTATTCAATGCCTCACACAGGTATAAACCTCGATTGAGGTACCCCTTGGTCATAGCACATACCCCTCGGTCATATACCTCGATCGAGGTATTCTATGCCTCACCCAGGTCATATACCTCAATCGAGGTATTCTGTGCCTCGCACATCGTGATGTGTATACATGTGGCTGATGTGGCACCATGCATGGTCATGATGTGGCAATATAGTCTCTTCCATGATGTGGAAAGGTGATGTGGCATGATGAGTTGGCATTCATGAGGTGGTAGATTGACATGGCAAATTGAGGTGGAGGGATTGGTGATGTGACAAGGTTGATGAGGTATGCCAAGGTGGCAAGGTGTGATGACATGGCTCATGATGTGGAATGATGAGGTGGCACATGTGGCAGCACGTGTGGCAATGTAAGGTGACATGGCAAGGAGTGATGTCACATCTCCTTAATGACATGGCACCACGTGGTCTAACAATGTGGCATGGTTGCAAGGCAAAAATAGATGACTCAGCCTTCCGCATGGGCAGCATGCACACTCCAAAGGCTTGCCACTAGGGTCAGTGATGCTCCTAGCCTACCTCACCAAGCCTAATACCAAGCCTACCTTGTCTTGGTATTAGGCTTGGGTGGCCCTTTTTCCCCCACAAAAGGGAGATTTCACTCTTGGAGGCCATATCGTACGTTTCCTTTACTCAAATTTAACCAAATTTTTTTCCTCTTATTCATCATGCGGAGGACTAAAAATATTGACATTTTTGAAATGTTTGGTCATGTTTGAGAATTACTAGATTTATTGCAAATATTCTTTGTTGATCCTCTCAAGAGTAAAAGTAAAAATTAAACTTCAATCTTCCTAAATCTAACCGTTGGATTTGGGATTTGATGATTCAACCACACACCCTTATGTGCCTACTAACCTTCCACTGAATTGGATTTGCTTAATTATTCAAAATACTAAAAAAATGTGGTGTGCTACTAAAATGCATGTATTTTATGACTTTATTTATTATAAATAATTATTTATAATTAGATAAATCATTCAAAAAATTACCAATAAATCAAGTTAAGCTCTACATAATGCAAAGAGACCACTTACAAAGTTTCAATAACATTTAATCTAAAATGAGTGAGAAATTTAGAATTTAATACGACACTCTCTATTCGTGACAAATGTGTGACCACCCTGGAACCATGCCGTGTGACACAAAGAAATTTTTTGTGTGTGCATCGAATTTTCGATCAGACTATACGATTGTGTGCACAATAGCAAGTGTGATGTTGTGTCAGAAGACTTCAAAGACTAGATCCATAGGGAAGTAGGTGAGATTTGCATTTTTGTGTGCTAAAAAGCTTGTTTTTCCACCTCCTAAGGATTGGGGAGTGAACAAAAAGTGGACACCCTTAGCTTGCTACTTCGTGTGATTGTCCTAAACCAGCATGGTTGAACAGACATTTGTTATTGACCAGCCCGGTGGTTGAAATTATTGTGTTTCTTAGTACTTAAGTTCGTTAAATTTAATTTCCTACTATTTGGGTCATATACCACTGTTAAATTGTGGAATTCAGAAATGAAAAGCAATATATTATTATTTTCTAATGGTGAAATTCAAAAATGAAAAGAAATATACTTGTTATTGTCTAATATGTGAAGTTGAGACCATCAGGCTAAACCATCCCAGTGGTTGAAACTGTAACAGTGTCCTAAACAATCCCGGTGGTTAAAATTGTGACTGTCCTAAACATGTCATAAACCAGCCCAGTGATTGAAATTGTGACTGTCCTAAACCAGCGCAGTGGTTGAAAATTATTTTGCTTCATTATATACTTTAATTAGACCTTTAATTAGACTGTGTTTTGTATCCTTTTAGTAGTAGCAAAAAGGGGGCTCATTATTCTGTTGTTCCCACATGTTGGGTCAACAGACGGAGTTGTATCTCAAGTTTGTGGATCAGAATCCGGACATTTCAATTGGGCAGAGGAGCTTTGAGCATTGTAAGCCTTGGTATGTTAGGAAACTCAAAGATAGGAATGTTTGTTGTTGCAAAACATACATAGACTTTGACCTGGCCCGGCAAGCTATGAATGACTTGAGATCTAGTCATGTTGGAGCATTTCTCCATGGGGATCGATGCCCATGCCTCCCCAATGAATGTGCAGTCTATAGGCCACTTGGATCCTCATCACGTGTTGCAAGGCAGGGCAGGTTTTGTAGCCTGAGGTCTTTGCACGGTCTTTGTGGGAGCCAGTGGTTTGTCCAAAGGGACACCGTGAGTGGCACGGGAGTGAATGCATTCGCAGCACATGCAAGCATTGCAATTTGAAGCTGAAGAAGAAGACATTCAATGTTTGTCCAAATGAAATGAGGAAAGACAACCACATTGCTCTAAAATGGAGGAGATTTGAAAATGTCAATGTTGAAAGATCCGATAAAAGAGATGGCTATTGTCATATATAAGAGCACCCAGCCAAGGGAGCTTGTAGGTCATGTGGTTCAATCCATCCCAAAATATGTGCTTCACAATTTCATGGCCAGCTGGCAGGATAAGCAGTTCAGGACGTGCCTTGCCAATTTTCCCCATGAACAAGATGAGATACAAAGTGCTCACTAGTACAACAAGCAGATAACAATTCTTGTGCATATCATGTATAGTCATTTGCTTGATTCTTCCACACCTGATGCCAATCTGCTTGGTGACTCACAGGAGTCCAAGTCAATGCAACACACTTAAGTACCATTTCTACATTTCAGATGATAGGGAACATGACACCCTATTTGTGGCAGCATGCTTTTATACTGCTTTTATACTGCATTCAGAATGGCTGAAAAAGAAAAATCCCCATGCAGAAATAATAAAACAACATTGGGTGTGGTTAGATGGTGCTACCTCTCAATTTAAATTAGCAGGTGGATTCTACTTCGTCTCAAGGATCAAATCCTTGACCAATCTAGACATGATGTGGAATTTCTTTGGGTCTAGCCATGGCAAGGGTGAACATGATGGATGTAGTGCTGATATTAAGCAAGCTCTGTTTAAACACCAATTAGCATGCCCTCAAGAAAAATTCAATGATGCCCATGATGCTGTAACATGGCTTATAGTCAACCTCTCCATAGGAGCACATTCAACATACAGTAAACAAAGCCTTAAGAATCCTGTAGTACACAGAGTGTTCCATGAAGTGAAAGTGGATGAAGTGCAAAGGAGAAGCCGGCACAATTGCAAGAAAATTAAAGTAGTTCGTGGTCTGCACAGCATATGGGGCTTTTCTAACAACCAACTGATTAAAACAAGAAAACTTTCTTGTTTTTACAGTGCGTGCATCATAGGGGATCATGATGATTGTGAGAATATTGCAATTGCGAAGACATGGGATCGAGTTCAAGATTTTCCTCTATGTTTAGATGGAGTCTTAAACAATGGAGGGACAAACTACTCGCCATAGTTTGGGGAGAGTTTTAATGACCTCACTGACTGTCTAGAAGAGGGGGATAACTTTGCAGTTGTCACAGATTCTGGGGAATGAGGAAGATGACCCATACTTTTTGTTGCAATGCACAAAACCTAAGTACAATGTTGAGGAAACATTTAAGGATAATTGGGGAACACTTATGAGAAGTGGGATGTAGTAGTCGGAGCTTTTTGGTACAAAAAAACATCCAAGAGGGGGCACAATTATGAATTGCTACATAAGAGTCCACAAACATGTGTGTACTCTCATCTAGTAAGAGCTATTAAGTTCCAGATGTACCGTGTGCCACAACAAAAGAAGGGCAAGAGTGTCTTCAAATTGGATTTAGACATGCATGAGCACATCTTGGGGTGTCTTAGAGTGGTGGATGAGGACAACTGAGATAGTACTAAGAAAATGTATGTAGTCTCATCGCAGGGAAACAATATGTCCATTTGTCCTACAAAATGGAATTTGTATTGAGACTGCTTCTTATATCCCAAACAACCACCGTGCTGGTTTATCCAATTATTTTTGTAAATCCCAAACAGTAAAACCCATGCTTGTTTTTAGTATATCCCAACAACCACCGTGCTGGTTTCCCATAACGAATTCACATATTCTACAAATCCATTCATCTTGTAATAATAGAAGCAACAACTGCATTGGTCCTAGTGCAAACCTACCACCGTGCTAGTGATAACTTATCCTACACTTCTACCATGCTATCCCTACACTATTGCCGTGCTATCCTAAAATTTGTTGCACAGTGCTATACTAAAATAGTGCCCTTTAGACTGTTTATCATTTTGTTAACCATAAGATTTCATCCCCTACTTGCTTTTAGTATATCCCAACAACCACTGCGCTGGTTTCCCATAACGAATCCATTCATCTTGTAATAATAGAAGCAAGCCACCACGCTGGTGGTTGTTCATATTCTAGTGCAACCAACCACCGCACTGGTGATAACTTATCTTGCACTAATCCTACACTACTACTACCGTGCTATCCCTACACTACTGACCTGCTATCCTAAAATTTATTGCATAGTGCTAGTGCCCTTTAGATTGGTTATTGTTAATCGTTAGATTTCAACCACCGGGCTACTTAAAACATTTAAGTACTAACATGGAAGCAAGTCGATACAAAATCAGTTATTACAAGCACCATGAGAATATCCACAAGTTCAAGAAAAGTCTACAAGATTTGTATTATTTCAACAAAATTCTAGACTCACAACTATCTTATTAAACTCCCTATAGCAAGCATCGCCCAGCTTTGGAGGCTAGTCTGCTGCACTATGGCAGACCTCTTCACACTCAGATCACACACTGCTTGCTTGACTCTACCGACTTATATGCCCATAGTAACTCCTCCTTCCGCTAGGGGCCCTCTTCATCCTGCTCCTTACGCTCTATACATCTTCGAGCCTCTATGCCCTGCCAAAAGAAACCTACATCATGAGCTTGACAAGAACCTTAGAGTTGTCTAATTGAAATCTTTCGTGCTACAATAGTTCACTAATCGAAATCTTTTAGTCTCACATTAGTGATCTAATCGAAATCTTTCGTCTCACATTACGTGTCAAATTGAAATCTTCTGTCTCATTATTATCACCGCATTGACATGGATCAAAGGACACTATCTAGTCACTTAGCTGAGAAAATATTGCCCAAGTAACGTTTAGAGAAGATTAACAATTCAATAGATTACACACAGATTACATAGATTACAATCTCAAAGACTCCTTCCCTTCATGCCGCTTCCTTTTTCCTTGATTTGAGCTTCCTGGTTTCAGGCTCTGCCCTTTTTGCTCTTTTTCAAAAGGGGGTTGGTTCCTCCCTTCAGGTTCCCTTTCCTCGTAGTCAGGTTCAATCTTGGTCTTCTTTAATTTGAGCTCCTTGTCTTTAAGATCTTTTGCCCAAATGGCGAATTGAGCTGTAGCATCTACTTTCTCATCATAGATAGTTGTAGCAGGCAGGCACATTTGATCTGTCCATGACCTGGGCAATGGTAAATGGCATTCTTTACATAGCAATTTTGTATGCACCCACACTCCAAAGCAAAAAACATGCACAGGGTGGTAGCATGCAGGCCATCGAATACAGCAGTCATCTATGATGGGGGTATGGCAAACCATGCATTTTGGACCCTGCTGCATAGTAGCATAGGCATCCGATTTAACTATTGCTGCCGTCAATACCATAGTCTTGCTCTGTACATGACAAAGTTGCTTCTTGATTCCTTCCTCCCTCATCCTAAGGCTGCGGATGTTCTCCTTCATCTCCTCTACTTTTTGCTCACTCTGTGCAACAATTGCATTAGATTCCTTCAGCATCTGTTGAACTTTCGTAAATTCTTGAAAAACTTCTTCATGGGCGGTTTCCAAGACTTCCACTGTAGTTTGTACATCTCGCAGGGTGACGGACTACTTTTCATAACTATGCAAAGCCACGGCAAGCTTGTAAACATCTATCATGATCTTCTTGTAGGGTATTGTAGGTTGCTCTTTGGACTTCCAATAGTGTTTTGAAAAAACAACCCTCATTGTGGCTGCTGCAAAGTTCTCCACCGCGGTGGTTGGAACTTGCTCCACCGTGGTGGCTGCACTCTGCATCTTTCCTAGCCTGGGGAGCTACGTCATTGTCTTCTCCACCCAGCTGCTCTCTGCCCCATCCTTCCACTTAACTAGACATTCTTGCCATATTGTATGTCATGTTCTTTTTTCTTGTTTATCTAAAATTCTTTTTGGTTCATGCGGTAAAGTATCTGGTTCAATGAGTTCAACCAAGACTTCATTTACAATGAGATTATCCTCATCTCCTAACTTTCTTTTTAGCCTTCTCACATGAAAAACTGGATGTACTCTACATCCCTCAGGTAACTTTGCTAATTTGTAAGCAGGTTCTCCAATTCTCTTAAGCATTGTGAATGGTCCACAATACCTAGGAGACAAATTCAGACATTTACCTGTCTTTAGGGATTCTGAAGATTTAGGTACCCTGAGGTAGACTTTCTCATTTACTTCAAACTCCAACCTTCTACGGTGGGGATTTACATAACTTTGTGCTCTATCCTAAGCTCTTCCTATGCTATATATAGCTAGCTTAAGCATTTGATTCATATCTTCAAGAAAGGCTTTGGCTGCTTGAACCTTCTCTTTTTCGGGTCCAACTGCAACTAGGGCTCTAGATTTATATCATCATGAATGGACTAAAACCTATAGCTGAATGTGTGGCATTATTGTACACAAATTCTAATATGGGCAAATATTGCTCCAAATTAGTTTGCCATTTACTTGGGTCAATGTTAGCTTGGGTGTAGCCAATCACGAAACTATTTTTGGGGCCATTTTGGGGCCATGACGCGATGCGCTTCTTGGTGAATATTTGTATTCTGCGTAGACCCACGCTCTCGTCGAAAATTTTCCTGACGTCATGAAGGTGCACTGGCATAATAATGAGATGCATAGCTCAACACATGGCATCTTTGCACTCCTTCGTGTAGTACAGTTTCTGGCCTACACCACTTGATCATTTATTATTGCGCAGCCTTTTGCTATAGCTTTGCCACTTGTCACTGGGCACGCACCCATGCAGATCATTAAAATTGAAGGTTGGCTTGGAGAGACCACCGCGCTAGTCCTTGTCATAATAATTAGACACAATCTATCATTCTGAACACCAGTGCAGCATGGTCTTTGGCCTAACCATGTGTCATCATGCAACCTTTTGCTGTTTCTTTGCTTGCAGCCCATGCAAATCATAGGTTGGCTTAGAGAGATCATCGCACTAGTTTTTGGTGTAGTAATGAGATGCAATCTATCATTTTGAGCATCACCTCAATGCAGTCTTTGGCATGACCACTTGTCATTGCCCAGAATTCAAGGTTGTCTTGGAGAGACCATCACGCTGGTTCTTGAAGTTATAGCTCTATTACCTATTTTTACGTATTACAGGAGGAGATCTATGAAAGCCACCACGCTGGTTCTTGGAGTTATATATTTGTGTACCAAGGAAAATGTATTCCGTTGTGCAACCAAGCAAAATGCAATTGATGATATGGCCCTGGAGGAGTCCCCTTCAAGGGCAAGGGCCATATCTACGTGCATTATAGAACATCCAGGATGCCACTAGACAGAAATGGCATGTCGATATGGCCCTTGCCCCTAAAGGGGACCCCTCCAGGGCCATATTGTCAATTGCATTTTCTGAAAGTTTAATTGTATTTTTTTAGATGTATCTCCATGCAACCACAACGGTGGGGTTGTTGGAGTTATTTTAGCGCTATTTTGGTCATAAACCAAGGAAACTGTAGTCCTTCTTTCTTGGTATTAAGTCCTTGTTGCAGTAAATATAAATGATGGCAAAAGTATAATTTATCGAGTGAAAATCGAGAAAAAGAGATTACAATGTACATTTACGTCCAATAATAGGTTATATAAAAATTATCAACTTATACTAAGCAAAAATTGAACGGAGGATCTTACATTTATAAAAACTTGGCAATTGTTGAGACCCTTAAACAAAAGATTACATGTAGCGGCCATAACCATTCAAATACAAATATAAAAGTTAACAACAGTGCATACTGAGAGCCTCAAATTGAACAAAAAGAGATTACATAACTGCCTTAGTCTCTTAGAGACCAAAACATTACATATAGTGAGGAATTTGTACAACTCAATTTTTAGCCATAGCTTGTTGCATTAATAATTTTTAGGGAGCCAAAGGAGGATACGATGGAGAGGCCAAAAACCATGCACATTGCTGGGACTCAGTTAATCACCCCCCCAACAAGTTGAGAGTACTCTGCTCTGAAAATATTGAGAGCTTCGTCGACATCTAGGGGGAACCCATACAACATCGCCACAAAGAGGCCCTCTGTGAGCATGTTATCCAAGGTGATGACATTCAGATGTGTGGGGAGTCACGTGTGGGGACAAAGAGTCTCCACTAGTGAGAGCCTTTCTATTCCATGTGAGTGCAATGCAATAACCTTATATGTGAAGGCAGATATTATTGGAATCACATAGCATCGAGAGGGGGACCAACTAGGCATGTTGAAGATGAGTGGGTGAGCAAAAGATGAGCAGGGGAGAAGACGCAATGTCGAGAGTTGGAGGAGGGAGTGTGGAGCAAAGTAGAGAAGGGGTGGAAAAGAGATAGAGGATAGAGGAGGGGTGTGGAGTAAAGTAGCAGAGCATGGGTGGATCAGAGCAACGTAGTAAAATGCCAAATGCCATGGATCTTATATATATATAAAGTTCGATCCACCATGGTGGATGGAGCTCGGGTTCCATCCATATCAATTGCAGGCCACTATGGTGGAATCCCCCAGATGGGCTAGTAATCATAAAGAAGATGCCATGTGGTGCCACTCCGGTGACTGGTAATTAGCTTAGCCACGACAGATGTGGCTGATGAGAGCCACCATCATCGGGCAAT
This sequence comes from Dipteris shenzhenensis, assembly GCF_047967505.1. Taxonomy (NCBI): domain Eukaryota; kingdom Viridiplantae; phylum Streptophyta; class Polypodiopsida; order Gleicheniales; family Dipteridaceae; genus Dipteris; species Dipteris shenzhenensis. The sequence goes on from NC_141613.1 coordinate 20,752,377, forward strand.
AATTCTCATTACCATGTCTAATCACTCATTACCATGCACTCTAGTTCTCTATTGAGCATGTGATCCCGGTGATTGGTAATTTTTACTGCACTCGTAGTGATTATGCATGCTAAAGCATGGTGGTGGGTGAGTGGTGGCACAATGGAATCGTAGCCACAATAGACGTGGCTGATGACAGCGACCACCATCGGGCAGTAATTTCCACAAAAGTAAATCATGAAGCCTAATCACCTCTAATCCCTCATTACCATAATTTACTGGTCGTAGTAATCATGCATGCAAGCATAGCTAGAAGCTGAGTAATTGTGGGCCACTGCGGTGGCTGATAAGTAACTGACAGCCTAGTGGATCTTAGCTACCACCACAAACGTGGCTAGGAATCTTAGATGCCACCACCTCTAATCATTCATTACCATGCAAGTCAGTACTGCCTCCTTGAATTATTCAAAATTTGGGCCAACCACCGCGGTGGCTCTCACCTTGATAGTAGTTGGGATACAAGCACCGTGGTGGCTCTCACCTTGACAATCTAGTCGGCTATTCCATTCCCTTAATCGTTTCCTCTTATATCCCTCTCGAATATTTTGTTCTCCCTTGCAATCTCAAACCTCCACTACTCCATTTCCTTCATTGCTTCATCTTCTATCCCTCTTGACCATTTCTTTCTTCCTTGCACTCTTCCTGCAACTTTTATCCCCTCTCGTAATGGACCCTGCATAGTCTGGGAACTCCTCACACAATCTTTCCTCCCCCTCTGCAGCACAGTGCTAGAGCCCCTCCTCCCCTCATCTTGAAATCATGAATATGGGAGCTCCTCTCTCGCTATTCAATAGGCCAATTTGGATGCTCTCCAAAACTTCACCATGATGGTGCAAGAGGTGAATGTGAAGGAGGGGCAACTAGTCTGTCAAGGTCACAAGATTGCCATCAATGAAAGCGTGATTGAAAAGGCTCTAGAAAGATAGACCTGAAGAGAGTTCAACATGGGAAAGGTAAGTAATCTCCAGAGGAGGTTTTCCAATTTTGTTTTCGAGGATGTAAACAATTCTTAAGGGGAAGGGAATGTTACGTCAGCCACATAATCCGGGAGTGGCATGATTATGGTGAAACGAGGAATCAGAGGGCCTACGGTTACTTGGGGACCCCATTGTTTGGGTCTAGGTTTATGTTAAGCCTAGACATTAGTGAGAGATGCAAAAGGGAAGCCCATAAGAGGGCCTAAATGGCAAAGTCATTTGAGGGACACGTGGCATCAAGTTGGTTTCTACTTGGCAAGCATTGGGTTTAGGGGAGGTTTCTAGGAAGAGAGCTCATCTTAGAAGAATGGAGAGAGAGAGAGAGGGGGGGGAGAGAGAGAGAGAGAGAGAGAGAGAGAGAGAGAGAGAAGAAGAAGACGGGGTTCACATGGTGAACAAGATGAGCACCCTGGAAGCTGAGGCTGAGAGGAATTGAAAAGAGATCCCTCTTTTGTTGTCACAACAAGAGAGTAAAAAGAGTGCAATAGAAAAAGTATGCACAAAGGTGTACAACTGATCTTCACTTCCCCTCAGTTGTTGCAATTGGTGAAGACAAAGTTGATGTCAAAAGTGTATAAACTTGTTAAGGGAAAGTGTCTTGGTGAAGATATCTGTAACCTATTCTTGTGTTAGACAATGTACCAGGTCGATCTCTTCTTTGAGAACTTTTCATGAATGAAGTGATAATGCACTTCATTGTGTTTTATTCTAGCATGAAACACTAGGTTCTTGGCCAATTGGATGCTACTCATATTATCTAAATAGAGCAAGGTAGGGTCTCCAAAAAGGATCTCAATCTTTGAAAGAAGCCACATGAACCAGATTGCTTCACATGTTGTGTTAGTGAAACCTCTATCATCTACTTCGATGGAAGACAATGCCATTGTTGGTTGCTTTTTGCTTTGCCATGACAAATTGATGGAGCCAAAACTGAAGCAGTTTCCACTTGTAGATCTTCTTCAATTTACACTTCCTACCCAATCAACATCTGTGTATCCATGGAAGTGTAAGTCAGATGACTTGGCATAATGTAGTCCATGATCCCATATACCATGAAGGTATCTAAGTACACTCTTTGCTACTATAAGGAGGTGATTCTTCTTGGGATTTTGTATAAACTGACTGAGAACACCAACTGAATAAGAAATATCTGATCTGGTGATAGTCAAGTAGATCAAGTTGCCAATGAGTTGCATGTATTGAAGAGAATCTGAAGATGGAGAATTGGCAAGTGCTAGCAATTTAATATTGGAGTAAGGAGTGGCTTGCAATCATGTAGATGAAACTGCTTATTTACCTTTTGACTGTATTTTCTCTGATAAAGTGTAATCCCTATGTCATTTCTCCATATTTCTATCCCAAGAAAATCATGGAGTTGTCCCATATCCTTCATGTCAACTCTAAGGTGAGCTGACTCTTGCTTCTGAGATGAGTTGTTCATTGGAGCCAGTGATGATCAAGTCATCAACATAAAGTACTACAAGAAGGATGTCTTCTATAGTGTTCTTGATGTAAAGAGATGGGTTTGAATTTGATGGTGGCTAAAAACTAGATGCTAAGAAGTGATACAATGAACCCTTGTATTCCATGCACGAGGGACCTATTCAAACCATAGAGTGATTTTTGCAACTTGTAGACCTTATGTTCCATCCCATTAATGGCATACCCTAGAGATTGTCATGTAGATCTACTCATCCAAAACACCATTGAGGAAGGCATTCGTCACATCCATATGATGAATGGGCCAATCAAAGTGAGATGCAAGAGCTATGGATGTTCTGACCGTGGTTATCTTTGCACAACTTTTGCAAAAGTCTTCTTATAATCACTACCATACTCTTGGCAATATCCCTTGCCTACCAACCTAGCCCTGTATCTATTGGCCTCTCCATTTAAGGTAAGTTTGACTTTGTAAACCCATTTGCATCCTATGGGCTTCTTCTATATAGGAAGATCTATTAAGGTCCAAGCCTAGGTCTTGAGAAGAGCATTGTACATTCCTATAAACTAAAATTTAAATAAATTTTAGCAAAAAAAAAATGCTACATAAAAAAAACCTTACCTGGACTCTCCCGCTCCGTCCATCTCCGTCGTTATCCGTCGGTCGCTCTTCGTCGCTGCCGCAATTCCATCGACCTCCTGCAAATCCGAAATCGAACGATGAGGAGGAGCTCGATCGAGGTATGAAGAATGAGAGGGGTCACTCTCCTTTTATAAGAAAATTTAGGGTTTCCCTACCTCGATCGAGGTATTTCACATGCAACATACATATCGCTCCATCATACCTCGATCGAGGTGTAGACATGCCATGATACCTCGATCGAGGTATTTTGACATGCCCATACACATCGGTACATGTACCTCGATCGAGGTATTGACCTACCATGATACTCGATCGAGGTATGTCAGCAGCAGTCGGATGACACATAACACCTATTTAATTAATTTTGGACTCTTGCACTGTCCAAATTCATTTTGTGAGATAATTCTAGATAAAACATTTCAAAAAAAGAGGCTCTTATAAAACAAAACATTGAGTCAAAAAGGAAGATTTAAAAAAATCAAATTAGAAAAAATGACGTGAGATGTTAAAAATAGAGTACATCACATTGTTAAAAGAGACAAAAAAGTAAGATTTGAAAAAATCAAATTAGAAAAAATGGCGTGACATGTTATGAAAACTAGAGTACATTTCAAAAAGAGCACATCACATTTGTAAAGAAGTAGATCATATTACTCAAAGCCATATGGTGTCAAAAAACACCTTAATACAGTCTCTCTTAACATCATCTTAACATCACATTTGTACAAGAAGTAGATCATATTACTCAAAGCCATATGGTGTCAAAAAACACCTTAATACAAAGCCATATGGTGTCAAAAAACACCTTAATACAAAGCCATATGGTGTCAAAAAACACCTTAATACAGTCTCTCTTATCTAAGTCTAGAAGATCTCATCATTGGTCTCTCTTATCTTCTCAACAACCCAATCCTTCACTGCCTCCACAGCTGTATCCTCAACATAATTACATGCGAAGAAGAAGTTTAAGCAATCACAAATTGTTTCTTTATAATTTCTCTGAGAGGCTCTTATTGTTCTCTCAGCATCCGCATCAAATCGCCCATGACGAGAGCTGCGATAACGCAGGTTACTTAAGAAGTCTAATAGATCTTGTCGTGCTTTTATCATACGTCTTAGAAGTCTTTCACTGTCTGCTATCTTGAGAGTCTCCTCCCTCTTTGCATGCCTTTGTGCAACAAATTCCTCTCTCTCCATGTGTGTCAAAGGAGAACCTTGTCGAATTCTGGCCTCTCTCTGTGCTCCTTGGTCAGCAATCCATTCTTTGAGATTGTTAATTCCAAACTCCACGTCTTCGACAATGCCAAGGACATCCATGGTTGGGGAGATGATAAAGAAAGGGAGATGGACTACGATGCAAGAAAGAAGAGAGTGTCTGTGGAAGAACTAGGATAGAAGAATACTTGGTTATCAGGATGGATGAAAGAAGACTCTGAGAGTGTTTGCGGAAGGACTAGGATAGAAGAATACAACAAGAATACAAGTTAATGAGAAGCACTAGGATGCAAGAAAGAAGAGAGTGTCTGCGGAAGAACTAGGATAGAAGAATACTTGGTTATCAGGATGGATGAAAGAAGACTCTGAGAGTGTTTGCGGAAGGACTAGGATAGAAGAATACAAGAAGAATACAAGTTAATGAGAAGCACTAGGATGGATGAAAGAAGAGAGTGTTTGTGGAAGAACTAGGATAGAAGAATACTTGGTTATCAGGATGGATGAAAGAAGACTCTAAGAGTGTTTGCGAAAGGACTAGGATAGAAGAATACAAGTTACTCAGAAGGACTAGGATGTAAGAAATAAGAGAGTGTTTGTGGAAGGACTAGGATGGAAGAATACAAGTGCACTAAGGCACGATGTGTTCACTACGATAAGGATAAGGGTTGGAATAAAGTGAGTGGCACGATGTGTTCACTATGATAAGGGTTGGAATAAAGCGAGTGGAGATTGAATGCTCTACTTTAAGTGAGTGGAGATGATAAGGATAAGGGTTGGAATAAAGTGAGAGAAGCATTGCGAATGCTCTACTTTAAGTGAGTGGAGACTGTCCAACTGAATAAAATTCTCATCACACAAGGATTTATTTCCAAATAATCACATCATCACACATTCATATCATAAAATTGTGTGCATGAAGAAATATATTACAAATATTACATCATCACATATTCATATCAAAATTCTCATCACACAAGGATTTATTTCCAAATAATCACATCATCACACATTCATATCATAAAATTGTGTGCATAAAGAAATTATATAAATATCATGATTATGCCACTTAAGTAATAAGTCACAAATTGGTGTATAATCAACAAAAACTACAAACACAACATCATCATACATGCATCACAACTCTTGTGATACTTCTAGTGGAGACTGTGGCAACTCTTCGGATGCTTCCAATGGAGGCTGTGGTGCTGTAGATGTACACTCGGTCTCTACTTCTTCTGTAGTATGTAGTGCTTTCGGAGTAGACTCAGTATCCTCTTCCTTAAATGCAAGCGGAGGCGGTGGCAACTCTTCTGATGCTTCCAGTGGAGGCTGTGGTGCTGTAGGTGTACATTGGGTCTCTACTTCTTTTGTAGTGTGCAGTGCTTTCATAGTAGACTCAGTCTCCTCTTCCTTAAAGGGAAGCTCTGGTATTGCTTCAGTTGCACGTTGTATTCTAATGGTAGCAATTAGGTCTCGAATGATTTCAGCCCTAAACAATTGTATATCCTCCTCTGAATATTTGAGCTCCAAAGAGTCTTCCGATGAGATCTGTGGCTTAAGTGAGAAAATTTCTTTGAAAATCAACATGCAGTTGTAGGCAACTCTCCACCCACAACTATGCCCATCTTCCTGCTCTACTACTAAATGCTTTTGGAAGTCTACCGAGTCTTTGTACTGTCCTGTTTCTCTGATAGCAGATACCAACTTCTCAATCGACCTGCTCATCGTGACATATTAAAAAAACTTAGTGTATCTATCACATAAGGTACATAATATAGAAGTAACAACAGATTAATAGAATACTTACGTTTGCACTGAGCCATGAAAGCCTGCAATCGAGTTAACAAACCAACAATAGTTGTCTTCAAGGTTCCAAACCACCAGACTCCAATGTTCCCTACACGAATAATTAAGAACCATTATTATTTAACACAATGTTGCCAGTATAAGATGAAAATAAAGGTTGCCATGATACTTACATCTCATGATATGCCATAAATAGGACTCGCACGCCATGTAAATGTAAAGGCTATAATAATTTACAAACATCGGCTATTGTCTTTCTGCTATCGCTAAGTATAGGAGAAAGGAGGGAATCCAACATATACACACGATTTTGTACGACTCTACCAAATCGTGAGATAACTATACTGCACCAACAAATAAATGAATATTAGCTTATTAGATTTAATCAAAATAAATGAATATTAGCTTATTAGCTTATTAGATTAAATCAAAATATTGAATTATCAAGTAGAGAAAAAGTTTGTATCAAACCTGAGAATGGCCATCATAACGTTGTTATTGACCTCATTTGAAGCTCTAGAGAGAATTGAAATCTCCTCTCCCCCAAATTCAAGATACTGAGGTCTATCTTGAATCATAACCCTAACATTAAAAGAGCTTCCCAATTCTTTTAATGAAGCCATGTTTGTAGAGTTGAGGTCATCTATCCTCTTTGACTCTTTGATGGCATTCATTTCGCAATCAATGATTGCTCGAATGGTACATGTTATAAATGCATAGAGATGCAAATCCGTATATGTTGATAGTGTGGTGTCATTTTGCATCTCAAAAATTTGACCAAGTACCAAAAAGCAATTGTAGCCCACCCTCCATCCACAATTATAGATGTGGCTATGATCTTGATGTGATACCTGACATGTTATATACTCTATTTGTTGTGCCAAGTCACATTGCCGCATTACTATGTCGATAGCATCTACTAATTTTCGAGCTGATCTGCATATCAAAACATATAACAACAATGAATATGTGCATTGCATATCAATCTACATGTCAAGAAGTGACAACAAGTGTAGTCTATACTTACTCTAACACATTGCCATGGACGGATGTCATTGAGTTTGCAAAGAAGCACTTCTTCGCAAGGATGTCCACGACTACCAGACTCCAATGTGAGCTGCATTATCAATAAAGAATAATTACTGTGTTTGAGACAATTCTAGCAATGCAATAGAAAAAACAAGTAGGGTTTGATGCTTACTTCTCATAATATGCTGTAAAAATAACTCGTGCGTCATTCATAGGAATGTGCTTCAACCACTTGCAAACATTCTCTATGGTTTCTTCTTTGTTGCTAAGCACTTCCGAAATACGAGGATCGAGCATATATGAAACGCTTTGTATGTTTTGCGGAAAATTTGCTATAACATTACTATATTTAAAAAAAAAGTATTAGCTTCTTGGGTTTAATCAAAATAAGCAAAGTATAAAGCCAAGGAAAAGGCTGCATCAAACCTGAGGATGGTTGTAATGACTTTGACATTAACCTCATTCTTAGGATTCAAGAGGATTGAAATCTCTTCTTCACCAAATTCAAAAAAATGAGGTTGTTGTCGAATTAACAACATAGCAGTGAATGAACTTCCAATCTGCTCCAATAGATTCATATTTTTATGACTCATCTTATTGAGGGAGTAGTCTACATCGTATTCTTCTTCACTTGCTATGTCCTCCACATCCTCCTTCTGCCATAAAAATATGAAAAAGTTATGCGATGTACACATCCCAAATAAAGGCTTAAACAAGCAGATAAGGTTTCATACATGCTTTCATTAGTGTAAGTCTCTCCTCTGCTTGGAGCAAAAATTTAAAAAGGTTTCATACACGCTTTCATTAGAGTGAGTCTCTCCTTCTCTTGGACGAAAAATTTAAAAAGTTATGAGATTTACACATCCCAAATAAAAATAATGGTTTAAATAATCATAGAAGTATAAAGATAGCATGCTTTCATTAGACAAGTTATGAGATTTACACATCCCAAATAAAATTAAAGGTTTAAATAATCATAAAAGTATAAAGATAGCATGCTTTCATTAGACTCATTCTCTTCTCCTTTTGGAAGAAAATATAAAAAAGTTATGAGATTTATACATCCCAATTAAAGGATCCCAATTAAAGGCTGGAACAAGCATACAAGTATAAAGATAAGGTTTTATACATGCTGCAATGTAGTCATATTTTCATGTTGTTTCCCAATGGTAGTAATTAGATGCTGAATACTCTCAGCTCGAAATGCTAGCAGATCAGCTTCTGTATATGATTCCATTTTGACTGGTAACTCCAAATCAAAAATCTCTCTAAGAAATAACATGCAGTTGTAGGCAACTCTCCACCCACAGCTGTGTCCATCTTTTTGCTCCACTGGCAGACGTCTTTTGAATTCTACTTGATCTTGTTGCTCCGTGGTTGTTCTGACAGCAGATACTAGCCGATATGCAGCACTGTCCAGCATGACATATGAAATATATTAATATGTCATGATCATAAGATACAAAATAAGAAAGTATCAAAAATATTAAGAGAATAATTACCTTGGGGAGTTGGCATGATAGCCTTCTATTGAATTCACAAACCATAAATGGTTGAGTTCAAGGTCCCAGAAGATCAGACTCCAATGTGAGCTACACGACCAGAATAAAAATGATTATTGTTTTACACAAACTTGCCAAAGAAATAGTAAAAATAAGGTTAGAGTTGATACTTACGCCTCATGATAAGGCATTAAGATGACTCGCACCCCATCTAAATTCAAAGGGCTTAACCAGATACAAACATCTTCTATAGTCTTTTGAGGAGAGCTAAGAATAGAAGAAAGGAGAGCATCGAGCATGTAGACACGATGCTGCACTGTACTAGGAAGCTGAGAAATAACTACACTGCACCAAGAAATAAACAAACATTAGCTCATAGAATTGATTTGCATTCTGCACTAGGAAACTGATATATAACTGAACTGTGAATAAATAAACAAATGTTAGCTTATTGAAGTAGCAATAAATAAATAAACATTACCTGAGAATGGCCAAGATAACATTGTCATTAACCTCTTTTAAAGGATTGGAGAGGATTGAAACCTCCTCTCTACCAAAGCTTAAATACTGAGGTTCTCGTTTCAAAACGATCTTAACTTGAAATGAGCTCTCCATTTTATCTAATGCAGCTAAATTTGATTTTTCAATCAAATTTAGAGGTGGTTGCATTGTTGAAGTAGAAGGGAGTGCCTCCGTATTGACTTCATCCATTTCTTCTCCCTCTATTGCCTGTAAACAAATATGAGAGATTAGATTCATTATCTTTAAATTTAAATCTTATTTAAAAAATTGTATTTAGTTGAGAAATAGAGAGTTCATACCGCTAAGTATTGTCGTAGTGGCCTTTTTTCATAACCCTGCGAGCCATAATTATCAAAGAAGGCATCATCATATTTGTCTTCATCCACCAACCTCTCTGTGAATGGGTCATGTAAGTCCATCTTTTCATCATCAACAACTGGGACATTATGATCTTCAAGGTAATCATCCATGTCATCGGTGTCCTTGTGGTCTATCTCTTTTTCATAGCCTGTGGTTAGATCTGCTTGACGCTAGAAATAGGCCATGAAATGCTTATTTTCAATAATATTGGTGGAGTTGCCTTTTCTTAGGAGATCCTCAAATAAATATCCCATCCTGCACAAGGTGACCTCCCAACCTGCCGGCAGCAAATTCTCCATCATGGTAAGCAAGAGACTCCCACTTTTTGCAGGACTTCCATAGTTGTTTTTTTGATAATGTATGGACCTAGGAATATCTTGCTCTTCTAGCATCAATCTCAAATTATTTGAATTCCCTCTTATGTTCTTTTGTAAGGAGTGATCAAGGTTGGGACTCCGCATACACAGAAAGAATGATTCAAGAGTTTGAATCGCTATGCCACATTCTCTCTTGCCTCTCTTTGCTGCATAAACACCACTATATATCTTCAAATCTGATGAATATGCTCACTCTAGAGTAACCTGCATGGCTTCTTTGTCTTTTTTATCAACAAATATGACAATGTTACAAATCGCCACTTTGCTAATGGTGGTATATACTATTCTATCAATGAAGTTATGGATATCATCGCTAGAAACTTCATTGATAAAGAATAGTTGTGGCTTATCCCATGCTGACTCATTCTTGAAGAAGTCATCTTCTGAGACTCCCCTGAAGTTGACAAGCTTTCCAGACTCTGCCGTAACCTCTACATTGAATTGAAAGCTTTGGTGCATATCTGTCGGCATTCTTATCTCGCTGATTAATCTTTCCACATATGCAACCACCTGTTGTGGGATCTCTTTTCTCATATAAGAGGTTACTATTTCCGACCCATCTTCATTCTTTTTAATCCACCTGTTTGCCCATAGCTTTACCTTGGGTGTTGACAAAGAAGCTATATGCTTCACCACATTATAGTCAATGTTACAGTGAGTAAGTGGAATTTGTTTCTCTGATAGCAAATACTTGATGGCACTATGCACTGCATCATGCCTCACCTGTACATTGATGCATTCTTCCATGCAGTGGTCTTTGTCTTTTTTTCCAAAAAACCATTCTTTCTTTAAAATTTTTTGTGCTGCCATGGATGCATACTTATCAGGTAAGTACTTTACAGGCCTCCACATCCCTTCCGTCAACTCCTTCTTATCCATTACCTTTGACTTGCCAGAGATAAACAAAGGAGCTTCATAGGTCAGCTGTCCATGCTCACAAGCAATGCACGTTTCAAGCATCTCATTGAACACTTCAACAGGATGAAATATGATAGAAGTGCAGTCGGCATATCTGTCCCTCACCACCTTGAGGCTTGTCATACTTTCTTCCCGCTCTTGGGTTCCCCTAGGCACAACTGCACTCAAAGAAGTATAAAAGTTTGTGAGTGTGTCGGCGTCTGCTTTTGTGACCTTTCGCTTCAAATCAGGATTTGGAGAACCAAATGTTGTCCATATTACCCTTGCCTTTTGTAAGACCTCTGATGTTGAGGATATCTTACGCTTTCCATGGACATAATGATTAAGTCTTTCGGACTCAATCAAATACTTAATCTCATGCTTGAATATACAGATCGTTGCAGGATAATAATGGAATGAGCTTATCTTTACAAATTGTTCTGGAGTGAGTCTTTTGCCCTCCTTTGCTTCCCTTGCGATCTGATTACAAGCATAAGCCCAATGTTGACCATCAATGGGCTGGAATCTGCAATGAAGGAGAAATTCCTTCTTGACTTCCTTTAGCATATTCTCTCCTTGTGCCTCTTCGCCTTGTTCATGTGGAATATTTTTTAGAGTGTTTTTAAAGAATTGACTGAAGATCTCCTCGAAATTTGTAGGCCCTGTAAATGTTATTTGATCCAGAAAACTATTTTTGGTTGGACAAAACATTATTGGGCGCAAGACCACATTACTTGCCACAGGTTTCTTACCATCTCTCAAAGCCTCATATATATGCATTGCATAGGATATATCAAGGCTTCGGCTATTAGTAAACAGAGCTGCAGCTTCCACATCTTTGGCATTCACAAACCACGTCATATATCCCACATCATCATCTGTAACTACTTCATTAAGACGCAGATTAAGATTTTTGATTGATGTGAGTTCATCCTGATCATCTTCAGCCTCGGATTCTGAGTCTTCTTCATCTTTCTCTTTTTTTGACCATTTTTCATCCACATTATCTTTCTCTACAGTGGGACGATGTCTTTTCTTACTGCTTGGAACCGTGGCTCTTGCAGTACTAGGCTTTTGCATTTCACGTCGTGGTTTGCTAGCAAGAGCTTCTAGCATAACTGCAGTGGATCGACCTTGATCTTCTTTAATTTTTGCTAATTCCCGTGCACTCAAGGCTTGTTTTTCATCATCCTTAGTTACATCCACCATTTCTGGCTCTAGAAGTTTGCGCTCATGTTCTACAGGTTTGTGACAGTGTGCCTGTTCTTCTTGCCCCTGCATTGAAGTCTGAGCTTTTTGATCTCCTTCATGTGATGATTCTTGCATATGGGGAGCATATTCTGCATCCTGAAAGTATTCAAACATTATCTTTGCATGCATCCTTTTTGCCACCACACTAGGAAATTGCTCCCAAGTATATGAAAGAGTCTCCAATGCCCTTTGCAGCTCTGGAAACTTTGATGGTTGAGGAGGAGGCATCACAAAGGTCTTTGCGTCTCTCCTTGACACAATAAAATGCATACCGCCAACTTCAGGATTTGAACTCTTTGTTAAAATATCCACAAAGGTGTCTTTTCGCTGAATTATTATGCCTACTACAAGGCTTGAAGTCATATCTTTTTTGAAGAAAGTAGCATCCCATGGATCTTCAACACCATTGAACTCCCTTTTTGACATAAGTAGAAAGAGTCTCTTTTCCTTTTGATGAAGAAACCAAGCTCTTCTACCCATGTGATATCGAGTCCACCTACCAAAGCCATTGGGGCTATATTCCTTTCCTTTGAAATTCAAAGTGACATCAGAAACCCATTCTCTGATCTCAGAGTCATTTAGCATAGCCATCACATTAGCTGATTGCTCCATAATCCTACAAGAAAAGATAATGAAGAATTTAGATACATACAAGTAAAGTACAATATACAACCCTTGATACAATAAATGTGGAAAATAGCCCAAAATGCTTTACAAGGCTTCATATGGCAATAAATGTGGGAAATAGCCTAAAAGGCTTTACAAGGCTTAAATATTTGTACAAATGTAAAAGAATTAGCCAATAAAGCTTTACAAGTAATATAAAATGTCGTCTAGTGATAAAGCTTCAATCTTCGTGAAGATTCATGTAATCTGTCCATCCATTGATATCTGAGCACTGATACCCAATTGGTGTAATCTATCCACTAAAAACTGTTCCACTGATATCCACTTATGCAGCCCACATGATATCCACTTATGCGTCTCTCCTCTAAGGCAATCTAATCTATGCTAAACTATGCTAAACCAACCGTCGAAGCGAAGAAAAGCAATAAATAATTTCTTTTTCTATGTTCATTTTGATGTGCTGGGGTTTAAGAGGCTTAAATATGCAAAAGAAGGGGTTGTGATGTAGAGGCTAAACCTGCATGTGATATAAATGAAGAACAAGTATCTAAAGAAAAGTTAATTTAAAAGATGAATATATATAAAAATATTATCTCACCTTCAAAACAAACCATAAATTCACTCTTTTATAATTTTTTAAAAGTATAATATAAAAGATGTAAATATATAAAACTCTCTTTACTTTCTCTCTCTCTCTCTCTCTCTCTCTCTCTCGACTCCTAAATCTCTTTGTAGCCATAGTCAAGACACCTCATTCTCTCTCTTAATCTCTCTCTCTCTCTCTATAACTCTTAAGTATTTTTCTCTCTATCCTCATCCCACTTATTCTCTCTCTCCCTCTCCCTCCCTCTAGCAGAGAAGTTTCATTCCTCTCTCTCTCTCCCTCTCTCTCCCTCTCTCTCTTTCTCTCTCTCTCTCTCTCTCTCTCTCTCTCTTTCTCTCTCCCTAAGTCTCCCTCTTCTCTTCTCTCTCTCTCTCTCTCTTTTCCTCTCTCCTCTCCCCATGTTTCATTCTGATAAACATCTCTCTCTCTCTCTCTCTCTCTCTCTCTCCCTCTCTCTCTCTCCCTCTCTCTCTTTCTCTCTCTCTCCCTCTCTCTCCCTACTCTCTCCCTCCCTCAAGCAGCCACGGTCCCCAAGAGACCCGCTTCTCTCTCTTAATCTCTCTCCCCCTCTCTCCTCTCTCTTTCTTTCCCTCCCTACTCTTCTCTCTCATTTAAAAATATAATATAAAAGATGTAAATATATAAAACTCTCTTTACTTTCTCTCTCTCTCTCTCTCTCTCGACTCCTAAATCTCTTTGTAGCCATAGTCAAGACACCTCATTCTCTCTCTTAATCTCTCTCTCTCTCTCTTTGACAACTCTTAAGTATTTTTCTCTCTATCCTCATCCCACTTATTCTCTCTCTCCCTCTCCCTCCCTCTAGCACAGAAGTTTCATTCCTCTCTCTCTCTCTCTCTCTCTCTCTCTCTCTCTCTCTCCCTCTCTCTCTTTCTCTCTCTCTCTCTCTCTCTCTCTCCCTAAGTCTCCCTCTTCTCTTCTCTCTCTCTCTCTCTCTCTTTTCCTCTCTCCTCTCGCCACGTTTCATTCTGATAAACATCTCTCTCTCTCTCTCTCCCTCTCTCTCTTTCCCTCTCTCTCTTTCTCTCTCTCCCTCTCTCTCTTTCTCTCTCCCTCTCTCTCCCTACTCTCTCCCTCCCTCAAGCAGCCACGGCCCCCAAGAGACCCGCTTCTCTCTCTTAATCTCTCTCCCCCTCTCTCCTCTCTCTTTACCTGCTTCTCTCTCTTAATCTCTCTCCGCCTCTCTCCTCTCTCTTTCTTTCCCTCCCTACTCTTTTCTCTCATTTAAGGAGCCCCTCTTCTCTGTGTGAATCTCTCTCTCTCTCTCCCTCTCTCCCTCTCCTCTCTCATTTAAGGAGCCCCTCTTCTCTCTCTTAATTTCTCTCTTTCCCTCCCTCCCTATTCTCCCATTTCTCAAATTTACAAACTCAAATATAAATAAAAAACTAATTAAAATAGAACTCAAAAACTCAAATAAGAAACTAATTTAAAAAGAATTGTAATGCCTTCTAAAAGACCACCCTCCTCAAAAACTTTAAGAATAAACTAATTGAAAAAGAATTATAAGTAAAGAAAAAGAATTACAATACAAATTTTAAGAAATAGAACTCAAAAACCTTAACAAGAAACTAATTGAAAAGAATTGTAAGTAAAGAAAAAGAATTACAAGACGAATAAAAAAGAATGCAAGTACCTGGAAAAAGTGAAAAAAGTAAGGCTCGGCTTATCCTTTCTCTTCCGCTCTTGGTTGCTTCAATGAAATGAGGAGAGAGTTAAAACTAGTCCACTCCTCCTACGCATAAATTTGAATTTTCAAAAAAGAGAGGGAAATTTGAATTCATTATAAATTTGAATTCAAATTTGTGTTCAACATTCTTCTTATACTTTCTTCTCATACGTTCCTTTTGAATTCAAATTTGTGTTCAACATTCTTCTTGATACTTTCTTCAACATTCTTCTCGATTCTCGTAAGTCCTTTTCATTCTCGTAAGTCCTTTTCATTCTTCTCGTAAGTCCTTTTCATTCTTCTCGTAAGTCAAATCTTATTTGTCGTTCTTGCTCGTGATAGTAAGTCAAATCCTCCTCTCCCATCTCTCTCCTTCTGCTCCCTCCTCTCCTCTCCCTCTCTCTCTCTCCTCTCTCTCCTTCCTCTCCTCTCCCTCCCTCCCTCCATCCATCCCTCGACCCAACCCTCTCCTCCCTTCTCCTTCCCTCCCCTCCCTCCGCCGCCAAAACTCCTCCCTCGACCCCTCCCTTCCCCTGTGAAGATTGTGGGAGAGAGGGAAGGAGTCTCACTTACGGCTTTCTCACATGCACAAAATGGGGGAATACACACAAAGGTGGAGGCTGAAAACAGTTTTCCTCTTCTTAGTTGTGAAAGCCAAAAGAACTCTAGTACAAAGAAATAGAAGAACCCTATATGTGGGTCTCAAACCAAACTCAACTAACTAAGGTGGCATACTAACTGAGCCACGAACTAGTGTAGATAAGGATAGCTGTCATCCAGCTATTATTCGTGGGCGGTGTACCAACCGCATCTCCAGCTAACAAGTCGGTGACATAAATGCACAACAGTCAGCCTGGCATATCGCGAGTGGAGCTTGATATCTCAACACTCCCCCTCGAGCTCAATCCCAAATCCTGCACACCAAGCAGGTCTCTGAACTTGCGCAGCTTCTCTGCACCCAATGCTTTCGTGAATATGTCAGCTACCTGATCCTCTGTGCTGACATAAACTAGATCAATAAGACCTAGTAAAACCTTCTCCCGCACATAGTGATAATGCACCTCAATGTGCTTTGTTCTAGCATGAAAGACTGGGTTCTTTGCCAAATGTATACTGCTCATGTTGTCACAATAAATGACAACCGGCCCATCTGTCTGATGCATATCATAAAGTAGCTTATGCAACCAAGCTACCTCGCATGCAGCCATTGCTGCACCACTGTACTCAGCCTCTGTGCTCGACAAGGCAACTGTAGGCTGTTTTTTGCTGCTCCAAGTGACTGCAGCACTCCCAAAAGAGAACATATATCCACTGGTAGGTTGTCTATCAGAAATACTACCAGCCCAATTAGCATCAGTGTATCCATGCAACTGTATCTGAGAACCCCAGCCTCATAAAATAGTCCATACTGCAATGTGGACTTCACATACCTGAGTATGCGTCTAGCCGCATCCAAATGCGGTTTCCTTGGAGCCTGCATAAACTGACTTACCAACTCAACAGCATAGCTCAAATCTGGCCTGGTAATAGTCATGTAAATCAAACTTCCTACTATGCGTCTGTACATAGTAGGGTCTTCCAGAAGCTCACCTGCAGCTGTGCTCAGCTTCACATTCTGCTCCAAAGGAACTGAAATAGGCTTACAGCCTGTCATCCCATATTTGGACAGCATGTCCAATCCATACTGCCTCTGCAAGAGCTGTATCCCACTTGGTGATCTAATCACCTCAATGCCCAAGAAATAACGCAGCTCTCCCAAATCCTTCATCTCAAACTTCTGCCTCAATAGCATTTTCACATGAAGGATATCTTCATCACTATCACCTGTGATGATCAAATCATCAACATAAATGACCAGCAGCATAATCCCTTTCTCTGTTTTTCTCACATAGAGTGAGAAATCTGCCTTGGAAATCTGAAAGCCAATAGTGACAAGATACTGTCCTATCTTGTCAGACCATGCTCTAGGTGCTTGCTTCAAGCCATACAAGGCTTTTTTCAACCTGCAAACAAACTCAGGATGAGTAGCATGAAAACCTACTGGCTGCTCCATAAAGACCTCTTCTTGCAAATCACCATGCAAGAAGGCATTCTTTACATCCATCTGATGTAAAGACCATCCCTTTGATGTAGCCATAGCAATGGCTGCTCTTACGGTTGCCATCCTTGCAACCGGGCTGAAAGTTTCTTCATAATCAATGCCATATGTCTGTGCATACCCCTTGACAACTAATCTTGCCTTGTATCTATTCACAGAACCATCTGCATTGTGCTTAATCTTATAAACCCACTTACAACCAATTGCATTCTTGCCTTTAGGCAAAGGCACCAATTCCCATGTAGCATTAGCATCCAAGGCATCCATTTCTTCATCCATGGCTTTCTCCCATTTTTCATTTCCCATGGCTTGCTCAAAAGAAGTGGGTTCTGGTTCCTGTATCACTTTGACCATATAGGCATAGTGAATGGCTGTAAATCCATCATATTTCAGCCTATCTACAGGATACCTAACCCTGGTAGACCTGCGCAAAATAGGCTCACTTCCAGGTGCTCTCAAAACATCCCTGGTCTTCCTTACTCCAGGTGTAACAATAGAAGGAATACCCAACTCATCATCAATGCTCTGTTCTGAGCCACTGGATTCACCATCCACACAAGAGTGACCTGCATTCACATCATACATGGGCTGATCTACCTTCTCTTTTCCTTTTCGTGATACCTGCGTACCACTCTCTGCATTGCTTTGAGGAGATTCTCCTGATCTCAATCTGCCTGTCCATGGCGAAGTATGTGAACCACTGGTAGAGGACACTCCAGGTCCACTGATATTTTGTGATTGCTGCTGTGCATTCTGTGCAGCATTACCATTTTGTGCATCTACATCAATCATCACATTTACTGGTTTATACCAGCTGTTCATCTCATCAAAAACAACATCTCTGCTCACTGTGAACTTACGTGTAGAAGGGTTATAGCATCTATACCCTTTCTGCTGCAGAGAATAACCAATAAAGATGCACTTCTCAGCTTTTGGATCCAACTTGGACCTCAACTCATCTGGCACATGGACATAGGCAATGCAACCAAAAATCTTCAAATGAGAAATATCTGGTTTCCTACCAGTATACATCTCCTCTGGCGTCATGCCATGTATTGCTGCAGTGGGAGTCTTGTTCATTATATAGACTGCTGTAGCAACTGCTTCAGCCCAATAATAATCTAGTAGATCTTTTTCATTTAGCATAGCCCGAGATACCTCTCAAAGAAATACTTGTCTGATGTATTTCATGTCCCGAACATCACCAAGAACCTTGTTTCTGTTGGTGGTCAGATGGTTGAGCAGGGCTTGCAGGTCAGATTTAATCCTCATGGATGCTTTGTTGAGGATATGAAAAATAATGGTCGCTTGATAGCAAAAGGAAAGAAGAAGGGCAGGATGTTTACGTTGGATGCAGACATGCCTGAATTGAGTGCAGCAATGTTTGC
Organism: Dipteris shenzhenensis; assembly: GCF_047967505.1. Lineage (NCBI taxonomy): Eukaryota > Viridiplantae > Streptophyta > Polypodiopsida > Gleicheniales > Dipteridaceae > Dipteris > Dipteris shenzhenensis. Next base: position 20,770,836 of record NC_141613.1, read on the forward strand.
ACATGGGACCGGTGTAGTTGCAGATATTGATATCTGGCACAAACGCATTGGTCATGTTAATATACAGCGACTTAAATCAATGCAAGCCCAAAATATTGTTGCAGGATTGCCTAAATTCAAGGTTGCAGAAATGCACAAGGTTTGTGAAGCCTGTCAATTTGGGAAACAGGCAAGGAAACCTTTTCCTAGGCATGTTCAAGAGAGTAAAAAGCCATTGGAATTAATCCACTCTGATGTGTGGACTACAAAAGTTGCATCTATTGGAGGCTGTCACTATTTTGTCACATTTATTGATGACTTCAGCAGAAAACTGTGGGTGTATTTTATGAAAAAGAAAAGTGAAGTGTTTGGGCACTTCAAAGCTTTCAAAGCTATGGTTGAAAAAGAAACAGGCCTGCAAATAAAATGCCTAAGGTCAGATGGAGGGGGAGAGTACCTCTCAAATGAGTTTGCAAGGTTCTTGCAGGAGCATGGTATAAAGCAGCAATATTCATGCAGTCATACCCCACAGCAAAATGGAATTGCAGAAAGAAAAAACAGGCATATTGCCCATCCTGCATAGACAAAGGAATTTTGCCAATCTGCACAATAGGATGTGCAGTATCATCACCAGTCTCCACAAATCCTGGTTTTTCCATTTTTCTTGCATCCTGCATCCATTCAGCATGACCTGTCATGTGGTTTGACGCACCTGAGTCAACATACCACACATCATTTTGTTCTTCTACACTTGTCACAGAATTGGTCATATGCTGCACCATAAATAGATGCTCATTTCTGTCATCACCTTGCCTGCTAGAAGATGCATAATTGTCTTGCTGCAATTTTCCATTCATAATGTCATTCTGCTTTTTATAGCAGTCCTTAGCCATATGACCCATTTTGCCACAATAGTAGCATTCAATATTGCTGTTTGCATTTTGGCCTCTCTGCCATCCACCACGGCCTCTTTGGCTCCCCCTGCCTCTAGAGTTACCACGTCCTCCTGCATAGGACTGGTTTTCTTGCGTTTGCTGCATATTCTGATTTCTACCACGGCCTGCAGATCGGCCTCCTCTACCTCTGCCTCTACCTCTGCCAGCATTTGAGTAGAAGACAGTTTCTTTTGAAGTTCCTGCTGAAGAAGATGCACCCCCATTTCTGTGCTCTTCGGAAATTAGAAGAGCAATCAACTCCTCAAAATCAGGAAATTTTTCACGGACGGCAATGGATGTCCGGAACTGTGCATAATCCTTTCCTAGACCATTCAAGGTCACAGAGACCAAATCGTCATCATCCACTGGCGACCCAATGGAAGCAAGTGCATCTGCAATTTTCTTCACTTTCATGTGGTAGTCATTTATGCTCAAATTTTCTCTCTGCACATTGTGCAACTCCTGTTTGAGTTGCATTTTCCTGGCTTGCGTATTTGTGCTGTACATTTTTGCCAAAGTATCCCATGCCTCCTTTGGCGTATTTGCATCCTGAATATGCACAATCATGGAGTCCGAAATACTGATAGACAGCCAGTACATAACTTTCCTGGCTCTCTCATGCCATCCTTTAAATGCCTGCATTTCCTGTTGACTGGGAACATTAGGAAGAACAGGTTCTTCTTCATTTCCTGTAATGAATTCCCAATAGCCTTTTCCCATCAAGAAATTCGTCATTCTAAACTTCCATGCCTGGAAGTTGTTCTTGTCAAGCTTTTCAGTGACAATCTGTGAAAGAGAATCAGATGCCATTACAGAACACTGCAAAATATTCTGTCACTGCAAAAAACACAGCTTTTGCCTCACACGGGCAGATTTGCAAAACTGACGAAAGTGGTATTTCACCACACAGTCACTTCCTAGTGACGATTTTGCATCAACAGGCAACAGGCATGAATCTGCAACTCCCAATATCTCTGCACACAGGCATACGATGCAATTTCTGCATCTGGCTTGGTAGGGATCACCTGAAAAGTAGTCGGCATAGAAATTCCACATACATCCACTTCTAGATTCTTCACAACTCCCAAGGTCTTTACCCTAGTGTTGTCACCCAATTTGATGCGATAAGGAGAGGTAGTACTATAGTATTTTAAATCAGCATCTATCATGGTCTTCTCACTCATGACATTAATCGATGCACCTCCATCAATGTAAACATTAGAAATCACTTGACCATCAATGATCACATCAACCATAGGTACATCATTACCAACATCTATATCTACCTTTTGAACAGTAGGAATGGCACTTTTCTTCTTTTTCTTCTTTGACACTCTTGTGCTTGTTAGCTTTCCCCATTCCTTCCGTAGTTTTGGAGACAAAGCAAGTAACTGACCAAAGGTGATATGAGTTTCCTTTTCTTTAAGGTCGAACAACAAGTCATAGCTTCCAATGCTTTGTCCTAAAGGAAAGTCTGACTGGCTAATTCTCCTTCTTCTTTTTCTTACTACGGCATTCCTCTTCTAGAACCATTACTCCCACTGAACTTCTCATGGCAATCTCATCTTCATCACCAAGGCTTCAAAACCATCTAAGACCAATAAATGTGGCAACAAACGTCAGTTCTGAATTGCATGTTCAAAGGAGCATCTCTCCAATCCAGCTGGTGTCAAATGTACAAACCAGAAGCACACATCTCAAAGATGGTAATGTGGAAGATCTTCCCGCAGACGGAGTTCAAACATGGTGCTGAGTAGGGTTTGCCAACAGTCTGAACACAGATCAGTGATAAATCAAAATAGCTCTAAAGGCTGACAGAGGCTCTCTACATGGAGATTGAGAAAGTCTGTCGGAGTGTAGCTGATGTCTGTGAGAACTGCATATGCAGAATAGAAACTCCTCTCTTGAAATCTTTAAAAAAATTCCTCAATGATGTCAAATAAGAATAAGAACCACGATTTCAAACCATATCTGCACTTCCCTTCAACAGGTAATCATCTCATTCTTCCCATTCATGTATTAACCTATTTAACGAGCCACAACCTGAACTCCAATCATTAGCTACTCAAAACAATTTTTAAAAACACACTCAATAGAAGTCTTTTTCATCAAAAACACACAAAAAAAGTTTAATAAAACTGAGGATTACTAGTGCAAATATGAAGAGTAAGATAGCTCTAAATTTTTTGTTCTAGTTCAAATTCTATTTAAAAAGTAAGTTGTCTATCTATAATTATACCTTTGTGGTTGTTCCATACATCCTGTTGGTCTTCCAAGGACACTGGAAGATTACAGGAAACTTGTAATCCACATACATATGGACAATGATTTCTCCTGGCGAGTGGACTAAACAAATTGTAATCTGAGAGAGAGAGAGAGAGAGAGAGAGAGAATGGACATGATGTTCAAAATTACTGGACGACAGGACAATTCCAAACCAAATATTCACATTCGTAATTACGGAAGGATTGATATTGAATTTCACTGCCACCTCAAAATGGAATCAGTTATCAATGTGTGAACAAAAATCTTTTAACAGGAACTGTGCTCTGGCAAATCATGATATCATAATCCAGTTATTCAGTGATGATTGCAATGCACTCATTGCAACAAAGTGCGTGCCTTCTGAAGGACACCATCAGGTGTAAACCCAAACTTCTTGAGAACGTCTAAATATGCACCGCTTAGACCAAATGTTTCTACACCCATGATATATCCAGCATCACCCACATATTGTCTCCATCCCAAAGGTGATCCCGCTTCAACAGACATCCGCCTTTTCACATCACCTGGAAGTACACTGCTCTTATATTCTTCACTTTGTTGCTCAAATAACTCCCAACATACTAATGATACCACTCGAACCTTTCTTCCCCCTGTTCTTAGTCTTCTAGCAGCATTTTCGCACAAGCATAATTCAGAACCAGTTCCAATGAGTATCAGCTCTGGATGCCCAGAGGAGTTGTCACTTACCACATAACCACCTTTGGCCACACCATCCATGGAAGTTCCAGCCAAATTTGCTTCTACTTTTTGCCTCGAAAGAGCAATCACAGAAGGTGCTTTACGGTGTATAATAGCCATTTTATAGGCTCCAGCAGTCTCATTTCCATCAGCAGGCCTAAAGACTAACATGTTTGGAATCGCTCGCAGCCCAATTAACTGCTCTACTGGTTGGTGAGTGGGCCCATCTTCCCCTAAACCAATTGAATCGTGGGTGCAGATATAGATCACGCCTGCTTCACTAAGAGCAGAAAGCCGCATAGCATTTTTCATGTAATCTGAAAAAACAAGAAAGGTTGCTGCAAATGGAATAAGGCCACTACCATGCAGTGCAAGGCCACTTGATATTCCAGCCATCGCATGCTCTCGTATCCCATATCTTATGTTACGTCCCCAAGGGGTATGCTGGTTTAGATCCCCTAAATCTTTTAAGTAGGCTTTATTTGAGCTTGCCAAATCTGCACTTCCACCAATCAAACCAGGCAACACCCTGGCTAATACATTCAAACATGTCTCAGAATAACCACGTGTAGCATCGACTGGATCATTTTCTGACCATGTCTGCCAAATCAAAGCCTGTGTCAAAATCTCATTCTATCCTATCTTACATCAAATTTTCAAACCAAGTTTGCAATTCTTTAAGGGTGTGTACAAGGTTAAGAGCCAAGCAAAAGCATATACCGGCAAACAACTTTCCCAACCAACAGGGAGTGTACCATTAAGAAGCTTCTTGAACTCATTTCCTTCAGCGGGATAATTCTCCTGATATCTTGCAATGATAGAATTCCACTCATTCTCCAACTCCTGCCCATGTTCTGCTTGCTTTTCAAAATCCCTGTTAAAAAGAAGTAAGAAGCATACCAATAAGTTTGTAAGAAGCAATTATTTGATAAGAGGTTGGATCACAGAGAATAAATTCCAACGAATAGCAAATTACAATTTATTAGAATATTAAAAGAAAATTTACTTGTAAACCATTGGGATCACATAAAATGGATCTCTATCATCCCATCGAACTGCCTGTCTCATTTTTGTTACATCATCTTTATCAAAAGTTCCATGATGGGCTTTAGATGTCCCTTCCTTTTTTGATAACCTTCCAATAATCGACTTAACCTGAACAAAAAAACAAGGGTTCAGTTTGTATATCCATGGTCCTGCAGCCATGCAGTTTCTGATGGTACTGAGCATGCATGTACCCTGATGAAGGTAGGCCTCTCAGCTTCAGTATAAGCCATGTCTAATGCTGATTCAAAAGTACTCAAATCATGATACAGTCCTTCAACATTCATAGTATTCCACCCAAGAGCCTGAAATCGAGCTGTAACATCCTCAGAAAAAGCAAGACTGGTGTCTCCATCAATTGTATTATGATTGTCATCATAGATGACTATCAGCTTGTTTAATTTCAGATGGCCAGCCAATGCTGCTGCTTCATATGATATTCCTTCCATCGCACACCCATCTCCCATGATACAGAATCTGATAATAAAATACAGGAATTTTCCCTTTAATTAGCAGAATACATAAGATCCCATGATTGTTATAGTGACCAAGACCCAGCCAATTATTCAGCATTCCCTAAAGTGCCTAAATTTCCCAGAACTTTGCTCATATGCCCTTTTTTACATTAATATCAGCTGAAAAACCAAAAGTAGAAAACTCACGTTCTGTGATTAACAATGACACAATCATCCTTGTTGAAACGGGCAGCTAAATGCTTCTCTGCAATTGCCAATCCAACAGCATTTGCTAAACCTTGTCCAAGTGGCCCTGGATCAAAAGGTTAAAACAAATAATTTAGTGCATGAGAATAAAAATTTTAAATATGTAAATTCATGCATATGTGCTTGCAGAGTGTGGTTGTGTACATGCATGCATAAGTAAAATCCAACTAAGGGTTATAAGTGGACCTGTTACAATTAATTACACACGGAGCATTTATTGAATACATTTCATGCACATACAAGAAACCATCAGTGACAAATTCATGACAATGTAACATCGACGATGAGAGATCTGTGGTTTCTGAATAAATGGATCGTTTATTGGAGAGAGCATTCAACCCCTATAACAGAACCAAATGAACACGACGTAGGGCACTACCCAAAGGTTTCAATGTCAGATCTCATGTGAATATCGTTCCTCAACTCATCATTCCCATAAGGGTTTTCTATCTATCCATAGCAAAATGCAGAAGACAGCAACTATGTACCAAGGGAGAGCCAACCCTAATCTCTTTATACCACTCTCTCCTCATTCTTTTACCGTCCTATTGGGCCCGTCTAGCTCCAAGACACAATCCTGGCTCTATGGACTTGCCACTGTCCATCAAATCACATCACTAACTAGCGGTGGCATATTGTTAATCAATCTTGTTAACAGTGACCAACTTCTTACACATTTCAGAGGAGGGCTTCATTGAACCACGAGAGTATACCCAGATCCACCTCACCCATTCATTGAGGATATTGATCGGGCAGTTTTGTGTCTCATTGCACCAACTCCGTATTAAGAGTGGATGGGCTGAGGGGTTGTGAGGCCAGAAGTGGGAGATGACTTCCCAAGGGACATCCCGCTCAAACCAATGGTGCTCCCTCCTAGAGGGTACCACATCTGCACTTCATGTGATCACCAGACAAGAGATCAAGATAGATTAGCATTTTTCTTTTATGTGTTGTGTACTATGAGATTCCAGCTCGTTATCCTTGTCTCCTCAACAATGGCTTTACATCCCTCTCTAGCTTCCTATCTTACCTAGATCAAATATGGCTAGCGCTGAGGCCTTTAGACGTAGGGAGAATTTGATCAACACTGTTATGGATAAAATTGTCTAAGGAAAAAGGCATTAATATGTATGTGTGTTTGTATATGTGGCAATAGTATAATCAAATATGGTGTGCATAGGGCCCAAGGTTGAGGTGGCAAGGCATGACCATGTGCCACCCTTCCATGTAAGAGGACCCATAAGGTGTGTTGTACATAATCCATAATAGTAATATTATAAAATGCAAGGTGGCATGGCTCCTCCATGTGCCACCCCTCCACCTAGGATGCAATAATTGAGATATGGCTCAAAGTCCATGGGAGAAGCAATATAAAATGGGTGGAGATGGCTATTATATTGAGTTATTCCCTCCATATGGGATAGGCCCATGTGGGAGAGGTATAGAAGGACAAAGAGAGCTAGTTAAATAATGGGGAAAGTAGGATGAGGTGGCAAGATTCCTTGTGCCAACCCTCCACTTGTCCTCCTAGAGGTTTGAACCTATTATAAAATTGGAAAGAGGCCAAGGGAGTATCATAGACTTGAGATATGGGGCTTGATTTATGTGGAAAATTGAGGCAAAGGGTTGTCGCACACAATTGAGAGTGCGTACCCACCTAGCCCACATGGAAGACTTTTCCACACACACCATGCATGTGGGAGGATACATTAATGTGGAGAGACCCCCTCTTTTGGCTATAAAAGGAAGGGGCTATTCCTTGATGAGACACGCTCATTCTTGTAAAGCCACCTAGCTAGTATTTTGATATTTCCCTCTCATCCCTCCTTTCCAATAAAGTATGGTTCACTTCCCTTGATGTCTACATCTCAACATTCCTCTTCCTATCATGTACTTGCTTCTCTTCCCACTCTCCCTTTCCCCTTGTGTCATAGTCTCCCTTTTCCTTCCCTCCATTTCTAATTCCTTATTCACCCCTATGACATCCCTTCGCCCTCGTGATCTCCTTTTCTCTATGGCCTTTGAGCGTCGCCATACTTAGTCTCTAGCCTTTGGTCTCGGTTTCTTTTCCGGCTAAAAGTTTTGGTGTGGCTGCTGGGATACGAATCTCCACGGCTGTTGACGAATCTTCTATTCGTACGGGTTACATCAACAAAACTATACCATCTGTGCTCTTTCTAAGCTACTGCGCGTGCATTCGCTTCGTGCGTCTCCTACGCTTCAGTTCTCTGGTGGACTGCTGCGATTTCTGGTTGCGGACAGTTCTCTGGACTGCTGCGACTTCTGGTTGCGGACAGTTTTCTGCGCTTCAGTTCTCTGGACTGCTGCGATTTCTGGTTGCGGACAGTTTTCTGCGCGACAGTTCTCTGGACTGCTCTGGTCGCGGACTGTTTCCTGAGCCCCTGCAAAAGAGTAACAGCAGATCCCGCGCCCCCCCTATCTCTTCTCTTCTTCTTCTTGTCCTTCTCTTTCTCTTCTCCTTCTCCTCTCCTCTCCTCTCTTTTTATTAAAGAGTAGGATTGGAACCCAAGACCTCCCCCTTCACAAAAGAAAGTCTTATCATTGGGCCAACAAGTTGGAAGTGGTAAAAATGTAATGATTTTTGTTCATATATTGAAATTGCGGGAGCTGTAACTCTCTAACCATAAGGAGTTTGCTCTTGTTGTAAAAAGCAAAAATATTTCATTTTATGTTCTCTATCCACTTCTCTTGCTAGATCGCCAATTCAGAACTTCTCCAAGCCCACTTCACGGACGCACGCCTCACGAGAAGGGTGGACATTTATGTCACTTCTCAACGCGTTTAAGGAATTGGTGCCTGTTCCTCCGCACCTTACGGCTACCAATGCACGAGATGTATTCCTTGATCTTCATGTCGACCTTCAACGGCTGATTGTCCAGTGCATTATTGATGGTGATGACGGGTGGAATGACACACCGTGGATAATTCAGGGTGACGAACTACTGATACGCTGGGAGGATTTTGACTTTACTTCTACTCATTGTGCGGTGATCGAACTACTTGCTGCTTCAGAGGTAATCAAAACGGTTTCCTTCTTCGAAGGGTGGGATGCTCCCCAAGCTTGGGGGGAGATTTGGCGCATCTGCTTGTTGATTCCTGTGGAAAAGCTCGTCCTGAATGGTTTATTCACAATCTCATTACAAAGGTTTCTAGGCCTTGGCTATGGTTGGTAATGTTTCGACCAAGGAATCCATTTGTACCTAATCAGCCTTTTGTGCCTCATTTCGAGCTTCAAATTGTAATTCTTTTTGGGCTTAAGATAAACTATCAACAAAGAATTGCAAGTTTATTTGGTGCTGAACGTTTGGCTCAAGTGTTGAATTCTCCCCACCCTCTCCTCCTACCTATCTTGGACTACCGAGAAACTTGATGTCCGAATTCTCGTCTTGGTGTGATGACATCTTGGATTCTTCAATTTGATGGAGCTTACAAACCTTCGACCAAGGCGGCTGGCGTGGGTGTGAAGCTCACTTCACCGAGTGGTGAGGAGTTTTGTTACAGCAAGTCTTCACCCGCAAGTACTTGCAATCAAGCTGAGTACTCGGCGCTCTTTGGGCTACAAAAGGCACAAGAACATCATGCCAAGCAATTGGAGGTGCAAGGAGATTCTCAACTAGTGTGTGAACAAGTTAGTGAAAGGTGGAAGGTGCGGAGCAAAGGCTTGGTTCCACGACATCAACAAGCCTTGGAACTTTGCAACCAATTTGAAGAGGTAAAAATTCAGCATATCCCTCGAGCTCGAAATCTTGTTGCTGATTTCTTGGCACGTGAAGCTTGTATTTCAATCACGCATGACGCGAGTGGAAGCGCCACCCCAACCAAGCCGCAAGCCACGAAGGAGGGTGATCATTTGTAAGGAATGCAAAGGTTGTGGTCATCATGAAACTAAGTGTTGGGCCTACTTGATACGAGTTCACCGACTTCGGCAGACCATCAGGAGGGTTCTCAAGGACATTGCTCAAAAGAAGGATGCCAGACCGCACACCCCTTGAAGAAATAGAATGGCGACTACAAGAACTGGAAGAAGCTGAAGGTGATGTGCAAGCTCTCCAACTGTTGACATTTGTCATGGCATTCTTGTTTGCCTTGATGAACAACCTTATGCGACGCCGCACCTCTAACCCTCGCGTGTAATGATCAAAGTGATATCATGAGGATTGGTCCTTTTAAGATAGTCTATGTGCTATTCTATGCTGAAGATTCTTCTCGTGTAATATTTCACACTACACCAGTGACACCTTACCCTGCCTATGTGTGCTTTTTGGATGTATCTTCACCCGATTTTCAGTTCAAGCTTCCTCTTACTATTGTTCGTCCAAAGATAAGCCCCTCTTTCCCATCTTCCAAGCATGGCTGACATTCCCGTGTTTTGTGGGCGGGTAGAAGAAAATCCAAATGAGTATCTTGTGGCTTTCAAACGCCGTTGTGTCTCTCTCAACTTTCTTACTGAAGACAGATGGCTATTGGTTCTCCCCACATTTCTAGAAGGTTTGGCTCAAGTGTGGTATGAGAAGCAAACCGAAGATGTTCGCCAAAGCTGGCCAAGGTTGACAGCAGCAATGATTGAGTATTTCGGCAAAGAAGAGGAGCCGGAGAATGTGTACCTGCAGGTGGCAAATTTGAAGCAGTCAGAAGGTGAGACGGCGCGTCGATATGTGGATCGAGCGGCCGTGCTCCTGGACCGTTTGATTGCCACACAGGAGGACAATGCCGGGTTTCGAGCTGGAATGACTCAGCATGTGCTGGGCTACCTTGTAGCAGGAGCGAGTGATGAATTCCGCCTCAAGCTTAAATGGGAGAATCCAGAAACTATGGTGCTAGCACATGAGATTGCTCAAAAGTTTGACAAAGTTCAGTCTGACCCCGCTTCAAAGAAGACGATTGTCCCTCCGCATCCCCCTCCATTCCTGCAACAACAACCTGGGGAGTCTAACTCAGGGGCATACCCCCACCCCTCCACGATGTATCTACCGCCTCCACCTCAGATGTATGGTCCTCCCTTAGATGCTTACCCTCAACAAGGTGGATATCCTCATCCTCCGCCTCGAAGATTTCCCCAACCTCGCCCACGAGCCCCCCTCCTCTCTACTCCCGTGGCCCCTCCAACTAAAGAGGCCCCCCCTGCAACAGAACCTGGAGTCAATGACCTAGCCAAGGCCCTGAATGATCTTCGCCTTGAGATGGTGGGCATCAAAAATCAAGCCAACCGCCCTCCAAGAGATCGTGCTAATGTTGTATGCTACGAGTGCCACCAGAAGGGTCATTACAGAATGCCCCAATATTCCAAGGGTGAATCTTCTAAGTGAGTCGGGCACTGAGGATTCTGATGTGGAGATCCTTGATCTCGGGAAAAGAACTAGTGCTATCTCGGACCCCTCTCCAAACCGTGGACCGGGCCGCCCCAAGAAGAAGGTGTCCTTCTCAGAGCCCTCAGATGCTGAGATGGCAGACCCACCAACAGAGAAGACTAAAAGATCTCGCAGGAGTAAGTGGTCACCCTCGGATTTTCCCATCGGCTCAGGGCAAGAGGACTATTCGGTCGTTCAAGACCTTGCTCATCGTTCTTTGAGCATCACACTCCCGCAACTAATAGCATTAAGCCCTAAGGTGAGACGTGAGCTGCAGCAAGGTCTCTCAACAAGAAAGAGCAAGAAAAAGGGAAAGGTACGAGAGGTATCTTCTATCTCTGAAGAAATTGATCGGCACCCACACACAGTAGATGTCATCATAGATAATTGCCGTGTCAAAAATGTGTGTGTTGATGGGGGAGCTGCATGTAATATCATGGTGCCCCGCATCATGAAGAAATTGAATTTGAAATGTACAAGGCGTTCCTCCACTCGAATCAAGGTAGCAGATGGTCGACGACTCGCCACCATGGGAGTCATTGAGGATTTGCCCATCACTGTCAACGGGCTGACCACCACTGTCAATTTCTATGTAGTGGACATTGAAGATACAGGCAGAAGTTACCCTGCCATACTCGGGAGACCATGGTTGAGAAAAAGTGATGCAGTCAGCTATTGGAAGACAGGACACATGTCTTTTGGTGCTTCCAAGGAGAAAATCCCTGTGCAACCTGGTGCCATGGAACCGGAAGAAGAAGAGGAGCATGACAGTGATACTCTCTCATCTTTAGTGTCTGAGTCCATGGAAGAATCAGACGGAGGGGAGGAATTCTCAGAGGAGGAAGTTTACATGATGGGGGTGTCTCCGACCCTGCCACCTGCAAAAAAGATAACAGCTAGTCCTCAACAGCTCGAATCAATGCTTTCTCCAAACCTCACTCCAGGTGAGAAAGATGAGTTTCTTGAAATGTTCAAAGATTTCCCTGACCTCTTTGCAACTAGCTACCACCACCTTCGCCATGTGACTGCCATAGAGCACAAGATAGAGCTGAAGCCTGATGCAAAGCCTGTGGCTCAGAAGTATCGGAGATTAGGGCCCCTACAGACCGACGCTTTGCGATCAGAGTTGCAGAAGCTTGTAGAGGCTGGGTTTATTGTTCCGGTTCACAATACTGAATGGGTTTCACCAGTGGTAGTCATCCCAAAGAAAAACAACAAGTGGCGGGTCTGCATCGACTATAAGAAGCTCAATGCTGCCACCAAGAGGGATCATCATCCTCTACCCTTTCAAGACCTCATTCTTGAGAAGGTAAGTGGTCATGAGATGTATACTTTCTGTGATGGTTACTCTGGGTTTCATCAAATCAGAATTGCTGAGGAAGATGTGCTTAAAACCACATTTGCCACACCCTGGGGGACATTTGCATTCAAAGTAATGCCATTTGGCCTCACCAATGCTCCTGCCACCTTTCAAAGATTCATGCAGATGGTGTTTGCTCCTTATTTGGGGGATTTCTTGGAGGTGTTTTTAGATGATTTCTGTATATTCTCATCACGTAAGGAGCACATCATGAAGGTTAGATTGGCCTTCCAAAGGGTCAAGGATGCAAATGGCAGTCTCAACCCTGAGAAATGCACCATTGGAGCCACTCAAGGGAGGTTATTGGGACATGTTGTCTCATCCGAGGGCATCAAGCCTGACCCCGAGAAGGTAGAAGCCATCCTCAAGCTCTCCCCACCTACAACCAAACGTCAGGTACGCTCATTTGTCAATCTAGCAGGATACTATCGCCGCTTCATTGATCAGTATGCTGCTTTGACACGGCCCATGACTATGCTATTAAAAGATGGGGTTGATTTCTCTTGGAATGAGGATTGTGATCATGGGTTTGCACAAATCAAGAATGCTTTGGCTTCAGAACCCATTCTACGCAATCCAGACTGGTCAAAGACCTTCTATATCAATACTGGGTTTGGAGAGCACACTCTGGCAGGTATTCTTCTCCAGCAAGGGGAGGATCGGTTCATGTATCCCATTCGATTTGCGTCTCGACAATTGCTCGACACTGAGCGACGCTATTCAGAGGCTGACAAGCATGCCTTGTCTTTGGTGTTTTGCATTGAGAAATTTAAGCATTATGTGGCTGGAAGGTCCTTCTTTATACTCACTGACACTGGTCTTGCAAAGCAGGTTCTTCAATCACCAAATCCCATGGGCCGGTTGGCCAAATGGTTGGCAGTTCTACAAGAATATGATTTTTCTTTCAAAATTGTAAAAGGGGGTTGTTCCAACTTGAAGAATGCTTTGATTGATTTAGAGGAGTGCCTTGATGTAACCCTGGTAGCAGCCATAGAAGTTGGGGATCCTTGGTATGGTGGTATATATAAGTTTTTGACCGCTTTCTCCTTTCCTTCAGAAAGTACAAGCTATGAGAGAAAGAAGATCCACAGAGATAGTAGGCGCTACACCCTCCTTGATGGGGTGTTGTACCGTCAAGGCATGGATGGGGTACTCAGACGGGCCATTGATGCAGATGAAGTGCCTAAGGTATTGAAGCATTATCATGATGGGTTTTGTGGAGGCCACTATGCCAGTGACTATACAGCTAAGAAGATTTTACATGCTGGATACTATTGGCCGACATTGTTCAAGGATGTCACTTTGTATTGCAAAACCTGTGAACCATGTCAATTCTTCGGTAGGAAGGATTTGCATCCCGGGCAACATCACCCAGTGATGTCCATCCATCCGTTTCAGAAGTGGGGAATAGATTTTGTCGGGCCCTTGCCCATGACTGCCCGCAAAAAGAAGTATCTTTTGGTAGCCACTCAGTATGTCACTAAGTGGGCTGAAGCTATCGCTCTCTCTGCTGCAAATGGCAAGGCAGTTTCAAGTTTCATATTTGAACGTATCTGCACAAGGTTTGGGACACCCATGGAGATAGTCTCTAACCATGGGAGTCCATTCTTAAATGAAGCAGTGGAGTTACTCATGGATCGCATGGGCATTGATCATCACACTTCTAGCATCTATTATCCAGCATCCATGGGTCAAACAGAGCGGACCAATGGCCTCCTCTGTAAAACCATAGGAAAAATGGCCGCAGGGAATAGGAGCCAATGGGATCAGAAGGTCACTGAAGCAGTGTGGGCTTACAACATCACTCATAAAACATCTATAGGTCACACCCCTTTTGAGTTGGTGTATGGTACTGAGGCTGTTTTACCACTTGAGATAGAGATTCCGGCCTTGAGATTGGCGCAGGAACAGAGGATGATAGAAGATGAACATGTAGAGGCCAGATTGGTACAACTTGAGAAGTTAGATGAGACCCGACGCCTTGCACTACATCAAACAGAGATCCAAAAGAATCGACAAAAGGCCCGATTGGATGCTAAGATTCGCAAGGGATGGGTAAGACACTTTGCTGAGGGGGATGTTGTGCTATGCTTTGATAACAGATTGGACCACCAAATGGATAAGAAGTTTCTGCCACTGTGGGCTGGTCCATACAAAGTCATCAAAGAACGTAGCAATGGGTCTGTACAAGTTCAGGAGCTGCATGAACCATATGGCAAGAAGGTGATCAACAAGCGCTACCTCAAGCCTTTCTTTGTGCGTTATGGTCCCAGGCATGGAAATGCGGTGCATTCCCTGTGCCTGGGGGAGGGAACTGTTATGGATAAAATTGTCTAAGGAAAAAGGCATTAATATGTATGTGTGTTTGTATATGTGGCAATAGTATAATCAAATATGGTGTGCATAGGGCCCAAGGTTGAGGTGGCAAGGCATGACCATGTGCCACCCTTCCATGTAAGAGGACCCATAAGGTGTGTTGTACATAATCCATAATAGTAATATTATAAAATGCAAGGTGGCATGGCTCCTCCATGTGCCACCCCTCCACCTAGGATGCAATAATTGAGATATGGCTCAAAGTCCATGGGAGAAGCAATATAAAATGGGTGGAGATGGCTATTATATTGAGTTATTCCCTCCATATGGGATAGGCCCATGTGGAGGAGGTATAGAAGGACAAAGAGAGCTAGTTAAATAATGGGGAAAGTAGGATGAGGTGGCAAGATTCCTTGTGCCAACCCTCCACTTGTCCTCCTAGAGGTTTGAACCTATTATAAAATTGGAAAGAGGCCAAGGGAGTATCATAGACTTGAGATATGGGGCTTGATTTATGTGGAAAATTGAGGCAAAGGGTTGTCGCACACAATTGAGAGTGCGTACCCACCTAGCCCACATGGAAGACTTTTCCACACACACCATGCATGTGGGAGGATACATTAATGTGGAGAGACCCCCTCTTTTGGCTATAAAAGGAAGGGGCTATTCCTTGATGAGACACGCTCATTCTTGTAAAGCCACCTAGCTAGTATTTTGATATTTCCCTCTCATCCCTCCTTTCCAATAAAGTATGGTTCACTTCCCTTGATGTCTACATCTCAACATTCCTCTTCCTATCATGTACTTGCTTCTCTTCCCACTCTCCCTTTCCCCTTGTGTCATAGTCTCCCTTTTCCTTCCCTCCATTTCTAATTCCTTATTCACCCCTATGACATCCCTTCGCCCTCGTGATCTCCTTTTCTCTATGGCCTTTGAGCGTCGCCATACTTAGTCTCTAGCCTTTGGTCTCGGTTTCTTTTCCGGCTAAAAACACACACAGGTAGGATCAGGGTACACAACCAGTGTCACGAGGGCATGATTTCTGGCGCATGCTTGTTGGCTTGCATGTGGGCACAACTCTACGAAAACAAGGACGAAGGTCATGGGTTGCTTGGTTTGCTAGAACCCCTAGCAAATAATGCATTGGGGGTAAAAATAGTGGTTGAGTCCAAAGAGAGGAGCAAAAGCCCTAAGGATCCAAGGTTGGGCCATTGGAATGGACCCCATAGAGGGGGCAAGGTGAAAATTAAAGACCAAGGGGCAAAGTAAAAATGTGAGCATGCCACATAGCATTTTCCCATGCTTAGGATGCATTTGGCAAGGTTGCCCATGGAACCTACCAGGAAGGATCACGTGGGAAAAGAAGGCGGCTAATTGATGGCAGGCAAAGATCTTCCGTGCGTGCATACCCTATACGGAGTAGGACATGTACGGAGCTATACGGAGCTCGGGCTATAGGTAGTGCACAGACTAGTACGTCTGACTACGGGCTGTTGGGCAGAGGCATTTTTTCGTACGGGAGCTATGGTGTGAGCTGTAGCTAGCCTATGTAAGGAAATCCGAGGGGACTTGCTAGTCTAAGTGTACAGAAGCAACTCGGTTGCTGATTTGCTGATTGCAAACGGGTGTGTATGGTTGGAGCTTGCATCTTGTGATGGTATACAGGAATGTGCACATATGGGCTGTTGTTACCGTACGAACTGTAAGAGATTACAAAGATATGGTGTTGTAGGCATAAAGTCAACCCTCTGGTTGACCAGTAGTACTTGGGTACTATATATACCAAGTACTTGTATTGTTTCATTTGAACATTTCTATTGGAGCTTTCTTGTGTGTGCACTCTTGCTCACTTGTGTTCACTCTCCACTTTCTTCCTACATTTGGTATCAGAGCACTTCCGTCTCTAGAGCCCATTCCTGAGCTTGCTTCCAAACTCCCGCAAGCTTGGTGCTCCAGTGCGTGTTCCTGGTTCTCAGATTCAGCTCTCCAGCTTTCGTTTGAGGTAGCTCCAACGGTCCAACGGCTGTTTTTTGACCTTTTGAGATCCGATTTTAATGTTTTTCGAATTTTTTGAGCTGCCCGCATAAAAACAAACCTGTCCCACACCATTTTAGGTGGGGGGAAAATTTTCCCTGTTTTTTTGTCCGTACAGTTGTACGGAACTGTATGGACGTCTGTATGTGCGTACGGATCTATCCATACAGTTGTTTGACAGTGCTGGGAGTCCATACGACTTGTCAGAAGGTGATTTCAAGTAGTTTTCGGCTATTTTTCGCCGTTTTTGCTCAGCTCTCGACCCTTTTTAGCTCCAGTCTCTCCTGAGTGTGTTCCAGCAGCTCCAGGCATCTCCATACTTCTCCAGGATCTTCTCTGCACGTGTGTTGTGTTCAAAAGTACTCCCGACAGCTTCATTCAGCTCCAAACAGCTCACTTCAGCTCCTTTGTCATCTCCAGCTTGCCCACACAGTCAATGGACTGTTTTGCAGGTGGTTCGGGCCAAGTTGCACTTCCAGTAAGTGTTTTGAGCTGTGTATTTCGCTTCGGGACTGTTTTTGCAGCCCATACTCCTGCACTCTCAGGTGCATTTGCAGATACTCTGCATTGTTGGGTGCATTTGCAGTTGCTCTACAGTTGTGAATGCCTTTGAGCTTCGTTGGATGCATTTGAGCACTTGTGTGTTAAGTACATTTCCTAATCTACTACTGCAGATCACGGGAGTAGCACTAAGCGTGAGAGCTCACAGAGAAATCAAAATCAAAAATCACGTAAAAGTTCCTTCTCCATCTCTCACTAACTCCAACAAGCCCCATCTCCCTAGACGGATCTAGATGCCACATGTCATCATCATAGGGCCTTCCTAATGCATCTTTTCACCCCTCTCTTGGGATACTTTAATTCCAATTGTCCCTAGGTACATTGCTTGCATTAGGCCCTTAGCCTTAGACCCACCTAGTCTGGTGCTATCAACCCTCACCTAGGACCTTGACATTAATTCCCTCTCGATCATTTACATGAAGCACAAACAAATATATTACAAACATAGATCCTTAAGGGAAATGTCGACTGATTCTTCCGAGGTCATGCCACCTCAGCTAGAGCGTAACATTCCTTCCCTCTTCAGACATCAGCATCCTCGATGATAAATTTTGGGAACACTCTCTGCAACTGGTATACGGATTCCCAGGTAGCTTCTGATAGAGGCTGACCATGCCATGCAACCAACACCGTGGGTATCTTCTGATTTCGCACTTGCATTGTTCCTCGGTCCAGAATTCTTGTTGGTTTGTGCCTTGCATTATCCTCTATCTCCTGAAACAAAACCACACCTTCGATTAGTGAGTCACCTGTATGCAAAAATTTCTTTAAACGAGAAACATGAAACACTGGGTGCGCCTTGCAACCCTGTGGCAATTCTAATTTATAGGCCACCTTGCCTATTCTCTTTAGAATTAACCACGGTCCACAATATCGAGGTGATAACTTAGCACACTCTCCTGAAGTTAACGACTTCGAGTGCGAAGGAACTCTGAGAAAAACTTTTTCTCCTTCCTTAAATTCTCTTATAGACCGGTTTTCATCCGCATACGCCTTGGCTCTATCCATAGCTTGGCATATATTAGCTCTCGCAAGTGCTAGCATCTCTCGCATCTGAACCACAAAGTTTGCGGCACTAGGCACTCTCCGAGGTATTCCAACTGTAGTTGGATTTGCTGGTCTATAACCATAATTCAATTCAAACGGACTAAACTCCGTAGAGGAATGTTTTCTATCATTGTAGGCAAACTCTAACAATGCCAACCACTTGTCCCACGTATGTTGTCTCAATGACACATATGCCCTCAGCATATCCTCTAAAATCTGGTTGACTCTCTCCGTCTGACCATCCATTTCAGGATGATCCCCACTACTCATTCCCAACTCAGTCCTTAGTGTCTCAAATACCGCTGTCCAAAAATGACCGGTAAATCTGACATCTCTGTCTGACACTATGGATCTAGGCAATCCATGCAGACGAAATATATGTCTAATAAACAAATCCGCCACTTGCAGGACACTAACAGACTCTCTAGTCGGAATGAAGTGAGCCATCTTGGTTAGACGATCAACCACTACAAGGATAGAATCATATCCACCTTGTGTCGCAGACGGCCCTACAATAAAGTCGATGGAAATGCTCTCCCACTTACTTAGTGGTATCTCCAAGGGCTGCAAAAGTCCGGGTGGCTTCACCCGCTCGGCCTTGCTTACCTGACACGAAAAACACCGTGTCACATATTCATGAATATGCTCTTTCATCTTTGGCCAAAAGAAATCTCGCTTCACGAGATCATATGTCTTCTCGACTTCTGGATGTCCCGCACATGGGCTATCATGGCATTGTTGAATGACTCTCTGCCTGAGATCATTCTGACTAGGTACTACTACCTTGCCAGTTCTTTTCAGCATACCATCCCTTATGGTATATCTTGCATAAGTTTGACCTTTTCTGGATGCCAGGTCATCCTTTTCGTTTTCCCCAAGTTTTAATACATGAGCCTTAGGCCATAGACTCTGGACAAACTCGTCCACCTTTTGAGTTTCTCTAATCTCGGTCATTAGAGCACTCTCTAATACCGTAAAACTCATATTGTGCATAATGCGAGACAACGCATCAGCAACCTTATTATCCTTCCCTCTTCGGTACCGAATCGTCAAATTAAACTCCTGCATGAGCTCTGCCCACCTAGCTTGGCGGCCCATCAAGTCAGGCTGTTTACAAAAATGTTTCAGAGTATCATAATCCACATCCACATAAAACTCTGAACCATACAAATAATGCCTCCATGTTTTCAAAGCATGGATAACAGCATACAACTCCAATTCATGAGTTGGCCAATTTCGCTGAGAGGGAAAAAGCTTCTTGCTTTCAAAGGCTACTAGCCTTCCCTCTTGAAGGAGAATTGCTCCTACCGCAATGCCACTTGCATCGGTTTCCAGGAACAACGGTTTCTGGGGATCAACTATTTTTAACACCGGTCCTGTGACCACAGCTTGTTTGATGGTGTTAAAACTTTCTTGTTGATTCTGTCCCCATATAAAAGGTACTTTATCTGAGGTCAGATCAGTCAATGGCGATACTATTTCGGAATATCCTTTGATATGCCTTCTATAAAATTGGACAAATCCCAAGAATGATCGCAAAAGCGGTCAGACTCTGAGGGATTGGCCAAGTCAGTATCGCCGCCACTTTCTTTGGATCCATTTCTACCCCCTCTGGAGTAATTATGAATCCCAAATATTCAAGCCTAACCATACACAATATAGTTTTCTTTTTATTTACATAAAGGCTGACTTTCCTTAAAGTACCGAACACTATTCTTAAGTGTTCACGATGCTCAGTAATACTTTTACTGAATACCAGAATATCATCAATAAAATGTACTACAAACTTTCCGATATACGGACGTAGTAAATCATTTATAAGCATGACGAATGTAGCTGGAGCATTGGTAAGTCCAAAGGGCATTACCAAAAACTCATAATGACCAAACCTGCTTCTGAAAGCGGTTTTATGCACATCCTCGGCTCTAATCTGGATCTGATGGTAGCCACACTAAAGATCTATCTTGCTGAAAATCATGGCTCCATGTAATGCATCTAGCAAATCATCAATCCGAGCCATCAGATACTTGTGCTTAACAGTGATATTATTCAATGCTCTGTAATCTATACAGAGGCGAAACGTATCATCCTTTTTCTTCTTTAATATCACTGGCGAAGCAAAAGGTGAGAAACTTGGTTGAATCTGCCCCAACTTGAGGTATTCTTCCAGTTGCCTTCGCACCTCCGCTTCTTCGGTAAAACTCATTCTATAGGGAGGTCTATTTACAGGTTCTGCCCCCTTTCACCTTATCCGTATCATTAAAGGCTGTATACCCCGTTGCTGCGGGCTTAGATAGGATGTTATCAGGTGCACTCGTTACTAGCTTAGCAACAGACACACATAACAAACAAGGTACTGACCTCTGAGAAGATCCCGCTAGCTAAATCTACATCTGTTCCGCTCTGGGACTTCCCTCCATTTCCACGTCACATTCTGAGACTACCATCTCAGCCATCCGACGATCCTTATTTCATGGACAATCCTTCCACTGATGAGGCTGAAGGCAACCAAAACACAAGCCTTCTCTCCTCGCTTTTTCTCTTTGCTCTGGGTTTAAGGGAGACTTAGACCAAGCTCGGGCTGCCATTGGTGTTACTTTCCTCTTCACTCCAATGGTGGTACTTGATTTAGGAGTTTCAGCTGGTTTCGCCTGCTTGGGTTGACCACTCGGCTGAGAACCACTCCCTTTACTAATCCACTTCTTAAACCCAGATTTCTTCTGGTACCCATACTGGGTTCCGACCTGTGCAAACCCACTTGGCCTGCTGCCCTTGGCATCTTCATAGTTCAGGGCTATGGCTATTGCATCATCCAACGTGTTCGCATACTTAGCCCGAACTTCCATTTTAATCCGATCATTCAATCCAAATATGAAATCTTTCACTTGGATTGATTGAGGTAGGGGTTCATCAACCTTCATTACGCTCTCTCGAAACTTATCAGTGTATTCTGCCACTGACAAATTTCTCTGACGAAGATTTCTATACTGATCCCAAGCTCGGGATGCTTCGTCAGGAGGTAAGAAGTGTTTTCTGAATTCCCTTTTAAACCCCTCCCAGGTAGTGGATGCAATACCATCTTTTTGTTGTTTAATCCACCACCGATCCGCTGCCTCACTAAACATGTGGGTGGCCTCGCGGATCTTCTTGATATCATTTCTAATTTCACAAATGGTGAACGCCTCGTCCCATTTGTGTAACCAGGTCTCAATGACATCAGAACTACGGTCATTCATCCGACCATAATACTTTTTCGGCCTATAATTGGCAATATTAGGTACTTTAGCCTTTTTAGGCTCGACCGTATGGATACTAGACTCCGGTTCCATTGGAGCCTTTCCTTTCTCATCTCGAGAAGGTCTGGCAGACATACTGTGTATCACTCTTCTAAGGTCAGACTGCCCTACATTTGCCTGTAACTGTTGCGCTAATAACTGCTGCAAGGCATCCTCAAGTAATGCAATCCTGCCAGATAAGGTGTGAGCTACTGGGCGCGACACCTGTTGTCCATTCAGGTCAATGGGTGTTTTGCTTTTTTTAAACACCGCTAAAACACTGTACTTACAAACTGACAAAATTCAGTGTACTGGCACTCTGACACAATTCCCTATACTAGGGAATACCTGCAATCCCAGATTCACACTAACTAGGCATTTGACACAAGCATATATCACAATATACCCCAAACCACTTTCCCTATACTAAAGAAATTCCTGCAAATCAACTGTGACTGAAGCACACAGGCATAGTCTCAAAGACTGTCCATCCCAAGTCTGCTACAACCACAAAAGCCTAATCTGTTTCTAACAAAACAGAAATGACAAAACAAAGGGAAAAATGGGTAAAGTGCTCCCTAGTCTTGCTCCTGCCACCCGATTTAATACCCCTGGAGTCTTCACGTAGCGCAAATGTCCCGAAGCCTTCTTCTGCCAAAGCCTTTGCAAGTCTCTAGGTTTCTGCAAAACTCTATGTTTCTGACAAGAGATTAACTGACAGCAGATAAGTGGAAACTGGTGGCCAAAGAAAACTCTCTGTTTTTTTTTTCTTAGTAATTGGATGGATAACTATCTGGTTACCCTAACCGGACCAACTGGCTCTGGTTTGGTGAACAGATTGGTACCACCAATTGATACGCTCCTCAACTAGAGTTTGCTGCGCTGACAACTCCTCCCGTCACCTGTCTTCCTTCGTCGGTGGAGTTTCGTTGATGAAACAAATTCGAAACTCCCACTACTATCACGAACCCCGTGCATCGCCCATCGCCACGTATAGCCTCAATTTCGTAGGTCTTTTTAATTCAACGCTGTTTGCGTAGGCCAGCGTCGATCAAACCTCTCCGTCAAGCCCACGAATAGTCCCGCACCCCTTGCCTGCGCTCTGATACCAAATGTTAAGTACATTTCCTAATCTACTACTACAGATCACGGGAGTAGCACCAACTTAATTCCACCCAGCCGATTCCTGTTGAAGCGTGAGAGCTCACAAAGAAATCAAAATCAAAAATCACGTAAAAGTTCCTTCTCCATATCTCACTAACTCCAACAAGCCCCATCTCCCTAGATGGATCTAGATGCCACATGTCATCATCATAGGGCCTTCCTAATGCATCTTTTCACCCCTCTCTTGGGATACTTTAATTCCAATTGCCCCTAGGCACATTGCTTGCATTAGGCCCTTAGCCTTAGACCCACCTAGTCTGGTGCTATCAACCCTCACCTAGGACCTTGACATTAATTCCCTCTCGATCATTTACATGAAGCGCAAACAAATATATTACAAACATAGATCCTTAAGGGAAATGTCGACTGATTCTTCCGAGGTCATGCCACCTCAGCTACAGCGTAACATCGTGGGTGCGCTATTTCATATTTGGGTTGTGCATTTTCAGTTTGGGATTGCACTTCCAATTGTAGCAAAGTGCAGTGATTGGTTGATGCCATTTTTGCAGTGATTGCATTGTGTAATCAGTGGCATTTTAGAGCAGCCAGTCGTACTTTGCATTTGCAGCAAGCATTAGTTTGGGATTTGCGGGCACATTTGCAGAGCCAATTGCACTTTTGGAACTTGCAGTTCTTTTTGCAAGTACATTTGTAGCTTGTGGGTATCCCATTTTGCATCATGTCGACTCTTTCAAATAGTTTTGGCAATTTGTCCGAGGGTGACAAGCTGGATGGACCAAACTATGCCTTGTGGTCATTCATGCTTAAGAACATCTTGGTTGGTAAGGGCTTGTGGAATATTGTTCATGGGGATGAGGTGAGGCCAGCAGGCTCATCTACATCCAGCACATCTTCTTCAGGTTAGACTACAGGCAGACAACAGACTGCTACAGTCCCTCCTGCTAGTCCCATAGCATCGACGGAGGAGCAGAAGAAGTTTGACCGCCGCAGTGCCCAAGCGATGTTTTTTATTGCCACAAATGTCAAGAGGCACATTATGCCGACTATCAAGTCGTGCAAGGATGCAAAGGCAGCATGGGAAATATTGGCAAACATGTATCATGTTAAGAATGAGGTAAGGGCCATTGCCTTGACAAATCAACTCAAGGATCTCGAGATGCAAGAAAGCCAGGCCATCACTGATCATATTGCCAGGATCACTGATCTACGTGATCAACTCACAAGTATTGATGAGGAAATAAAAGACAAGAAGCTCGTCTCTATTACTCTCAATAGCTTAGCGCCTTCATATGGCACATTCGTCACGTCATTGACCATTGTTCTCAGGGCAGCCCCACTCTCGTTCTATGAGTTAGTTGGGCTTTTGTTGCAGGAAGAGAAGATATGCCCAAATTTTGCCAAAGCCTCTCGTCAGGATGAGCAAGCGCTTGCCATGGGTGGAAAGGGCAAATTTCAGAAAAAGTTTGAGCCAAAACATAGCCATACAACTCAGCCCAAGGAGGGGACTACAAGCTGTTCAAGCAAAAATCAGAAAAAGGGCAAATGCAATTATTGCAAGAAGCCAAGACATTGCATCGCAGAGTGTCAGAAAAGGATTGCCAATGAAAAGAAAAGGCAAAGGGACAGCTCTAGCATTAGTTTTGTTGCCTCCACTAAAACTTGTGCTTCATATGCACATGGTGAAGCTCATCTTGCCCAAGGTGATAGAGATTTTGTGTTTGCTGCATTTAGTGAGAAGATGGATGCTAGGGGGGATTCGAATGCTGAAAATCAATCAAGGGATTTGAATGCTGAAAATCAATCAAGGGATACTTCTCTTGTTGCAAGTGATATATGGTATATCGACAGTGGTGCTACTAAGCACATGACTCCTCGCAAGGAGTGGTTTGAGAGCATCACACCTGTTCATGGCAGACAGGTTACGTGTGCCAATGATGCTTCTCAAGACATCATCGGAGTTGGGCACATTCCTATTCAGCTTGATAATGGGAAAGTTAAGTATATCCGAGATGTTTGGTATGTTCCAGATTTGAGGCAAAATCTGATTTCAGTTTCAAACATTTCCCATGATCAACATATGTTGGTCAAATTTCAGGATAACCAATGTAAGATCAAGGATCCAAAGAAAGGGTATGAGGTTGTAGCAACAAGCACATATGATAGAGGCTTATACAAGCTTGATGCTGAGCCTTATGATCAGAAGGGGTATTGGCTGTAGCAAACACTTCCCAGGCTGATTTATGGCATGCCAGGTTTGGACATGTCCATCGTAGGGCATTGTCCTACTTGTATAACAATAAGATGACTCAGGGAATGCCAAAATTGCAGCAACCAGCAAATGAAGTGTGTGAGGGGTGTGCACATGGCAAATTGCATCACTTGCCATTCAGGAAACAAGGCAAGAATTGGGTCAAGGCAACCAGAGTGTTGCAGATAGTGCATAGTGATGTATGTGGCCCCATGACTATTCCCACGCATAGAGGAGCAAGGTACTTTGTGACCTTTATAGATGACTTCTCCAAGTTCACATGGCTTTTTCTCATGAAGGAAAAATCTGAGGTGTTCTATTGGTTTCAAGAATTCAAGGCTATGGCTGAGAACCAAACCAATTCTAGAATTGGAACACTCAACTCAGATAGAGGGGGATAGTACATGTCACATGCATTCCAAGGATTTTTGAAGCAGCATGGGATTAAACATCACTTGACATGCCCTTACACACCACAGCAAAATCCACTCCCTGAGAGGAAGAATCGTACTCTCGTGGAGATGACGAGATGCATGCTGAAATTCAAGAGAGTCTCAAAGGCTTTTTGAAGAGAAGCAGTTGTGACAGCCACTTGTATTCAGAACAGATGCCCTACCAAAGCTTTGGTTAATGTGACTCCATTTGAGGCTTTGTATGGCTTTAAGCCAAAGGTTAGTCATTTCAGAGTTTTTGGCTCAGTGGCATATGCTTTGGTTCCAGATGCACATCGGACAAAGCTTGATGACAAGAGTGTCAAATGCATTTTCGTGGGGTATAGCACTGAAAGCAGGGGATTTAGGCTTTATAATCCCACTAGCAGGAAGGTAATAATCAGCAGAGATGTTCTCTTTGTGTTTGAGGGGAGGGGTTCCTATCCTTCCGGAGGTGTTACCGGAGGCCAAAGGCCACTGGT
Source organism: Dipteris shenzhenensis (assembly GCF_047967505.1). Lineage (NCBI taxonomy): Eukaryota > Viridiplantae > Streptophyta > Polypodiopsida > Gleicheniales > Dipteridaceae > Dipteris > Dipteris shenzhenensis. The sequence goes on from NC_141613.1 coordinate 20,796,728, forward strand.
GTGAGAAGCATGAGTTGTGCAATGCTCTAATGCAATGGATCGTGCAGAGCGCACCGTGCAGTAGTGTGCGAGTGTCGTATGCTATACTGCAGTGAACGACGACGTAAGAGTGCACTATGCTAAGTGACAATCACCGGTGAACTCCACAACATAAGCAAAATAAGAGAATCCTACACTGGTGAACAATCCCCATATCCGGAAGAGACAAGAGAGATGAGAAAGTGACCGAATTGGCCAATGTACATATCACTGGACGTGTCCCCAGGTCACAAGTCGCAAGTCACAAGAATACACAAGTCGCAAATCACCAGAATACACAGGTCTATCCCCATAGTAGACAAAGGGTACACACAAATCTCTCACATTCGCTCCTTGGCGAGCTCGTAGCTCTAGCCTCTCTCTCTCCTCACTCTCCTCCTTTCGCTCCCGTGCCGAATGCCGAATGCTGAATGCCGCCCCCTTCTCTCTCCCTTCTCCTTCATCTTCATCCCCCGCCTTGGAGGGTCCCTTCTTCGCTGAGAATCTCCCCTCTTTCTTCCCATTGGTCATCCTCTTATCTCCTTAGCTGTTGAGGAAAGCCGTTGCGCCGCTGGCTCTCTTGATGGCTTCGGCGACTTCCTGACTCCCTGACTCGCCAGCCTGATGGTATAAATTCTCCATGTGCAGGTGAGCTGGTTCACCGCACCTCTTGATGGCTTCGGCGACTTTCTGACTCCCTAACTCGCCAGCCCGATGGTGTAAATTCTCCATGTGCAGGTGAGTTGGTTCACCGCACCACTGCACCACTGTATCACTGAACGTGTAATATAAATACTCCTGACTGCTCCATGTGCTAAGCTCACTCTCCGTGTGCGCAGCTCTTGATGACCTGTGGTTGACATGTGTCGACCTGTGGTTGACCTGTGTCGACCTGTGGTTGACCTGTGTCGACCTGTGGTTAACATGTGTCGACCTGTGGTTGACAGCCTCGGACAGTACTCCTGGATGAACCCGTGTGATCGCGTGGCTAACTTGTGTTGACACATGGTCAACATGTGGTCAACAGATGTCGTCATGTGGTCAACGCCTGTCGACAGGTGGTCGTGTGATAAGGTAACAGTTTCCCCCGCCACTATCATTCACCGTCCCGGTGAATAGAAAGGTTGGACGAATCCGTCAAAGAAAAATAAAGATGAACTTTCAAACCATGGATATGGTGATGGAGTGGGAAAAGGAAAGAGTACAGACCATGTGGTTGGCCGTGGGAGTAATCCAAGATTTGTATTAAGTGGAGATGTGAAAAATAAACTGCTGTATTACAAGGGACAGCATGGAAAATTGCAGAAAAAACTGAGTACAAGTTGAGGTAAAACACTGATATTTACAGTGAGGGCCAAACAGCTTGGCAAAATTTAACAGTGCAAAAAAAAAACCCAAACACCAACAGCCATGTATCAACTCTTCTATGAGATTACAGAGGGTGGTAAAGCTGCAGCCTGTTCCTCTGCCTTCTCCTCGTCCGCCTTCGTATTTGCCTCTGTGGCTTTTTGCGCATCCCTTTGCTCTGGCTCAGTCATAGGTATCTGTGGATGGGGTGCTTCCTCCTCACACTCAAGCGTGTCCATCACATTTCTCAGATTGTCATACTTGTCTTTATATCGGTGGTATCGCCGGTAGTAATGATCCTTTTGCTCTTGCAAGGTGGACTGGGAAGTCTGGAGGGTGGCCAACTGCATCCGAAGAGCTGTGAATTCTTCCTCCATGGATGCACGCTTCGTTTCCAATTCAGCCACTCTGGATTCTGATTTTTCTTTGGCAATCTCAGAGGAAGACAAAGACTCTTTTAACTTGATAATCTCCTGGTGAAATCTGGTCACCTCCGTGACATGCTGGCTGTGCAAAGTTGCCAGAGCTGCAGCATGTTGGCTGCGTAAAGATGTCATTGCTGCTTCCCATTCCTGCCTGTGATTATGGTGGCGATCCTCAAGGGCAGCCTTCTGAATATTCCAAGCGATGTCACGCTCATGTATTGCTGAGTCCTTCTCTTTCTGCCACCTTTCCTCCTGTTGTCGAAGTGTCACGCTAGTGGCGCGCTGCTGGGCTGCCTGAGCTCTCTCGAATTCTAACTTTAAATGTTGCTGTTGAGAGAGGAGCTTATGAGCATAACCTGTGGAATTGAAGACCGCTGTCCCAAGCTGCGTGAAGGTGTCATCCATGATACGCTGAGCAAGATGCAGGGACCTTTTCATCCACGCATACCTGTCGCTGTAATTCATCCTGTCCGCCAAATTAATGACGTCCCCCAATTCCTCAAACATGTCAGGAAGAGCTCCCTCTTCCTCGGTTGACAGGTTTCCTGTAGGTGCCAATTTGTCCAAGTGCACAAAACATGTCGGGGCCCTGGAGATCTTTTTGTTCTGTGCGAGGCAGTCCTGCAAGGGAATGGTGAAGATTTGAGTGAGATCCTCCTCTTCCCCACATACTGGTGAGCGTTTTTTGTGAAGGACAGATAGTAGTTGGCTGTAATCTTCATTCTGTTTTTCCACCAGGGAAATATTTGAAAGAGGTGGGCCCGATGAAGCAGCTATGTAAGCTGTGAACATATCATTCTCATGAAGGGGTGGGCAATCCACAGATTTGGGCAGAATCCCTCCCTCAAATACCTCCTCTGAGGCTGAAGTGGCCGATGGAGCATCTCCGCGAGAGGGGCTCCCACTCCCGTCTCTAGTCCTGTCTCTGCCTGGGGAGGCTGAAATGTGAAGTACACCCTGGGATGACATCTCCTGAGAAAGCCCATGGGAGTGGGAGTCGGGTCCCAGGCTAAGGTTCAGGTCCAATACCTGGTCCAAAACATGGTCAGAGGTCGCCTGAACTGTGGTGATGACTGCATCGGTGAAAGTGGTAGGGGGTGAAGACGAAACAGCTGCAGTCCTGCGTAACAATACACCTGTCGAGGAAGTCCCGGGTACAACAGTCGTCGTCACGGGTACAACAGGAGGTGTACCTGGTGCAATTCCTGGAGAAGCCTGGACAAGTGTGACTGATGGAGAGGCAAGTCCTGGCACGGGCACGACTGATGGAGATACAAGACATGTCACTGGTGGCAACCCTGTGGCACCGGTAACAGAATATACTGAAGAAGCTCCGGTGCAGACTTCATGAGGTGGCGCTCGGCGAGGTGTCCTCCTGAGCGAAAGAGGAGAAGAGGCAGTCCCGGGAGAAGGAACACTAGAAGTGGCAGTAAACGTTGTAGAAAAGGGGGTGATAGAAGGGGAGAGAGATGATGAAGGGAGGCGACCTGTGACAATGGAAGGAGGGTTGGCCTTCCACTGATGAAGTAAGAAGGTGAGGTGGGGCCCACAAGTACAGGTATATGTGCCCCGACGCTTGCGAACTGTGTTACGAAAGGCAGAGTAGAAGAGTGAGGCAAAATCATAGGGAGTGACCGAGAGAATGGAGTCTAAGGCAGAATGGATCGCCTTGGTGATGAAGAAGTGACCTGGGGCAGAGTAGAAGTGTGTGAACAAATACCTCGCTAGAAGCGCCTCTCGGCTGTTACCCTCGAGAACTTTCTTGCACTCATGTCCTCTGCGATGAGTTTTACAGGTAGACAAGAAGGACAGGAATGTGGGTGAGCCGGTGTGAGGTGGCAAAAAGGGAAGTGTGGGAAGACGGAGATATGTGGATACGAGACTAGGAGTGAACATGTGACGGAAATTCAAGAATCCGAATGTGTCTGTTGCAAAGTCATAAGACTGAATGAACGCAGTACACATTTGGACATCCACCGGGGGAAGTGTGACATCATCAAACTCCACGAGAGACATGCGGGCTATCTCATCAGGTGACAAGATGCTAGACAGCTTGAGTGTGGGATCAAGGAAAGGTTTGAAAACCACCCGAATGATCGAGGAGGATGAAGCTGGGGGTGGAAGATCACAAGCCGTACTTTGTGGGGCCAAATCACCGTCACCGTTACTGTGACCACTGTGCCCACTGGATGCCTTGGATGGTGTTTTGATTGTACCTGTGGGGGGCAGATAGTCAGAGCCTCCATGATCTGAATCAGAGGAACTCGAAAAGGGGGATAGCTCCTCATCCGAGATGATAGTGATCCTGTCGGAGGGAGGTGAATCTGCAACTGCTCGAGGTCGTTTCGAAGTGCTTTGTGGTGTAGACCCGGCACCCAGGTCATCAGTGGTGCGCTTGCCAAGTGATGCCATGGAAGATGGGCCCGATCCTGTCGTGTGGCCTGCTCGAGCCCGATGGAAGTCAACGAATAAAGTATCGGGGGGTAATCTGGGTTTGAACTTGTGGCGAGAGGCACGGATAGGCATGAACGATGGCGTCCTACGAAGAGGAAATGAGTACAGAGGGGGTGTCGACGTCGAGGTCTGGAGAGGCAAGGAAGAAGGAGGAGGTGTAAAAGAGTACGGAGGGGGTGTCGATGTCGAGGTCTGGAGAGGCAAGGAAGAAGGAGGAGGTGTAAAAGAGTACGGAGGGGGTGTCGATGTCGAGGTCTGGAGAGGCAAGGAGGAAGGAGGAGGTGTTGAGGTCGAGGTTAAGCCCGGAATGCTACGAGAGAATACTTTAGCAGATCCACCAGTGCAGGCCCAGGCTTCGATGGAGAGGAAAAGAGTGAGGAAGGGGTGTCGGTGGAGAGGGAGAGTAAAAGGACGGATGTAGACTAGGGGGGGAGGAGGGGGGCTAGAGCTAGGAGGGGAGAAGGGGAGATGCAGAGGGTGTAGGGAGGAGAAGGGGGGAGAGCTGCGCAGGAGAGGGGGACGTAGGCTGTGCGCAGGAGAAGGGGGGAAGGGCAGGTAGAGGGAGAGGAGGGAGGTGCTGCGCAGGAAGGAGGGGGAGAAGCAGGGTGGTGAGGATAGCAAGAGAGGGGGGCTGTTGCGCAGGGGGGAGGGGGCAGGTAGAGGGAGAGGAGGGAGGTGCTGCGCAGGAAGGAGGGGGAGAAGCAGGGTGAGGAGAGGAAAAGAGGGGGGGCTGTTTCGCAGGAGGGGAGAGGAGGGGTGGTGAGGAGAGGAAGAGAGGGGGAGCTGTTTCGCAGGAGGGGAGAGCAGGGGTGGTGAGGGGAGGAAGAGAGGGGGGGCTGTTTCGCAGGAGGGGAGAGGAGGGGTGGTGAGGAGAGGAAGAGAGGGGGAGCTGTTTTGCAGGAGGGGAGAGGAGGGGTGGTGAGGAGAGGAAGAGAGAGGGGGGGGGGCTGTTGCGCAGGAGGGGAGGGGAGGGGTGGTGAGGAGAGGAAGAGAGGGGGGCTGTGTCGCAGGAGGGGAGAGAAGCGGTGGTGAGGAGAGGAAGAGAGGGGGAGTTGGAGCTGTTGCGCAGGAGGGGAGGGGGCAGGTAGAGGGAGAGGAGGGGGGTGCTGCGCAGGGAGGAGGGGGAGAAGCAGGGTGGTGAGGAGAGGAAGAGAGGGGGGCTGGAGCTGTTGCGCAGGAGGGGAGGGGGCAGGTAGAGGGAGAGGAGGGAGGAGAGGGAGCTGCGTGGAGAGGGAGCGAGCTGGTTGCCAAGGAGAGGAGAGTTGGGAGGAGGATAGTTGGCCACCCAACTAGGGCGCTTGTGAATGGGGTATATAAAGGGTGGAGAAACCAATGGAGGGGAGAGAAAGCCAGAAAGCAAATCCGCCAAACTTAACCTTATCCACCAAAAATAGTATATCCACTAAATTTAGCATATTCGTCAAATTTAGCTTATTGCCAAATTTAGCATATCTGCCACATTTAGCTAAGTGCCAAAAATAGGTTGGACGTGCATCAGGATGATGGAAGATGGAAGAAAAAGAGATGAGTGTGACAAAGGTGGAAAGAGAAGACATTTGTAAGAGGGAGGTAGGGGTTTGGTCATAGGGTGGAAAGAGAAGGTGTTTGTAAGAGGGAGATGGAGAGTTGGTCACAGGGTGGAAAGAGAAGGTGTTTGTAAGAGAGAGGTAGAACTTGGACAGAGGGTGGAAAGAGAAGAGTTTTGTAAGAGAGAGGTAGAAGTTGGACATAGGGTGGAAAGAGAAGGTTTTTGTAAGAGAGAGGTAGGGAGTTGGACAAAGGGTGGAAAGAGAAGGTGTTTGTAAGAGAGAGGTAGAACTTGGACAGAGGGTGGAAAGAGAAGAGTTTTGTAAGAGAGAGGTAGAAGTTGGACATAGGGTGGAAAGAGAAGGTTTTTGTAAGAGAGAGGTAGGGAGTTGGACAGAGGGTGGAAAGAGAAGGTTTCTGTAAGAGAGAGGTAGGAGTTGGACATAGGGTGGAAAGAGAAGGTTTTTGTAAGAGAGAGGTAGGAGTTGGACAGAGGGTGGAAAGAGAAGGTTTCTGTAAGAGAGAGGTAGGAGTTGGACATAGGGTGGAAAGAGAAGGTTTTTGTAAGAGAGAGGTAGGAGTTGGACATAGGGTGGAAAGAGAAGGTTTTTGTAAGAGAGAGGTAGGGAGTTGGACAGAGGGTGGAAAGAGAAGAGTTTTGTAAGAGAGAGGTAGAAGTTGGACATAGGGTGGAAAGAGAAGGTGTTTGTAAGAGAGAGGTAGAACTTGGACAGAGGGTGGAAAGAGAAGAGTTTTGTAAGAGAGAGGTAGGGAGTTGGACAGAGGGTGGAAAGAGAAGGTGTTTGTAAGAGAGAGGTAGAACTTGGACAGAGGGTGGAAAGAGAAGAGTTTTGTAAGAGAGAGGTAGAAGTTGGACATAGGGTGGAAAGAGAAGGTGTTTGTAAGAGAGAGGTAGAACTTGGACAGAGAGTGGAAAGAGAAGGTGTTTGTAAGAGAGAGGTAGGAGTTGGACATAGGGTGGAAAGAGAAGGTTTTTGTAAGAGAGAGGTAGGAGTTGGACATAGGGTGGAAAGAGAAGGTTTTTGTAAGAGAGAGGTAGGGAGTTGGACAGAGGGTGGAAAGAGAAGAGTTTTGTAAGAGAGAGGTAGAAGTTGGACATAGGGTGAAAAGAGAAGGTGTTTGTAAGAGAGAGGTAGAACTTGGACAGAGGGTGGAAAGAGAAGAGTTTTGTAAGAGAGAGGTAGGGAGTTGGACAGAGGGTGGAAAGAGAAGGTGTTTGTAAGAGAGAGGTAGAACTTGGACAGAGGGTGGAAAGAGAAGAGTTTTGTAAGAGAGAGGTAGGGAGTTGGACAGAGGGTGGAAAGAGAAGGTGTTTGTAAGAGAGAGGTAGAACTTGGACAGAGGGTGGAAAGAGAAGAGTTTTGTAAGAGAGAGGTAGGAGTTGGAGAGAAGGTAGAAGGAGAAGGAGTTTGTAAAACAGGATGAAAAGGGGAGGCCGTAGTTAGAGAGAGAAAGTAACACAGAGTGAAAAAGGGAGGCCGCATTTTAAGGGTGGTCATTTAGAGAGAGATAGTGGTACGGGATGAAGAAAGGTGGTCACACTTAGAGAGAGAAAGTGGCTCGGGGTGAAAAATGGAGGGCTCACTTAGAGAGAGAAAGTGGCTCGGGGTAAAAAATGGAGGGCTCACTTAGAGAGAGAAAGTGACTCGGGGTGAAAAATGGAGGGCTCACTTAGAGAGAGAAAGTGACACTCGGGTGGAAAGAGAAGGACCCATTTAGAGAGAAAAATTTGGCGCCAAGGGGAGAGAGGAGGAGCCATGTAGAGAGAGAAAGTGACACTAGGGGCAGAGAAGAGGACCCTTGTAGAAAGAGAAAGTGGCCCTCACTCAGAGGGAGAAGATATCACCAGGAAGGAGAAGGACTAGGAGGGTGTTTTCTCATTGATCATGGTACCTCTTGATGCGTGACCCATTCACCGGTGCAGGTAGGAGTCTGCCTTCCAAAGTGGCCAAGTAGACTCCACCACTTGGGATAAGCTTGGCAATGAAAAATGGACCTGTCCAACCACTCACAAACTTAGGTTTGTGTTTGAGAAACTTACTGGAATACAAGAGTACTAAATCTCCGACTTTGAAATTTCTTTTTCTGAGGTTCCGTTCATGCCAAGCTTTTTGTCGCTTCTGCCAAACTTCTTGAGCGAAAACTGCTTCACGTCGATGCTCTGCCAGTGCTTCCAAATCCCACAAGCGTTCCATTGTGCAGGCTTCGAAGTTGTCATTTTTGGCTGGAAGAATCCTGTGAGTGTCAAGATGAAACTCATAAGGCATAACGGCCTCCAGTCCATAGACCAGCTCGAAGGGTGAATACCCAGTACTCGCCTTGTAAGCCGTTCGATAGGCGAATAAAGCAGCTGGAAGTACGTCGTCCCAATCGGCTAGAGAGTTTAGGCAAAGTCGATGCACGACCCCGCACATTGTGCGATTTGAGCTCTCAGCTAGACCATTGGCACGTGGGTAATAAGGAGATGAAAATTTGTGAACTATTTGAAGCAGGTGAACTAGTGCAGCAATGGTGTCATTTAGGAAGTGAGACCCTCTATCACTTATCAACTCAACAGGACAACCAAACCGAGAGATGATCTGGTCATATAGAAATGTGGCTACTACCTGGGCTGTACAGTTCTTGACTGCCTTGGCTTCGACCCATTTGGTTCCATAGTCGGTGGCAAGCAGAGCATACTTGTTCCCTCGGCGTGTGGCAGGAGAGATGGGTCCAATGAAATCCAATCCCCAGCGATAGAAGGGAGGCACCGGAGTGAATGGTTTGAGAGGGAGGTACTCACGCCTCGTAGGCTTGGGGCCCGCTCGTTGACATGAATCACATCTGGTCACATGAACATGGCAGTCGCGGAAGAGCTTCGGCCACCAGAACCCTGCTCGCATGATCTTACGAGCAGTAGCATCTGAGGCCATATGCCCTCCACCTATGCCAGCATGTGCCTCTTTAAGAATGGATTGTGTCTCGTGTGGAAGCACACACCGTCTCAAGATCTGATCCTTCCCAAGCTTGTACAATTGACCTGCAATCAACTTAAAAGGAGCAGCTTGAAGGATCCGTTTGCGTTTCTCTGTTGGAGTTAATCCTGGAGGAAAGCCACCTGTAGACAGGAGGTGTACTATGTTGGCATACCATGGTGGGAAGCAGTCCACCGCAAATAGGCATTCATCAGGTAGTGCTGTTATCCCGAACAAGCCTGCATCGGGTAAGTCATCGGTGATACCACTGGCTGGTTCCCCGGAATGTAACCTGGACAAGTGGTCTGCAGGTTGATGCAGTCTCCCAGCCCTCACCACAATGTCGAATTCAAATTCTTGAAAGAGAAGAATCCATCTGCTTATCCGGCCACCAAGAGTAGGCTTATTCAATAAATACTTAAGAGCTTGATGATCAGTGATGATCACAAACTTGTTGCCCAAGAGGTAGTGACGATACTTGGTCATGGCATAAACCATGCCGAGGCCCTCCCTCTCTGTGGTACTGTAATTGCGTTCTGCTCCATTGAGTTGTCGACTCGCGAAGTAGATGGGCAAATCAATCTTAGTATCCTGGTTAGGTTGAGCCAGTATAGCACCTACTGCCCACCCACTAGCATCCACATGGACATGAAAAATTACGTCCCAATCGGGCTGCCGGAGGATGGGGGCCTTCACGAGGCGATGCTTGAGATCATCAAAGGCTAGTTGTTGTGGGGTGGCCCAGACAAACGATCGGTCTTGATGTAGGAGTTCTGTCAGTGCAATAGCAATGTCGGCATAGAAACGTATGAACCTTCGGTAATATCCTACATGCCCTAAGAAGGACTTCACCTCTTTGGGTGTACGAGGGATGGGCAATGAGATGATCACCTCTACCTTTGCGGGATCCGTGGTCATGCCCTCAGCAGAAACAATATGACCAAGGAGAACACCTCGGAGTGCGAGAAAGAAACATTTGTCAGGGTTCAAACACAGGCGCACTTCCCTGCACTTATCAAAGACCCATCTCAACTTATGTAGATGATCATTTTGTATGGCCGGATCAAGATGGGAGGCCGATTTACCATTAAAAACAGAGAAGTCATCTAGAAATACCTCAAGAAACTTGCCGATATTCTCTTGAAAGAGTTTAGTTACAAGTCGTTGAAAGGTTGCCGGGGCATTACATAATCCAAAGGGCATCATTCGGTAGGCGTATGTTCCCCATTGAGTGACAAAGGTAGTCTTGGGCTGATCCTGTTCTTTCACTCGAACTTGGTTGTACCCGCTATATCCATCCATGAATGAGTATAAAGCATGTCCTGCCACTGTCTCCAACACTCTATCTGTGAAGGGAAGGGGGAACCTATCACGTCGTGTTGCAGCATTCAAACTCCGATAGTCAACACATATTCTAAGTTTGCCGGTCTCTCTTTTGGGTACAATGACAATTCCACTGACCCAATCAGAGTAATCCACTGGGTAGATTAATCCTGCTTGCTCCATTTTCTGTATATCTGTTTGGACTGCCTTGCCGTAGTTGGGATTCATGCGGTATGGACCTTTAATCACAGGGTCTGCATCGGGATATAAGTCGATGCTATGCTCCATGAAATCAGCGGGCACCCCCTTCAGATCCTTGTAGGACCAAGCAAAGACATCCACAAATTCTTTAAAAAGGTCGGTGACTGCAGCTAGAAGATAGTCATGTTCCCAGACCCAAGTGGCTAACTTCAAATGCCTGGGTTGGTCCTCACTTCCAATGTTGAGATACCGCCAGTTACGTGCCTCATCAACAGGGGCAATGCATTGGGATGTTGAGGTACTTGGTTCACCCATTCCTAGTCCTGTATGTGCTGGAGTATCTTCAAGGGGAAAGTCCCCCTCCACTTCTCTCAACCAAGATGAGGGGTAAGTAACTGGGGAGTTCTCAGGCATTGACTGAGATGTAGAATCAGTAGATGTTGCAGATGTTGTGTGCCTTCGATGCCTCGGTGACTGTTTCAGCATGCCCCGGTAAGGTAAGCCTTCCACCTCATAAGTGGTTTCCGGAAGGTCTTGAATTGAGGGGTGGTCGGCTTCTGATAAGAAAAGGTCAAGCAAAGTGAGATCGACCATGTCCTCATCTCTGTATCCGGTATGCACCCTGGGTCCGCCCAAGACCTCAAGCTGTTGGTGGTGATTCTCCTCAAGTTCAGCAATGTCTATGTCACTTTCTTCTAAATCACTATCATCATCAGTCTCGTCTTCATTAGTGTTCCTGTTTTCTCTATCATCATCATTGCACTTAGCAGTACCATGGTTGTACACCGTAGTACCATGGTTGTGCACCGTAATACCATGATTGTACTCTGAAGTACCATTGGTGGGTTGTGCCCTACTAGCCTCGTCCCTAGTAGATCCTTCATTGTATCCTATAGTATTGTCAGCATCATTTTGACCAATGTCCTCCATGTCGGCCACTGGACGATCCTCAATGTTTACTGCAGTACCATCATTGTCCTCAGTACGATCTGTGGTGTCCACTGTAGTACCCCTAGTGACCATTCTCTTATACATGTGTGGACTATTGCAAAGTCCAAAGGGCATCCTTTCGTAAACTAGTTCAGCCAGACCCTGTCGTTCTGGGTGGATTTCTGACACTGCAAGTAGGTGTTCTTCTTGATCTTCTTGTTGGCATAGTTCCACCATGTTGACCGCTAATGAGCCCAGGGCTCCCATCCAATCCAAAATGACAGCCTCCTCGTCTTCTTGATCAGCCCGATCCAACAAGTATGTCAAACTTTCAAATCCTTCTAGGGTTGTCTCCTCATTGATACCTTGGTCACCACCCGTGGGCCAGTCCCCACAGGCCCAATGCTCCTCTTCGACTCCGGCTTGTTCTTCAAAATCCTCCTCTCCTAGTTCTATTGGTATGTGCCTTGCCTGCCCTGTGACCATATCTATTTTGAGGGTTGTCGATCCCAGGGGCAATCGAACTTCATCAGTTGACCAATCCTGAATGGCTTTTGAAGACCGCAACCATGGCCGACCAAGAAGTAGAGGGTAAGTTTGTTCATTTTCGGTCATATCAAGGACAACAAAATTGGAGAGAAAAGTTACTCCGCCAATCTTCATGTGAACACCTTTGATTGCACCCATTGGTTTTACTCTGCGTTGATCAGCCATGCGTACCTGAAAGTGAACATCACTTGTCAACTTCAACCCTAGTTTTTGGAGTGTACCTTTTGGCATAATGTTCACAGCCGCCCCACCATCGAGGAAGACGTCCTTCAGCTCCACGCCATGGATCTCCACGGTGAGCTTGGGACTTTGTTCACAAGTGAGGGCAGCGTAGGCAGAGAAGTGGTCCGGTGTAGACCCATGCTGAGCCGGTAATGTCTCTGGTGGTGGCCCACTCGGAGTAGATCCCTTGTGTCGACCTCCTGGGAGGCGATTCAGAAACGTAATAGTCTGATGCTTGATTTGGGGGGACAATAGGCAAAGTTGTCGTAGAGTGAGGTTGGGTTTGAAACTCATAAGATCTTCAAACAAGGAGTAGTGGTGGACACTAGCATTAGCCTTTTGCAACTTCATCCTCCTAGCCTCTGGCCGAGGGTCGAAGCTTACACGTTGATGTGGATGTAGGTCTGAACTGTGAGTCATTGTCTCCAATGGTTTCTCTTCCATTACTCCTTTTCCTTTTTCCTGGGCAGAACTAGATCTTGTCCCCATAGCCTCTTCTCTGTTGAGTGCTGTTGAGGACAAAGTGGGAGGACCTACTCGTGCCTCCTTATCCCGGTACTGTCCGAGGGTTGTCACTTCTGTTGCAAACCTCACAGTTCTGGACTTGCGGGATGGAAGCTGACGTGTGCTACCTTCATCTTCAGAACTTGTTTGAAGATCTCTCGTGACACCCTTTACTACCTCCTGATACCTCAAAGGCATAGAGTGATCCCCCGAGGATGAGGCACTCCCAGAGTTAGTGGTTGACCTTAATGGTTGTGGGCCCTTCGAGTTTGTTTCTGAATCACTATCAGAAGCCAGCATGGGTGGTCTATTCCTGGGCGTACTATGTTCCTTGGAGGAGGAGAATGACATCGGTGGGGGAACACTTGTCGAACTCATTGGTGCTGAGGTCTCCGGTGCTGACTCTGAGTCACCCTTACATTTGTCACCTTTTGTATGTGACCGTGTCACAGCGCCCAACACTGCGCCAATCAAATGGGGATTGTTGCCCTCCCCCGCCACTACTACATCAACCATATTCACTTGGGATGCGGGTTCCACTCTTCTATTGGGACAATCTCTGGTGTAGTGGTCATTTGTGTTGCACTGTGTACAAGAGGGTCCCCCGAACGGCTGTGTACAATCATCTTGGTAGTGGCCGTACTCGCCACATCTGTAACACATGATGGGTCTTCTAAAGTTTGTACCCCTGCCTGCACCTCCGCGTCCACCTCTGAAACCACCCCTTCGACCGCGTTGATAAGAGGGTCCATAGCCACCTCCTGACATAGGTGGTTGGTACGGGGCATAGTATGGTTGAGGATAGAAATAAGGGGAACCAATTGAATTGGGGGCAGGAGCTTGGAGCAAAGGGGGAGTCGGAAGCAATGGAGGTGGCATGACAGGAGGAGGAGGTGGCTCAGATGCTCGTGCAAGAGGGGGAGCAGGAGATACTTCTGCTGGTCCAGAAGTTATGGGTACCGTTCTGTTGACTGCAGCAATCAGAGGTTCCCCCGAGGTATACTCTGGAAGAAGCTTCCTTAATCCTTTAAGGTACCTACACTCAGAGGCATCATGTCCATGGATCTCACAAAATGTACAAAATGAGGTAGAAGTAGGTACCTTTCGCTTGGAGGGGCACTCCCAGTAACCATGGTTAGAACCCTTGCATTCGGTGCACCAAAGGCCACTTCGAATTTGGGCCTCAAAGGACGATTGGCCATCCACCTTTATTCTATCTTTCAGGCCTTCTTTGATTTCTTCTAACTCCTTCTTGAGTTGCTGCCATGCGGATGATCCCTCCTCTCTTGGGAGTTGGGTGGTCGTATTCGTTGATGAGGCAAAGCTTAACTGTGACCGTTCCATCTTGACAGCTTCTTTTAGGAAGTCTTGAAGTGAGGCATGTTCAGGGAGTTTATCCACCAACCTTATAGCAATGGAAGGGGGTAATGCTTTCAAAAACCATCCCTTCATAACAGCATCATTAGGTGGCACAGACATCTTTGCCGCCAAGACCCTCATCCTTGTGTACATCTCAGAGATGCTTTCTCCAGGCTTCATGGTGTCAGTGGACAATTCTTGGACAATCATGTGTTCGAATTTTTCCAACTTGAAAGTGCGTAAGAATTCCTCCCTTAGGTCTGTCCACGTCTGGAAGTGGTCCGGAGGAAACTGACTGTACCATACATCCGCTGCATCCTCCAATGACGAAGGAAAGATGTGAAGGAACGCATGCTCATTCTCCACACCTTTAGCTTTACATGCTGTGAGGAACTTCCTCACATGAGCTTCCGCATCCTCATGGAGGTGGCCTTTGAACTTTTGAGTCTTCACGTGGACCTTGTTGAGTAGCTCAAGAAGTCTAGCTCTGTCTGGGGGACTGAGAACGGCCATCCCCACCCGAGAGGTTGGAGAAGATGCAAGAGTTGGAGGGAGTCCTGATGGGGCTGTAATGAGTGTTGGTGTTCCCAAGGAGGAGACCACCCCGACAACTCCTCCTGTGGAGGACCACAATGGGGAAGTCACTACTGATGTAGTCATAGAGGGAGTGTACCCAGATGGTAGCGCGTAAGTGGGGGGTCTCGGTGTTGCAGAGGGAAAGGGTGAGAACATGGAAGATGTGGGGATGAAAGAGGATGGGAGAGCATTTGGGAAAGAAAGGGACGGAGCTGAAGTCATGGATGAGTAGGCAGAAGGGAAGGAAGGAGGTGGTGGAAAAGGCAACACCGGTGTGGATGGAAAGGGAGATGAAACCATCGTGGCAGGTAAAGGCATGGCCGGAGCAAAAGTACCCCCCAATGGAATAGATGTAGAAGAAGGATTAGCTAGGAGCCCGGAGCTATGCATAACAGATGAGGTCGCAGCTTGTCCACAAGAGGTTGAGGCAGGAGCAGATGGAGTCACCACTCCAGTAGAAGAGGTGGTTGATGAAGACATCGTTGCAGGAAGAGAAGAGGGGCTTCCTTGACCTTGATGAGTCCCTGAGGAGCCCTCGTCCTTAGTACCCTCTTCTTTCACCTGTTCTCCGCTTTGCACTTCTTCTTCTCCGGAGTCCGGATTTGACCACCAGGGTCCCTGTTGGTCCAAGTCAATGAGAGTGTCGATGAAGTTACTTGCTCTGGCTACTGCTCCAGTGGGCTCACTTTGTGCTCGAGTTGAGGGCTTCGCAAACTTACGTCGCACGTAATGCTTCTTGTACCTAGTTTGGTCTGCCGGAAGTCTTTTCTCCACTCTCCTCAAGTACCTCCTAGTTCTCTCACTAGCTCCTTCAAAGGTTTCAGAACTACTCGGCATAAGACCTCTCTCTAGGACCCTAGATCACGACTTCTCTCGTGCTATTCAATACCAGCAGTGTCCCACCGTGATTTCTCTCGTGCTACTCAATACCAGCAGTGTCCCACCGTGATCGCCATAAACTGTTTGAGGGGAGGGGTTCCTATCCTTCCGGAGGTGTTACCGGAGGCCAAAGGCCACTGGTGTGAGAAGCATGAGTTGTGCAATGCTCTAATGCAATGGATCGTGCAGAGCGCACCGTGCAGTAGTGTGCGAGTGTCGTATGCTATACTGCAGTGAACGACGACGTAAGAGTGCACTATGCTAAGTGACAATCACCGGTGAACTCCACAACATAAGCAAAATAAGAGAATCCTACACTGGTGAACAATCCCCATATCCGGAAGAGACAAGAGAGATGAGAAAGTGACCGAATTGGCCAATGTACATATCACTGGACGTGTCCCCAGGTCACAAGTCGCAAGTCACAAGAATACACAAGTCGCAAATCACCAGAATACACAGGTCTATCCCCATAGTAGACAAAGGGTACACACAAATCTCTCACATTCGCTCCTTGGCGAGCTCGTAGCTCTAGCCTCTCTCTCTCCTCACTCTCCTCCTTTCGCTCCCGTGCCGAATGCCGAATGCTGAATGCCGCCCCCTTCTCTCTCCCTTCTCCTTCATCTTCATCCCCCGCCTTGGAGGGTCCCTTCTTCGCTGAGAATCTCCCCTCTTTCTTCCCATTGGTCATCCTCTTATCTCCTTAGCTGTTGAGGAAAGCCGTTGCGCCGCTGGCTCTCTTGATGGCTTCGGCGACTTCCTGACTCCCTGACTCGCCAGCCTGATGGTATAAATTCTCCATGTGCAGGTGAGCTGGTTCACCGCACCTCTTGATGGCTTCGGCGACTTTCTGACTCCCTGACTCGCCAGCCCGATGGTGTAAATTCTCCATGTGCAGGTGAGTTGGTTCACCGCACCACTGCACCACTGTATCACTGAACCACTGTGTAATATAAATACTCCTGACTGCTCCATGTGCTAAGCTCACTCTCCGTGTGCGCAGCTCTTGATGACCTGTGGTTGACCTGTGTCGACCTGTGGTTGACCTGTGTCGACCTGTGGTTGACATGTGTCGACCTGTGGTTGACAGCCTCGGACAGTACTCCTGGATGAACCCGTGTGATCGCGTGGCTAACTTGTGTTGACACATGGTCAACATGTGGTCAACAGATGTCGTCATGTGGTCAACGCCTGTCGACAGGTGGTCGTGTGATAAGGTAACACTTTGCTGAGAATGAGTGCATGCAGCCCGCTAGTGCAAACTTGCCACCATACGATGACACCTCTTTGGACATCATCCAGTTTGAGGATGATGAGATAGAGTTCAGATGGCTAGCCACATGTTGAGGATGGCTCTCCCTCATTTTAGATTTGCAGCCAATTAATGAGAGTAGACCGCCTCATGTTTGGAGGCATTATCAACGTCGTGAGGCCACTAAAGATGTTGATGCAGCCCCGAGTGGTATAGCAGAGAAATCTATTCCACATTGGGCAAGGTTGACCATTCAAGATGCTAAGGATCAGCCTACTTTGGGGAAAACCGCCAGCACTCAGAAAAATCAGAAAAATGTCAATTTTGCTTTGATGACCTCAGTAATGGAAGCTGAAAATGAGCCTCAGAGCTTCAAGGATGCTCAGCATAATCCGGCATGGCAGAAAGCTATGGAAGCTGAGATCAAATCCGTTGAGAAGAATGCCACGTAGGACATGGTTGATGCGCCCATTGGGAAAAATGTGGTTGGCACGAAATGGATTTATGAGGTGAAATATCATTTAGATGGCACAGTTGAGAAATACAAAGCCCGTTTGGTTGCCAAGGGGTATGCACAAGAGGAGGGGATAGATTATGAGGAGACTTTTGCTCCAGTGGCCAAGATGACCACCATTCATTCTGTCATCTCTCTTGCTGCGTTTTATGGTTGGTCAGTGTACCAGATGGATGCCAAGACCGCTTTCCTCAATGGAGATCTTAAAGAGGAGGTCTATGTACATCAACCCCAAGGTTTTGAGGTGAAGAGACAAGAGCACAAGGTATGCAAGCTCAGGAAGGCTCTATATGGGCTGAAGTAAGCACCTCGTGCATGGTATCAGAAGATACATCAGTTTTTGTTGTCCCAAGGCTTCGTAAACACTCACTCATACAGAGCCAAATCTGTATGTTCTGCAGGAAAAATCAGAATTGGTCATGTTGGCACTATATGTGGATGACATCATACTCACTGGCAGTGATTTGCAGCAAATTACAGCAGTGCAGTCCGCTTTATGTCACAACTTTGATATGATAGATTTGGGCCTATTGCACTATTGACTTGGCATTGAGTTTTGGCAGATCCATGATGGGATTTCTATGTCACAGACAAAGTATTCGAAGGGGTTGTTGCAGAAAATTAAAATGGGGAATTGTAAGCCTGTGGCTACTCCATTGGAAAAGGGACTCAAGCTGAGTAAGCATGATACTGCTAAAAAGTTTGATGGCACTTTGTACAGGCAGTTTGATATATCTATGCTCCACACGGCCTGATATTGCCTACGCCACAGGGTTTTTGATCTAGTTCATGCATTGTCCCACGATCACACATTGGAATGCAGCAAAGAGGGTTCTCAGATATGTCCATGGCACTCTCTCTCTTGGCTTGAATTATGCTTCAGATTGTGATCTAAAGCTGAGTGGTTTCACCAACTCAAACTGGTCAGGGGACATTGACGACAGACAGTCCACTATTGGCTATTGCTTCATTGGGTTCAGCCTGTATCTCATGGCTCAATAAGAAGCAAGAGCGAGTCTCTCTTTCCTCCAATGAAGCAAAGTACAAAGCTGCAAATTCAGCCACTATGGAGTTAATGTGGTTAAGGAAGCTGCATGACTTGCATCATGCACAGGATGGCGAAGCAAACTCTATCTTATGTGACAGCCAGAGTTACATTGCCATAGCCAACAATCCTGTCTTTCATGCTAGCATGAAACACATTGAAAATCATTATCATTATGTATGGGACTGTATTTCTGATGGCTTCACTGATCTCATCTATTGTCCATCTAAGGACAATGTGGCAGATATGTTCACCAAAGCCCTGTCAACAGATCTTTTCTTACGACATCGACATGGCTTGGGGATCAGAGACATTCTCACAATGTCAAGGGGGGTTTTGAAGTGATTCACAATGACATTGTTTTCATGTACTCCCATAGGTTGCATATCCATCTGGATGAATTTTTGCAACCATGATACTTGAGGTACTGCAGGGTACACCTCAGATGTTTCCAGGGTACTTTCAGCCATATCTTTGAGGGGGGATTTATAAGTGATTACAAAGATATGGTGTTGTAGGCATAAAGTCAACCCTATAGTTGACCAGTAGTACTTGGGCACTATATATACCAAGTACTTGTATTGTTTCATTTGAACATTTCTATTGGAGCTTTCTTGTGTGTGCACTCTTGCTCACTTGTGTTCATAACCTGTCTCCACTTTGTTCCTACACGAACGTATGGATTTGGATGGGGCTATGAGGACGGCCTTGTACGGGCTGCCAACAGGCTAAGTACAGCCTTTATGCATGGGCAATCTTGCTCATGTGCGCTAGTACAAGATCTATATGGACTCTGCACAGGAGCTTATGCAGGGTACGGGTTGTTGTACGAAGTAGATAGGCTGGTAACTGAAATGGATGCCTATTAACCATATTTGGTGGGAGCCATTCTCAGCAAAGAACATGCATTCTTTATGGATGCCTTATGGGCTTTGTAATGTCATTGATGCCAAAGGGATGATACTTGTATGACTTCCATTTTTTTTGTTATGTTGAGATGCAAGTCCTCTTGTGGGAAACAAGTTGATGTATCAGGATGTATGCTACCGATAGGGTGAGAGACTATACGTAGTGGTAGTCCTGAACAGTGGAGAAAGATCTTGTATGCTTTTCCTTTTTTTCTTTGAGTAGATAGGGGGTTGATTGGGCACTAGTGACAACTATGGGGAACTATGTGGCCAAGTGTGGTTCCTAGTGATAGATCCATGCTGTGTGCAAGCTTCTTAGACTAGGGATGAAGATCTACTGCCAGGATTGATGAGAGCAGTGAACAGTAAAGGATATGCAGGGTGTGTGGATGTCTAATGGGATGTGGAATACCCAAGTGCTAGAAAGAATGAATTCTTTATGTAGCCTGGAATTTTGGGCCTCTCACTTAATTAAAGAAATACCAAAAGGGGCGCCAAGGTTTGGGGCCAATTTGTGTCTTCTTCTTGGTGCAGAGGCACTCTAACTACCAAATCTAGTTAGTTATAGTTTTGCTGAATTGTTGATATAACAATGTTGGCTGGTTATTTGTCAATTCTAATGCCCTTTAATTTATTGTTTCCGTTTCCGGGACATCACCAACTTCCTCAAGGGGTGACTCCGTGCTTGCTTTGGTGAGGAGACATCACCATCTTCTTTAAGGAGGTGAGCCTGTGTTTGTCTTTGGTGCAAGTATGGCTTGCTGTCATTGAATTGCAGTAAGGAGAATTCAGCAAGTGACAAAGATTGGGATATGGAAGAACACTCCTCTCAAGATGGGCAATCTTTCTTTGAGGGAGCTTCTGGTGATGATGATCAAAATGTTCATAGGTAGCCATATGGACTTATGCCATTGAATGGGACAGCCAATAGCTATGCCAAACTGATAGGGTGCTCCAATGCAATAGTTTATTCATGGTCTTGGTGTTGATTTGCATGGCCAAGGCAAGTATCTTTGACCGTAGTCAATCCTTTGACCATTAAAATAACTCTTTGACCATAATTAACACATATAAAACTCTTTAATTATGATCAAATAAATGGTCAACTGTACTTTGACTTAGGATATTTACATTGTGGTGACATCCCCTCGGCTTCTGTTCAGTTGACCTCAACTGAAAAGCTTCCTTGTAAACATCCAAAAGCTGTGGATAATCGGATAACATGTCTTCGTCCATCCACTTGGCATCTAATGCTGTATAATTCTTGAATTTTACAAGATACCTGTAAAACTCCTTACCCTGAGGGCCTTTACGTACAATATGGTACACAATTTGCTCTGGCTGAAGGACTTCCTCCAGCTCATCCACTTCTGGTGGATCTTCTGATACTGGTTCTGTAGGCTCTGGTCCTTGAAATTTCTTTAGAAGACTCACATGGAATGCATTGTGAATCCTCCAATGCTCTGGCAATGCTAATCTGTATGTAACCTCATTTATTCTTTCTGTAACCGTGAAAGGGCCATAGTATCTGCGAGATAACTTTGCATACACTTTCTGTTTGCCTTTAAACTTGCGGAGCCTAGCTTTTTCAAACCTCTAAAGTACCCAGTCCCCTTCCTTGAGATCTAGTTGTCTCCTATGCTTATCTGCAGCTCTTTTATGTTTCTCTTGAGACCTTTCAATTGCTGTCCGGACTTGGCTGTAAGCTGTCTGGAGGTCTCTTACAAACTGATCAGCTGCAAATATTTCATCTTTGGTCCTCAATATAGGTGGCAAAATCACTTTCCCATATATGACTTCAAAAGGGGCTTTCCCTGTAGAGTTATGTACTGTATTATTGTAAGCAAACTCTACTAATGGTAGGTACTTTTCCCAGTTTGAACTTTGGTCACCCACGTAGCATTTCAGCATATCCAAAATTGTAGAATTTGCTACTTCACTTTGACCATTTGTCTGGGGATGGAAAGAAGAAGAAAAATTCAGATTCGTCCCCATGTTATCAAATAAAGCTCTCCAGAATAGACTGGTCATTCTGGGATCTCGATCACTAACAATGGACTTAGGCATACCATGATGTTTGAAAATTTGTGCCATGAACAGCTTAGCCATATGATCTACCTTTATGGTTTTGCGAACCGGAATGAAATGAGCTTGCTTGCTGAATCTATCTATGATAGTCCGAATCCCATCATTCCCTGACTTTGATCTCGGCAAATAAAAAATAAAGTCCATTGTAATACTTTCCCATGGTGCCTGAGGCACGGGAAGAGGCATAAGTAGGCCAGGTGCCTTCCGTCTATCATACTTCATTTTCTGACACGTAAGGCATTCAGTAACAAACTAATGTATATCTTTCCGCATTCCTGGCCAAAAGAAATACCTCTCCAGTGCTAGAGTTGTTGCTGTAATTCCTCTATGTCCAGCATAGGGAGGTGCATGGCATTCCCCCAAAATCTTTTTCCTCATCTCCTGGGTGATGCATAGGCAATCATCTTTCATTAAATACCCATCTTTCAGGGAATAGTGACTGGTGGATTGCCCCTCTTGCATTTGCTGTAAAATTTCACCAAAATCAGAATCATGAGCATATTGTTCCCTCATGCCTTCCAGGTCCTGATGATAAGCAATAGTTACATTATTGGCCTGGGGTCTTCGGGACAAGGCATCTGCCACTCTGTTCCGAATTCCTGGAGTATGGACAATCTGAAAATGATACATTGACAGCATGTTTGCCCATTTCATATGCTTCTCGGAAAGCTTGGTCTGAGTCAAAAAGTATCTCAGACTTTGGTGATCTATTTTGACAGTAAAATCTACACCCAAAAGATAGTGTTTCCATGTATGGATGGCATGAATTACAGCCAATAACTCTTTCTCATAGATTCCTAAATATCTTTCCGCCTCCCGAAGTCGCCTGCTTTCATAGGCTACTACATGACCATTCTGATGCAATGCAGCCCCAACACATTCTCCACAAGCATCGCAATCCACATCAAAAGACTGATAAAGATCCGGGACTACTACCAGAATAGGCTCTGTAGTCAACTTCTCCTTGAGTGTATTGAATGCTTTCTTCTGTGATAATCCCCATGTGAAGGCTGCATTTTTCTTAGTAAGGTCATGTAATGGAGCTGCGATATCAGCAAAATGTCTGATAAACCTTCTGTAGTAAGATCACAGGCCTAAGAAGCTTTGAACTTCATGCACAGTTTTCAGCTCTGGCCATTCCTGAATGGCACGGATCTTCGCTGGATCCATTTGTATCCCATTCTTGGATATTATATGCCCCAGATAGTGGATTTCTTCCAAGAAGAACTCACTTTTCTTGCTGTTTGCATAGAGCTGATGATTTCTCAGCTCTTGAAACACTATAGCAAGATGTTCTCTGTGGTCTTCCTCTGTCTTAGAAAAAACTAAGATATCATCAAAGAAAGTACCCGTAAAATGCCTGTACTTCCGGAAGATGTGATCCATCATTCTATTGAATGTGGCTAGAGCATTTGTCAACCCAAAAGGCATCACTAAGTATTCATACAACCCGAATGTAGTGCGGAATGCTGTCTTGTGCACATCCTGAGGCTGTATCCTCACTTGGTGGTAGCCACTCTTTAAGTCTATCCTGCTGAAAACTGAAGCTCCATTTAACTGATCCAGGACATCATCAATACGCGGAATAGGGAATCTATTCTTGATGGTCATTTTGTTCAGTGCGCGATAATCGACGCACATACGGAATGAACCATCTTTCTTCTGTACTAACAGTACAGGGGAACAAAAAGGAGACGAGCTGGGCTGAATCAACCCTTTGGACAGCAAGTCCTGTACCTGAGCCATAATCTCCTCTCTCTGAGTCGCAGTGACTCTATAAGGGGGTCTATTTGGTGGCTCACTACCAGGCATTAACTCTATCTGATGATCTTCTGGTCTCTCTGGGCGTAACTCCCCTGGCAAAACATCAGAAAAGCAATCTTTAAAGTTTACAAGAAACTGAAACTTATCTTTGTCTGCATCATTCATTTCAGCATGCATATCATTCTCTTTTTCTTTTACAAAAACCATGTACGGAGAAATTGCAGACTTTATTGCTTTACTGCATGAAACATCAGATACAATGGGGATAGTGTCCCCTTTATTCCTGGCAATTAAACGCTGATTTTCCCCCCTATGCACAAACTCCAGCACTCTTTCAGGAAGAGTCAACTTCACTGCCTTGCGGTGAAACCAAGGCATCCCCAAAACTACATCATAATGTTTCAGTGGAGAAATGAAGAAGTCTTCCTGATCCACATAACTCTGAACATGAAGACGGAGCTTCCCTATCAAGGGAGTAACTGGCACAGGATTCCCACAAAACATTTGATCGGCATCCAAAGCCCTGCCTAACTCTTCCGTCTTTATTCCCAGCCTCAGGGCTAGATCCTCTGATATGAAATTATCAGTAGCCCTTGGATCAAATAAAATTAGCGCTTGCTGGTCTCTAACTTTGCCCCATGATAGCAGCAATTCTCGTTCTTCTGGGTTCAAAGCATGACCCAGAGAGTGGGCCATGCAGAGTGGCCAGAATCTTGCCATTCTACTGTTGGATTTTGAAAAAGCTTATGACAGAGTAGATTGGAGTTTTTTGGAGGGCACCCTTCTACGCTTTGGATTCACTGATGTTTGGATCAGAGGTGTTTCCTCTTTGTACAGATCAGCCCATAGCCAGGTACTTATTGGTGGGGTAAGGGGTGAGAGATTTCAGATTTCGAGATCAGTCCGTCAGGGATGCCCCCTTGCTCCTTTCCTTTTTTTATTCGTGGCCGAAGCTATGAGCATCTATGTTAGATCTCAAGCTGACATCCTTGGGCTGAGACTTCCCATCAGAAGAGAAGAGGAGCTGCTTGACAGTGAGTTGGCTGATGACACAGTGATTTATTTGGATGCCTCTCCACAGACATTGACTTCTTTCAGGACAGCTTTGGATTTATTTTTCTTGGCGGCAGGGGCGCAGATAAATTGGCATAAATCCAATGGCTTTTGGATCAGTGATGAGGACACTCCAGTTTGGGGGCTTGACATAGGGTTCACTTGGGTTCAGAGGGGTGTGCCTATCAGGTATTTGGGCTGCCAAGTCGGCTTGGGTATTTCTACCACGCAGCAGTTTGCTCCCGTGTTGGAGAGCATCAGAAGGAAGCTTCTCTTTTGGAGCTCAGCCAAGCTGGATCTTGCCTCTAGAGTTGTGGTGGTCAACCAGGTCCTCTTGGCCACTGCCTGGTTTATTTGTTCATGTTGGTGCCGTTCTAGGGACTGCATCATTCAGCTCAGAAGACCGATCAGGAACTTTCTCTGGAGTGGGCTTGATGGCACAGCAGATGCCTTAGCCAGAGTGGCTTGGGAGACCCTCATCCTCCCTACACAGGATGGGGGTCTCAATATTATTGATCCGGATTTACAGTGCAGAGCTTTACTTTGCAAGATAGTGGTGCGAGGACTTATGCCAGGACAGGAACCGTGGAAGGACTTTCTTATCAGCAGCATACAGAGGTGCACACCTTCCTCAGGAGGAGACTGGATGAGCAGTGTTAGATGGATCTTCACATCAGCACACCTCAGATCACCTTCATCCCCTCTCATGGTTGCCATTCTGAAAGCTTGGGCTAGTTTCAGAAGCTCTCTTCGGAGGATTCCTCCTTCCTCCCGGGAAGAGATTGATAGGCAGCCCATCATGTGGAACGACAGTATTTTAGATGATTGTGGCAGACCACTGGGTGCCTCACTCTACATGCAGTGGGCCAGGTGGGAGAGGGGACCTGCTTCTTCTTTGGGATCTTGGAAAGCTTTCCGTAGGCTTCCAGAGGAAACCAAGTCAAGGTTGACAGGACATCTCAGAGGGAGTGCAGGGAGGATCTTACAGATTGAGACAGCCCTTCCAGAGGCTTGGATAGACACAGATGATATGCCTCTCACTTCCTCCACTTGGGCAGGTGCTTTCTCGAGAGGCGGGGTTCCACTTCAGGTCTTAGCCTTCCGAGATGCACAAGAGGATGCTTTGGTTTTCAGTGTCCAGGATGGTGGCAGATTGCTCAGATCTACAGATGATATCTTGCTTGAGTCTGCTTTTCAGCCTATCAGGGTTGTAGGCCTTTTGATGCAAGGATCAGATTCAGAGTGGTTCTTAGACCCTGACCCCCAGTTACTCTCCACCGGGTCTTGGAGACTTTGGCTCTATGGAGGAGTTCCCATTAGGTATTTACAGTGGGACCCCGGAGAGTGGGAGTGGATTGACGCGGGGCATCGAGAGAAGACCATCGCCTTCTTTTGTTACACGGTCAGTAATACCAGGAGATTTCAGCTCAGTAGTAGAGGCTGGAGACCCTCCAGAGTTCCTCATTGGGAGACTTTTGGTATTACTGCGGATCAGCAGAGGTACTTCTGGAGGAGGCTCTGGAAATCCCACAGGAATAGAAAGATCACTATCTTCTTTTGGCTTTCTATTCATGGAGGGATTGCAGTGAACCTTTGGAGGTCCAGATTCGGAGCCGACCCTACTTGCCCTCGTTGCCTTTCTGCTTCGGAGTCTATTCAGCATTGCTTATGGGATTGCAGACAGGCGAGATTGATTTGGATGGGGATAGCCAGGATCTTCAGTCACTTTGCCCATTCCCCACTTTTTATGACTTGGGGCTCGGTGGCTTGGCTTTCTCTTACAGGATCTCAGGTTTTCTATGAGGGACTTGACTCCTCTCGGGCCATTTCGGTTCGACGTCATCGGGTTGAGTTCTGCTCGTTGGATGTGGTTCCACACCGTCCTTTTACAGCTGTACATGCCTCTGTGGATACTTCTTGGGAGATTATAGCGAGCATAGCAGCCTGGCATATCTGGAGAGCCACATGCACAGAGGCTATGGAGGGTACTCAGGTTCATCCCTCGCACACACTGGCTAGTATCTGGACAGACATCGTACACACTCTGATGGCCGTATGGACGGGTATGCAGGGGGACTCCCGTGCAGCCTCAGCTAGGAGGGCTTCTTTCTTCAGGGAATGGAAGGATTCTCCTTTCTTCTCTGAATCTACTACAGGGTTGAGATGGCACTTTCAGCCTCAGCCTTGGTTTCTTTCCACCTCTCTCTGAGGGGTTTTTTATTATTCTCATGATTTCATGATGTATTCCGCTTTGAGATTGCTCTCGCGGGTTTTTGTTCTTACTTAATAGAAGTCTTTTTCATGAAAAAAAAAAAAAGGCATGACCCAGTATATCAGGAATTCCCCCCGCCATTGGCTTTTGCGGTCCTCGTGGCTTCTTTGCCTCTTTTCCCTTCGATGTTGAAGGCTTTTCTGGGCACTGGGCAGCCACATGCCCCTCTTTACCGCACCTGAAGCATTTCCCATCTCTACGGAATTCCGCTATCTGTTCAGGGGTGAATAGAGATTTGCCCTTATAAGTCTTTGAAAACTGAGTACCCCTCGGCTTCTGAGGCTGAAACCCTTTCTTTTCAGCCTTGGGGTACTCTTTCTTTTCTGATTTTGGAAAATCAGTTTTCTTTTTATCAGCACGTCCTGCATGCAAGGATGGCACTGTAGATGGATCTTGTAGCAGCACAAGACTCGCTACTGAAGCTGAATGCATAAGATCTTGAATATTCTTTGCCCCCAAAGCATCGCCTGAATTCTTGGAGTGAGACCTGCTCTGTACTTCCTCATTTGGGTGCCTTTGGAGATCTTTTTGAAAGGTGCAACCTGCAAATAAGCATCCCAAAACTTTTGGTTGTACCCATCCACTATATCTCCTGCATCCATGTGCAAGCTGTCCCAGTCTTGAAGAACATGGTCTCTAAACTGTTTAGGCATAAACTGTTGGTAGAAGGCTTTCTTGAAGCCCTTCCACTTCCTTGGGGCTGACCCATCTATGGTCTGTGCACTCCACCATGCACTAGCCGTTGCTGTCAAGTGTAAACTGACCATTCTTAACTTGGAGGATTCTGAAAATTTTTCTGTACCGAATGCAGCATCAAACTGTCTGATAAACTGCAATGCTTTGTCTGTATGACCATACTGTCCATTGTAGGTCATAAACTTGACAGATTTTCCTCCCTCTTTAAATTCCTTGGTCGCTTTGGAAGACTTTCTCTTCCTAGACTTCTCGTGTTTCCTTCTTTTCCTGGATGGTTTATCTGATAAGGAAGAAGAAGACACAGAAGTCGAACTGGAGGTAGACGGTGATGGACTAGGAGATCGGTGATGATGCCTCGATCTCTTTTTACTATGGGACCGTCTCCTATGAGATCTATGAGATCTCTCTCTCTTAGGCTGTACACGACGAGAGTGTGCCTCTGGCATTGGCACGTCATATACTGGATTAGGCATAGCTTCTGCTTGAAACAAATGCTGAGCCCTAGGATCCCTTTTGAGATTTTCCAGCTCTTGTATACGAGTGCGTACCATCTGTTCAAATTCTTGTTGAGGTTGCGGCACATTTCTCTGTCCTGGATGTACATCCCTATCTTGTGAATCCCACTGGATAGGTGATTGATCCATATTCTGAGATCTGCAGATTTCTCACACCGTGCAGGTAACTGATGCACACTACTTTTGCTTTTCCAACAGAAAAAGTACCTCAACAAGAGGTGTTTTGCATTCACAATCTATGCCAGTACTATCTGTCAGTTCAAGGCATATACCCACACAGTTGCCAAAGCATCAACAACTATATTGCCCTTTTCTGGCTGCTGCAGATGGCTTCAAAAGGCATCTGTTTTTCCCTCTTTTTACTGCTCAAAGGCATGCATACTCTTTTTCTGCAAATCTCTGATTCCTCTGTTTTTCTGCTGTTTTCTGACAGTAGAGATCTACTTTCTCTGTTTTCTCTGCTTTCTCTGTTTTTCTGCTGCTTTTCTGACAGTAAAAGTCTGACAAGCAGGCGAAAATTGCTAGCAGAAACAGTCTCTGCAACTGTTCTTTTTTTTTTTAAAGAACAGTAACCAGATAGAGTAACTGGCTAGTTACTCTAACCAGACTGACTGGTTCTGGTCTGGTTAGTTTGCAACTGGGCCAACTGGACTGGTCACAGTCTGGTTGCAGTGACCAGACTGGTCTGGTTGGGTCAACTAACTGGACCTCTAACCAGTCCACTACCAAGGTTGAGTTAGATTAACCCCTGGTTAGCCATGTCAGCATCCATGTCACCTGTCAGAATGCCAGGTCATCTCACACGTGCATGCCACGTCAGCAATTGCGCTGTCTGCCACGTGTACTGCCACGTCAGCTGCTGAGCTGTCTGCCACGTGTCAGTGCCACGTCATCAACCCCACCGCTCCATCCGCCACGTCAGCGCCTGCACGTGCGGACGCCACGTCACCTGTGTGCCACGTGTCTGCCTAAGTGGCACCCCTGCCACGTCAGCAACAGCCAAAGGTTTCAAACCTTGGCTATGCAGTGGTCGTCGCGCGTCGCGCCTGCATCCTGATCACTTTTGCAGCACCTAACGCCTGTGCAAGGGATCGACAACAAAACCTACAAATCCCGTCAGAAAATTTCCAGCACTCTTTCATAGCTCACGTGAGGCTCACACCCGTACATTTCCTTCTCAGCCCGCGCCTAAGTGAAGGCATTTGTTTGCGGGGAGTTCACCATACCCAACGCATGCAATCCTCTCCTCTGTGCCCGCGTAAGTAAGAAAGCCTCCTTAGTCGTCGACGGAGAATTTCCCTTCACACAGCCTCCACGCTACCGGACGCTCAGAGCAATGTTGGCGCCAAAACAATCGTTGCCCAGAACATTAGTCCCTATCACACTGCCTGGAAACCCACGTCTGGCGTACGACTCAGTTGAGTCAGCCTCTCTGTCACCAACGCTTCGTCCACGTCACTGGCCTTGAGCACCTTGGATCGTCGTTGTCAAGGAAAACAATGATCCAGGCTCTGATACCAATAAAACCAGACGGATGGTGAAAGACAGCTATCACCACTCTTAAACGATGGGATTTATGCTCTCAAAAGCTCTCCCTCACTCCCTCTCTCTGAAGATGCACTAGGGCCCAGGACAAATCGTCGGGCTGGACCCCCCCGAAGGTCTTTATTCATCCAAGAAAATCTGTTACAGAAGTTCAGCGTAGAGCTATCTCGTAAATCTCCACATTACAAAACGTGAATAATCCCTTTTCTTACAAGAGCTTCAAGCTCCCTTCAAATTGGCAACATGCCACTTGTCTAAAATCTAGACTAAATCCTATTACATGCCACTAAGGGCCATTCTGGAGTCTTCAAAGCTCTTGGTCACACGAACTGCCTCCTAGATGCTTGTCAGGCTCCCATTACGCTTAGGAAAAATAATCCTTCCTAGTACCTGCAACAATTAATTAAAGCGCACCACCATGGTACCCATTAATTGTTAGCGCTTTGCATGCAAATAACACACTGTGGACTAATCCTAGTCACGGTGGGCGTCCCCACTGAACACATGTGCACATCTAAACAAATATATATACAAATAAATATATATATATTCTCTGGTTGACCGGAGTCAACACTCTTGATTATAATTAAAGAGCTTTGACCAAAGGTCAAGGCGCCTTAATTATAGCCAAGTCTCTCCAACCGAAGTTGGCACATCTTGGTTAACCGGGGTTAACCCTCTTGGCGCGTGCCAAGTCTTGTTGACCGAGGTCAACACTCTCTGACCGCAGTCAGGTTTACTTGACTAGAGTCAAGTATCTTTGACCGTAGTCAATCCTTTGACCATTAAAATAACTCTTTGACCATAATTAACACATATAAAACTCTTTAATTATGATCAAATAAATGGTCAACTGTACTTTGACTTAGGATATTTACATTGTGGTGACATTCAGCACCCAGCACTCTCTTCCAAAGCAGCAGCCCAAGTCCCATATGTGAAAATACCCAGCACTTGCAATGGCCCTTCTCTCCAGCCCGATTCCCATGCAAACAGATTCGTCTCAGTCCATGAATTCTCCACCAGCCTCTATACGTATATACCTTATGCGTGCTCTCAATGAAGCACCTCCGTTATCTTTCACCTCTTCATGCTACGACAGCCTCTTCTCCCACCTTCGCAATCGCCTCCCTCGCTCTTCCTGGTCCTTTTGCTTCTCAAAAACCCAAAGAGCTCATGCGCAGCTCCCAAACTCTTGTCCTCTACACACTTCAGCTTGCAGTCGCGATCCCCAACTTAGTCCGGGTCCTTCCCTTCAGTCAAAAGCCTCCCTCAGCCGGATTCCAGAGCCCCCTGTCGCTCAAGATACTCCCCGACCTCATGTACTCCCTACACCATCCTTCCTAGGCCACGTTCAAGCTCTCGACCCCCGAACTTCAGAAGCTCTCCCCTTCAGAGCTCTCCTTCTTGTCGCTCACAGAGCTCTCTTCCTCTATCTCCCCGCCAGCCCGTCGAATTCCGCCTCCCCTGCCAGAGCTCTCCAGCCAAAAGCCTCTCCTTCTCACCCGTCGTCATGACCCGTGCTCCTCCTCTCCTGTGATCCCTTGTCTCTAGCTTCTCGGAAGGGATGCTCCAGCCACCAAAAACTCCCGAGGTTGGTTCTTTGACATATCATTTCATTACAAACACTCCTTTGGTTCCTAGATTTGGACGCCAGGCTGATCGATTCTGCAATTCAATGGTACCACGGCCACCATCCGTCCCTCGACTCCTTCCTATCTT
Organism: Dipteris shenzhenensis; assembly: GCF_047967505.1. Lineage (NCBI taxonomy): Eukaryota > Viridiplantae > Streptophyta > Polypodiopsida > Gleicheniales > Dipteridaceae > Dipteris > Dipteris shenzhenensis. Next base: position 20,827,391 of record NC_141613.1, read on the forward strand.
CACGTGATCATCCTCCGTGTGCCCACGAACTCCTTCCTGAATCCTCCTGCAAGCTGTCACCTTCATCTACGTCTAGCTCGTCGACTAGAAGCATCCCTTCATCCATCACGTAGCCACCTTTGCATGAGCAGGATGCCTTCCTAGTCAGTCCAGCCACCTCAGCCTAATTTGCCACCTCATCAGTGACATTTTACCACTCTCAAGACATTTCCCCCAAATCACGTTAAATGCACATTTTGGACCTTTAGTCACACAATTCCCACACACATTAGCATGCACATTAAAGCTTGCATGCAACCCCGTACACACACATGAAAAGCCCTTTGACATGGACACCATAACATATAAAATTCCTGTAACATGCAAGTGCACATTGACTCAAGAAAATTTAAAAAAACCCTTCATGACTTGACTTTACATGACCCCAAAAACATTTCACTTGACCACACACTAGACACCCTTGCTCTGGAAGTCTGGTACAACCACATTGCATTTCATCATTTCCCATGAAGTCCCTGCAAAACATACTTTATTATCTCAAAAAAATATACATCAGTCCATCATGCTTGTGAAAGAAAAATCTACAAATGCCAAAATCCCACACCTAACCTAATTGTGTACAACTATGTGCCTACCCACAGCTATATACAGTGCTAAAAAAACTTGATACAGATTTTGTCCTATCAACGTGCCTAGAAGCAAATTGAAAAGGCATGCATAACTAAAACACCTTCAAGTGGATTCATTAAACTTGCTTCAAATTTTAGCAAACCCCACCCATTTTCTAAGATGGAAATAAAATTTTTATTCAGGTAGATGTATTTAGATAAATAAACGCCCTTCACTTCATACCTTCAAATGGATTCATTAAACTTGCCTCAAATCTTAGCAAAACCCCACCCACTTTCCAAGGTCGCGAGAAAAGACGTATTCAGTCAGAGATGTATTCAGATAGATAAGGTTGCTGATTCTCAATGCCGAAGAATTGCCATAGTCTCGTGATCTCATTTTCTAAACCTGGTTGCGAGCCCCAATTCTAATAGATATCATGACTCTAGCATTCTCCCTACAAGTGACTTCAACACCTAAATCGTGCTGCCTCCTGCTATCCATGCTTCCTGCCCACGCTGCCAAACAGTCCGCCATTTCTACTCCTCATTCTGCCCCAAAATTGCACCACATCTGTCCTCATTTGCTGCAATTTCAGCAGCCCACGCTGCCTATTTTCTCTGCCCATTGCTCAGTTCTGCCTCAGCCACCATAACTTACATTCTCTGCCGCATCATTTGCAGCTGCCCCTTTTCCCTTGAAACCATTTGCAGCTGCCTACGCACTATCTCCCCTGCTCATTTCCTCTCCAAGTGTTGATACCATGGAACCTAGTCCTCCTAGAGCAGTCACTCCCATCTTGGGAGAAAGCACTTGTCCGTATCAGTGTGAGGTCAGATAACGGATTGCTCCATCACTTTGACCTCACTACTTCCGCCATGGAGATCAAATCCAAGTTCGAAAAGCTTCACCCTACATCTACTGGACCTGACCGACGAGCTATATCTATTGTTTTACATGATCTATATGAAGTGAGAGATAATGGTTAGGGATATTTGGGTACTCTTCCCGGGATGTTTCCCAAAATGAATGTAATAAATAATGTGTGCTGAGTCAATAAAGGTCCTCTGCCTTGGATTGTCCTCCTAAAATGATGTATTTCTTTTATGGTGTGTGACTCCATGTTTCTAGTTAGTCCCTGGAGTCAAGAGGGGGATGTACTGTAGGATCAATGTATTAACATTGATAGGGTCCAGTTATCAGGCCTAGCATATGAGTTCCAGGATGTTGGTGCATTGGTCTTCTAGACCTCTAAGTTGTTCATGCATCCATGCCGAGACATGAGCCTCTAAGTCATGTTTGGGATGTAAAGCCATGTGAGTGTTCAGTCCGATCTCTGAACCATGCTCAAACTTTAGCCTCTAAGATTGGCATGGGAGCCATGTCTAGTTCAGACACTGCAAAGTTTAGTAGTCCTATCATTGTCATGTTCTGTTCTTGGCTCCATTCTAGTAGTCTCACACTGCTTTCATGGGGTGGTGTTAGAATATGAAGCCAAGTTGAGTCAATTTGGTGTGTTCTAGTGTGAGTTCTACTCTAGTATGTCCTATGGATGCCACGTGTCACATTGGGAGTTATCCCATGTGCATAGGTGTTCATATGTGTGTGTGTGCTCTTATATAAGAGCTGTACTTGTCTAGTGTCAAATCAATCAAGTATCAAGCTACAAGCTCTTTGGTCTACATGTGAGTACTCTTATTTTGTCATTGCTTAGTCATTTCATTTCCGGTTCATTATGTCTCTCTTGAGTATCACTTTCTCTCTCCCTTCTCCACCATGTGCCTTCAGATAGTCATGAATAAGAAGTGTTTAGTCTTAAGGAATACAATGAACTCCCATTCTATCTAATTTTTTTACATCATTGAAACTCTCTGCAAGTAGTAAGATCTAAGGATTTTGAGATTTAAAACGATCCATTATCTTAAAAATATAGTCAAAATTTCCCAATCCGCATCCACGTGGCAAGTTTCAAACTCATAATATCCATGAAAATGTGTCAAAAAATAACTTACCAGTTGTCACTTCTATTCCATGGGTAGTAACATTCTCTGGATGGCCAGGCATGCGGCTTTCAAGTTTACAGAGTTTTTTCAAGTCTTCAATCTAAGCAAAAGCGATTGAAAAAATGAGCATTCATAACCTTAGCACAAAGTAAATAATGAGACAACTTAGAACGTGCATGTATATGTGTGCACTGTGTGTGTGTGTGTGTGTAAGAAAGAGAGAGTTTAATGTCCGCTAAGAATGCACACATATGAGTGAGAGGGCGAGAGAAAGAGAGAGAGTTATCAAAAGTATCAAAAAGACCAATTGGTCAATGAGGTTGAAAGAACTTGATACAATGAGCTAAAAGGGTGGAGCCTCTTAGCGGGCATCAAAACCCTGACAAATCCAAACTAGCCATAATCTTAAAGACGCCAATACACAGAAGAATCTATAAGCCCATCGAGAAGATGAGAGCTATAATGTAGCAGCAATGTGATAACCATCTAGAAGCTGGTGAGGAGGTCAAGCCTAAGAGGAAGCCAAAAACATATAAATTCGTGAAGGCATAAAGCCCATGATAAAGTGCTCGGCTGTCAATATGTGTGGTCTATTGTGGTCTCCTAGCTATGCCACCTGTATCAGCATAAAGCCTATGATAGATTTGTCGATATGTGTGGTCTGCTATGGTCTCCTAGCTATGTCCCTGCATCACACAATTGCCAACATTCCCAAGAGGTATCTCCCAAGGGGTATCCACAGAGGCATGTACAGCTGCAAAAGGAAGGTGTAGTACTACATCCAAAGAACAAGACTCAACATGATGATGTCGAATCAAAATGGCCAAAGGAGAGTCATGTCTCTCATAAAAGACCTGAGGCCCAGTAAGAGAAAGCCAAGCCATTGAGCCCCATGTCATAAAGAATGGTACATCCAAAGAACAGGACTCAACCTGATGACGTTGAATCGAAATGGCCCAAGAAGAGTCATGTCTCTCATAAAAGACCAAACCCCGGTAAGAGAGAGCCAAGCCACTAAGCCCCATGTCATAAAGAATGGGGAGTGCACAAAGTGACTGAAAATCCTGGCTACCCCCATCCAAATCATCATCACCTTGTAGGAGAAATGACACAATGAATGGTAGTCATCTTGGCTACCGGAGCAAAAGTCCCCTCATAGTCAATTCCCTCTTCTTGAACATACTCCTTGCAACAAGATGGACCTTGTATTTTTCCATTGTACCATCGCAATGATACTTAACCTTATAGATCCATTTGGTGCCCATAATACTTTTACCAATAAGTGCATCAACCAAATCCCATGTGGCATTCTTTTCAATGGACCTAATTTCAGATTCCATGGACTTCTACCATGAAGGATATCCCTACCTTTGAGGCTCAATCTCAGCTTCCATAACAGAGGTCATCAATGCAGAATTGACCTATCCATGAGCACTTTTTGTGCTTGCCCTAGATCTCCCCAAAGTAGGCTCATCCTTTGCATCCTAAATGGTCAACCTTGCCCATTTTGGAATGGATTTCTCAAATGTACTGCTGATTGTACCACTTGGAGTTGTATCTTGAGGTTGACTGACTCCACGATGGTGATAATGTATCCAAACATTGGGCTGTTTTTTCTCACTAGCTGGCTGCTCATCTAGAACATTTGAGGGAGAATCACCCTCAACATGTGGCAAACTAGCTGAAGTATGAGAGGAGGAAGAAGTATCCTCTGGAGAACCCATATCATCATCCTCAAACTGAGTTATATCCAAAGGAATATCATCATAAGGTGGCAAATCCACAATAGTGGGCTGCATGTATTCATTTTCAGGAAATGCAACATCTCTGCTGATTATTACCTTTCTGGTTGCTGGATCATAGAACCCGAAGCCTTTACTTTCTATACTATATCCAACAAAAATGCATTCGATGCTTTTGTCATCAAGTTTTGATCTAAGATGAGATGGAGTCAAAGCATAAGACACTGAGCCATACACTTTGAGTGGCTGTAGTAATGGCCTCTCCCCAAAATGCCTTTGACACTTTCTTGCATTTCAGCATGCATCTTTTCTTGTGATGCTTGATCCCATTTTCCTTAAAATACCCTTCAAACACATTTGATGTGTACTCTCCCCCATTGTCTAAACAAAATGTTTGTATCCTGAAATTCATTGGTTTGGTTCTCTGCCAGGATTTGAACTCTTTGAACCAATAAAACACTTTAGATTTAGCCTTCATGAGGAAAAGCCATGTGAATCTAGAATAGTCATCAATGAAGGTAACAAAATACCTTGCTCCTCTATGGGTTGTCACATTCATGGGACCACATACATCACTATGTGTGATCTGCAAAACTCTAGTGGCTTTCACTAAACCTGAGCCATCCCTCTTGAAAGGAAGATGGTGCAATTTGCCAAGAGCACACCCTTCACACACTTCATTACCTTTCTTCTGTAATTTTGCCATATGTGAGACAGCCGGGGCTTTGCCTTTGTCTTGAACAGAGAAAAACTGTTTGACCCCTTTGTTTTGACCATAGAAGAGGCATTTGCATTCTTATTCAAAGGCTGAACCATTTCAGCTTGCACTGGCATCCGTGGAGCTCGGGAAGGGCATTGTGAAGCCATGTGCCCAAATTGCTTGCATTCAAAGCAAGCACCAGCAAATAGCCCCCACTTGAGCTTGTAAAAGGCACTCCCCATGGAAACATTATTCACAGTGATCGAATATGAAGTTGGAGTGGGATGATCTGTATCCCAAAAAATGCAGAAGCGATTGAACCGTTTCATTGTTGTACAAGTAGGCCAATGCCCTATGATGAACATGGCCAATCCTGGCATGCCATAAATCATTGGGAGAAGAAAATGAGACAGCATATGCTTGATGTACATAGGGCTGAGCATCAAGCTTGTATATGGGATCCTTGATCCTGCATTGATCTTCTTGAAACTCAACAAGCATGTGATGATCATGGGCAATAGAAGAAACTGAAATGAAATTCTTTCTCAAATCAGGGACATACCCCAAACATCACGGATGATTTTTTCTTGCCTGAATCCAAAAGGATGGAAATATCTCCCACTCCTATGATGTCCTATAATGCATCATTTGCACATGTAACCTATCTGCCATGAACAATTGAGATTTCCTGAAACCACTCCTTTCTAGAAGTCATGTGCTTAGTAGCACCACTAGCTGACCATACGAATGAATGCACAGATTTCCGTACTGATTTGTACGGCCAAAATGCATAGGTTGTACGGCAGGCTGTACAACCAAAATGCGCAGGATGTGCGGCCAAATGTGCAAGCTGTACAACAGATATACAACGGGCTGTAAGGCCAAAATGCACAGACACTAACCGAATGTACGGCTATCGGGAGTGGGTGGAGCAGGACCAGTAAGTCAGCTCAAAAGTGCTCCCACGAAGGTGCTCTGAAGTTCATGAGCAGGCTGAGGTGACAAGAGCAACACACGAGGACACCGGTGAACTTGTTGGGTAACAGGAAGCAAGGTAGGGACCGGTACTAGTGACAGAGGCTTTGAAGGAGCAAATGGAGAAAGATTGTGAACGCAAGTGAACAAGAAGTGGTCACACAAAAACTCCAATAGAACGCTCAATGAAAGTGAGGTACAAGTACTTGGTATATGTAGTACCCAAGTACTACACGCCAAAATAGACTAAGTCCTAGTCTATCCTACACCACCATGTCATTGTATGCGTCTACATCACTCCTATTGGGCAGATTTTCTAGATTCTTTCCTCCCTGGGGAGTCTTGGCCTAGCCCATCTACCTTTGTCTACCTTCTAGATCGTGGGAGCTGGCTCATATTCTGCAGATTATATGCCTTTTGAACATGGAGACATCCTCCCTAAGATATTCCTGCATTTCATACTTCTCCATCAGGTTTATCTCTCACTTGTGAGTCTTGCCATACTTTCAGTAGCATTTTCTGCATGACTAGCTCTATGATTTTCCCTTCTTCCACTGGGATATCTTCAGCATGTAGTTCCCATGTCTTGCTCCCCTCTCTATGTCAACCTGAATTTTTTGTTGCCTCCATGGCTCTGTGAGTCCGTCTTCGTTACCTTGTGAAGGTATGTTGAGAAGATCTTCCCCTTCAAGCAGTATCATCCTTGTCTTTCCTAACATGATGGGAGAGGGAGTTTGCACTTTGATCCCTAGATCTTCTATGAGAAACCTTTTGTGAATTGTTTCTATTTATTCAATATTCTTTGGAGAGTCTGGGTGCCCAGGCTGTGCATCCATAGAGGATCAATATTTGAACAACTGTTGTGTGTAGGAACTTAGCTCCAAAAATTTTCTTTTTTGCATTTGTTAACTATATAGGGCTTTCAGACCCCCAATAACTGCTCTCCACGCATGCATTTCACTTATAATTTTTCTTGAGCTCGTCGAGCCCCAAATATTTATGGGTTGTGACTGCTTTGAGGGTTTACCCTTCAAATGTAAAGGGTGTCTATTGGTCCCGTGTTCTGATTAACATGACCTTTGTCTTTGCAATATTGACTCTCATGCCTGATTGTTGGAAAATTTTGCCTAATCCATCCGGGTGTGTTTGGATGTCCTTTTTGTCCTTTGCAAAGAGTATTTCGTCATCTTCATAAATGAGTAGGAGTATAGCATATCTAGAAAGCTATATCATTGTATGCTCTCATCCAATCTTCTAACTCACCTAAGGACAGCCGAAGAGAAGTGTTGAGAGGGGTCATCCTTGTTTGACCCTTATATCACCCATCTTCTCCTTAAAGTTCGATCCATCAAGTAGGTGCTTTTTCAATTCTTTGAGTACCTTGTCATACAATCTGAGCATTGATCCTTTCCCATAGTTTTTTGCGGGGTACACAAAACAGCAGTAAATACTTTCTTCTTGTGACTAGGTAGTCTATTGTTAGTGCTTGGGCATGAGACCCACTTGAGATGGTTCCTTTTTCCCATGCTCAACTACCAATTTATTGATTTTTTGCTCGAGTATAGTACCATATTGTATTGCCACTAAACTGTTTACCATGCTCGTTCAATAATTGCTTCCTGTCCTATTCTTCTTTAATAAGCTTGGCAGGATGCATAGTTTTTTACAACTCCTTTTTGAAGAAATTTGCTTCCTTGTGCCCAATGGAGTCGGACAACAAGCTTGATAAGGGAAATAGCTCTTTCTTTTTTTTGATTCCATAATTTTGACTCTTTTCCAATTTCTAAACTCTCTATTGTAGTGTAAAGAGTATCAACACCGACTATCTGAAGAGCATCCATCATCTCCATGGCAATGCCACCAAATGTGGTGATGGTAGGAGTTCTTCACACTACAAGCTCTAAAATAATCCCAACACCTACCTCCAACACTGACAAATTTTTTAAGCTTATAAATGCAAGACCTAGAAAATTCAAACTGCTTAAATGTTGGTTATTTGGCATTGAGAAAACGTATGACGAGCTGGACTAGAGTTTCTTGCAAGGAACTCTATGCGTCATGGGGTTTTTTGAGCAGTGGATTGTAGGAGTTTCCTCTCTAAGTTATCTTTCAGCTTAGAGCTAGGTTCTCACTCAAAGTGGCATAGGAGACAAATTTCAGATCTATAGATCAGTTTGCCAAATTTCCCACTTGAACCCTTCCTATAAAAGGCTGAAGCTATTATTCACTTTCTCCACTCACGAATATGGATAATTGGTCTTTGCATTCCTATCAAGAAGGATGGGCCGGATTGAATAAGGATTGAAGGGACGGACGCAAGATGTGGAAACATCACCCACACTTCATCTATTAGGGGCCCTCTTTTTAAAAGAGCCATATACTTGCAAATTTTCATATCAGTTGGACATCATTTCTATGGTGGGGCATATGTATTTGCTCATTTTTTAACCATTCATGATGCATAAGCGTGTGAACATTCACAATGGTAGGCTTAGAACATACATGTATGTGTCCCATTGTCATAATACTCATGATACTGTGTGGGGCAATTTCCTTGAGTGAGGCACATTTACTTGCAAATTCTCATAATGCATGGGCATCATTTGTATTGTTGATATGTACATCTTCTCATTTCGACCATGCATGGTAACTGGTCACAAGGGCTACATCCAAGAAGTCCTAGCTTAGTGAACAAAAGGGGACAGATGCATTTAACAAAGTCTTGGACCTGCCATTTCCAACGCTTTATCTCTTGTGAGGTTAGAACCAAGAGAACCAAGTTGATTTAGCAACAAAGAAATCAAGGTGGGGGATTATCTAAGGATTGCTATCAAGTGGAACCAACATTCGATGAAAACTATGAAGAGATAAAGACAGGACCACCAAGCCCTAAGTGGCTAGAGGACGACTTCATGAGAATCAATTTAGATGGTACTCATGCAATGCTCACTCTTGCACAGGAGCTAGCAAAATTTCACATTCTCAAACAATCCAACAAATTGAAAGGGACCAAAGTATGTATGGACAAAGAATTCACTAGATTCCAACCTAGGCAAAAGGCCACTGAGTTAGCGAAGGTGAAGGCAGCTAGAAACGAGGGTAAGTTGTTTACCATGAAGGCAAGGCTCTCATCATGGAGTTCAAGTAGAAACCTTAATACTCTCAATCTATAATTGATATAAGTGGTTAAGTGGGTTGTTTACCATCGTTCAAAAGGCGAGACTCTCATCATCGAGTTCAAATCAAAACCTTAAGACTCTAAGTCTCTCTAAGTGATATAAGTAAGTAGGTTTTTGGGAGTGGATGCCCGCTTTAGTGGCTCCACTCTTTGAGCTTTCCGATCTTCTTTGGACTATAATAGACTCTCTCTCTCTCTCTTTCCCTCCTTCCTCCCCCCACACGTGTAGACATATACACAAACATACACACATATACACATGCGATGGGTAATTAAATCGCAATGCGACTGCTAGTGCTAACAAATGATATTCTTCAAACAAGCGGTATACGAGGTGAAGATATGCTACCTGCACAGAATCATATCCAGCAAGGTGAAGGCAGATATACTGAAGGAGACAGCCGTGGCCTGCACTTAGCACGAAGCGATCCCTATTAAACCAGCTGGGATTTTGTGGATTATACCTCATGGCTTTCCTGTAAAGTACATAACCAACCTCGGCCATTCCCAAAGGTAATCCAGGATGACCGGCCTTCGCCTCCTGGACAGAGTCGATTACCAACATCCTTATGTTGTCAACACACCTACTGTCGATTTTGGCTTGCAGCCAAGATAAATTGTTCCAGTCTTGTTCGCCAGTTGTTCGCTCTAGTTCTGTTTTCCACGCCTGAAGGTGGCCATCATCATCCTCAACAGATGACGAGAAATTTTCCCGTAATCCCGCAGCCCCCCCATGATTCAAGCGAGAGAAACTTCCTTCTCGTTTTTCTGCTTCTTTCAGGTCTGTATGTTCATCATGAAAGCAATTGACACTGGTCTTGCGCGAGCTACAAGCATTTCCGAGTTGCTGAAAACCTGACAATTCAGAGCAGTTGAAAGCCGCAGAATACGAGCTTCTACAAGAGGAATACTGTATCGCCATATTGCGGATGAAGTGCCCTTTGCAACAGCAGTGGTGCGCCAGCCGTTGCCAAGAATTCTGCAATCCATGGAACTGAAACGTTGTAACGCGATGAAAACTGTGGGGAGTGAGCGAGGCTGGAAAGCCATGATGGGCAGAATGGCTGGAGGGAGAAACCGGCATGGCGAGTGGGGAGATGCAAGCAGATGAAGCTAGACGAGCGACGAGATGGGCGACGGTGGGGGGAAGAGAGTTGGCGATGGGCGAACCATATGTTGAGAAAGTGTTACGTTACGTGGGGCGTGGAGAGGAATGCATGGGAATTGATCGACACATGTGATCATACGTGGTGCCTGCTCGCCACATCTCTGGCTATTTATCTTTTTGCACTTGTCACTACACCATCTCAAAGGGGAGACATCGGACCCATTCACACCCCCCTCCCAACACCCACACACTCACCACTCGCCTGCCCTGCATTACCTCGCACTTGTTTTGTTTTGTTTTGAGAGCCCGCTTCGCTGTGTGTGGCACTTACACCCACCAAGCATCTCATGGAGAACTCTTTCCCCCCACCTTACTTATTCAGTGCCCTAGGTGGACCCCGTTGTGCAACGTCTAAAGAGATATAACTAGCATGCGGTAGGAAACCTCTAGACTAGAATAGAAGACTGGATGCCATCAAGAAAGCACAAACACTCGAAAACAAAATGGACACAAACACTAGAAAACAAAATGGATGGTAACATAATTATAACAAAACATATGTTGTGAGACTATGCCCTCTAAATGGCTTTTGGAGGAGCACAATGCTCTAAGAGATGGTTATAGAAAGAAGTCTATATTTTGAAATCTAATATCCCAGTGTTGGAAAGTTTGGGCTTGCAGATTCATTGATGGAAGAAGACCCACCTCTGGAAATTAAGGAGGTGGAATTTTCTTTAGCATGGTTAACCTTGCCTTCTAAAACTTTACTATCACAAGAATTTAGTAAGTAAAATAGTTGTTTTGCTGTCAAATTTTGTAGATTTAGAGAATCAAAAAGATGTTTGAAAGACACCTATAAGGTTGAGGGGAGAAGAAATTGTCCCAAAACCTTTGAAGAAGCAATTAAGGATGCCCAAATATATGACAGAAACTTCAAAACAAACCGGTTTTGTTCCCAAGTTCAATAAACTTTCCAATTCGAAAAGAAAGGGGTACTTCAAGAAGGAGGCTTCCAAGGGACCACCTAAGAAACCTAACACAAAAATATCCTCTCTTGAAGAGAGAGGATTATGAAAGGACCAAGTAGGAAAATATTTGCTTCAAATGTTTGGGCAAAGATCATGCAACTTGGAACTGTCCTAAAAACAAATAGATGGGAGCTAAAGCCCCAAATAAACCTCCACAAAAACAAGTACATGTGGTGCAAATGTTGCCGCTTAATGGTACTAAAAAGTACACTAAGGTAGAGCTTTATCATGAGGATAGCACCCACATGTGATGTCTATCATCAGCAATGTGGCAACCCACCTTTGGTCCTCATGATTTAATGAGGATGTATGGAAAAATAAAGGGGCAAAGGGTAAGAATTATTGTTGATGATAGCGCGACACATAATTTCTTAGACTACTCGCTAGTCAGAGAGTCAAGTCCCCATAAATATGTGGTCTCTCTAGCAAAGGGCAGCGATAAAAAGGTTTGGGACACCATGATTCATGGTGTAGAGGTGCACTAAAGGTTATGAGGATGCCTTGGATTTCCAAACTATGCATCTTGATCGAACAAATGTTGTTCTTGGTTAAGAATGGTTGTATAGTCTTGGGCATAGCTTACACAACGAAGTTATTTAAATAACTCCATTATGCTTGAAAAAGATGGTAGAGTATTCCAGATTTAGGGAGAACATGATGTGCTCAACTCTCCTCTTATTTGTTCGATGGTATTGGAATGACTTCTACGACAACAACAATGCGTATCTTTGTGAAGTTTCTTTTATTGGTGATTTTATTCCTACTAAATCTAAAAAAGAATAAATTTTCTCTTGATGTGATTAACAAGTATGACTTTTCTTTTAAAGATTTAGTGGTTGAATATAAAGATGTTTTTCCTAATGATTTGCCTGATGGTTTACCACCTGAATGAGAGGTGGATCATAAAATAGATATAATTCCAAGATCTACCCCTGTCTGTAAACCATTGTATAGACTTAGTCAAATGGAAGAATGTGAGGTCGAAAGACAACCAGTTGAATACCTTAGAAAGGGCCAAACTCAACCTAGTAATTCACCATGGTCATCGCTAGTTTTATTGGTAAAGATAAAAGATGGCACTATGTGTTTATGCATAGATTATAGAGCTTCAAACAAAATCCCAATAAAGAATAAGTATCCTATGCCTCGCATTGATGAGCTCTTTGATCAATTGCAAGGGGAAAAATATTTTACTAAATCGACAATCACCAAGTGTGAATTAGAGAAGAATGTCCCTAAGACATCATTTCGTACTAGTAGGTACAGGCATTTTCAATTCAAAGTAATGCCATTTGGTTTAATTAATGCTCTAGCAACTTTTATGACACTTATGAATAGTGTCTTGAGACCATATTCAGGAAATTTTGTTATAGTATTTTAAGAAGATATCCTAATCTATAGTAAAATGAGAAAAAAGCATCTCAAACATTTAAGGAAAGTGTTCTAATTCCTTAGAGATAATTGTCTTCTTGCAAAAGAATCCAAATGTGAATTCTTTACAAAAGAAGTGAAGTACTTGGGACACATGGAAATGGTGACACACCACAGGTTGGTGATAAAGGACTCAAATGGAAAAAATATACTATTGAAGATGGCTACCTTTATCACCAAAGGTTGGTGATAAAGGACTAAAAAAAATACTATTGAAGATGGCTACCTACTCTACAAAGGTAGAGTATGTGTCCCGAATAATAATGACATTACGTACCAAATTATTTTCAAGTGTCATGATAGTTCAAGTGCTGGACACTTGGGAAGTCAAAAGACGTATGCACTTCTGAAGAGGCAATTCTTTTGGCCTCGAATAGATAAGGACGTCCAAGACTATGTATTGAAGTGCCAAAAATGCCACATCAATAAGACTAAATAGCTTAAGGTAGGAGGTCTCCTACACCCATTGGACATTCCATCTACAAATGGGAAAGTATGTCCATGGATTTCATTGTTGGTTTACCTAGGACACAGAGGGGGCACGACTTTGTGTAGGTAATTGTGGATCGATTGACAAAGATGGCTCACTTTATTCCAACCAATGAAGAGGTTAAAACTCCAAAATTAGCTAGGATATTTGTTGAGCATATTTGTAAATTGTATGGGCTACCAGCCGTCGGTATTGTTAGTGACTGGGATAGCAAATTTAACAGCCATTTTTGGAGGGTTGTGTTTATGAAGTTGGAAACTTCCTTGAATATGAGCACCATGAATCATCCATAGAGTGATGGTTAGACTAAAAGGGTCAATCAGATCATTGAGGATATGGTTTGATCATATGTAAGTGGGTCATTGTTTGTTTGGGTGTAGCCATTTTTGGTGAGGTTCAGGGACTTTTCTGTATATGGGTATCTTGCATGACCCATAACTTATGCATTGCTCAACGGAATTCGGCAAATTAATTTGTCTTCAAGTTGTAGTACACATTCCAAACTTGAACATGAGAGCAAAAAATTACGGAATAAGTATTTGGAACGAGACCGTTAAAGCATTATAAGTGCTATGTGTTGCATGTGAAGCATGCATACTGAAGACTATAGGATATAGCAATTTATTCAAAAACATTAAAATTTTGTTCTATACATACATGCAACCAAGTAATCATTCTAAAGTACACTATATGAGCTTCTCCTCAACCCAAGGACACACCTAAATGAGATCATTATGCATGGGTTAATGGGCCTCCAATGTTGTGCTAAAGTGATGCATACCCATTTAAGGGCACACTCCATAACTTTCTTTTCATTTGTTGAAAACCATTTGAAATGGATTGAAAATTTAGAATCCAAACTATTGGGACTAGTGCATGGTGGTCTTAAAACATTGACAGTTGTTGGTATTGGTATCTAGATTCACCCTAAAATGGAAGAAGTTGGAAAAGTGCAATTTGTGCATGTGCAAAGATATTTTAATAAATCCAACACTATTTACAATTTTGAATTGTTTCTTTTTCCATGCACTTGCTTGCTATATGGCTCATAAGCATGCCAAAGGTCATTGAAGCATTTTAGGACACATTGCACTTGTTTGGGATATCCAATTCTGCTGACGTGTATCGTCAAAGGGGGAAAAACCGAGGGCTGAAATTTTGCTATTCCCGTGAATTTTGAATTTTCACACCTCTCGCCCATTAAATCTTGGAAGATTTAAGTACCTACAGCTTGCCCCCACCCTACAAACGCCCTGCAACCTGCACGCACCTCGACATGACCTTGCGCAGACTTTGATTTGCCATTGTCTTCTTTCAGGTAAGTTGTCTTCTATTCTTTGCTTGCCTCACCAGCTAGCTTCTCTAGGTGTATTCTAGACTGATCGTGGCCATGGCATCAATGGCAACATGCAGCTCGCCATGGCTTGCAAGAGAAGCAGACAGAGGCTACCGCGAGACAGGAAAGCCAAAAAGCCAGGTCAAGGTACAAGGAACAGAGTGCGAGTCAAGGAAAGTGCTAGCACGGTATCGAATCGGCAATGGAAGACACTTTTGCAACATCTGCGAAGGGAGAAACAATGAGAATAAAAAAGACTCCTTGCAGAGCAGCAGCAAGAAGCGGTTGCAGATGTACACATTTGATCACTGCCATCAGAGCGAAGAACACGAGCTATGGTGTCACGATTGGTGGGAGCATTCGAGGCAGCAAGATTAGGCCATTCAAGTGATTACCAGTCTCGAGTCTTCACAAGCTTTAGCGTGCATCCTAAAGTTTGTAGAGTAACAACCCTACTAACACCTCGGGAGATGCACGCCCAAAAGGCAATGCTCTCTAACTGGAGAAATGGCCTACAAAAAGTGAAAGGGGTGCATAGCTTAGATCAACTAGCTACAAAGAGGGTGACATTAGCTATGTTGGTGTCCCCTGAAACAAAGGAGAAATGACTTGGGTGCACAACATCGAATATGTTGTCAATCAGAAGGACCAACGTGGCTCCAGCGGTTGAACATAGAGCAGAAGCAATGCACGATCATCCTGATCCAAGAAGTCTATGGGCTTCAACAAAATGCAAGAAAAGGAGAGACAGCCTAAGTGTGGAAGTCATTGCTACAGTGATGACGTTTTGCAACGAAATTACAAGAGTTTCTCCAAATAGAAAGGACATCTGCAAGAAGCGGAGGGGACGAAATGTGTTTGAGGGGCACATCATACACATGCTAGATACAATGCAGGTCAGTGGTGCCTAAACCAGCCCGGTGGTTGTTTGTGATTGAGCTTTGGGATAGTTTACTTGTTTTTTTCTTAAACTAGGCTTGGACTAATAGGCTTGGACTAAATGTGATTGTCTTAAACCAGCCGGGTGGTTGGAACCGTAGGCTCGTTCAGCTCAATCGCCAGTGATGTGATTGTCCTGAACCAGCGTGGTTGAAGAGACATTAGTTGTTGTCCAACCCAGTGGCATGGTTGAGCAAAAATTAACAGCAGAAATATATTTCGCAATATATTGTTATTTTACTAAACCAGCCCGATGGTTGGAACATCATGCAACCATGGCTGTGCTTCAGCTCAATCACCAGTTATGTGATTGTTTTGAACCAGCATGGTTGAACAAACATTTATTGACTAGCCCAGTGGTTGAAATTATTGTGTTTCTTAGTACTTAAATTCGTTAAATTTAATTTCCTGCTATTTGGATCATATACCACTATTAAATTGTGGAATTCAGAGATGAAAAGCAATATACTGTTATTTTCTAATGGTGAAATTCAAAAATGAAAAGAAATATACTTGTTATTGTCTAATATGTGAAGTTGAGATATACTTGTTATTGTCTAATATGTGATTGTCCTGAACCATCGTGGTTGAATAGACATTAGTTGTTGACCAACCCGATGGCATGGTTGAGCAGAAGTTAATAGCAATACATTTCAAAATATATTGTTATTTTACTAAACCAGCCCGGTAGTTGGAACATCATGCAACCATGGCTACTTCAGCTCAATCATCAGTTATGTGAGGGTGGTAGCAAGCTAAGGGTGTCCACTTCCGGACCACTTTCGGGTGAGCGTGACACTCGCTCGAGTGAAAATACAAAGGTTTTGCTTCGGTCTGCAATACCTCGATTGAGGTATTATCTCCAATGAAAATCACACACGAGGACAACCGAGCCAAGCCGATACCTTGATCGAGGTGCTGGACTTTTTTCACCGAACCGAGCCTATACCTCGATCGAGGTCTGTTGGCATTCCACCTATACATGCCACCTATACCTCGTTCGAGGTATCGCCTTCACACTAGTTAAGGGAAAGAAAACAATCCAAGCTGAAAGAAGCCAGAGAGCGAGTCTAGCTGTTAGTAATCCAAAAGAAGCCAGCCTTCTAGAAAGGTCAATGATGACAAAATGGATGACACTTTGGAGGAGGAGGAAGAATTCGTAGCTAATACACAAGATTGTGGCACGTCCAGCTATACCTCGATCGAGGTATGTGCCATCCGACAAGGCAGTTGGCATACCTCGTTCGAGGTATGCTGGACCG
Organism: Dipteris shenzhenensis; assembly: GCF_047967505.1. Lineage (NCBI taxonomy): Eukaryota > Viridiplantae > Streptophyta > Polypodiopsida > Gleicheniales > Dipteridaceae > Dipteris > Dipteris shenzhenensis. The sequence goes on from NC_141613.1 coordinate 20,844,192, forward strand.
ATGACTTGGCCGCATGTCGAATACGTCAATCGAGACATGTAACACCTATTTCATTAATTTTGGACTTTTTGTGTTGTTTTTGGACGAAGCCCAAAAATCCTTCCCAAATGAAAACTTTACTTTATGAAAATATCCTTTCCAAATCAAAATTTTACTTTCTAAAAAGTTTCTTCCCAAATCAAAAGTTCACTTTGTGGCACTGTCATATTCACATAAAAATATTGTTTTTTCAATCTATACTTTTGCACCAACATGCAAGAATTTGAAATAATCCTATATTAGAAATTCTAGCTATATCTAAGTTATTTGTTAATTTAATTATTTTTAATTATTTTCCTTGACGTTTTTCCTTCCCAAATCAAAAGTTCACTTGGTGGCTCTATCATATTCACATACAAATATTGTTTTTTCAATCTATACTTTTGCACCAACATGCAAGAATTTGAAATAATCCTATATTAGAAATTCTAGCTATATCTAAGTTATTTGTTAATTTAATTATTTTTAATATTTTTCCTTGACGTTTTTCGTTGATGTGATAAATTTATAAATCCATGAAAGGAGACTTAAATATTTCATGAAAATAACATTGTCACTCGGCAATATGCACAAAATTTAACAAAACTTTTAATAAATAGAAAGAAGACATGATGCCATAAGACCAAAGAGGGATAATAGCAATTGTAGCTTTATGTATATGATTACATTGAGAGACGTTGCTCTTAGCTAGAGTCTTTATATCCAAAATGATATAGATTGAACATATGTTTACAATTTAAATTGTTGCTCTTAAAGAGCCTCAATTCGTGCCATCTGCATAATTTGACACCCCATTGTCTTATTGCTCAATGTCACGACAGTCCCTTGCCAGTTTCCATCTGCATAATTTGACCTAGGCTTGTCTTGCCAAGCCTTGGCCCTTGGGTGCATTGACTCCCCATTGTCTTATTGCTCAATGCGATAGTCCCTTGCCAGGTGCCATCTGCATTAACTCCCTGTTGTCTTGCCAAGCCTTGACCCTTGGGTGACATCCAGTGCAAAATACAGGTGCCATCTGCATTAACTCCCACAAGTTATCTTGCCAAGCCTTGCCCCTTGGGTGCATTGACTCCCCATTGTCTTATTGCTCAATGTGATAGTCCCTTGCCAGGTGCCATCTGCATTAACTCCCTATTGTCTTGGCAAGCCTTGACCCTTGGGTGACATCCAGTGCATATTTTGACTCTCATTTGACATACGAGGTGATGACTCTGATTATAATTGTCTTGGATTGGCTCCTTGCCTAGTACCCAAATAAAATCCTTCTGAATCAATGGACTTCAATACAAAGCTTTAATGATGGACATTCTTCATTTGCGCTGTCTCCTTCTACTTCCTCCATGGCGAGCATCCTTAAAAATTTGTGTATATGCAAAATAGTTTGCTGTGGTATTTTTATTTTTCCTTCTACCTCATATCCCATGTGCTTTGATTTCTTTGCCCTTGAATGCCAAGACACTATGATTGTCTCCATCGAAACTTGAGAGACTGCTTCATCATTTGGGAACCACTCCTTCATTATACAATTAGTATATAATGTGTTGTTATCCATATTCTCCTTCCTGCCCTTTGGCTCATACCATACCGCTGTAAATGTTGTAGCTCTCCCTTGGTCATCTCTTTGCACATCAACTACTTTTGCAACCCAAAACTTCACATTCTCATATTCATCATCCGATGGCCGAACCACAACAAAACAATCGACCTCTATATCTACTTGTGGCATAAACTCTCTCTTCTTCGGTCCACAATATGGACGTGGGAGTAATGATACAAATTCATTTTCAAAGACTGGAGCTGGGCGCAAATCGTTATGAACATTTGGCCAAAACATATTGCATTCTTCCTTGACATCCTTTGAGCCTCGCATTCTCTCAAGGTCCTTTATTAAATTTCGTGTCTTGTTAATTACAGTGGTAGTGTGTTCTCTCCAAGTAGGCTTCGAATCAGGATATCTCCGGAGCATTTCCTCTTTGTATGTAATAAATGCTTTTAATCCATCTATTTCACAATTAGACCTCTCCTTGCTGGGAATTGAAGTTAAGAGACTGTAAGGTTCTTCAGGTTCCCATTTTGTATCATGAGAATACTGTTGCCATTGCATTACGGGTTTTTCATCTTTAAAAAAAAAACGAAAGTAGTGTGGATTGGTATGACCTGTCAATGCATCACCACCCGTTTGTATGAAAGGTAGAATGAAGCTCTTCCAATCATACATTCTTTCGAGCCTCTCACATACTGTACTTTCCTTATGACCACCAACTTGCCTGCCACATCTTCTTACCAAGTCATCTATTGTCTCCACATCCTTGCATTTAAGCTCCCTTGAGACTGTGCTAAAAACCTGATCGATATCCTCATGTGTATGCCCAACATACAAAAATCCACATTCGACCTCATTGAAGATTCGATGAGCAACTAGCATGGAGCAGAATGCAAACATGAGTACATTCTTATTTTCTCGCCAGCAATTATCAGCTTGTATTCTCAAAGTCAGTGGCAGGCGACCTTTTTCAGCATGTACATTGCGAATTGCCTTCATAATAGATGTTACAACTTGATTGCTATCATGTAGATGCAAGGAATCAATCCATATATCTACAAAGAACTTAATTCCATGCACTAACACTCCACATAGATGTGTCTTTAGAAAGTGCTTTCCTTGTAATTTAGGTGGAGTGGCAACAAAACGAGGCAATGTTGTTGTATTCTGATCCATGCCATCTACAATAAGGCACATGTAGTCATCAGGATGCGAAATAGCTTGCTCCTTCCAAAATGCATATTTTTGTCTGGAATGTCGAATAAGGTCATGATGAGATTTTTGGTTTTTTTTGTATAATTCCCTTTGATTTGGACATGTTGCACTCTCAATCGCTCGCTTTAAATCATCACAGACATTGCACTTTGACATTTTTTGCCTCCTTGGGATTTTAACATATCCAAAGTTCTTCTTCCAAAGAGTATACAAAGTATGAGAAGAAGCTACGGCATCCCCTCTTTGCCTTTGCTTTTCTGCAATAGAGTCAAATACTTCGAGCTTTGTCAAGCCCATTGGAAGGTGCATTTCAGTGATCGCGTCACCGTTAGGGAGTTTGGTAGATATATGGGGTTGAGGCAAAGCATTTTCATGTATGAAGTCTTGCAAAATTGCTGTTGCCCTGACAGTTGAGATTCTTGATTTGGACCTAATGCTAAATTTGTTGCCGCCCTTTGCCTTGGTGACTAAATCCCAATATGTACCATGGGATAATCCAGTAATATTGTGATATGCCTTATTGCAAATCCTTTTTCCATTTACGAGAGGTTTTACCTTTTGTCTTAAACTTAGCCTTTTATTGCCATTCTGAAGAAAGCAAGAGAGACTTGTGAGAAGGTATTCATTTCTTTCGCTTCCCCTTCTTTGCCACACGTGTCCTCTACATTCCCTGATGTCTGCAAGATCAATGAAGCGCATACATCTTCGCTTGCAACATAGATATCCCAATGCATTTAACATGTTCTCCTCCCTCATTACTCTCTTCCTCTTTGGTTGCTTTTGTGGATCTGCCTGGATTCTCTTTCTCTTCATGCATATGTATGACCGTTTTCGTTCCTCGTGCACATTGTTATCTGTATTTATGCACTTCTTCTCCTCACATTTGTTTGTAACCAAGCATCCATGATTGGTCGTTGCATCCTTGTTCATATCACAATCAAAGTTAAATACTGAAAATCCTCTGTTGATCTCATCCTCGTTTTTAACATACTCTTAGGACCATTCAATGAATTCAATATTCTACGAGAGTATTGGGAACCTTGAAACTCTTCCACTCCTGAGAGAACATCACTCATTGGGACATCTTGCATGGCTTTCACAAATCCACAACCTTGATTGACACCAGGTTTGTTAATATGCATGAACTCATCCACACTTGACAAGACATTGCTATTGAAACCTTTGCCCTTCTCACTGTGCAAGAATTCATCCACCCCAAATTGTAAGTAAGGCCCTTTGCAATAGAACTTTCTGTTCGCACATGGAACAGATGCATTTCATTAGGATCAATAATTTTCTCTTGCACCACTTCTGCAATCAAACATTGAGCTTTTTGAATCCTGTCTTGAAACTCCTTACTTAGCTTGGATCTCCATCTCACTATCCTGTTATCCCTTCTACTGGCCCGATCGTGACTCAATGGTGTTGTAGTCCTCTGTAAGTTAGGTCCTTGCACATGAAAACTCTCATCCTCCTCAAGCACAAAACCTGCCTCCTTCAATTGATCCTTTTCATGTTGCTTTATGGAATTCCCGACAGTCACCTTCCACACCCCTGGGGAGTGGCCAGGCACACCAAGTATAGACATCATGATCAACACACCACGTATGGGCAACAGAGGTATTGCAAAACCACACAAACTGTTCTTTGATACCATTAGGATGACAAAAGCATTTCAAAGCCTTTTGGGTATGCCATACATTCGCAATAGGTGGATCGGTGTATAGAGTTTTGGGGCTAGATTTCGTAATGGGATCTTAGTTGTGTCTACGTTGCACTTCCCAAGTAAACTCTAGAGAAGATTAACAATTCGATAGATTACACACATATTACATAGATTACAATATCAAAGACTCCTTTACTTCAGATTACATCTCATGGACTCCTTATTGAGCTTCTTGATTGCAGGCTCGGCTCTCCTTGCTCCTTTCCAGAATGGGGCTGGTTCCTTTTGTCATGTTCCCTATCATCTGAAATGTAGAAATGGTAAGTACGTTGCACTGACTTGGACTCCTATGAGTTAGCAAGCAGATTGACATCTGGCGTGGAAGAATCAAGCAAATGACTACATGTGATATGCACAAGAATTGTTATCTGCTTGTTGTACCAGTGAGCACTTTGTATCTCACCTTGTTCTTGAAAAGAATAATTTTTTATAAAATCTATGACAAATACAATAGTCACTAGGAAAATTGGCAAGGCACGTTCTGAACTGCTTATCCTGCCACCTGGCCGTGAAATTGTGAAGCAAATATTTTGGGATGGATTGAACCATGTGACCTACAAGCTACCTTGGCTGGGTGCTCTTATATGATAGTAGCCATCTCTTTTAATTGGATCCTTCAACATTGACATTTTCAAATCTCCTCCATTTTTAAGCAACGTGGTTGTCTTCCCTCATTTCATTTGGACAGACATTGAATGTCTTCTTCTTCAAATTCAAATTGCAATGCTTGCATATGCCACAAACGCATTCAATCCTGTGCCACTCCCGGTCTCCCTTTGGACAAACCACTGGCTCCCATAGAGACCTCATGCTATAAAACTTTTGCCCTCCCTTGCAACACATGATGAGGATCTAGGTGGCCTACAGACTACGCATTCATTGGGGACTCCATCGATCCCCATAGAGCAATGCTCCAACACGACCAGATCTCAAGTCATTCATAGCTTGCTAGGCCACGTCAAAGTCTATGTGTGTTTTGCAACAACAAACATTCCTATCTTTGAGTTTCCTGACGTACCAGGGCTTACAATGCTCAAAGCTCCTCTGCCCAATTGAAATGTCTGGATTCTGATCCACAAACTTGAGATACAACTCCATCTACTGACCCAACATGCGGGAACAACAGAATAATGAGCCCCCTTTTTGCTACTACTAAAAGAATACAAAACACAGTCTAATTAAAGTATATAATAGTAGCAAACAATTTTCAACCACCGCGCTGGTTTAGGACAGTCACAATTTCAATCATTGGGCTGGTTTAAGACAGTCAACCACCGGGCTGGTTTAGGACATATTTAGGAGTCACAATTTCAACCACCGGGCTGGTTTAGGACATGTTTAGGAGTCACAATTTCAACCACAGGGATGGTTTAGGACACTATCACAGTTTCAACCACCGGGATGGTTTAGTCTGACGGTCTCAACTTCACATATTAGACAATAACAAGCTTATTGCTTTTCATTTATGAATTTCACCATTAGAAAATAACAATATTTTGCTTTTCATTTTTGAATTCCACAATTTAACAGTGGTATATGACCCGAAGAGCACGAAATTAAATTTAACGAATTTAAGTACTAAGAAACACAATAATTTCAACCACCAAGCTGGTCAATAACTAATGTTTATTCAACCATGCTGGTTCAAGACAATCACATAAGTGGTGATTGAGCTGAAGCAGCCTCGGTTGCATGATGTTCCAACCACCGGGCTGGTTTAGTAAAATAACAATATATTGTGAAATATATTGCTGTTAATTTTTGCTCAACCATGCCACTGGGCTGGACAACAACTAATTAATGTCTGTTCAACCACGCTGGTTCAGGACAACCACATCACCAGCAATTGAGCTGAATCAGCCTACGGTTGCATGATGTTCCAACCACCGGGCTAGTTTAGGACAATCACATTTAGTTTAAGCCTAGTTTAAGAAATGAAACAAGTAAACTATCCCAAAGCTCAATCACAAACAACCACCGGGCTGGTTTAGGCACCACTAACATGTGTTGTATCTAGCATGTATATGATGTGCTCCTCAAACACCTTACGTCCCGCCTGCTTCTTACATATGTCCTTTCTATTTGGAGAAACTCTCGTATTTTCATGCCAAAACGTCATCACTGTAGCAATGACTACCGCACTTAGGTTGTCTCTTCTTTTCTTGTATTCTGTTGAAGCCCATAGACTTCTTAGATCGGGATGATCATCCATTGCTTCTACTCTATGTTCAACCATTAGAGCCACATTGGTCCTTTTGATTAACAACATCTTTGACATTGTGCGCCCAAGCTATTTCTCCTTTGTTTCAGGGGACACCAACATAGTTAATGCCGCCCTCTTTGCAGCTAGTTGATCTAAGCTGTACACCCCTTTCACTTTTTGTAGGCTATTTCTTAGGTTAGAGAGCATCGCCTCTTGGGCGTGCATCTCCCGAGGTGTTGGTAGGGTTGTTACTCTATGAACTTTAGGATGCAGGCTAAGGCTTGTGAAGACTTGAGACTAGTAATCACTTGAATGGCCTGATGTTGCTGCCTTGAATGCTCCCACCAATTGTGACACCATAGCTCATGTTCTTTGCTCCAATGGAAATGATTGAATGCGTGCATCTACAACTTCTTCTTACTGCTGCTCTACAAGGAGTCTTCTTTGTTCTTATTGTTTCTCCCTTCACAGATGTTGCAAAAGTGTCTTCCATTGCCGATTTGATACCGTGCCAGTGCTTTCCTCGATCCGCACTTTGTTCCTTGTGCATTGACCTAGCTTTTTGGCTTTCTTGTCTTGTAGCCTCTGTTTGCTTCTCTTGCAAGCCATGGCGAGCTTCATGTTGCGATTGATGCCATGGCCACGATCAGAAAATAGACCCAGAGAAGCTAGCTGGTGAGGCAAGCAAAGAATAGAAGACAACTTACCTGAAAGAAGACAATGGCAAACCAAAGTCTATGCAAGGTCATGTCGAGGTGCGTGCGGGTTGCAAGGCGGGGGTAGGTACTTAATCTTCCAAGATTTGATGGGCAGGAGGTGTGAAAATTCGAAATTAGTAGGAGTAGTGAAATTTTAGCCGCCGATTTTTCCCTCTCTGATGATACACATTAGCAGAATTGGATATCCCAAATAAGTATAATGTGGCCTAAAATGCTTCAAAACACAAATAGGCCAAAGGGCATGCTATCAGGTTTGATGCTGTGTATTATTAAATGCAATGACCTTTGGCATGCTTATGAGCCACATAGCAAGCAAGTGCATGGAAAAAGAAACAATTCAAAATTGTAAATAGTGTTGGATTTATTAAAATATCTTTGCACATGCACAAATTGCACTTTTCCAACTCCTTCCATTTTAGGGTGAATCTAGATACCAATACCAACAACTATCAATGTTTTAAGACCACCATGCACTAGTCCCAATAGTTTGGATTTCAAAATTTCCATCCATTTTGGTTTTCAACAAATCAAAAGAAAGTTATGGAGCGTGCCCTCAAATGGGTATGCATCGCTTTAGCACAACATTGGAGGCCCATTAACCCATGCATAATGATCTCATTTAGAAGTTTCCTTAGGTTGAGGAGAAGCTCACTTAGTGTACTTTAGAATGACTACTTGATTGCATGTATGTATAGAATAAAATTTTGATGTTTTTGAATAAATTGCTATATCCTATAGTGTTCAGGATGCATGCTTCACATGCAACATAGCACTTGTAATGCAACATAGCACTTGTAATGCTTTAATGGTCTTGTTCCAAATCCTTATTCCATAATTTTTTGCTCTCACATTCAATTTTGGAATGTGTACTACAACTTAAAGACAAAGTTTACCGAATTCCGTTGAGCAATGCATAAGTTATGGGTCATGCAAGATACCCACATACAGAAAAGTCCGTGAACCTTACCAAAAATGGCTACACCCAAGCAAACAATGACCCCGCAATTCACTCGCACTTCACCTATGAGGTTCATGATTACACCCTCCATTACCACACAATAGCAGCTTACGCGGCACTAAAGGAACCAGAGGTGCAAGAAGCACTAAGAGTTGTAGGCCTGAGTAGAGTGGCAGACTGCCTTCCATGCCACCTAGACACGAAACGTTTTGGTGGGAGAGAGAGAGAGAGAGAGAGAGATGCATGGGTTATGATGAGAGTTAACCTTTTAAAATGAACAAGAGCATGGAGAGAGAGAGAGAGAGAGAGATTCCGGATCAAGTTAATTTTTTACGTCATAAATTCAAACATATGAAAGTGAGTTAAGTGAATTGCATATAACAGCAGGATGTTATGAGTTTGATTTTAAATATAGTTATCGAGTGCGTTCTTATTTCTTCCTGAATAACGCAATGGCCTTAAGGATGTGTAGTTCCTTCTTTGTGGATAGCTGTCTGTCGATGTCACATGCCCAATCGATGGAAAAGGTCTATCCAACTATCTGCTTCATCTCGTCCACCCAACGTGAATTTCACCATGCTATGAAATATCTGCATGTGATCACTTGCAATTTCAAATTGTATTTATTGTTTTTAACTTAAAGGATCTGCCTTAGATATGGACCTGTGTTAATGGAGTTGTAAACTGTTTTGAATCTCCCAAAGGGTGAAAGGATTTCTTGAGGAAATGCTAAGCAAGCATGCAACGGGGTATGAGTAAGCTCGTCCACCCAACGTGAATTTCACCATGCTATGAAATATCTGCATGTGATCACTCGCAATTTCAAATTGTATTTATTGTTTCAAACTTAAAGGATCTGCCTTAGATATGGATCTGTGTAATGGAGTTGTAAACTGTTTTGAATCTCCCCAAGGGTGAAAGGATTTCTTGAGGAAATGCTAAGCAAGCATGCAACGAAGCTCGTCCACCCAACGTGAATTTCACCATGCTATGAAATATCTGACTCGCAATTTCAAATTGTATTTATTGTTTCAAACTTAAAGGATCTGCCTTAGATATGGACCTGTGTTAATGGAGTTGTAAACTGTTTTGAATCTCCCCAAGGGTGAAAGGATTTCTTGAGGAAATGCTAAGCAAGCATGCAACGGGGTATGAGTAAAATTAAAATGTTTGAAATAGAACATAAAGGGGCTGAATCCTTTTTTACATATACAGTAATGATGATAATGATCTAGGGGCTGAGTGCTAGAGATGGATGGAATTCACATGAGTAGTTTAGAGATATTGCTTATAAAGATTCCTCCTATGTGGCGGGAGTGATGTTTCACCATTCCCTACTACAAGGTTTGTCCATTGTATGTACATCTTGCTGTGCATGATGACTCCGGCATCATGGATTCATCTGAAAATACATTTCTTCTATAGTTGCAGAGGCATTAAGGTTTTGCTTTGTGATTCTTGTCCAAGTTGCAGTCTGCCGTTGGCATGACAATTCTGTCTAATTTGGGGGTTGTATTGCTTCATCAGCCACATTTTCTGTGCCCTTTCACGCAGAACCATTTGTTTGTTTGGGAGAGAATAAATCATTATCATTCTGCCACATGTGCAGGAACATTCATTGTCTGAAACATAGTCTGTCTACCTTTTCTATGCTATTTCGCTCAGAATAGTTGTGACAAAAACTCGGTACACAGACAGTTGAAGCCTTTTGAACAAGCCCCTTTGTTTTTTGATCAGCCATTTGCTGCCCTATTTAATTAATGCAACCATATGCGTGTTTTTTTCTGCTTCATAAGGAGCCCCTCCTATTGAATAGGCTATTGCAATTTTATGACGTGTTCCCTGGAGTACAAGGTAGAGTAATGCTCATGTGTGCTCTCTTTCAATTCATTAAGAACCAAATCCCTTGTTGAGTTGTGACAAAAATATGTTGTTGTCTCTGTAATCCTTTCCAAGCCTCTCATGGACTAAATGATCTGGTTTCAAATTTAACCCATGAGCAAGAGCAACAAAGAAAGGGAATACTTTCATTCAATAATAGGTGGGAGATTGCATGGATAAAACCAATTTGATAAGGATTAGGCTGCTGCTTATTAAAATTTAGAACAAGGAGCCCCTAGAAATTGTGAGCATCCAACCGCAGAGATAAGCACTGTAGTGGTCTTGAAGTTTGCAAATGATGGTGACATATGGCATGCACTGCCATCTCAGCCCTATAAATTTGTGAAACACAAATGAAGTCAAATGAAAGCCCGTAAGTGAGACTCCTTCCCTCTCTCCCACAATCTTCACATGGTATCAGAGCCTTGTTCGTGGTAAGGAGCTCAAGGAAGCAAGCCAAGTTCGTGGTGTCCTGGTAAGAGGACCAGTGTTGCTTTCCTATTTCGAGTTTGGGAGCAAATCTCTGCAGGTAGCACAGCCAGAAGTGCAAGAGTGCACTGTCTCAAATTGAGACGCCCTTCGCGGTGCACGTACCTATCCATTGATTTTGGGAAGGCCTTGGCTATGCAAGGTGAAGGCTGTTCAAAAGTGGGGTACTAGAGAATTGATTTTGCAGGGAAATGATAGGAAGGTGTGCTACAACATCAAAAGCCACAAAAAGGAAGTTGTTAAGGAGTCGTCTTCAACATCAAAGAGTTCGAGCTCTGGCTTAATCGATGAAGAAGAAGAGACAGGGTGTAGCTCTGATGAGACCCCAGCTCAGAGGGTGAGGTGCAAGGAGTGGGCTTTGGTCTTTGTCTTGGTGCTAATCGGGATGAGCCAAGAGGGAACAAGGTGGTGGTACAAGAAGATCCTGAAGAGGCACTTCATGTGGAGGATGTGGAGCACACTAAATGACGCCAATGCAATGAAGAGCTTCTTGGTGATTCTCTATTAGGTAGTGAGAAGCTCCAATACTTGGATATGTTAGATGATTTCCCATATCTGTTTGCAACAAGCTATTCATAGGTTCGATCAGTCTCTCTTGTGGAGCACAAGATTGAGTTGAAGCTAGAAAGCAAGCTAGTTGTGCAACGCTTAAGGCGATTGGGAGTGATTCAAGCTGAGGCACTAAAGAAAGAGGTAACACAACTACTTGAGGTGGGATTCATCTTTCCTATTGATGATTCAGAATGGATATCTCCTGTAGTTGTCACACCAAAGAAAGGAAATAAGTGGCGGGTTTGTGTGGAATTTCGTCCTTTGAATGCATGCACTAAGAGAGATCATTTTTCTTTGCCATTGCAAGATGAAATACTAGACCAAGTAGCAGGGCATGAGATGTATTCTGTATGTGATGGGTATTCTGGGTACTTTCAAATTCGTATTTGAGAGAAAGATCAAAAGAAAACATCATTTATCACACCTTAGGGAGTTTTTGCTTATAGAGTGATGCCTTTTGGGTTGACCAATGCACCAGCTACAAAGGTTCATGAGTCAAGTCCTTGAGCCTTACTTGGGAAAGTTCATAAGGGTGTTTTTGGATAATTTTTGCATTTATTCTCGGTGCATAGATCACATGGAGAAGTTAAAGATTGCCTTAGCTAGGATTGATGAAGCAAAAGGGTGTCTCAATCCTAGCAAGTGTCATTTGGCTCAAACAAAAGTATTGTTGGGGCATATTGTGTGTGAAGAAGGCCTGCAAATGGATCTTGACAAGGTTTCAAGTAATCATGGCATTGCCAAGTCCTGAGAGTGTCACTAGTGTTCGTTGAATTCTAGGAAAGAGCAAGTATTATCAATGCTTTTGTGATGATTTCACAGAGGTAGTGCATCCCATGAACTTGTTGACAAGAAAAGGAGTTTCTTTCCAATGGGGTGTGGAGCAACAAGAGCCTTTTTAGCAACTTAAGGAGGCCATGAGTAAGGGCCCAATATGGAAGCTCCCTGATTGGTCTCTAAGACTTTTATGTAAATCCAAGTGTATCTTTGCATTCAATTAGTGGTGTATTGCTTCAAAAAGGAGAGGTAGGTAGAATGCAACCCATTCATTATGCAAGTCCAACAACTTACAGAGGTGGAAACAAGGTATGAAGAAATGGAGTAGCAAGCTCTCTCTTTGGTGTTTTCAGTCATAAAGTTTCGCTCCTATTTATTACCTTGACCATTTTTCTTCCTTACCTCTCAGTTTGTATTAGCACATTTAGTTCGCAAGGCTAATCCTGAGGGAAGATTTGCAAAATGGTTGTCAGAGCTTCAAGAGTTCTCTTTCTCTTTTGTCACTGAAAATACCACTAGAACCAATATGGCAGATTTGCTCACAGGATGGGATGATCTAAGAGAAGAAAAGAAATATAAGGAGGACATTAATGATGAAAGGGAGACACCACCAACAGCTTTTGTCTTGTATTTTGATGGGGCTTTTAGTCCTTCACACCAACAAGGAGCCGAGGGGATGGTCTTGATGAATTATGAAGGTCAAGAAGTATGGGCTAGAGGACAGGAGCTTCCAAGTATCATAACTAACAATGCAGTTGAGTATAATGCTTTGATTCTTGGTTTGGAGGGTTGTCTTCAAAGTCAAGTTAAAGAATTGGAAGTAAGAGGAGATTCTCAGCTTATAAAGCAAATGCAAGGGCATTACAAGACAAGAAGTCCTCATTTGAAGGAGCTTAATCAAAAGGCTACGGCAAATGAGTTAGCTACTCAAGCCATTGTAGTACAAGACTGGGGGGTGGGTTTCTTTGGTAGACACTGGATGGCCAAAACTGCAAGATGTTTAGCAATATGTGGAAGAAGGCATGTTTCCTCAAGGGTTAACTCTACAATAGAAGGAGAGATTGGTAAGGAAGGCTTGTCCCTATACTATTGTTGATGACATTCTTTATAAATTGAGAAAAGATAAGGTGCTCCGTCAGGTGGTCCATCCCATGGAGACTAGAAGAATCCTAGAAATGTGTCATGAATGCTTTGGTCATTTTGCTTCAGCAAGCATAGCTAGGAGAATTCTTAATGTAGGTTACTTTTGGCCATGCCTCCATAAGGATGTATATGAATGGTGTCGAATTTGTAAAGTATGCCAAAAGTTTGGAAGGCGATAGTTGATTCCTGGGCCCTTGAAGCCTATTCCAGCATATGGACCATTTGAGAGGTGGGGGTTGGACTTTATGGGACCACTCCCTCACTCATATCAAGGCAAGCATAATTTATTGGTGGCCACAGATTATGCAACTCGGTGGGTAGAGGCCAAGGCCACAGTCAATAGCAAGCATAGCTAGGAGAATTCTTAATGTAGGTTACTTTTGGCCATGCCTCCATAAGGATGTATATGAATGGTGTCGAATTTGTAAAGTATGCCAAAAGTTTGGAAGGCGATAGTTGATTCCTGGGCCCTTGAAGCCTATTCCAGCATATGGACCATTTGAGAGGTGGGGGTTGGACTTTATGGGACCACTCCCTCACTCATATCAGGGCAAGCATAATTTATTGGTGGCCACAGATTATGCAACTCGGTGGGTAGAGGCCAAGGCCACAGTCAATAGCAAGGCAAGCACAGTTGCAAAATTTCTCTTTGATCAAATTTGTTCACACTTTGGTTGTCCTTTGGGAATTCTCATTGATGGAGGAACCTCATTTAGAAATGAACTAATTGAAGCTATGGTGCATAGGCTAAAGATAAATCATAGCATGTCCATGCCATACTATCCCCAATGTAATGGCTTGGCTGAGAAAACAAATGGATTGATTGTTGCTAGGCGCTTGTCTGAACGGCTATCAAATCTCATAACCAAATCTCCTTCTGCAATATTCTTCTTGCTGTGTAATTTGGTGTCAAAATGGGCCTTGCACCTTTTTTGAGAAGCTTCCAAGTTTTGCGAGGCCTATAATCTGCATTCATCCAAGGCTTCTAGCTATACCAAGCGTTGAGCATAGGCATCCTCCTATCCTTCTATTCTTGCAACAGTAGTGCGAAGACTATGTATCTCCAATTCAATGGGCAAAATGGCTTCTATTTCATACACTAGTTGGAATGGTGTAAACCCGATAGCTAGCTTGTGTGTGGTTCTTTAAGCCCATAAAACTTTTGCCAAGTGCCTATTCCAATGCCCTTTTTGGTGTCTACAAGCTTTCCCATGGAATTGCAGACAAAAAGCTTATCAGTTGATGGGAGGGACCATATTGAGTCAAAAAGAAGTTCACGAATGGAACCTATCAGCTTCAGGATGTTGACGGCATGGTGATACCTGGATGCACCAATGAGTATTGCCTTAAATTCTTCTATGCTCGACCACCTTGAGGGCCAGCAGACCCTCTCTGTAACTAGAGAGGATCTGCTTGGGGGGGGAAGATGTGACGCCAAAAATTGATATTTTTTATTTGACATTGGTATTGTTTTTCTCTATGTTTGATAAGAGTTTAAGTATCAAGTGATAGCCTAGCGGCTCTCACTTATTTCTATTTTCTAAGATATTATATGGGATTGAGAGGATGAGTGGAATGGATCATTGTAAATACCATGTGTATGAATGATAAATACCTTGGTATGGGGTGAGAGTTATTTGTGTATGGGATATTATGGGGTTTTGAGAAAATAGGAAGAGTGAGTCATATAAAGAGGTGGGTCTCATGTCCATGTGTTCCAATAATATAAGAGAGATCACATGCCAAGCGTGTGGAAGGCATGTGGAGGAGTGTGGAGTCAAGAGGAATCCTTCTAGAATTCCTATGTGGAATAAGGAGGATGTGGGCTCCATGTTGGGAGACTCTTGACTTTCTCAATATTTTAAGAGTCTTAAGCATCTTTTGATGGGGGACATGGCAAGAGTAGCCAAAAAGGACATGGATGGTGACATACGGGCTTATGTGATTGATGGGGAAAGGAATCTACAGGCAGAAACTATAAATGGGTGAAGGAGGGTGACAAAATCTCTATAAAAGGTCCCCTCCTCTCCCTTGTTCATCATCTCTTCCACCATTATGTCTCATGTTGCTGTAGCTCTAGTCTCCTCAAGCCTCTTCCATGAGCCTTCTCTCCCTCTTGTAGATATTCTCTTATGTAGACTCTTGAGTCCATCTCTCTCTAGTTCATTCTCTCTCTATGAATACTCTTGGAGCTTCCGCTCCCTCTTGTACGTATGAAACCTCTTCTTCTCCCTTGTGTTTGTAGTATTTTGAGTTGCATTGGAGTGGAGTCTCACTCTATTGACAATGAAGATCAATTCGTATTCCCTCTCTTGAGTCTCTCTTCCCTTTTCTTTCTTTCAAAGCCTTAAAAGTTCTTTCTATTCGGCCGCTCACTGCACACGCATGGTCCATCCATTTCCCGAGCCACCAAGGGAGTTACTTACCCTCTTCTAGGAGAAATCTATGAGTGGTGTATTGTTGATGAAGGTGGAGTCTTGAGGGAGCATCCTACTCAGGCAAAATTAGCATGGGTGGAGGGTAGTTTTTATGACAGTTTGACCCCCTGTTAGTGTTTTGCTCATAACTTTTCGCTCAGATTTCTATCTATTCGATCCATGGCTTGTATGCATATATTCAATTGAAAGCATAACAACACAAAAGAAAAGCAAATTGCAATGCAAATAAAATTCTTTTGGACATGAGTTATTGCATTCAAATAAAAATATAACGAGTAAATGGATATGGTTTCCTTTTTGAAAAATGTGACCCACACAGATTTGTTTCGTTTCCATAGAAGTTTTCTCAAGACTACATAGATTGGAACGTGGATGACCATCCCACTTCTTTTGGGATGTCTACAAAACTTTTGGCTTGGATCTATAAGTATGTGCACTTGAAATAGAGCCACATATCGAAGTGGCTACCTTTCCAATACTGATAAATATCCATTGTTTCATTCTCATCTCTAACCAACCCCATTGGACTAATGATGTACAATCCTTGAAACTCTTCTAAAAAACCTTACCCTTGCTAGTTTGTGTAATCATACTAGGACCTATATGAGCTTCAGGAAAAAGAACCACCTATCTATGATGCAGTAATTTGAGAGAAGGAGATTCGAATACTATTGCATTGTGAAGACAATACATGCAGTTAACATGCAGAACCCCAAAGTCTTCTCTGCTTAATTCAGTGGTAAAACAAAACAAGACCCTGATAGCCACATTGGGCAATTTGAGACTTGATGGGTAGTAAGTGGTTTCAAAGGACAGCTTGATGACATCGTGAAGAAGAAACAGTTGGCAGCCACTTTGGTGGGTAAGGTGATGAGTTGGCTCATTTAGTATGGCATGGGACATTTTGCAAATTATGAGGCTTTAAAGCAAGCTTTTCTTGCACGGTTTTGGCAAGAGAAAACACCAAAATCAATTCTCAGAAAGCTCTGGCAGTTGAAATAGAAGGATTTATTGGTGGAAGACTATGCCTAGAAGTTCCACAATTTGAACCAGAGGCTACCTAGCCGCTCCTTAGAGACCCGACTCAAGAGCAATTGGGTGATTACTTTTGTAAGGGACTGAATACCAAATTAAGAAGTGCTGTTGCTGGTAGGGACACCTTGGTAGGAGCTAATGATTTTGACAATACGGTAGAAGCCACACAACGAGTTGAATGAATATTTCGTATGACCAAAAGAAAATCCAAGAAGAATAGAAGGAGGGATATAGAGAATTCTGATTCGGACACAGGCTGGGATGGGGACTCTGAGACAGACCAATGAACATGAAGATACAGATTCCGAGTCCGATGTTAATGATTCAGATGGTTCCGATAATGAAGACAAGAAGACCAAAATCAAAAGAAAGAAGCAATCGAAGAAAGGGAAATCTAAGAGGAGCCCGAAGTCAAAGAAAAAAGTCAAATCCCCTTCAAGAGATGAGAAGTTAGAGAAAAAGATCAAACAACATTTGAAAAGCATGGTATTGTTAGAAGCCACTTCATCTGAGAAGCCTAAATGTGAGTTCTGTGGTAAAAGATATCACGAGAGTACCAATTGCTGGTATAATACGAATTACAAGGGGAGATTGCCTCCTCATATGGAAAATACTGGCGGAGTAACCCAACCATTTGTAGTTAATCAAGTGGGGGTGAATGATCTTGCTAACCAAGGAAGAAGACAATCATATCAAAATTTGGGAAGTCATCCTTGACAATCAAATCAAAATAATATTGCACATATTGTGGTCAAGTCGGACATCGGCAAGGCCCAAGTTATGAGTTGTGGTGCAAACACTGCAATGAGAGGGGTATCCACATTGTGTAGTATCAAACTCAATCACAAACACATAATCAACCTTGTTAGCCACCACCAGCTCAAGTCAATGCTGTGCTTATTCAACTAGAATAGAGTTGTTCGAAGGATGCACTCATGGAGGTGAAGTAGCCAGTTGGGCATGGAGAGAGATTTGGAGTCAGATGGCAGTGTCCTATGATTCTATGGGTTGCAAACAAGAAGGGGAGATGCTAGAGAAACAAGGTTATCCATAAGCACTCGCCATCACAAGATCTATTATCGGTTGAAAAGAAATTGCTTGTGGTAGCAAAAGATAAACGTCTAATTAATTGGAATGAGAAAAATAGAGTTTGTTAAGATGTTCTTAAAGCTCTTGATAAGGTGAATGCAAGAAAGGAAGTTAAGTGGGGAGTGAAGATACCTCACAATCTTAGCCTGTGGAAAGAAATATCAATGCAAAAATATAGATGATGGAGGAGAAGATCCTACCCCCACGTGCTAAGCTAGTAGTGAAGAAGGAGGCACCGGTAAAGGAAGGTGACCAGAGTGAAGGATGTACAAAGGATGTTGTTCTCAAAGAGTAGAATGAAGGCACATAGATAAATGATTTGAAGGAGAAGGATCCTTCCAGAGGGTGTTATCTAGTTGGGGAAATATGCAACAAACCCAAAGTCGTCGATGTAGTGAACCATGGGGAATTGTTTCACTGTTTGCTGAAGGCCCAAATAAATATTATGCTAGATGAGCTTCTTAATCTGGTACCAAAATTCAAAGCACAGTTGTTGCTGATGAATTTGTTGGATGGTGGTGTGAGCCTAATGGATAAGGCAAAAGAGGATGATGAGGAGCTTCGGGGAGTTGACCCCGAAGTTAATGCATCACAAATTGAAGATGTAGATTATACTGTTCCACTAATTTAGGTGGAATATAAATCATAGATCATATCGAAGGTCCTTTTGGATGGCGGGTCTGGTGTGAACATCTTGTCAGAGGATCTTTACAAAAGAATGTCTCAATGAGCTAGATCCAGCCCCTTTTTAGGTCAAAATGGCATATCAACGGAGGGTCCAACCTCTTAACATAGTGAGAAACCAATGGATTGGAGTTTATGGTCTGACTTTCATGGTCAGTTTTGTTGTTTTTAGAATGGAGGGAGATGATGGTACGATGTGGTTTTGAGTAGCCAAGATGAAGCAGGATTGGGAAGCTAATAGGGTAACTGTTTGTAAGGGAAACAAGAATTTTGAAATGACCTTGGTTCCAAAAACAAGGAGTGTTCCAAAAAGTGTTCAACCCTTAGTAGCTAAAGGAATTAATAGGGTGGCTAAAGTTGAAGATGATGAGGAAGAGTATTTTCTCAAAAGAAATCCCTCCTTAATTCCAATTTTTGAAGTGGAAGTGCAAGCCATAGTGGACCAATACAAGAAGAATGAAGTAGGCATTTCTTCATCAATGAAGGTTACTGTAGTTCCAAATTCGAAAAGAAATAGCCCAAAAGTGAAACAGAGGAAACACAAAGAACATAACTCAGATGAAGTAACTTCAGAATAGTGGGATGCTGATGAAGAAAAATAATAATTTTACATCAAAACATATATTTAAGCAATCATTAATGCAGAAATAGCATTTGAAGATCACTTAAGAAGGTGCACAAGAGTTCAAGAGGACGAGCTCAAAGAGATGAATCTTGGAATAGAACAAGATCCTAAGATGGTGCATGTTAATGCTTTGTTGGAGGGATTTTTTCATGAAAATCTGAAACACTTGTTGCTAGAATTCAAGGATGTATTTGCCTGGCATTATACAGACATAAAGGGGGTTGACCCATCTTTTTGTCAACATAGGATCAACTTAAAGAAGGATTATGTCCTGGTGATCCAACAAAGATACAAAATGAACCTAAATTATGCTCAGAAGGTGAAGGAAGAAATCGACAAATTTGTCAAGGTGGGGTTTATTTACCTAGTAAGATAACATGGCTTTCACCCATAGTCATAGTACCTAAAAATAATGGTAAAATCAAGGTGTGTGTTGATTACAGAAAACTAAATGCAACAATAGTAACAGATCCTTTTCCATTGCCTTTCTATGATGCAATGCTTGATGCTGTGGCTGGTCATAAGATGTATACCTTTCTTGATGGTTTTAGTGGGTATAATCAATTAAGGATGGCTCTGGAAGATAGAGACAAAACTGCTTTCATTACAGAGTGGGGAGTCTCTACTAGCAGTGCTATGACTTTTGGTCTAAAGAATGCACCTCCCACATTTCAAAAGTGGATTCAAGAAGTCTTTGCTCCACAGTTGAAAAATTTTCTCAGAGTTTCTCTTGATGATTTCTTTGTGTTTGGAAAGAAGGAGGAGCATTTGCAACATCGTAGATTATGTCTTGAGAGATGCGGAATTGCACGACTTAGTCTTAATCCAGAGAAGTGTGCTTTTGCAAGTTAAGAGGGGTGTTCTGTTGGGTCATATAATCTCTAAAGAAGGCATGGCCATAGACCCAAGGAAGGTGGAAGTTATTCAGAATACTCCTATACCAAGAACTCTCAGAGTAAATATCACGTTTTGTTGGGCAGATAAAATGGCATAGCAAATTTTTGTGCTATCTTTCCCATGTTGCACAACTGACAAATCTTACCAGGAATGGAGAAGCTTATAGATGGGAAGAATAGCAACAGAAGGATTTTGTTTTATTAAATAAGATGTTGGTTTGGCATCAATTCTCAAACCACCTAGCTAGAAGTTACCATTTCATATTTTTATTGATGCTTCGGATGTGGCCATAGGTGCAATATTAATGCAAAAATTTGTTCAAGGGTGGCTTAAGCACATATATTATGCTAGTAGAAGATTGGCAAAGGTAGTGCATAATTGTAGTGTTACTCATAGGGGGCATTGTGGGAATGGTTTATGCTCTCGAAAAATTCAGACACTATTTATTGGGGCGAGAATACATGTGGATCATCAAGCTCTCATTTATTTGGTAAACAAACATTATTGAGCTGACCAATATCAGTAGGGGAAAGCAAACCAGTGCACCTGTGGAGAGGGGAAGCATCTTTTTCAAACCTATAGCTAATGGTAGGGGTGCATGTTAGGAAGCCCATAGAGCAAAGAGAGTGGGTTTTCAAGGAATGGGTAAAATGATTACTTTGAGACGATACAAGTGAGGGCAAGATGGATATCATGAGAGAATGAAAACATGTCATAGGGGGAGTGGAAGATGATGTTTTATGTGCTTACAAATGATGGTTTTAGCTTGCAAGCCAAAACATGGGAGGGTAGTGCCATGTGGCACTATGAGAGCATGATGACTTGCACTAGCTTGGGCCTTGCCCAACATGTTCTACTTGATAAAGACATTGATGGAGTATTCTATCAAGACAAATGGGAAAGTAGTCCATCGCAATAAGAACCTACAACCCTATAGGAAACTTGTTGTCTCTCAGCCACCAGAGATCGATATGTTAGAGGTAGAAGTCGTCAACGATTTGATGATCACCATAGCCAATTGTGGATGATCTATCACTCCCATTTTATGAATTTAGTTATGCAGATGGATAGAATATAAGAGGGGGAGCATAAGGAGAGAAAAATGTGGCCTTTGCATCCATTTCTCACATCTTATAGAAGACAAGAGTGCATAATTTAGGGAAAAGGAAGCTCAAGGGCGGTGTTGCTACCACATTCAGATGCAAAGCATTAACGAAGTAACACTTTTGATAAAACAAAGATCAAGATGGGGTAAAAGGCTATTGGAAGCTCCAGTAAAGACAGAATCACAGTGGGCTTGAAAGCATCATCATCATCATGATCATCATCAAGCAAGCTAATGTTTTCACAAGGTTTTGAGGCATAGGATGCATGTTTATGTAGGAAGGGGAAATAAATGAGGTACAGTGGCACGTGTAGGTAGATATTGAGTAGATCAATTGCAATGGTAAGGAAAAGCCATGAAAGGGTTGAAAGAGGGGCATGGGAAACCCACTTGAGGAAGCAACCCCATAAATGAAAAAATGATAACGAGAGCTACGAAGAAAGAGTGGATCTAAGGAGGGAGGGGGCATATAATGTGGGTTTCATTTTGGGAAATAAAAAAAGACGATAGATAGTGAAATGCAACACAATGACCCCCCGAGTAGAATTTTAATACATCTTGCTACATTAACAGGAACGTCAATCATCCTGCAACATGCCTTGCATTCTCTCACTTATTTCTTATTTTCCTTACCCACATATTGCTACTGTACCCTCTTTCTCCTCCGCCTTCTCTTTCCTTGGTAGTCTCTCTCCATGGTGAGACCCAAGCTCAATCTCAAGTGAGTTCATTATTGAATCTATGACAACCCACCACGATAAAAAGTGATGACCCTATAGGGGAGAACAAATATAGAGCAAATAGGGAGGGAGGACGGGGAGAGGATATATACATACATATATGTATGTCTATATATGTATGTATGTATATATATACATATAGATATGTGTATAACACACACACACACACACACACACACACACACACACATGCATGCATGCACACATGCACACACGTGTATATCTATATGTATATATATGTAACATCTGCTCTTTTGCTTTGCCCTGTAATAATAATATTAGGGTTGTCCTTGGCCTTCATTTGTTTCTAGCCGTTCACCTCTCCCTTTTTCCACACATCAAAGATTTCCTCTTGGATGTCCCAGATTGGGTGTGATCTAAATGCTAGTTGAGCAACAATGAATCTTGAATACATGGGTAACCTTCTCATTAGTCCTCATGAAATCCAAGTATTCATTGTGGAAGAAACGGATCCTCTATATAAATGTCATGCCCGGTCTATACTCATTGTTAGTGTTGTGGTCCCAAGCCAATATATTACTCTCTTCTTTAGTGAGACAAACATAAATCTTGCACTCTACAATTTTGAAGTAGGGGGAGTTAGGATACTCAGTCAATAGTTGTCTCTTGGCATGCTAAGAATTGGCCATATCTCCTCATAGGATCATATCGCTTGTTCTCATAAAAAACTAGACTTATTCTTAATCCGGTCTCAGGGATCAATTTAGTAGCTTCATGTCTTGATGGGATTGCTAATCCAATCCTCGAGCCAAGAGATGTATGCTAAACCGATCCTGGGGATCGGATTAGCCTACTCTCCTGGCTAATCCATCAAATTAGCATGCAACCCTGTGGATGGATGCACGCTAATCCCATCCTTGGGATCGGATTAGCCCACACCTTTTGACCAATCGAATCCCCAGGACTAGAATAGCAAAGAGATGCATGCTAGTCCAATCCTTAGGATAGGATTAGAGTGTAGAAATTTGGATTTGGCAAGGTTTTTTTCCTTAAATTAATCTATTTAGAAATTATGAAATTTGATGAGAATTAGAAAACATCTAAACAGAATCTATTTATTCTACTTACTTTTGGGGTTTTTTTGCCATTCTAGATGTTGGCTGGGAATCTGATGGATGTCAAAGTTGGAAAGTGGAAGATTAGCTTTTGGAGAATAGTGAACAATGAGGGATAAGGGTTAAGGATTTGGATTTTATAGTTTAAGATAATTAGATTCAAATAAAAAAGTAGAAAACACTTTTTTGATTTTTAGTTCAAGATAGATTGCTTTTTCAAGTCTAGGGTTTTACCATATAAATTTTGTATTTTCCAAAATATGGACCTCAAAACCATTTTGTTCATCATTTGGGCTCCATTTTTTAGGGTTGGTTCAGGGTGCCCACTTGTAGGGTTAGATCAGGGTGTTCATTAAATAAACTTGAATGACATTTGCCTATATACGATGCCATGCTTTTGTTTATGCATTCCTTATTGTGATTGTGCATGATCTTCAAGATGTTTATCTCAATCTCAAGCTATTTTCCAAGTTTCTCAAAGTCATCTCAAAATACAAGCTTCATCATTCCCCATGAACTTTCAGTATCCTCATAGAACCCAGAATGCAGTATTGAGAATCCTTGTTTGAACATGTTGGTGAGCAAATGAATCTTTCAGTGTCCTCATATGAGCTAGAGTCTTCGACAAGGATTGAACCTAAAGAAGCATTGCAAAAGTTCTAGAGTTACCAGCGCCTACCTAAAGTTCATTTCACTACCACACAAGATATGGATGCCCATTTCTTGCCTATGATAACTTGAGTCTCATTTGTGCCTTCACCTTCACTAGCTAAACAAAGTGCATCTACTCCTCCAAAGGACCTAAGAAAAAAGGGAAGGATGCACATTGACAAAAGATTCATGAGTTATGGTAGGAGAAGAATGCAATTCCAGACATCCAAGGCTCAGTTAAAGGAGACATGCACTACTATGTGTTGTGTTCAAAATTTTTTGAGGAGATTAGGTGTGAGAAAGTTGAAAGCGGTCAGGATATAGTACTTTGGTTTGAACTGTGAGGAACAAAATTATTACTTGAATGCAACAATGACCCGTTGAAGAATAAGGACTTGCCCGTTTTAGAATAAGGACCTGGAGTATCATTTAGGGAGTATGAAAACTTGTAGATCAGCCTTTAAAAACATTCAATGATAGCTTGGTGAATGCAAGGCTTGCATGTGTGCAAAAGAGAATAAAGTGTCTTAGGAATCCATGTCTAATCAGTCCTATTGGACATATGGCTGTATCATGGATGGAAAGCTATTTTCTTCGAATGAAAAAGTGCAGTCTACAACAAAAAAATCACACTTGATGGATAATTACACAAGCCTTGCTTGAGATTTTCACACTCTATCAATGGTGGGGTATGAATTCGAGCTTTCAAAAATTTCTAAAGTGAGATCCACAAGCATTAATGAGTCTGCCCATCTTGAAATCCTCCCTTTACTATGATGTTTTTTCCTCATATTTTGATTTCCCATCCTCCCTCACTTTCTATAAAGTATACCTCTCCTTTCTTAATGTCTCCATCTCTTTATTCCCTCTTGCCATGTATATTCTTTTCATCTCCCTTTCCCTTGCCTCTCGTGCCATAGCTCCCTTCTTCATCTCCATCCCACCTCTTTTCATTTCATCACCCATGAGATCACTTCCTCTCTTTCCCACTCGCTTCCCTGTGGTGATAGAGCATTACCATGCTTTACGCCTGATAGTGTGTGGTGGCTTGTTTTTCCAATAACACACACACACACACACACACACACACACACACATAGTTTATATTATATATAAAATATTTATCTATATTTTAATATTTCATGTTATGTGTATGTGTGTGTGTGTGCACGTGCGCACGTGCGCATGTATACATGCATGTGTGTGTGTGTGTGTGTGTTTTCCTAATTTTCTTAAAATTCCTCAAAGTTTGATATTTATAAATGTAACCTTAAATTTTATTATTTGAAACTAAAGGCAAGCTATGATCCCAATTTTGAGACCCAGCAGAGCGGGTCTCTAACCTGTCATAGACGAATGATGCTACTCATATTATAAATCACTAGAGACAAAGTGTGCCATCTCTCTCCATACGTCGCGTATGAATTTTCTTTTTTTAATCTTTATAGCGTTCTTATTTTACAACTTTTTTACTTTTCTCACTTTCATATTTTTTACAAATTTTGGTTTTTCAAAATCCTATTCCTATAAAATTATGATTTTACCTATTGAGTCCTCTATTTCTTGTGAATATTCTTGACGGTAAGCGAGCACTAAGCAATTGCAAGAAACAACCATGGTGAATGCAAAACTGACAAGCGATAACACCAACATTAACATGATCATAGTCCATTCATTATATCTTGAATGCTGCAATGATGATTACTGCCACATTATCAAAAAAATAACTCACAAGCTCATGCGAGCAATCCTTGATTCGTGTATTTGTTGGGCTTCAATTTTTAAAAAGTGCTAACATTTGTCCATCAGGAATCATATAATTGCTACCCTTGATATTTACAGGAGGATCAAGTCTGATGGACCTGATGTTGCACCTCGTCGTCTCCAAAATTTTCCTACTTCTTTTAGTAACTCCTTTAAAAAATCCTAAATCTCCATTCTATTCCAAATCAGAGATAATGTGCAAAATAAAACTATACGTGCTCCATAACAAAGAAAGGATGTAAAAGATGGTGTTCAAAACAACGTTATTTGATGCCATTGAGGTAAAAAGCTCGATTCTAGGAGGATTAACAAAAGTGTGAATGAAATTTTCAAGGATGATAACTTGGCCATATTGAGTGTAACCACTAGTTCAACAACTGGGACGCATGTGAGCCAAAATATAAACATAGTACAATGGGATTACAGGAAGGGCTGGTTATGCGATGCTAATTTTATTTATATGTTTTTTGTTTTCTTTTTCCTTTTTTAAAAGATGGTTATGCTGAAACAATATAAAAGAAAATTCCAACACTACGACAACTTTCCAAGTTTAACACCGTACTCATTAAGGTTGTTGTATCCTTTTTCCCTATTGTCTGGATTCATAAGACACTCAAAATCTTAAAAAATATCGTATCTTTAGTGGAATATTTTACATCTATTCTTTTACAATTATTTCATGCGTATTCTTAAAATTCAAAACATCACTATAAATGCAACATACATATAGTATGTCTTTCTTAGATGCCGTCATACATTCAATTGTGCATTTTTGTACCCAAATCTACTTTCAAATTTTTGGTTTACAATGTGCTAGGAAACATAAATTCTTTTTCAAAGCCTTGGCGTTCTATTTAGTGAAATCAAAACTACGTTATGGGTGGTTTAGGGACTCACTTGGAATTGCGGGAGTTGCTTTTTGTTCAATAAAATTTTTTGTTTTTCCTTTAAAGTATTTGATACATATAGCCGCCCTATTGGGTACAATGTGTAGACTCTAGAGCTTCAACAGAGAGGCTTAGAAAATTACGAACTATGAGTATTTCTCTCGCGATCTTCCGTATCCTCATCGAAAGCGGAAACAAGAAGATCCTCCAGCCACTCCTCGGCTTGTTCCATCAGGCTAGGACTCGACCTGATCATGACGACGCAGAACTCCTCCAGGTTCACCGCTCCACTGCCGTTCGTATCCCCCATTCTGATCATTTCTATCACGTCGCCGTCGCTCATTCCCTCCAGACCCAGACGTTGGGCGTTGCGCTTCAAGGCCTCAAAAGTGATGGTGCCTGTGTTGGGATCCGCGAGCAAGCGGAATCCCAGGGCGAGTTCTTGCATGAAGCCTTCTTCGCCAAGCTTGTGCGCCATGACAGGGAGGAAATCAAGAAAATTCTCCATTTGTGCTGCGAATCGTTCGTGTAAGATGTGTGAAGGAAGCAAGAGATGAGGGAAACCATGGAGCCTGTTGATTTAACAGAGGAAGGAAGGCTAGGGAAGGAGGGAGGCAGCAACAAGGAAATGACATGACGTCGACCGAGGAGTGGTAGTGAAGGAAGAGCTCTCTCGAAGCGCTCTCTTCTCCAGATGATACACGCTTCGTCCCCAATGAATGTGCATCTGAACTTTCCACTCGGGAGGAAGGAAGGTGGTTTCAGTCAAATGGACGACTGAACTAACATCCACACTCCTCGGGGGAGATCTCTCGAAAAGTCTTTACTCACATCAGTTTCCTGCAATGAGAGAAACTTGATTTGCAATCACGGTTGAGAATGAGAGGTGAAAAAGAAATGGAATATGAGCAGATACTGTAAGACTTGCGTGAGTCTTGAGGAGGACGCAACACACCTTGAGGTAGAATTGAAATGATTCAGGCTTTTGGCAATGGACGCGATTGAAAAACTAGATGCCCATCAGATACAAGAAGATCCTTAGTTTGATCATTCATGGTTACATCCCTTAGTTTTGTTGGCTTTCTCATGAACTCGAGGGGTCACTATGTATAAACCCTCTATATCAAGTGAGTTCAAGGCCTATTTCTAAAATCCCTTATCTGTAAATTTTTCATTAATAAAATGTACCCTTTTTCTATACAAATCTGTAAATTTTTTTCAAAACTATTTTAAATAGTCCCTTATGTATATATATTTTCATAAATTTTAGAAATAAAAAATATCATTCTGTTGAACTCACGTGATAGGGTTACATATGATGAGTGACCCCCTCGAGCTCATGAATTGACAATCTCATTTCAATCATACAATGTCTGCTCTACTTTGCGTAGATTGCTATGTTCGAGCAATTTCACTCCTAGGGGTCTTAATCGATCTCCAAAGCTCTATGGGATCATGATCTCGGGGGGGTCACTATGTATAAACCCTCTATACCACGTGCGTTCAAGGCCTATTTCTAAAATCCCTTATCTGTAAATTTTTTTATTAATAAAATATATCCCTTTTCTATACAAATCTGTAAATTTTTCCCAAAACTATTTTAAATAGTCCCTTATGTATATTTATTTCTGTAAATTTTAGAAATAAAAAATATCCTTCTGTTGAACTCACGTGATAGGGTTACATATGATGAGTGACCCCCCTGAGATCATGATTTTCCTACAATCGCCGTGCTAGATAAAAATGGCATGTCCTTTACTCCTTTGACACTGCATCTTCTTCCATCTTGTGAAGGTAAGAAAACTGTAAATGTGGAGGAAGTGATTATGCTCATCTGCTAAGATAGAAAAATATAAGCGAGGTGAAGCCTCGTGACTACATCCTCCCTTACTTCCTTTATGAATATCGAACATGACCCTATGATTTTAATGCATTGTCTATCATCCAGGTTGCAAATTCAGCCATCTTCTTCATGCCTAATGATGTGATGCATAGCAAGAGCATGCTATTTTCAAACTTTCATGAAGGCATAGAAGCTAGTATCAGAAACCTTCTAACTTTTAATAGTGGAAACAATTGTTGGTGCTGTTGTCATGGAATGCAACAGCACAATTGTAGCAATCCATGAATCATTAAGGATGTGCCCTGATAGACATAGTCATTTGAGAAAAATCTCACACCAACCAATGCCATGAATTGTTGCTTTTGTTACATCTCGCGAGTTGCGACAATGCGCAGCCTGCAATGGGATCGGAAGGATTCTTTTATACATGAAACGTTCCATTAGAAGAATTAATATGGGGGTAGTTGCACGATTCTGTAAGAATTGCACACTCCAAAATCTCCACAATTGCTGGGAATTAGAGCACAAACCAAGTCGCCCCAAAAGATGTATTGATCTATGCCCCAGCTGTAGTTTAGAAATTACCATCAGAATCAAGCCGATAAAAAACATCGTTGTTGTTGTTGAAACCGATGGGGATGATGAAGGAGTGGTTGCACTTGACCTTTTCAAAATTGGGTTCTTACTAAAAAGTGAGGATTCCTCCACTGGGCTGTAATTCATGGTGGTGCCATGGCAAAGGGATGCTGCACAGATTGAATGGTATTGTTCTTGTGGAAAGAGGAAAATCCCATCACATAGGACGTATTGATGAATCTTGACCATTAATCTCTCTCTCTTTCACTCTCTTGCTCTCTCACACATAAAGGAAAACGTTTACACACACACACACAATACACAACTTGAGACTTACATCCAAGGATAAGGACAAAGCTCATGAGCTTATAATAAAGAGCTACGAGGGAAGCTTATTATAACTACAAGGGAAGCTAGAAGAGGGTCAATGTACATGACTAAGGATATCACAAGCTGCAAAAACCCAATGAAGACTATCTCAGGCAAAAAAATTCCATTTTCTAATGCTATTGATGCACCACGAAAGATAAGAAATAGCGATGTATATGAAAATTATCAAGGGTTGATGTATGCCATGCAAATCTGAATTCAGATGAGTTTAATCACGCTTTTGAGAACACAATTTTACTAAGCGTGAAGCAGAATTTTACAACCTCAAAAAAGATAGGGGCATTCCACTCCCCTCACAAACCAACACGATGATGTAAAAGCATCTAGCTTAGGGCCGCAAGGTTGTGAGAACAATATGGAAACACTGGCTAATTGGAACGAGGAAGACATTGATATCTTGATTACACAAAATATTAACGAACGATTCCTCTTAGCGTATGGAATTAGAGAAATCAAGGAAGATATCAGATTTTTAACTATTATACATAATATTAGATTTAAAGTTAGAAGAGAAGAAATGTTATCATGTACATACATATGGAAAATGATATGATTTGCATATTGTAGGACCTAAATCTTTACCAAAAAATTGGGAAGAAAGAAGTACAACATTGGTGTAACACATGTTACAATTTTATTAAAAAAATAAAAAAATCAAATTGATTATCAGCTTTAAATATGTCTCCTCATAGGATTTCATTAATGGATTATCAAAATACTATTTCAAATGGAAAGAAAAAATATATAAAAAGAAAGAGGACAACATCCACTACCAAAATAAAAGTATAAGTTTAAAATCTATATATTGAAGCAGTTATGTATTCAACAACATGCTACAACCTTCACCAACAAGGAAAACAAATAAGGAAGAAAATAAAGAAGTTCAAGCAACAACTCATTGACTTCAAGAACCTCACTTCATATTTCAATAGTCGAATCAATGGTTGTGAAACTCAAATTGATAAAATTTTGTGTAAATAAAAAAATAGAAAATCACTAACAGACATATTTAGGAAATATATTATGCATAAAGGCATTTAATTTTTAAACTAAGCAAATCATATTACATTGAATACATTTTAGTCAAGAAGATATAATCATTGAAATTTATCACAATATCGATATTAATTGATGAAAATACTGCTTATATTAAAAAAAATGATTTAAAATAAGTTTATGTTTACACATATATATTAAAAATGTCAATAAAATAAAATCATTATCATACTACTTGATTATTAATAACACATGAACATTTGGTTGTTTATAGTTATATTTTAGAAATGCATTATCATTTTAGAGAGAGAGAGAGAGAGAGAGAGAGAGAGAGAGAGAGATTTATTCTTCACAGATAGAGATCATTTTTATTTGAAAAAACAAGAATGATGAAAAGATATTCAAAAATAGCAAAAAGGTCGGCCTATTTAGGTACCTCAACAACTCGAATATCAAATAAGATAGAAAAATTTATGGATTTGCAAGACAAGGTTGACGAGCTTGAGAATCAAGCTCGTTTTATAAGCTATGTTAATTCAATATTTAAAATAAAATCAAAGAAATTGCATTAAAAATTTCATAATTTTATGAAGCAAGTCAATGCTTACAACGGAGTGATCCATAAACAAAATGTTAAACTAAATGATATTAAGCATAAGATTGATGAGTTGACAAAATAAAATAATGGTTTTATGTTTTATTTATTAAAAAATAGAAACTATCATTTACTTGGGAGAAATTTGTCATTTTCTTATTTAACGTATTTAAAACAATATCTTTAATGATTTTTATTTATTATAGAAAAAAGCTTTGATTACCAGTTATTTTATACTATGTGGCTGTATCTTAAATGTTTTGATAATGAAATGATCCACCCTATCTTTAATATATTGTGGCCTAAAACAATTTAAACAAATTAGCAAAAATGATAAGGCATATAGGACTACCAAATTAAAGTCCTAGGAAAGAAATGAAAAAATTTGTTTTGATGTTAAAGAATGAATTTTAACTTCTTTTGTAAAGAACATTTGCAAAAATTTCTGCAAAACTCTAGAGCAACAGGATACTACAACTCAATACCCAAAGGTACTTTAAATTTCTATATTTTTTTTAAAATTTGAGTGCCATGAGAGAAACAATTTTCCTCCTATTTATTATAAAATTATTATTATCAAATTAAATAATTTTTTAATAATAGTTTTAAAATCAATTGCTAACTTTAATATTTTATGAATTTAGATGATTTAAATAATATGAGATGTGTTAAGTTCAATACTTTAAGGTCAATAGCTGTTTCTTTTAAGAAGAAAATTATCAAATAATAAATAGGAAATCTTTACTCCGTGGCTTGCCACAGGTTTCCCACGAGTGTGTGTGTGTGTGTGTGTGTGTGTGTGTGTGTGTGTGTGTGTATAGAGAGAGAGAGAGAGAGAGAGAGAGAGAGAAAACGAGAAAAAAAGGGAGCAAATGGTGGAGATCACATGGTCCCAACCAATCACAAAAAAGGCGATGAAATTTTACGAAAAAATGAATTTTTCCTTTCGCAAGAGAGGGTGACTTTACTAAGGCCTTCCCTAAAGGACAGGCCAATAAAGATAAATTCCATTCATGTGGCCTACTATTAGCCGGAAAAGAAATCAGAACCAGAGGCTAGAGGCTAAGCATGGCGACGCTTGAGGGCCATAGAGGAAAGGAGATCATGAGGGCGAAACGTTATCATGGGAGGGGAAAAGGAATTAGAAGGGGAGGGAATGAAGAGGGAGACTATGACACAAGGGGAAAGGGAGAGGGGGAAGAGAAGCATGTACATGATAGGAGGAGGAATATAAAGATGGAGACATCAAGGGAAGAGGACCATACTTTATTTGAAAGAAAGGATGAGAGGGAAATATCAAAGTACTAGCTAGGTGGCTTTACAAGAATGAGCATGTCTCATGAAGGAATAGCCCCCTTCTTTTATAGCCAAAAGAGGGGGTCTCTCCCAATTAATGCATCCTCCCACATGCTTGGTGTGTGTGAAAAAGTCTCCCATGTGGGCTAGGCGGTTACGCACTCTCAATTGTGTGCGACAACCCTTTGCCTCAATTTTTCACATAAATCAAGCCCCATATCTCAAGTCTATGATACTCCCTTGGTCTCTTCCCAATTTTATAATATGTTCAAACCTCTAGGAGGACAAGTGGAGGGTTGGCACAAGGAATCTTGCCACCTCATCCTACTTTCCCCATTTTTTAACTTGCTCTCTTGGACCTTCTATACCTCCCCCACATGGGCCTATCCTATATGGAGGCAATAATACAATATAATATCCATCTCCACCTATTTTATATTACTTCTCCCATGGACTTTGAGCCATATCTCACTAAATGCAACCTACGTGGAAGGGTGGCACATGGAGGAGCCATGCCACCTTACATTTTATAATATGTGTTGTACATAACCATGGATTATGTACAACACACCTTATGGGTCCTCTTATGTGGGAGGGTAGCACATGGTCATGCCCTGCCACCTCAACCCTGGGCCCTATGCACACCATATTTTATTATACTATTGCCACATATACAAACACACACACACATATTAATGCCTTTTTCCTTAGACAATTTTATCCATACAGTTCCCCCCCCTAGGCAGCAAATGCACATCATTTCCATGCCTGGGTCCATCACGCACAAAGAAAGGCTTGAGGTAACGCTTGTTGATCACCTTCTTGCCATATGGTTCATGCAGCTCATGAACTTGTACATACCCATTGCTACGTTCCTTGATGACTTTGTATGGACCACTCCACAGTGGCAGAAACTTCTTATCCATTTGGTAGTCCAATCTGTTATCAAAGCATAGCACAACATCCCCTTTAGCAAAGTGTCTTTCCCATCCCTTGCGAATCTTAGCATCCAAGCGGGCCTTTTGTCGATTCTTTTGGATCTATGTTTGGTGTAGTGCAAGGCGTCGGGTTTCATCTAACTTCTCAAGTTGTACCAATCTGGCCTCTACATGTTCATCTTCTATCATCCTCTGTTCTTGTGCCAATCTCAAAGCTAGAATCTCTATCTCTAGTGGTAAAACGGCCTCAGTACCATACACCAACTCAAAAGGAGTGTGACCTGTAGATGTTTTATGAGTGATGT
The DNA here is from genome assembly GCF_047967505.1 of Dipteris shenzhenensis. Classification (NCBI taxonomy): domain Eukaryota; kingdom Viridiplantae; phylum Streptophyta; class Polypodiopsida; order Gleicheniales; family Dipteridaceae; genus Dipteris; species Dipteris shenzhenensis. The sequence goes on from NC_141613.1 coordinate 20,877,367, forward strand.
TCTAAGCCCACACGGCTTCAATGACCTTTTGATCCCACTGGCTCCTATTCCCTGTGGCCATTTTTCCCATGGTTTTACAAAGGAGGCCATTGGTCCGCTCTAATTGACCCATAGATGCCGGATAATAGATACTAGAAGTGTGATGATCAATACCCATGCGATCCATGAGTAACTCCACTGCTTCATTTAGAGAAAGTAGTCAGAAACCTATAAATACCACCATACCATGGATCCCCAACTTCTATGGCTGCTACAAGGGTTACATCAAGGCACTCCTCTAAATCAATCAAAGCATTCTTCAAGTTGGAACATCCTCCTTTTACAATTTTGAAAGAAAAATCATATTCTTGAAGAACTGCCAACCATTTGGCCAACTGGCCCATGGGATTTGGTGATTGAAGAACCTTCTCTGCAAGACCAGTGCTAGTCAGTATAATGAAGGACTTTCCAGCCACATAATGCTTAAATTTCTCAATGCAAAACACCAAAGACAAGGCATGCTTGTCAGCCTATGAATAGCGTCGCTCAGTGTCGAGCAATTGTCGAGAAGCAAATCGAACGGGATACATGAACCTATCCTCCCCTTGCTGGAGAAGAATACCTACCAGAGTGTGCTCACCAAACCCAATATTGATATAGAAAGTATTTGACTAATCTGGATTGCGTAGAATGGGTTCTGAAGCTAGAGCATTCTTGATTTATGCAAACCCATGATCACAATCCTCATCCCAAGAGAAATCAACCCCATCTTTTAATAGCATAGTCATGGGTCGTGTCAAAGCAGCATATTGATCAATGAAGCGGTGATAGTATCCTGCTAGACTGACAAATGAGCGTACCTGACGTTTGGTTGTTGGCGGGGAGAGCTTGAGGATAGCTTCTACCTTCTCGGGGTCAGGCTTGACACCCTCGGATGAGACAATATGTCCCAATAACCTCCCTTGAGTGGCTTCAATGGTGCATTTCTCAGGGTTGAGACTGCTGTTTGCATCATTGTCCCTTTGGAAGGCCAATCTAACCTTCATGACATGCTCCTTACATGACGAGAATATACAAAAATCATCTAAAACCACCTCCAAGAAATCCCCCAAATAAGGAGCAAACACCATATGCATAAATCTTTGAAAGGTAGCAGGAGCATTGGTGAGGCCAAATGGCATTACTTTGAATGCAAATGTCCCCCAGGGTGTGGCAAATGTGGATATGAGCACATCTTCTTCGGCAATTCTGATTTGATAAAACCCAGAGTAACCATCACAGAAAGTATACATCTCATGACCACTTACCTTCTCAAGAATGAGGTCTTGAAAGGGCAGAGGATGATGATCCCTTTTGGTGGCTACATTGAGTTTCTTATAGTCAATGCAGACCTACCACTTGTTGTTTTTCTTTGGGGTGACTATCACTAGTGAACCCTTTCAGTATTGTGAACCAAAACAATAAACCCAATCTCTACAAGCTTTTGCAACTCTGAGCGCAAAGCATCTATTTGCAGGGGCCCTAATCTCCGATACTTCTGAGCCACAAGCTTCGCATCAGGCCTTCAGCTCTATCTTGTGCTTTATGGTAGTCACATGGCGAAGGTGGTGGTAGCTAGTTGCAAAGAGGTCAGGGAAATCTTTGAACAATTCTAGGAACTCATCTTTCTCACTTGGACTGAGGTCTGGCGAAAGCATAGACTCAAGCTGTTGATGACTAGCTATTACCTTTTCTGCAGATGGTGGGGTCGGAGACACCCCCATCATGTAAACTTCCTCCTCTAAGAATTCCTCCCCCCCGTCTGATTCTTCCATTGATTCAGACACCGAGGATGAGACAATATCACTATCTTGCTCCTCTTCTTCTTCTAGTTCTGTGGCACCAAGCTGCACCAGAATCTTCTCCTTAGAAGCACCAAAAGACATGTGTCCTATCTTCCAATAGCTGACTGCATCACTCTTTCTCAACCATGGTCTCTCGAGTATGGCTGGGTAACTCCTGCCTGTATCTTCGATGTCCACTACATGGAAATTGACGGTGGTGGTCAACCCATTGACAGTGATGGCAAATCCTCAATGACTCCCAGGGTGGCGAGTCGTCGACCATCTGCTACCTTAATTCGAGTGGAGGAACGCCTTGTACATTTCAAATTCAATTTCTTCATGATCTGGGGCACCATGATATTACATGCAGCTCCCCCATCAACACACACATTTTTGACACAGTAATTATCTATGATGACATCGACTGTGTGTGGGTGCCGATCAATTTCTTCAGAGATAGAAGATACCTCTCTTACCTTTCCCTTTTTCTTGTTCCTCCTTGTTAAGAGCCCTTGCTACAGCTCACGTCTCACCTTAGGGCTTAATGCTATTAGTTAAGGGAGCGTGATGCTCAAAGACCGATGAGCAAGGTCCTGAACGATCGAATAGTCCTCTTGCCCTGAGCTGATGGGAAAATCCAAGGGCGACCACTTACTCCTGCGAGATCTTTTAGTCTTCTCTGTTGGTGGGTCTGCCATCTCAGCATCTGAGGGCTCTAAGAAGGACACCTTCTTCCTAGGGCGGCCTGGTCCATGGTTTGGAGAGGGGTCTGAGGTGGTACGACTTCTTTTCCCGAGGTCAAGGATCTCTACATTAGAATCCTTAGTGCTAGATTCACTTAGAAGATTCACTCTTGGAATATTGGGGCATTCCGTGCGATAATAACCCTTCTGGTGGCACTCGTAGCATACAACATTAGCACGGTCTCTTGGAGGGCGGTTGGCTTGATTTTTGATGCCCACCATCTCAAGCCGAAGATCATTCAGGGCCTTGGCTAGGTCATTGACTCCGGGTTTTGTTGCAAGGGGGGCCTCTTTAGCTGGAGGGACCGAGGGAGTAGAAAGGAGGGGGGCTCATGGGCGAGGCTGGGAAAATCTTCGAGGCGAAGGGTGAGAATATACAACTTGTTGAGGGTAAGCATCTAAGGGAGGACCATACATTTGAGGTGGAGGCGGTGGATACATCCCTGATGAGGGGTGGGGGTATGCCCCTGAGTTAGACCCCCTAGGTTGTTGTTGCAGGAATTGAGGGGGTTGCAGAGGGACAATCATCTTCTTTGAAGCGGGGTCAGATCTCGGTCAGACTGAACTTTATCAAACTTTTGAGCAATCTCATGTGCTAGCACCATAGTTTCTGGATTCTCCCATTTAAGCTTGAGGCGGAATTCATCACTTACTCCTGCTACAAGGTAGCCTAGCACATGCTGAGTCATTCCAGCTTGAAATCCAGCATTGTCCTCCAATGTGGCAATTAAACCGTCCAGGAGCACGGCTGCTCGATCCACATATCGACGCGCCATCTCACCTTCTGACTGCTTCAAGTTTGCCACCTGCAAGTACACATTCTCTGGCTCCTCTTCTTTGTCGAAATACTCAATCATCGCTGCTGTCAACCTTGGCCAGCTTTGGCAAACTTCTTTGGCCTACTTCTCATACCACACTTGATCCAGACCCTCTAGAAATGTGGGAAGAACCAACAGCCATCTGTCTTCAGTACGAAAGTTGAGAGAAACACAACGGCGCTTGAAGGCCACAAGATACTCATTTGGATTTTCTTCCACTCGTCCACAAAACACGGGAATGTCAGCCATGCTTGGAAGATGGAAAAGAGAGTGGCAAGACAAGGCTTATCTATGGACAAACAATAGAAAGAGGAAGCTTGAACTGAAAATCGGGTGAAGATACATCCACAAAGCACACATAGGTAGGGTAGGGTGTGACTGGTGTATTGTGAAATACTACACGGGAAGAATCTTCAGCATAGAATAGCACATAGACAATCTTAAAAGGACCAACCCTCATGATATCACATCCATCTTTACAAGCGAGGGTTAGAGACATGGCGCTACATGAGGTTGTTCATCAAGGCAAACAAGAATGCCATGACAAATGTCAACAGCTGGAGAGCTTGCACATCACCTTTAGCTTCTTCCAGTTCTTGTAGTCGCCATGCTATTTCTTCAAGGGGTGTGCGGTCTGGCATCCTTCTTTTGAGCAATGTCCTTGAGGACCTTTCTGATGATCTTCCGAAGTCGGTGAACTCGTATTAAGTATGCCCGATACTTAGTTTCATGATGACCACAACCTTTGCATTCCTTACAAATGATCACACTCCTTCGTGGCTTGCGGCTTTGTTGGGGTGGTGCTTCCACTCGTGTCATGCGTGATTGAAGTACAAGCTTCACGTGCCAAGAAATCAACAACTAGATTTTGAGCTCGAGGATATGCTGAATTTTTACCTCTTCAAATTGGTTGCAAAGTTCCAATGCTTGTTGATGTCGTGGAACCAAGCCTTTGCTCCACACCTTCCACCTTCCACTAACTTGTTCACACACTAGTTGAGAATCTCCTTGCACTTCAAGTTGCTTGGCATAATGTTCTTGTGCCTTTTGTAGCCCAAAAATGAGCGCCGAGTACTCAGCTTGATTGCAAGTACTTGCAGGTGCAGACTTGCTGTAACAATTCTCCTCACCACCTGGTGAAGTGAGCTTCACACCCATGCCAGTAGCCTTGGTCGAAGGTTTGTAAGCTCCATCAAATTGAAGGATCCAAGATGTCATCACACCAAGACTAAAATTCGGACATCCCAAGTTTCTCGGTAGTCCATGATACGTAGAAGGAGAGGGTGGGGAGAATTCAACACTTAACGTTCAGCACCAAATAAACTTGCAATCCTTTGTTGATAGTTTATCTTTAGACCAAAAAGAATTACAACAACTTGAAGCTCGAAATGAGGCACAAAAGGTTGATTAGGTACAAATGGATTCCTTGGTCGAAACATTACCAACCATAGCCGAGGCCTAGAAACCTTTGTAGTGAGATTGAGAATAAACCATTCAGGATGAGCTTATCCACAGGAATTAACAAGCAGATGTGCCAAATCTCCCCCACAAGCTTGGGGAGCATCCCACCCTTCGATGAAGGACACTGTTTTAATTACCTCTGAAGCAACAAGTAGTTCGATCACCGCACAATGAGTAGACAATGAGTAGAAGTAAAATCAAAGTTCTCCCAGCGTATCAGTAGTTCTTCACCATGAATCATCCATGGTATATCATTCCACCCATCATCTCCTTGAACAATGCACTGGACAATCAGCCGTTGAAGGTCGACATGAAGATCAAGGAAGAGATCTCGTGCATTGGTAGCCGTAAGGCGCGGAGGACCAGGCACCAAATCCTTAAACGCATCGAGAAGCGACATAAATATCCACCCTCCTCGTGTGGCATGCATCCGTGAAGTGGACTTGGAGAAGTTTCGAATCGACGATCTAGCAAGAGATGTGAATAGAGCACATGAAATGAAGTACTTTTGCTTTTTACAACAAGAGTAAACTCCCCACGGTTAGAGAGTTACAGTTCTCGAGATTTCAATATATAAAACAAAAATCATTACATTTTCATCACTTCCAACTTGTTGGCCCATTGATAAGTCTCCCTTTTATGAAGGGGGAGGTCTTGGGTTCAAATCCTACTCTTTAATAGAAAGAGAGGAGAAGGAGAAGAGAAAGAGAAAGAGAAGAAGAGAGAGGGGGGTGCGGGATCTATTGTTACAGTTTTGCAGAAACTCAGAAGAACTGTCTGTGACCAAAAGATGCAGCAGCCCAGAAAACTGTCGCGTGGGTGAACACAGTAGATGCGCAAAGCGAGAAAACTATCCGCGACCAGAAGATGCAGGAGCCCAGAAAATTGTCGCGCGGGTGAACACAGTAGACGCACGAATCGAATGTGCACGCAGTAGCTTAGAAGAAGCACAGATGGTACAGTTTTGTAGATGCGACCGGTATGAGCAGAAGATTTGCCACTAGCCATGGAGATTTCGATCCCAGCAGCCACACCATTTCTATTAGCCGGAAAAGAAATCAGGACTAGAGGCTGGAGGCTAAGCATGGCGACGCTCGAGGGCCATAGAGGAAAGGAGATCATGAGGGCGAAACGTTATCATGGGAGGGGAAAAGGAATTAGAAGGGGACGGAATGAAGAGGGAGACTATGACACAAGGGGAAAGGAAGAGGGGGAAGAGAAGCATGTACATGATAGGAGGAGGAATGTAAAGATGGAGACATCAAGGGAAGAGGACCATACTTTATTTGAAAGAAAGGATGAGAGAGAAATATCAAAGTACTAGCTAGGTGGCTTTACAAGAATGAGCGTGTCTCATCAAGGAATAGCCCCCTCCTTTTATAGCCAAAAGAGGGGGTCTCTCCCAATTAATGCATCCTCCCACATGCTTGGTGTGTGTGAAAAAGTCTCCCATGTGGGCTAGGGAGTTACGCACTCTCAATTGTGTCTGACAGCCCTTTGCCTCAATTTTCCACATAAATCAAGCCCCATATCTGAAGGCTATGATATTCCCTTAGTCTCTTCCCAATTTTATAATATGTTCAAACCTCTAGGAGGACAAGTGGAGGGTTGGCACAAGGAATCTTACCACCTCATCCTACTTTCCCCAATATTTAACTTGCTCTCTTTGACCTTCTATACCTCCCCCACATGGGCCTATCTTATATGGAGGGAGTAACCCAATATAATATCCATCTCCACCTATTTTATATTACTTCTCCCATGGACTTTGAGCCATATCTCACTAAATGCAGCCTAGGTGGAAGGGTGGCACATGGAGGAGCCATGCCACCTTACATTTTATAATATGTGTTGTACATAACCATGGATTATGTACAACACACCTTATGGGTCCTCTTACGTGGAAGGGTGGCACATGGTCATGCCCTACCACCTCAACCCTGGGCCGTATGCATACCATATTTTATTATACTATTGCCACATATACAAACACACACACATATTAATGCCTTTTTCCTTAGACAATTTTATCCATAACAGTTCCCCCCCCTAGGCAGGGAATGCACATCATTTCCATGCCTGGGAGGTAAGAAGAATTGCTTTCACTTTCTATGAGATGCCTACAAAGCTCTCACATAGTAGAATGAGAGTTAAAGGAAGTGAGATCTAGGTATGAAAATGCAAAATCTTCTCATGGACCATCTCTTGGAATCCAAGGGGTCCCTATAGTAAAGAGAAGCAAAATTGTAGTGTTAGGATGATGTTGAGGAACATGATGTAAGTGGTACTTGCAGGAATTTACTATTGGAAGGGTTAATAGATTATGGGTACATTGCCTTCGTCAATTTTCATGCTTGAGGTCGAGGCAATAGTACTATGAAGAAAGGTCTTAAGATTTCCAAAGTTATGAGGGGCAATGAGGAGGGCTTTAGGATGGGTCTTGTTATAGATAGTAGAGCTACACCGTCTATGCTTCAAAAAAGAAAAATAAAAGACAACAGCAAGCATGGAATTATGGTCTCATATGAAGGAAGAAGTACAAGGACTAGACCACTAGATATATGCTACCAATTGGAACATGAGTGATATGTTGGATGATAGGTCTCATGAGAAGAGGGAACAATGTGTAGATAAAATGGAAGCATACCAATATGCATTGGATCAAATATCTGCCAAAGCTAGTCTATTGATTGTCATATATAAGTGAATCTGCTAGATCTAGTCAAGTGATTGCTAGATATATAAGTGAATCAATGAGCTATCTACGGTATTCTATTGGCTTTGGCACAATCATGTAGCCAGACATGTAGAAAATTTTGAGTAGAGTATCATCATGTTTATGATGACTCCAGAAGGTGCTTTTTGCTAAATAGTAATGCATTAAGCCTTCATGTTAAACTTTGAGAACGGATTTGTTTTTAGGTTGCTAATGAAGTCTTTATTGCGCTTAATCTTGTGACACTTAACTCATCTATGGTAGTGTGAACTAGATGTATATAATCAAGGTTGTGATCTACTTAATGCCTAAATAGTTTAATGCCCAAGTCTTTCATGTCAAAGTCTAAGTATAGATTTTTTCTGAGGTTGCCAATAATTGTGACAATTAGATCATCTATGTATACAAAGGAGCCATGGTAATGTGAAAGAGATTGTATGGTCTACATTGGACTTTACAATCTTGGATCTATTCATATCAACAAGATGATATATATTCCAATTGTGATTGGTTGCTAGTGAGACTAGGAATCTAAGGGAGTTTATTTTAGCAATTGTGCAAAACTTTTTTGCTATAATTCTAGATTTGTACTATCTATGGTGTCAATGGGATTAAAGGTAAACTTGTATACCAATCTGTCCAGATCTTAGCATTTTAATCATTTTAAATTTCTATTTGGTTTTCAACCATGGATTTGAATTCTCTAAAATTTTCAAAGACTTATAACCTTTCTTTGGTCAAGTACGCCCAACAAAATCTTCGTAATCACCTATGAATGTCACATAGTGTAATGCTTTTCCTCTATCCATATACCATATATCTATGTGAATTTAGATCAATGCATGTTTGGATCTTGGTATGCTCTTACTAGATCTGACTCTTTCTTGTTTTCCAAAACAACTTGCTTCACATACTATTTTCCCATGAACTTGAGTTGTGTATGCTGTCATCTTTCAATTGTGTTTGCGGTTAAAACTTATGCAATCTATATCTTTAGTGCCACATCTCTAAAGGTGGCATTGGTTTGTAGTTTGCTATCATTGAATGCATGCATGATTGCTACTAATGTTATGAGCTTGACTAATTGTCTATCTTTGATGCCTTTGTACCAAGAAGTTGACTAGTGCATCAATTATGATTTTGTAATCTTTGATGCCCTTACCAAGAAGTTGACATCCTCTGGATTCATCCTTTATCAAACAGTGCATCAATTATGAATTTGTAATCATTTTCTATCATTTGTTTGACTAAAAGAAAAAATTTGCTAAGTTTTGAAACACATAGGACATGGTTGATTTATCCTTTATTTCTTGTCAAACTATGCAGTGGAATTGGTCTTTTTGTTTGAATTAGACTAATAGTATTGTCAACTATGTAGGTCACTTTGGTCCTTTAAGTGGTTTCATCTATGTAAATTCCCATTCTTTGTGGCCTATCATGTGATATCCCATTCTTTGTGGCCTATCATGTGTGGTAATGAACCACTATCCACATAGCATGGTCCTTGTCATTTTGTTCTCGTCCTGCATAGTATGCATGATAGTTGCATTCTCCTTCTAAGTATTTTGGCTAAGAGTGCTCATGTTGGACTTGTGCTATTGCTTCTTCTTCATCCTCCTCTTCCTCCTCCTCCTCCTGCTCCTGCTCCTCCTCCTCCTCCTCCTCCTCCTCCTCCTCCTCTTCTTCTTCTTCTTCTTCTTCTTCTTCTTCTTCTGATGTTGCTCCTCCTCCTCTCCTTCCTCTTCTTCTTTGGTTGTTCCTCCTCCTCCTCCTCCTCCTCCTCCTCCTCCCCCTCCTCCCTCTTCTCCTCCTTCTCTTTCTCTTTCTTCTTCTCCTTCTTTTTGTCCTCCTAGGCTTGCTCCTGCTGCTACTGCTGCTACTGCTCCTCCTTCTTCTACTTCTACTTCTACTTCTGCATCTACATCTGCATCTCCTCCTCCTCCTCCTCCTCCTCCTCCTTATTCTTCTCCTCCTCCTCCTCCTCCTCTTCCTCCTCCTACTCCTTCTTTTTCTTCTTCTTCCATACATTGAATTATGTACATGCTATCTCTAGCATTACCTATTGGCACTTCCTTAGCATCATGTCCATGAATCTAACCCTGTAAGTGACCTCTTTCTCTAATATCTATGATCTCTTTCATGATAACCAAATTTATGGAAATGATTATAGTGAGTTATTGTCCAATTCTTGTTGTTTCTCCTTCCATGAGTGGGACCTCTGTTGGATGGATTACCCCTTTTGAAACTCCTTTATGATATTGATTTCTATAGTCACCATGTGGTTTGTTGTGCACTTGTTGGGGTTGCTCTTACCATTGCTATTATCTTTCTTATCTTGAATTTCTTCCTCTTTCTCTACTTTTGTTAAAGGATAAAAATACTTGCTCATTCATAGGACCTTTTGTTACTTGTTTTGACTGCTCTGTTGGCCCTTTATGACGGAAAAGTATTTAGATGTCTTCCACTTCTTCTTGAAAATGTTTTGCATAAGGATTTCAGAGTCTTCTCCTAACTTACAAGTTGAGAATAACTTTTATAGCTTGAATCAAATTTGATCTAATTAAGTTTCTTCTTGCAAAAGATTATCAAATATAGGTAATTTGGTGTAGGACTAAGGTCAAGTGTAAACAAACTTAAAGAGGCCTAGGGTTACGTAGAGGATATTGACCTTGGTTGATCGATTAGGTTAAGTTAGGTTAGATAACAAATATAGTTTGGTTCACTCACTATAGCTCCAAGGCACATAAAAAATGTGTGGGCAAGTGCAAAGCACATATTTAAACACTCCTGTAACTAAACTTTTACAACTTTTTGCAAAAAAATTGTCTAGTATCTCTCTTTCGTATGTATACATGTTGTAATTTGGAATCTAAAGTCCCATCTAAACATGTAAATACCATAATTACGATAGATATATAGCATTTAAAATTCACTCAAAGATGTGCATGCTATGGATTGTGTTCAGTGTCCAGTGCCTACTACTCTTTGGCAAACATGAAGGCTAGAGGGCTCATCTATCATTGGAGGACTACGTGTTGGTAGGATGATTTCTTAGCTCAAAGATAAGGAAGCCTACTCGATCTTTCTCTAGGCTCATTGCATGATTTGTCATTAGAGAATACACTTGTCAACCTATTGAGAACTAAGAGATTTGTTTCTTTCTTGGCTACTATTGGGAGTTAATGGCTCCATATCTTATCAATTCCATTTAGTTGTTGTTGGCTAGTCTTTGGATGCTAAGATTCGCAAGGGATGGGAAAGACACTTTGCTGAAGGGGATGTTGTGCTATGCTTTGATAACAGATTGGACCACCAAATGGATAAGAAGTTTCTGCCACTGTGGAGTGGTCCATACAAAGTCATCAAGGAACGTAGCAATGGGTATGTACAAGTTCATGAGCTGCATGAACCATATGGCAAGAAGGTGATCAACAAGCGTTACCTCAAGCCTTTCTTTAACCAAGCTACTCAAATGCCTTTTCCTCATATGGGGAGCTAAGAGGCCTTTCCAAAGACCTCTTACACGGCCAAAAACCCGAGTTTAGTCTCAAGTGAACACAATAATTTAAAAAAAAATTAGAGTTAGAAAAACGTGCTCTTCTTTTACAAACATTATCTCCAATTTTATGAGCTTGGAGGATTTTGAAATTTTCAAAATATATTTTCTATTAACAATGGGGCTTCTTATCGAAAAGCTGGCCAATTGAAAGGAATATGAACGTGTGTCCTAACAATTGTATCGAAGTATTCGCACCGGTGGAGCTCGAGGAACAATTAGAAAAGTAACGGGAAAAGAGACAGCCCTGGCCCGTTGATGAAGAACAAAGTAACGGGAAGAGCGAGAGCCTTCGATCACGAGACTAGACAGCAGCGTTCACTCCTGACTATCGTGATCCATATCCTCATCGAGAGCAGCAGCAAAGACATACTCGAGCAACTCTTCGGCTTGTTTCTTCAACGATGGACTAGACCTAATCATGACTATGCAGAACTCCTCAAGGTTCAGAGCTCCGCTGCCGTTTGTATCGCCCATCTGGATCATTTCCATGAGCTCGCCGTCGCTCATTCCTTGCAGACCCAGATGTCGGGCGTTTCGCTTGAGGCTGTCAAGAGTGATGGTGCCTGTGTTAGAATCCGCGAGCGAGCGGAAGCCGTGGGCGAGCTCTTCCATGAGGCCTTTTTCGCCGAGCTTTTCGGCCATGAGGGGAAGAAAATCGTGGAAGTGAAGGTGTTCCATTGGTGCGGCGGTGCGCGTCTAGTCTTTTGCAACTGCAACACAAACTCCGTCTCCGGGTTCGAGGAGTCTGGGATCAGGGATGAGGAGAAACATGGAGAAGGTGGATTTAAGAGCAAGGAAGAGGGGAGGGAGGGGGGAAGGATAGAAGGAAAGGGGATGATCACCGGCCTGCGAAGAAGTCTCGAATAGGCAGTCCAAGCAAGAAAAGCATTATCTGCAAGTTGGCGGAAGGATATACTCCAATGGGGAGCTTCCTCGTCCCTGCCACAACGTTAAACTATCTCTTCTCAAGCATCGTTTAACCACTCGCCCAAATCGTCCACATAGCTTTAGCTTTCCTTCCACTCCCTCAACCTCGTGTAGAGGAGGCAAACCCCCTTCCACACTTCCGTGAAGGTGAGTCGTCCCTTCCTCCTTTGGCATGCCCTAGATTGCCTCCCAATTGAAGCATTTCACGTATATAACACTTCCAAAGAAGGACAACATGTCAAACCACTATAAACCCTCCTACTTTGAAAGAAAGACTCTTGCTTCTTTTACAACCCCCATTTCACCATCAAGATTGCAAGACTTACTCAATAGCCTTTGCATATGAGATCCTTTGTAATCCATTAGGTCCTTCTCAATCTTCTCATTTTAGAGGAAATGGAGAGGAAAGGAAATAGATACTAGGGGAAATAATTAATTATTCTAAGAAAAATTAAGATACGGAATTTTGTCCCATCTAGAAACGATGACACCGATGAAGGGTGGTAGCGAGTCTGGAACAAGGGTTAAAAGATCCTTGCAATCTCGAGCACCCGAAACTGTTTAGGGAGGGTGGAGCTAGGGATGACATGTTCACGCATGCGTGAAGTAGTAATGTTTCTCTCAAATCTATGTAGTGAATTTTTCTTGCCCAAATCTTCATTGTGTTGTAGGTTTCGAAAGACGAAGGACTTTCGAAGGCTAAACATAGGGAGTCGTTGTTGGGTTCAAAAGAAATGAACAAGGATAATAAAAGTGGTTATGGTGCTAAAAAAGGAGTTGTGGTTACCACACAAGTGTCTATTGAAAGAGGAAGGCTAAACATAGGGAGTCGGTGTTGGGTTCAAAAGAAATGAACAAGGATCATAAAAGTGGTTATGGTGCTAAAAAAGGAGTTGTGGTTACCACTCAAGTGTCTATTAAAAGAGCTAAAGATGGACTCCGAGGAGGGTCTATAGCATTTTCCCACTCATTGTCGCCATCCAAAGATCATGGTGATCGTCGCCACCATCAAAGAATCTTGCCAATCGTCACCATCCAGAGATCCCACCGACCGTCGCCATCTACATATCACATCGGTCGTGGCCATAACCTCATCTTGCCGACCATCGCCATCTACATATCACGTCGGTCATAGTCATACCTCATCCCGTCGATCGTCGCTATCCAGAGATCCCACTGATTGTCGCCATCTACATATCATGCCGATTGCTTCTGTAACTGTATTCCACTGACTGTCGACCTGTTCAGAGATTTTGTCGGCCGTCACCATCCAAAGATCCCATCAATCGTCACGTCGGTCGTGGTGGCCATAACCTCATCTCGTCGAGCATCGCCATCCCGTATTCTGCTGACCGTCACCATCCATGCATCCCACCGACCGTCACCATCTGAAGATCCTGCCGACCATAGGGATACAAAAATCTATATAAAGAGTCCTTATCCTGCCGGCAGGTCGTTGCCATAGCAGTTTCCCCCAAACTCTGCCAAAATTTCATCAAAATTGTCATAGCCTCCTGCCCTCTTCCACAGAGCCATCCATCAATATCATTTTATGTCCTTCCACTCTTCCTCTTCCACTGATTCTCTCGTCACCCTCACTCTTCCCATGGATCCTTAAAATGAATTCTTTGAATTCAAAATGGAGTTGGGACTCCACCCCTAACCTATTCCATAGGCCACTGGCCCCTCCGATTCTCCAAGCATGCCTTCGGCAACAATCCACATGCCCTCCGAATTCCCCATTGAAAATTTGCAAGGGGAGGAGGAAGTGTCTATAAGAGGTAGGCCACCCAGGAGGGTCCAAAAACAGTAGGCACGTCCCCTCAAGGTCGAGAAAGCGCACCCCAAATCCCACAGAAGGAGAATAGAAAGTCTTGCACTCCCAAACAAACTCACTGCTTAGGGAAGCTTGGCTCTAGGAATTAGACGCCTGGGTCAATGTTAGCTTGGGTGTAGCCAATCGTGAAACTATTTTTGGGGCCATTTTGGGGCCACGACAGGATGCACTTCTGGGTGAATATTTGAATTTTGCACAAACCCACACTCTTGTTGGAAATTTTCCCAATGTCATGAAGGCGCACTGGCGAATAATGAGATGCAATCTATTTGTTCAGAACACCGCATAGCTTGACACATGGCATCTCTACACTGCTTTGCATAGCACAGTCTCTGGCTTATGCCGCATTATCACTTATCATCGTGCATCCTTTTGCTATAGCTTTTCCATCTGTCATTGGGAACACACCCATGTAGATCATTAAAACTAAAGGTTAGCTTGGAGAGACAACTGCATTGGTTCTTGCCGTAATAATTAGATGCAATCTATCATTCTGAACATCGCCACAACGCAGTCTCTGACCTGAAGACCTGTCATCATGCAACCTTTTGCCACTTCTTTGCCTGCAGTCCATGCAAATCATAGGTTGGCTTAGAGAGACCACCGTGCTGGTTTTTGGCGTAATAATGAGACACAATCTATCATTCTAAGCATTGCCTCAATGCTGACCACCTGTCATCGCCTAGAATTCAAGGTTGTCTTGGAGAGACCACTGCATTGGTTCTTGGAGTTATAGCCCTGTTACCTATTTTTACGTATTATAGGAGGAGATCTATGAAATCCGCCATGCTAGTTCTTGGAGTTATATATTTGTGTACCAAGGAAAATGTATTCCGTTGTGCAATTAAGCAAAATGCAATTGACGATATGGCCCTTGAGGGGTCCCCTTTAGGGACAAGGGCCATATCTATTTGCATTATACAATATCTAGGATGCCACTAGACAGAAATGGCATGTCGATATGGCCCTTGCCCCTAAAGGAGACCCCTCAAGGGCCATATCATCAATTGCATTTTTTGAAAGTTTAATTGTATTGTTCTAGATGTATCTCCATGCAACCACAACGGTGGGGTCGTTGGAGTTCTTTTAGCACTATTTTGGTAATAGACTAAGGAAATTGTAGTCCTTCTTTCCTAGTATTTCAGTCCTTGTTGCAGTTAATATAAATGATGGCAAAAGTACAATTTATCGTGAGCAAAAGAGATTACAATATACATTTACGTCCAATAACAGGTTATACAAAAATTATCAACTTATACCGAGCAAAAATTGAATAGAGGATCTTATATTTATAAAAACTCGACAATTGCTGAGAGCTTAAACAAAAGATTATAGGTAGCGGCCATAACCATTCAAATACAAATATAAAAGTTAACAACAGTGCATACTGAGAGCCTCAAATTGAACAAAAAGAGATTACATAAATGCCTCAGAGACCAAAACATTAAATCTAGTGAGCCAAAAGATCGTTAAGAGCCCAAAAGATTACATCTAGCCATTGCTGAGAGCCTCTTTGAGCAAGAGGGAATTTGTACAACTCAGTTTTCTGCCATTCTAGCTTGTTGCATTAAAATTTTTTAGGGAGCCAAAGGAGGATAAGATTATGGCCCCCCCAGCAACTCGAGAGTACTCTGCTCTAAAAATACTGAGGCCTTCATCAACATCTAGGGGGAACCCATACAATACAGCCATAAAGAGGCCCTTCGTGAGCATGTTATCTAAGGCAATGACATTTAGATGTGTAGGGAGTCGCCTTTGGGAACGAAGTGTCTCCACTAGTGCTAGCATTTCTACTCCAGGTGAGTGCAACACAATCACCTTATATGAGAAGGCAGATCTTATTGGGATCACAGAGCATTGAGGGGGGGTGGTACTAGGCATGCTAAAGATAAGTGGGTGAGCAGAAGATGAGTAGGGGAGCAGATGTAGTGACGAGAGTTGGAGGAGGGAGCGTGGAGCAAAGTACATCAAGGGCGAAAAAGAGCTAGAGGAGGGGTATGGAGCAAAGTAGCAGAGCATGGGTGGATCAGAGCAACATATTAAAATGCCAAATGCCATGGATCTTATATATATTATGAAGTTCGAGCCACCACGGTGGCTGGAGCCCAAGGTTCCATCCATATTAATTGCAGGCCACCGTGGTGGAATCCCCTAGACGGGCTAGTAATCATGAAGAAGATGCCATGTGGTGCTACTCCGATGGCTATAATTGAATTACCAGTCGATCGCCCAATCTTAGCCATGATAGACATGGCTGATGAGAGCCACCACCACCGGGCAGTAATTCTCATTACCATGTCTAATCACTCATTACCATGCACTCTAGTTCTCTATTGAGCATGTGAGCCCGGTGACTGGTAATTTTTACTACACTCATAGTGATCATGCATGCTAAAACACGGTGGTGGGTGAGTAGCGGCACGATGGTGGGTGAGCAGTGGCATGGTGGAATTGTAGCCATGACAGACATGGCTGATGACAACCACCACCATCGGGAAGTAATTCCCACAAAAGTAAATCATGAAGCCTAATCACTTCTAATCCCTCATTACCATAATTTACTACACTCATAGTTATCATGCATGCAAGCCCATTGGTGGTAACTGGAAGCTGAGTAATTGTGGGCCACTGCTGTGGTCGTAATCAACTGACATCCCGATGGATCTTAGCTACCACCATAGATGTGGCTGGGAATCTTAGATTCCACAAACTCTAACCATGAAAGTCAATATTGTTGCCTTGAATTATTCAAAATTCGGGCCAACCACCGCGGTGGCTCTGACCTTCCTTGACAGTAGTCGGGCTACAACCACTATGGTGGCTCTCACCTTGTCCGGCTACAAATTGCTATTCCATTCCCTTAACTGTTTCCTCTTCTATCCCTCTCGAACGTTTCGTTCTCCCTTGCAATCTCAAGCCTCCACTATTCCATTTCCTTCACTGCTTCATCTTCTATCCCTCTCGACCATTTCTTTCTTCCTTGCACTCTTCCTGCAACTTCTATCCCCTCTCGTAACGGACCTTGCATAGTCTGGGAGCTCCTCAAACAATCTTTCCTCCCCCTCTGCAGTACAGTGTGAGAGCCCCTCCTCCCTTGATCATGAAATTGTGACATATGGGAGAGTCCTTGCTATTCAAAAGCCCAATTTGGATGCTCTCCAAAACTTCACCAGGATGGTGTAGGAGGTGAACATGAAGGAAGGGCAACTAGTCTGTCAAGGTCAAAAGATTACCATCAATGAAAGCGTGATTGAAAAGGCTTTAGGAATTTTTGGAGGCAATTTACAAGCACACTTTTTTGAGAAGTGGAATAGACATGACATTCTAGACATATACCCCAACGCTCAGATTAGTAAAGATGGTGGAGTCAAGACTTTGAGTTTGCCAACAGACCTCCAAAATGTGCTGAACAAGACCATTCACTTCTTTCCTGATACGAGAGGAACCTGCAAGTTTTGGCAGGTTCAAGTAGCAGTAGAGAAACGGAAAGGACGTGATTATCTTTCTCAAGGGCGATCTCCAAGAGCGTGTTAACCAACTTGAATAATTGCATGGATGGCAAATCCCAATTGTCATCTCAGTCTGTTGGAGTTGCAATGCACCTGATGGCATCTATTGTTAAAAGGAATTTTGAGCAATACGAGAAGCATATGTCTTAGAAGGTGACTTTCTACAAGAGAAAGCCACCGATGCAGTAAAGGTAGCGCAACTTGAGAAAAGTCTCAGGGAAGGTGTAGAAGCCAAGGTAGAGGAGGCACAAGCAAGGGCCTTACAGGCACAAGGCCGCTACAAAATTGGTCGACATGGAAAGGCATAGAAGAGAAGAAGCAGAGAAGCACATGAAGGAGCTCCGAGATAGGCTCAAAGAAGTGAGAAATGACATGGCAGACAAGAAGCTAGAAAAGATGTGAAAGGACCTTGAAGATCAGAGAGCTGAAAAGGAGGGTCTTTAAAATGGCTGTGCAACATGCAGAATGCATTGAACATTGAAAAAGACCAGATGATGGAGGAGCTGAAAAGAGAGAATGCAGAAACCAAAAACGTGATGCAGGAACTGTGAGAGAGCTTCAAGGCTAGGACGGATGGGGTAGAGAGCAGCCGGGGTGGAGAAGACAACGAGGTAGCTCCCCAAGCCTGGAAGGATGCAGAGAGCAGCCATAGTGGATCAAGTTTCAGCCACTACAGTGGAGCAATTTGTAGTAGCCATGGTGAGGGTTGTTTTTTGAAACACTGTTCGAAGTCTAAAGAGCAAGCTACAAGACCCTGTAAGAAGATCAAGATAGATTTTTGCACGAGCTTGCTGTGGCTTTCGACAGTTATGAAAAGTAGTCCGTCATCCTTTGAGATTTCCAAACTAGAGTGGAAGTCTTGGAAATCGCCCATTTAGATGTTTTTCAACAATTTACATAGCTTCAACAGATGCTGAGGGAATCAAATGAAGTTGTTGTATATAGTGAGAAAAACATGGAGGAGATGAAGGAGAACATCTGCATCCTTAGGATGAGGGTGCAAGAAATCAAGAAGCAACTTCGTCATGTACAGAGCAAGACTATGGTATTGATGGCCACGATAGTTAAATCAGATGCCTATTCTGCTATGCAGCAGGGTCTGAAATGCATGGTCTGCCATACCCCCATCATAGATGACTGTTGTATCTGATGGCCTGCATGCTACCACCCTGTGCACATTTTTTTCTTTGGAGTGTTTGTGCATACAAAATCGCTATGTAGAGAATGCCATTTGGCATTTCCCACGTTATGGACAGATCAAATGCGCGTGCCTACTACAGCTATCTCGGACGAGAAAGTAGATGCTTCAGCTCAATTTGCCATTTGGGAAAAAGATCTGAAAGACAAGGAGCTCAAATTGAAGAAGGCCAAGACTAAACCTGAGTGCGAGGAAAAGGAGCCTGAAGGGAGGAACCAACCCCCTTCAGCAAAGGAGCGAGAAGGACCGAGCCTGCAACTAGGAAGCTCAAATCAAGGAAAGAGGAAGTGGCATGAAGGGAAGGGTCTGCCGGTTGTCAGTGACAAGTATGCAACAAAGAAGAAGGTGGAGGCCCTTAGCAAAGTCTGCCACTATGACCAAAATAAAAGCAAAGGCTGAATCCACTTCACCAAAATTCTCAAGCTAGAGGTGGAAAGACTAGCAAGAGCCCTGTAGTGGCTAACACAAGTATGAGCTGCCTTTGGTCTACCGATTGTCAGTGACAAGTATGCAACAAAGAAGAAGGTGGAGGCCCTCAGCAAAGTCTGCCACTACGACCAAAATAAAAGCAAAGGCTGAATCCACTTCACCAAAATTCTCAAGCTAGAGGTGGAAAGACTGGCAAGAGCCCTGCAGTGGCTAACACAAGTAAGGCACATGGATCACCATCAGTCCATCGTGCCTAATATCTTGTTGCAGTTGGTAGACGCCCAGGTTATGAATTGGGTAGATTATTTCTGCAACCAGATGAGAGATGACCTCGAAACAACCTAATGCTCTATATGCCAATTCTATACCACATGCTGCAGCAGCATCCTCTTAGCAGCTACGGGTTAGCTGAAAAGTCTACCATGAGATCGGCTTAGGCTTAGATAGAGCCATGAGACCGGCTTAGACAGAAGAAGCAGAGGTCAAGCCTAAGAGAGCAAGGATAGAGCCCAGTGCCACTCCGGCCAACCGTCTTGTGCAACCGAACCCAAGCCAACTGCTCATGCAATACGAGGATTGCTAGATGCAAGAATTCCTAAGCCGCCAACTATGACTCCAGCGACCAGATCCTCAGGATAAGGGCAAAAGGGTTCCATAGGAGCCCATCTTAATCGAGGACCTAGCACATCAGGACTCAAGAGAACTATGATTGCAAGATCCAAACCTTACAGGATCTCTTGGCACAAGAACGGCACTACTGACAATGTCGCTTCAAGAGCAGAACGAACGACAACATGCCATCGGTCAATTAGAAGACTCACGATTGGAAGACTGGGAGCAACAAAATGTACAGGGAGTTCTCCACACATCTCGCCACTTACACACTCACACCATGCACCACTCACCATCCCCCAAACACTACAAATGCACTTCCTCGCACTCCGCGCACAAAACCTTATATTCCACCTAGATCTCATAGCCCCATTCCCTCCTAACACCCTCCAAACAATCCTCTACTTTCGTAACCCCGATCACTGCCGCCCCATCCTTGCCATGTCTTATTTTTCCTTAGATCTCCAACC